>NC_064626.1:1224666495-1225291495 GCF_023864275.1 Schistocerca cancellata | reverse complement strand
CAAAATATTAGATGGAAACTATAACAAAATCAACACTGTCTTAATACGATCTGTTCCTCAACACACACAGAGCTCATAGCTGGCAATATGGCTCCAAGAAGTACGTACTTCACTATAACCTCACTAAATGTTTGTTAGTATAAGAGGTATGGATTTATAGCAGCGCTACATAATACGAGCTGGTTGAATATGGGGAACTCTCCCCTTTTTATTCATTTATGTAATCAGGATTTTCTCAACACATCGGAATGGTCGTTCGTTATCAGAAGAATGGTCCAGAACAAAATAGGAGTTAATGGCACACTGAAACGGAAAACTGCCTACGGCTTGCAAAATTATTTCACATCCCCCTACATATAACATCTTAATCGTTTCGATCTTCGAGCATATACGAAGTAAAAAGTGCTCCACAGAGTCGTAAGAGGAGCAATCATTTCCAGACGGGTGTCTGATGAGAACTGAAAGTCTTGTCCTCTAAGACACTGCTCGGGTTTCGCTGTCTTCCTCAGAATTCCGCCAGTCGCGACGCTCCCCTAACAGCCCGTCACAGTAATAGGCCGTGACAATGCCACCCTCGTGACGTCGTCAACCGCTGACAACTAAGCGGTGCTGATTATTGCATTACGCCGGCGGAGGAGCCAGACAATACCCGGACAGCCGCCCTGATTGGCCGCCATGTTGCCGAGTCATCCGTCAGGCGGTTCCGTCTCGGGGAATTCCGAAGGTGGCTCTCGCTCTGGTCACGTCTTCTAATAAAGAAATTTACGATTTTACGTGGAATACTAGTTTCGTCAACTGGGTAATCAATGTCTTCTTTACGAATTATGGAACTAAAACTTATATTCGGCTGTTCACGCAATTCATAGAGAATCATCACGTCATCTGCATGGGGAGAAACTGCAGAGGACGTAATATGTAATTCTATGACCGGTCCATTAATCTGTGTTCATGACCTACGACTTTACTTGAATTAGAGACAGAATTAGTCCATTTGACAGACGACAGGAGTATTGTAGTCATATCGAACAAAAAAAAAAAAAAAGAAAGAAGCAGAGTCAGCGACTAGTATTATTGATATCGTTTCACTCTGAATTCTAATTCCAATTCTGAACCTTCCTTTTATTTCCATTATTGCTTCTCCTATGTACAGATTGAACAGTAGGGGTCGAAAGACTACATCCCTGTCTTGCACCCTTTCTAATCCAGGCACTTCTTCCTTGGTCATCCACTCTTATAATTTCCCCCAGGCTCTTGTACATATTCTATACTACCCGTCTCTCCCTATAGCTTACCCTGTTTTCTCAGATTTCCGAACATATTGCTCCACTTTACATTGACGAAGACTTCTTCGTTGTCGACAAATCCTATCAATGTGTCTTGATTTTTCTTTAGTCTTGCTTCCATAATCAACCGTAACTTCAGAATTGCCCCTCTCACGCCTTTGCTTTTTCTAAAGTCAAACTGATGTCATCTAGCACATCCTCTATTTTCTTCCCTTCTTCTATATATTACTCTGTCAGTAGCTTGGATGCATGAGCTGTTAAGCTGATTGTGCGATAATTCTCGCACTTGTCAGCCCTTGCAGCCTTCGGAATTGTGCAGATAATATTTTTCCGAAAATCAGACGGTATTTCAACTGAATCATACATTCTACACATCAACGTGAACAGTCGTTTTGTCGCCACTTCCCCCAGTGATTTTAGAATCACCAGTAACACTTTAAATACAGACGGTGACTTGAAATCCAGATTGGTTTGAGATCCAGCAATCGCGCCGTTGAAGCGGTCGCATCAAACGCCAAGCCAACACATCCCCATGTACGAGGTGCATTCAAGTTCTAAGGCCTCCGATTTTTTTCTCCGGACTGGAAAGAGATAGAAACATGCGCATTGTTTCAAAATGAGGCCGCGTTCATTGCCAATACGTCCCAGAGATGGCAGCACCGTACGACAGATGGAATTTTACCGCCAGCGGCGAGAATGAGAACTGTTTTATCTACTTTAAATGGCGACGTTTTCCTTACTTGAACAGCGTGCAATCATTCGTTTTCTGAATTTGCGTGGTGTGAAACCAATTGAAATTCATCGACAGTTGAAGGAGACATGTGGTGATGGAGTTATGGATGTGTCGAAAGTGCGTTCGTGGGTGCGACAGTTTAGTGAAGGCAGACCATCGTGTGACAACAAACTGAAACAACCTCGGGCTCACACAAGCCGGTCTGACGACATGATCGAGAAAGTGGACAGAATTGTTTTGGGGGATCACCGAATGACTGTTGAACAGATCGTCTCCACAGTTGGCATTTCTGTGGGTTCTGTGCACACAATCCTGCATGACGACTTGAAAATGCGAAAAGTGTCATCCAGGTGGGTGCCACGAATGCTGATGGACGACCACATGGCTGCCCGTGTGGCATGTTGCCAAGCAATGTTGACGCGCAACGACAGCATGAATGGGACTTTCTTTTCGTCGGTTGTGACAATGGATGAGACGTGGATGCCATTTTTCAATCCAGAAACTAAGCGCCAGTCAGCTCAATGGAAGCACACAGATTCACCGCCACCAAAAAAATTTCGGGTAACCGTCAGTGCTGAAAAAATGATGGTGTCCTTGTTCTGGGGCAGCGAGGGCGTAATCCTTCCCTTTGCGTTCCAAAGGGCACTACGGTAACAGGTGCATCCTACGAAAATGTTTTTAAGAGCAAATTCCTTCCTGCACTGCAACAAAAACATCCAGGAAGGGCTGCGCGTGCGCTGTTTCACCAAGACAACGCACCCGCACATCGAGCTAACGTTACGCAACAGTTTCTTCGTGATAACAACTTTGAAGTGATTCCTCATGCTCCCTACTCACCTGACCTGGCTCCTAGTGACTTTTGGCTTCTTCCAACAATGAAAGACACTCTCCGTGGCCGCACATTCACCAGCCGTGCTGCTATTGCCTCAGCGGTTTTCCAGTGGTCGAAACAGACTCCTAAAGAAGCCTTCGCCGCTGCCATGGAATCATGGCGTCAGCATTGTGAAAAATGTGTACTTCTGCAGGGCGATTACGTCGAGAAGTAACGCCAGTTTCATCGATTTTGGGTGAGTAGTTAATTAGAAAAAAAAAATCGGAGGCCTTAGAACTTGAATGCACCTCGTATGGCAATTCCACAGGCACCAGTGATGTCACGCCTGGCAGTTAGTGTATATCAGGAGCATACCAACAGACCCAGTGGCAGTCATACCACATAACAATGTCAGACAAGTACCCGGCCTAAAGTTCGTGTAATTGTAATTACTTGTCGCGGTCGAGACCCGAGAACATTTTATACAGTGCTACCGCCGCGAGATTGTGCATTCTTACAAGGGCTATTGTAAAGTAATAAAATATAAATTTTTATTTGTTTTGTGACTATTAGTGTAATGTAACAAAACAAAATATGATCCGTGTCTTATACAAAAAAGAAACACACATTAATTCAATGGCTCAGCATAAAAGAGAAATAACTAACGTAGGAACATTATTAAAAGTGTAATACGTTGTTTAATTTAGCCCGACGTGTATAAGCATTCAGTACACTAGCTCAGTTCTCAGGGTAGTTACGTAATCGTAGACACATCGTGGTTTCGTCTCGATTCCCCAATATAAGATAACAAGAGTAGCATCTACAAATGAAATCCTATAATGGAACTGGAATCCTGTGACCAGACCTTTTGTGTCTGGGATGTTATCTCGTTATATAAATAAAATCTGTAAATAAAATTCTTAAATTATTAGTAGCTGCGTCCGGACTCGCGGTATCTGAAATAAAGTTAATTGTCCTAACCGACGGCACGTCTCGTAGATGAGCTAAAAGAAAAATGTTAAAGATTATTCTAAGATGGCGCCTAACAATGAAAATTCTTTGTTAAGGTCCATATCTACTTAAGACAATAACGGTATCAAATTTACAATAGATTGACCACATATACAAATTCTTTTGACAAAATAACCATTATATTTTTTTGGGTTTTAAGTACAATTTACATTATCAGCTGCTACAGCAAGATGAGCTTTACAAAAGAACGTCCTGTTAGGTCCGAATCCAAGTAGATAAGATAAGCGAATGACAAAGGAAAGATATTTCATGCATAAAAGCGCAAGTGTCTGTGGAATAATAAGTCCACTGTAGTTCTATCTCTTCATCTTTGGCGTACTTGTCGATTACTTACAAAGTTTATCATAATATTTAGTTTACATTTTTTTTGAAAACCCAAGCCCACCCAGGAGAAAGAGTACACTATAACGACTTTGATGTATTACAATAAAAACGGTTATTAAACAAGTGGCAACCTATGTCAACATTAACATGATAAAATTTTAGGCAAATGAATGAGAACTTGTGGCGACATTAATTCCTTGGCATATGTGACTCAGAGGGTTGGGGAAGGCGAGAGGGGTGGATGCCTATAATTATGGAAGAAAATTACTTTAAAAATCGTGGAACGCCTAGAGACTGTCATAAGGTTAATGGAAATAGATAGTACTAGAGGAGGGAGTACGTCACACCAGTTGGCGAAGTTGAAAGCAAACTGCTGTTTACTGTCAACATGCAGGTTTTCAGAATAAAGCTTGAGGTAATCAGATTCATCTCGCAGAGCCTGAAGTGGCTGCAGAATCGAACTATGGAGGAGCCAACGACCCTTTCCAGATTAGCCGGTAATTTTTCAAAGTCACCAGTAATCATCCGGGCTAAGCGACCGTGGTTGAATAGTAGAAACTCCTCCTGCTGACATTTCGTTCCCAACTGCGGGCCACATCTTCCGAGATGAGCCAACGACTGGCCGCTTGGCCGTGGAGGTCCCATTTGTATAGAGCGCATAGAGGGAGCCACCACTCGTCACGCGCTGTCGACAATGAAACTAACTCTGACCAAAGTCATTACTCTCGATCAAAGGTAATCGACTGTCACGTCGTTGGTACAAAGTCGACTGCCATGTTTTATCGAACATAAGCCATCTTCTTTCCCGTAAATATTATTGTGGTGTTTAGAAACCTCTGTGGCAGTTCATATGTGCATAATAATGCGATGTCACTAAACTTTATTTCATGATCTTCTTCAAAAACTTGTTCCAATACAGACGATCTATCAGTGTATCCAGACGGCGGTTACTTTTGTGTTCCGTTAGGAGGGTATTAACATTTCTGTTCGTTGTTTCTATATAAACCTTCGTAGAATTACATGCAATTTTATACACCACTGGGTTTGCAAAGGAGTGACGTGCATCTTGCGCCGATCTTAAACGTTCGGTAATCTCGGTGGGTCTAAAGATTGTTTCAACTCGAAACTTGGCCAGAAATTTTCCAATACGGTCCGTAATATTGTTGATAAGCGGACGAGAAACTTTTCCATCCGACAGTTGTTGTTGTTGCATGTGTCCTGCCACTTTTCTTCTTGGATGGAGTGCTCGATCTATCTCATTATAAGCGCATCCATTTTTCTCAAAAGCTGTTCGTAAATGATTTAGTTCCTCTTTCAAATAAACTGGCTCACAGATTTTAATAGCACTTGTACCTGCCCCTCTTTTATCGACCTTAATGACAGTGAAAAATTAAACCACGTGTACCTAGTGGAAATTTTGGAAAAGCAATCGTCACCGCAGTTAATCTGTCGGTAAAGAGGGAGGAAAGGGTTACATCCAAATGAAAGGAAAAATGCAAATGAAATTGGTGGAAATTAATTTTGAAGAAGGGTAAAGTTAATGAAGAAAGTAAATGTGCGGTCGTTACGTTAACAATCAACTGGCGTTAATTAGATATTTGAGAAGTGGGGAAAATTACGGTCGCCAGTCCTATGGAGAACTACTATGATAACTGAAAAAGAAAGGTTAATGCACATGCAATTAGCACTAAAAGCGTGGCAACTGAAGATTGACACGTGTTGTGTGAAAACTGAATGTTTGTCAGAAGTAATAAATTTCGTTACACTCCGACTTAATTTAGCAAAAGAATTAATAAAACCGGAAAATTGAAAGTTAATTTAGTGACTGGAATTAATAGTGAATTTTGTTTCTGAAGCACTATGAAATTAAATAATATAAGGTTAGTCTTGGCATAATCTCAAAAGCTACTTGAATCTGCGCAATTTAGAAATAAGAGATTTAACTTTGAACTTGAATTAAATGATTTTGAACAATTAACAATAGTTAATCTGAGCTGAAGTCACAGGTAAGCTAAAATATGGTAAGAAAACTTTCACTCTTAATTTGTGCTTGTGTAATCTAAATATTGTAGCCAGCTATGAATACTTTAACTGAACTTTGAAATTAAAGCAGTGAAATGGAATGATATTACTTTAATGCTGGACTTTGAATATCAATGTCACACGAGTTAATTTCGGAAATGGAAGGGACCCTGCTTGGTAATGCAATTGGGACAATGAGCAACAAAGTTTCATGCTAAGTTGCTGTATTTTAGTGATGCAAATGGAACTGTTTGAAAAGCTGAGGTCTGCCATACAGTTCTAAAACTTTACGTTCTTTCAGTCTTCCTTGTTGGATGATTGAAGCTTTTAAGTCGTCGATCGAGGAGGTGGCGACAGTCACTTATCGTCGGCCGTCGCTGTTGCAGAAGCTGGATGTTGGTGCGCCTTCTTCTCGACACAGTCACCAGGCAAAACGGGCTCTTGATGTGCGACAGCTAATGTTACCAGTCCGCGACATCGTGCCAGAAGTTTCATCACAACTCGAGCGCAATGACATGCTGCCACACCCCGGAAGCGCGGCAACTCGCGGGAGCGTCACTCAACACACCTGCTCCACCGCCCTACTCCAGCCAGACTGTGCTCTGCCCGCGCTCCACGCGGCAGAGCTAACACTCCCAAAGATCCTAAACACTTTGGTTCTCCACACGTCCTATCTATGTATTCGTTCGATAGCATAGTTTTCCCTAGGCAAGACCCAGCGTAGAAATACAAATAGTATTTACAAAACAAACGAATTATACATCGACATAAATGCATAAATGTATGTATATAGAAATTGTAAAACAATTGGGTCAAAAAATGGTTCAAATGGTTCTGAGCACTATGGGACTTAACTGCTGTGGTCATCAGTCCCCTAGAACTTAGAACTACTTAAACCTAACTAACCTAAGGACATCACACACATCCATGCCCGAGGCAGGATTCTAACCTGCGACCATAGCGGTCGCGCGGTTACATATTGTAGCCCCCAAAGCCGCTCGGCCACTCTGGATGGCTGTAAAACAATTACAGTATATATAGACACAGAAATGTTATATCTTCAGGTAACAAAATAAGGAAAAAACTTGTATTACAGTAGATGGAAATAGGAGGATATGTATTTCCGGCGTTACACACCGTCCACCAATGTTTTAATGCCACCTCTTTTCTGCCTGTGGTGATGGTTCGAATCCTTATGGAGGTAACGATCTATATGTTTGTGTCTTCCCTATATGCCTGATGACATACAAACCCATCTGCCCTTTCAATTACTGAAACATCCAAAAAAATTAAGCTGTACACTACTCTCCCCCTCCATAGTAAATTCCCTAATTGGCCTACCTGAATCAACAAATATTTCATTTTGATGAAATTTTTGGTCTCTAGGCGTAAGTTTTAATTCATAAAGTAGGTACTGCTCATGATTGTAGAACATCTGAGGCTCCTCGAATGAGATTTTCGCTCTGCAGCGGAGTGTGCGCTGATATGAAACTTCCTGGCAGATTAAGACTGTGTGCCGGACCGAGGCTCGAACTCAGGACCTAAGGCAAAGGTCCAGATTTCGAGTCTTGGTCCAGCACACAGTTTTAATCTGCCGCTGCAGAGTGAAAATCCCATTCTGGAAACATCCCCCAGGCTGTAGCTAAGCCATGTCTCTGCAATATCCTTTCTTTCAGGAGTGCTAGTTCTGCAAGGTTCGCAGGAGACCTTCTGTAAAGTTTGGAAGGTAGGAGACGAGGTACTGGCAGAAGTAAAGCTGTGAGGACGGGGCGTGAGTCGTGCTTGGGTAGCTCAGATGGTAGAGCTCTAGCCCGCGAAAGGCAAAGGTCCCGAGTTCGAGTCTCGGTCCGGCACACACTTTTAATCTGCCAGGAAGTTTCATCTGAAGCTCCTGTTAATCTCGTACTTCTGCGTCTATAATCTTTCGTCATGACGGTGGTCCATATCCAGAAAGTGTCATCCATTTATCGATACCCCTTCAAAGAACTTTTATTGGCTGACTCTGGGGCCTGCAGTTATGAAAGAAACTGGGAGTGAATGCTTGCAGGTCAGTAAGGAAATGAAAATCTGGTCTCGGACCGTGTCCGAGCTACGACGGCCTCCACCGCTTAGGGTAGCAAGTGGTACCGACGAGCAGGCGGCCCAGTGGCCAGAGAGACGGTGTTTGGCCGTCCCTATTAGCCCCGCCGTCGCTGCGCTGATTGAGGGCAAGCGGCGGTCATTGAGGTGGCGGCTGCGGCAGCGGCGGTGGTCGCCGTGGCAACGCGCCGGCGCTATGCCGCGCCCGGCGCAGCCCACACAGCCGGGCAGGGGCGCCGCGTCGCTCGCTCGGCAACCCCTCTGGCGCCGACAAGGGCTGCAGCCGCCGCCGCTGCCGCTCTAATCGATCAGCTAAACGCCGCGCTCCGCTGATTAGCTAATGGCACGCGCCTCGTCCAATTACGGGCGCGCCAAATCTCTGATGATTGCGGCTCCGACCGGCCGCCTCCACGATAAGTAGAGAAAATTGCTCGACAAACAACGACCGCAGCGACCGCGATTTGTGCGCTTCCTTTTTCCACGAAACGTCCGAGTGACCACCCGGCGGATAGGCTTGCGATTTCGTAACTTCATCTACCTCCTTACTAAATACTAGTTCCGCTGATGTAGAGCAGTTTTCTACAATACTTCCTAACGGAGCCATATAGGCGTAAGCCGTAGAAAAACCTTGTCGAGGCTATCGTGACCACCTGATAACATTATGCGTGTTGCCTCGAAACCATTGGCTGACGTTATTTCAATGATTTTTCGCAAGCACGAGTGGCTGACGTGCTCAACGAATCACCCTCCCATGGCTGGTGATGGAGTGGAGCTAGTAGAAGGAGAGTATAGCACCTTTTGTGCCATCCTAGTCCCTTTACCTGATCATTACCGCTGTGATTGTCCCCTTAAAGAGATGGGGCCCCTCCACGCCCGCACCAACATGGTGACCAAACCAAAAGTTCAACTGTCACCTCCGTCAACATGTTAGTTATCTAATAGGTGGATCACAGGATGCGAGGCAGTAATGTTGTCCGTGCGTCTGGGTAAAACTACGCATTAACACGGTCCATAAGGTGATAGATAGTGGACGAAATGCGAATAAGGGCAGCAATTTGAAGAGCAGAGGGAAGAAAGTGCCAAGCTCGTGCCGTGGGAAAAAAACCTCTGCGACAGTGGGATGGGTAGAAAGAGCAGTAGTGGCTTACTAGCTGCGATAGTTCACGCAAGGTTGGATTTGTTAGTATGGCTATCATGCATCATTACCGTAGCAGGCGATGGCGATGTATCCGAGTTTGCTGCAGCAGCTACATTCCTGGAACAATCAAGATAGTTATATAGTAGTGGGAGATCGGCCATAGATGCAGTGTACGTTACGGCTTCCCTGCGTGGTGCCAGTTATTCGGCAAATGTGTTCCAACTGGGTATCCAGTAATGGTGGCTGATTAACAGGGGCTCACCTGTACCGTTGTGTTTGCGTGTACTTGGCCATAGACGTTAGGTCCTTTCAAGTATGTCTTTTGGTCTTTTATGTTTCCATCTATGGTTGTGCTCGTAGTTCCCCAAATTCAGAATAAACGGGTTCTGCGAATGTCTGGAGTTTCTGTATAGTCTTGTGGTAAGATTGTCCCCTTGTTACCTGCAACGGTATTGCACTGCAGTGTGGGAATGTCGGATCAATATTTGTTTAGCCTTTCTGTTTTCTTCCTCACATTATTGGCATGTTTATGAGTTTCAGTGGCGTCCTTGAAAAAACGGGGGTGGTGGCGCTACATGAAATCGAGGACCTGGGTGGTTCAAGAGAGGAAGATCTTGAATAAAAATCGCACCCAGAACGTGAAAAATGTCCTTCCACTTCACCTGTGACGAGGCTGAAAGCTGCAACTACTGTTTACCTCTTTACGAAATTCTGACGACCAACATCACGTGCACTGCGCGTCCTTCATTCTTCAGGAAGCTAATTTATTATGAGTATAACAAAAATTTTAATAATAATAAGCAGTGCGGCCAACCATCAATTACTTGTTTTTAATTCCAAATAGCCCCTCCAGATGACGTGAGGAGCCAGTTCACTGAGCTGCTGTGTAGTGCCTACTGGTACTTCATGCCACGGATTGTTGTCACAAATGTATAGCAGTGCTATTCCTTTTGTGTTCCAGTTTACGACTATCCTCATTGTTAAAGAGTTTTTGCTGCTCACTCCACGTGACTAATTACATATGAAATCGAATATATTTATCAAGTGCGGCTCAAGGCAATTGAGACTGTTATAACAAGTAAATGATGACTAACTGAAAACCTCAGCTGTCGACAGGTGTTGTTGATATACCTCGATGTGGACAGCCGAAAATGTGTGCCCCGACCGGGACTCGAACCCGGGATCTCCTGCTTGCATGGCAGACGCTCTATCAATCTGAGCCACCGAGGACACAGATGAATAGCGCCACTGCAGGGACTTATCCCTTGCACGCTTCCCGTGAGACTCACATTCCCAACTGTCCACAATTCTACATATGTATTCTACCTTACAGACATTTGCCCAACCACTGTAGAATTGTGGACAGTTGGGAATGTGAGTCTCACGGGAAGAGTGCAAGGGATAAGTCCCTGCAGTCGCGCTATTCATCTGTGTCCTCGGTGGCTCAGATGGATTGAGCTTCTGCCATGTAAGCAGGAGATCCCGGGTTCGAGCCCCGGTCGGGGCACACATTTTCAGCTGTCCACATCGAGGTATATCAACAACACATGTCGACAGCTGAGGTTTTCAGTTAGTCATCATTTATTCCAGGGAAAAGCTGCACGGTCATCAACAGTAACTGTTCTTACGAGAACAAGTTACTGTCTTCGTATACATAGTTATAACAAGTGTTTCAAAAAATTGCTTTAATTGTCTGTATAGGAGACCGGATTGCTACCCAGTGCGGTACATGTCTCCCCCTCTAAAGTTTACACCAATGGAATTATATTATGGATCTGTACACGCACTCGTCACCGTGTTCAGCGTTAAGTATCTACATTAAGGAATCAGCAACAGCTGTAAATTATAACAGAGGAAGTGCGAAACAAGTCAGCAGCTATAAGTATATTCATAGGAAAGTGTCAGAGGGTGGTAGAACCTAACAGGAAATTTAATGCAGAGATGCACATACTAAAGCAACACCCTGTAATATCAAGACCAGTACTAATTGGAAGATCCGGTACCGTATGTTAACAATTTTGTTTAAAACGTTGCTCTGTGTGGCTCAGTGTCATGCACAGCGGATGAGGGAGCGAGAACTATAAAAAGTCGGAAGGCTTTCTGGCCATGGTTTTGGATAAGAGTCCTAAACATCTTGGGGACAGATAGAATGAGCAATGAAACATGTCTTCAGTATCACAGGAGGGGAAAATACGCTTTGGAAGTCTTCCAAGGAGTAAAAGGTTCGATTGGTTTGATAATTGTATAAATTTTGTCCTCTCATGTTCAAATCATAAAACGAAAGACATCACAAAAAATACGAGGAACACTACAGCATCACTACATTAAAGAGAAAACGTGAGGTTTATAAGTAAAAAGATACTGTGAGCTAACTAAACATTGGTAGGTTGGCGAGGATCGGAAGACTAGATACGCTGCAAAGGAATCGGCAGGTTGAGAACCCAGTGTGAATGGAAGGGTTCGGCCACAGGTCACCGTTTTTTCACCACCCCATCACCAAACACCAGCTTTGAATATAATATGTTTCCGTCCTCACTTTTAACGTGTCAAAGTTCCAAAGTATTTTAATAATAGTCAAAGTGGATCAAATGTTTTAATACAATAATAATTTGTATACATCAGTGCTGATTACGTCACTGTAGGATAACTTTCAAGATATCGTAGTTTAGAAATACGTACGCCGTGATCAAAAAGTCACATTACTCGATGCATTAAGCAGATATTAACGTGGGAATAACGTCTCCCGCCAAGAATGAGGGCCTGGTTAGAGATTTGGCCTGTGTCATGCAGCCCACATAACACAACTGTCGAGCAGTTCCTTCTTCATGCCAATTCTTGGCCGCACACTGCAGGGGCAATGAAGACGTTCCTGCAACGTTTCCGATGAGAAGTGGTTGATCACCCACAATACAGTCCGTAATTGTCTCCCCCTGAGTCTCATCTCTGCTTACAAGAACCGCTGGCTATGAAGACAAAACTTTTCCACAGACAACGAGCTGCAGATCAGTGCAGATAATTAGCCGAAAGCACAGGCGGCTGCTTTCTATGACGAGGATATTGGAAAGTTGATACAACACTGCGATAAAACTCGAAGTTGTAGCGGCGGCTATGTAGAGAAGAGGGTGGAAGGTGTACCTAACTGTTGCAAATAAAGCGTTTCTGGTTTTCACTGTGGTTTCCATTTCGCGACCTCTAGGAACTTACTTTCTGGACAACCCTGGTATCAGCGCCACATTCACTTAGTAGACCCCTAGAGGAGCTGAAACAACATGGTGGAGCTCAACACTGTTTTGTCTTCTGGAGCGGCGTTTTAGGCTAACAGGTAATGGAGGTTTCAGTGTGTTCTATCAGGACTGAAGACCTGTACGTACAAGCGCATAAAACTTAATAATAATTACGTATCCTTATTTTGTTGAGCATATAAGGAAAACATCGCGATTTTCACTCAGATATGCCGTTCATCACAAAAGCGTCCCGGACCAGTAGGTACTGAATGACACACAGTTCTCGATTTTCATAGATGTGTGTTATAAGCTTCCAAATTGAAGAATGGCTATCTTCTTAGCGCAAACAGTGTGTAGGTTAACGATAGAGGGTTACGCCTTCATTATGGACCGTAATAAGTGACGTTATGGTGATTGGACAGGAATATCTTTGCCGATACTTTTATTACTTTCTTCTTTCAGGAATGGCTTCCTCACGACGAACAACTCTTTTTCTGAAACTTCCTGGCAGATTAAAACTGTGTGCCCGACCGAGACTCGAACTCGAGACCATTGCCTTTCGCGGGCAAGTTTCGCAGGAGAGCTTCTGTAAAGTTTGGAAGGTAGGAGACGAGATACTGGCAGAAGTAAAGCTGTGAGGACCGGGCGTGAGTCGTGCTACGGGAGCTCAGATGGTAGAGCACATGCCCGAGAAAGGCAATGGTTCCGAGTTCGAGTCTCGGTCGGGCACAAAGTTTTAATCTGCCAGGAAGTTTCATATCAGCGCACACTCCGCTGCAGAGTGAAATTCTCATTCTGGAAACATCCCCCAATCTGTGGCTAAGCCGTGTCTCCGCAGTATCCTTTCTTTCAGGAGTGCTAGTTCTGCAAGGTTCGCAGGAGAGCTTCTGTAAAGTTTGGAAGGTAGGAGACGAGATACTGGCAGAAGTAAAGCTGTGAGGACCTGGCGTGAGTCGTGCTACGGGAGCTCAGATGGTAGAGCACTTGCCCGCGAAAGGCAATGGTCCCGAGTTCGAATCTCGGTCGGGCACACAGTTTTAATCTGCAAGGAAGTTTCATATCAGTGCACACTCCGCTGCAGAGTGAAAATCTCATTCTGGAAACTCTTTTTCTTTCTCTACACATTTTCTACCCTGACGCAGAGCTAATTATTAACATCAAGAATGAAGTCATCTAGCAACCAGTGCTTCATTTACTATAGGAAACGAATTAAAACAACGAGCAACGTGTTACCTCCGAAATACATTAAATTAATCCATTTGCATCACATAATCGTGGCCTACAGCCTCCTCGTGTTATATTCTCAACCGCCAACTCCTATTTAATCCGTCAAGCGTGATAGGCGTAATCTCTTCAGAAAGGAACTGATTCTAGCAATAATTTTGTATTGAGACAAACTCTTATCCACGGTTTCATGAGGGAGCGTTTGAAGTTTTGTATTGTGTAATCCCAAGCTGATTACACTTTGCAAAAGATCTTGACGAGTCACGGGCGTTGAAAACTCAGGTTTTATTAGAATATTAAAGTGAATTAAATGGTTCATCTTTTTGTTTGTCTATTTAAACAGCTTATTACTGTTATTTTATTGTAATTGCTAAATCTGAAGATAATCATTATACATGATCGGAAATAGTTGCCAATCATTTATGTTACGTTTTTTTCCAAATGAATCCTTTAATCAGCGACCTGAAATGAAGCAGAATATTCATTTCCTTGTCATTAATTTGCTGTAGTAGCCCTAAACTCTCAAAATGGATGTGTGTCGCCAGCTCCTTCTATACCAATGCAATTTTTTTCCAAGAATGTAGAATGGAATCATCCAGCATTGTCATACAGTATTGCTCCAAGAACGTTAAAAGATTATTTATGACTCTGTGATGTGTGTCACTAGCTACTGGAGCGAAAAACGAACCCCTGTGAGTCCCGAAAAACTGCAGCACGCTCTGGACTCACTGGTTGCCTGAACGCAAGGCTGACTCAGATGCACATATCGCCTGAATTTCTTGGTTGTATCCGACATTAGAGCCTGCAGATTATTTTCCTTACGGAGATAAAGCAGAGAATCAAACCAAAGAAGACAGAAGGGATACATTACATTCCATACGAATTTCTAAAGTCATTGTAGGTGGTGGCAACCAAACGACTGTTCAAGTTGGTGTGTTGGATTTACGGGACCGGCGGCATACCATCAAACTATCGGAAAAAAATTATTCATTCAATTCCGAAGAAAGGAGCAGGTGATAATTTTCGAGCACTATCGCACAATCAGCTTAACGGTTCACATATTAAAGTTGCTGACAACAATCAGAAGCAGGAGAAAAGGAAAGAAAATTTAATGGCTGTTACACGACGATCAGTTTGGCTTCAGGTAGTGCAAGGGCACCAGAGAGGCAGACCTGACATTGTGTTCCATAAGGGAAGCAAGACAGATGAAAAACCAAGACAAACTCATAGCTCATTTGTCGACCTAGAAAAAGCGTTGAACGATGTAAAATGATGCAATATGTTCGAAATTCTGATCAGAATAGGAGTGAGTTCTAGGGACAGACGAGTAATATACAGTATGTAAAAGAATTAAAAGGTAACAGCAGGACTGGAAGACCAAGAACGAATTGCTCAATTAAAATCGGGGTAAGATAGGGATGCTGTCATTCGCTGCTACTCGTCAATGTGTATATCAAGACGGCAATGACGGAACCCAAACATAGGCTCAAGAGTGAGACTAAAATTGAGAGTGAACCAATATCAGCAACAAGATTCGCTGACAACTTGCTATCCTCAGTCAAGGTGTTGGTGAATTACACTGCTGAATGGAATGACTGTCCAATGTGTACCGAATACGGATTGAGAGTAATCCGGAGAAAGAACATAGTAATGTGAACCAACACAAATGAGAATAAAGTGAGAAAGTTAAAAACAATTGTTGATCCCGTGATAGACGAAGCAATGAGAACATGAAGAGCAGTCTAGGGCAGGCAAAGAGGTCATTTCTAGCCAAACGACGTCTCCTAGTATCAAACATAATGCCTTAATTTGGGGAGAAGATTCAGAGAATGTGCGTTTGAGGCACAGAAATGTATAGTAGTAAAACATGGACTGTAGCAAAACCAGAACAGAAGAGAATCGAAGCGTTTTAGTTGCTGTGCTTCGGAAAAAGTTGAAAATCAGACGGACTGATAAGGTAAGGAATGAGGAGATTCTACGCAGATTCTGTGTGGAAAAGAAAATGAGAAAAGCAGTAGCTAGAGGAAGGGACAGGGAAATAGGGTGTTAAGAGGTGATGGAATAATTTCCACTGTACTAGAGGGAGGTGTATAGAGTTGTTGTTGTTGTGGTCTTCAGTCCTGAGACTGCTTTGATACAGCTCTCCATGCTACTCTATCCTGTGCAAGCTTCTTCATTTCCCAGTACCTGCTGCAACCTACATCCTTCTGAATCTCCTTAGTGTATTCATCTCTTGGTCTCCCTCTATCATTTTTACCCTCCACGCTGCTCTCCAATACTAAACTGGTGATCCATTGATGCCTCAGAAGATGTCCTACCAACCGATCCCTTCTTCTAGTCAAGGTGCGTTACAAATTTTTCTTCTCCCCAATTCTATTCAATACCTCCTCATTAATTATGTGGTCTGCCCATCTAATCTTCAGCCTTCTTCTGTAGCACCACATTTCGAAAGCTTCTATTCTCTTCTTGTCTAAACAATTTATCGTCCAGGTTTCACTTCCATACATGGCTACACTCCGTACGAACACTTTCAGGAACGACTTCCTGACATTACTCGATGTTAACAAATTTTTCTTTTTCAGAAATGCTTTCCTTGCCACTGCCAGTCTACATTTTATATCCTCTCTACTTCGACCATCATCAGTTATTTTGCTCCCTAAATGGCCAAACTCCTTTACTATTGTAAGTGTCTCATTTTCTAATCTAATCCCCTCAGCATCACCCGACGTAATTCGACTACATTCCATTATCCTCGTTTTGCTTTTGTTGATGTTCATCTTATACCCTCCTTTCAAGACACTGTCCATTCCGTTCAACTGCTCTTCCAAGTCCTTTGCTGTCTCTAACGGAATTACAATGTCATCGGCGAACCATAAAGTTTTTATTTCTTCTCCATGGATTTTAATACCTACTCCGAACTTTTCTTTTGTTTTCCTTACTGCTTGCTCAATATACAGACTGAATAGCATCGGGGAGAGGCTACAACCCTGTCACACTCCCTTCCAAACCACTGCTTCCCTTTCATGCCCCTCGACTCTTATAACTGCCATCTGGTTTCTATACAAATTGTAAACAGCCTTTCGCTCCCTGTATTTTACCCCTGCCACCTTCAGAATTTGAAAGAGAGTATTCCATTCAACATTGTCAAAAGCTTTGTCTATGTCTACAAATGCTAGAAACGTAGGTTTGCCTTTCCTTAATCTTTCTTCTAAGATAAGTCGTAGATACAGTATTGCCTCACGTGTTCCAACATTTCTACGGAATCCAAACTGAACTTCTCCGAGGTCGGCTTCCACCAGTTTTTCCATTCGTCTGTAAAGAATTCACGTTAGTATTTTGCAGCTGTGACTTTTTAAACTTATAGTTCGGTAATATTCACATGTGTCAACACCTGCTCTCTTTGGGATTGGAATTATTATATTCTTCTTGAAGTCTGAGGGAATTTCGCCTGTCTCATACATCTTGCTCACCAGATGGGAGAGTTTTGTCAGGACTGGCTCTCCCAAGGATGTCAGTAGTTCTGATGGAATTCTGTCTACTCCCAGGGCCTTATTTTGGCTTATGTCTTTCGGTGTTTTGTCAAACTCTTCACGCATTATCGTATCTCCCATTTCATCTTCATCTACATCCTTTTCCATAATATTGTCCTCAAGTACATCGCCCTTGTATAGACCCTGTTATATACTCCTTCCACCTTTATGCTTTCCCTTCTTTGCTTAGAACTGGGTTTCCATCTGAACTCTTGATATTCATACCAGTGGTTCTCTTTTCTCCCAAGGCCTCTTTAATTCTCCTGTAAGCAGTATCTATCTTACCTCAACCAATAATTGAGGATGTAGAGTTAAAATGCTACTCTGAGATGAAAGGTTTTGGACAGGAGAAAAAATCGTGGCGGGGCACAAACCAAAGACAACACTTATGAATACAAAATAAATAAAATGAAATTAAACATAAATGTGTATGAGGTTTCCGTATGTTCGGGCTTTCATATCTTAGATGCACTCTGCTCCCGTTTCACGAATATGTTACCGCATGTATTTAGTCAACTAATCCTTCTACTGCGTCCTTCTGTAGCTCGTGAAAACTCGCGTGACGAACAAAAACGTGTCTCATTCATGCAGGTGTTATCGAAAAGAACCAGTGCCTATTTGCCGTATCTTTTCATCCCCACAATTGCCTCCCAAAAAATCTGTTTGGTTATGAAGATAGTGGAGAATAGTAGGTAGTACGATACCACCTTTAATGTAATTCATATGACACAGGCAAGCGCAAAAGATCACTTTGTTCAAGACCCATGAAAGGATATATGAGGGCTATTTGAAAAGTAAGTGTGATCGGAAGCAAAATTGAAATCACTGAAAAAATAAAAAATAAATGTTTTATTTGAAAGAGCTAGCGACAACTTCCACCTACTTCTCTATATAATCGCGGCTCCAACTTACACTTTTGTCGATCGTTGTACCAACTTTTCAATGCCCTCGTCCATAGAAAGCATCCTCCTGTGCTCTACGCCAATTCTCTGCGCTGGTCTGTAGCTCGTTGTCTGTGTCAAAATGTTGTCTTCACAACCAGCGAGCGGTTCAAATGAGGAGAGATTAAATTCCGGGTGGACGCAATTACTGGACATATTGCGGGTGATCAAACACTTCGCATCCTAACTGACCCTGCAGAGTGCCACGGCTAATTATCATGGAAAAGGTAACTCATGACAGTTATATTAATTGCGCAGCATTACACCAGGCGAAATTTCTGACAAGACCCTTCATACTATGTGGAAGACACTATGTTCTAGGTATTTTTACGTGCTCACTGTACGCTCTGCCCAACATATCTGTGTAAAACTTCATCGGATTTTCGCTATGGTTTCCATTTCGCACCCGATCGACCCTTACTTTCCGAATAGTCCTCGTATGACTTGGAAACAGTTTACGATGTTAATATCATCTGCCCACGAGATCGTCACAGACATATAATAAATCAAAACTCTGTACGAAGGTACTTATACCGAGAAGCTACAACATTTTGAGAATTGTCCATCACGAGAGTTCAAGATGTGTGGTGGCGTTTTGAACACGTGACGTGGTAAGGAAAAGTGGATAAGCGGAGCAGAGACAAACTGAGAGTCGTTGAAGCGATGATAGTAGCTTCGAAGTGGGGAATACACTAGCATAAGCGACTTTGAGAAGGGCAGGTTGCTAAGGTTCTATGGCTGGTAGCGATCATCTTGGAAAGGGCGAAGCTCTTAGAAATATTGTTTCGTTTGTACAGAACCCCAGAAGAAGACATTTCTTACAATAAGTCATTTCTCCCCTTGTTCGCGTATAGACTCTTATTCTATTATGTATACTGACTTTACGTCAGGGATAGTTATGTAAGTGTCGTCGGTGTCTTTCGCGGCGGCATGTTTGAATAAAATCTTCTCGGTTTTCAAGCCGCGTCGATTCGAATAAAATTCTCGAGGTTTCGATGTGTATCCCCGCCATCGTCGTCAGGAGTGAACATCCTCGTCAGTGTTTCACTCCGAACGACGATGGTGGAGATAGACACCGAAAACTCGGGGATTTTATTCGACATGACGCAGCTTGAATACCGAGAAGATTTTATTCACTTATGGAGGTAAGTGTCATTGTCTGCTAAAGCCTTATTAGGGATGCTATCATGTAGGTTTACCCATATGCGTTAGTGGACTATAACGTGATATATGTGTATTTTCTTTTTTTTGCGCTTTAGCTTGCGAATGCCAAGGGGGGTGAAATTAGTTGCCTGCTAAATAATAAAGTAAAGTGTTTATTTTGGAATAATGAAACATTCCACATAGCGAAATGCCTTCATTTAAGTGAAATTGATGTTTTACGTGTAGGCATACACGGCAGTGCGTTGGGTGTGTGTGTATGTGTGTTTGTGTGTGTGTGTGTGTGTGTGTGTGTGTGTGAGAGAGAGAGAGAGAGAGAGAGAGAGAGAGAGAGAAAGAGAGAAAGAGAGAGAGTGAGAGATAGATAGCGAGAAAATGATGTGCGTTGCCCGCAGGGGGCTTTGTTTATTTAAAGTTATTAGTCAATAGGCAGGGTTTCCGCACAGCCTATCTCCCCTGCCTGTTTAGCGGGGAGTCAATCCACCCTGGTGCTGTGATGAAGTTGAAAGCGGCCGCTACCGGATGGACCTGCGTGCGCCACCCTTATTTCGCCTGAGTACACCGGACCCTTCCCCTAATAACAGCGCGGGGAGTTGCGGGCCCAGAGCTGGGGGAGCTACGTGTTGCGTGCGGGAGTGCGTCACTGCGTTGCGTGATCTGGCAGTGGGTGGATTGGGGGGTGGGGAAATGACTGACGTCGCGTGTCATCCCCCACCACTCACCGCTGGCGTAGGGTGGTGCCCGGCGCTGTTCCGCGCGGTTCCCTGTCGTTAGCCGCGAACCCCCTGCGCCACCCTCTTCTGTAGGGTCCAGGGCTGCCTCTAATCACCCATTACTACACGCCACTGGCGTGCGCGCCAGACTGCAAATGCTGAAGGCACAGTGTGGCGCCTACCCCCCAGGGCAGCATTCGTTAGATTCAACGGAAAAAAAATCAAAACATTGTAACGAGGAACGGAAGATACAGCTTGTAACGTCGGAAATGCATATCCTCCTATTTCCATCTATTGTACTATAAATTTGTTTTCCTTATTTTCTTACCTGAATATATGACATTTCTGTCTCTCTATATATTGTAATTGTTTTACTGTTTGTATATATATGCATTTATGTCGATGTATAATTGTTTGTTTCGTAAATATTATTTGTATTTTTTACGCTGGGTCTTGCCTAGGGAAAACTGCTATCGAACGATTACATCGATAGATCGTGTGAAGAATCAAAGTGTGTAGGATCTTTGGTAGTGTTAACTCCGTCGCGTGGAGCGCGGGCTGAGCAGAGACGGAGTCTGGGAGGAGTAGCGAGTGGAGCAGGTGTGTTGTGTGAAGCTCCCGCGAGTTGCCGCGCTTTCGGGGTTTGGCAGAATGTAATTGCGCTCGACTCGCGATAATAGTTTCTGACATGGTGTCGCGGACGGGAAGCATTAGCTGGCGCACATCAAGAGCCCGTTTCGCCTGGTGACCGTGTCGAGAAGAAGGCGCGCCAACATCCAGCTTCTGCAACAGCGACGGCCGACAATGAGTGACTGTCGCCACCTCCTCGATCGACGGCTTCAAACCTTCAATCAACCAACAAGGAAGACTGGAAGCACGTAAAGTTTTCGAACTGTATGGCAGACCTCAGCTTTTCAAACTGTACCATTTTCGTAACTATAATTACAGCAACTTAGCATGAACCTTTGTTGCTCATTGTCCCAATTGCATTACCAAGCAGGGTCCCTTCCTTTCCCGGAATGAACCCGAGTGTCGTTGAAATTCAAACGCCAGCATTAAAATAATAATATAGCATTTCACTGCTTTAATTTCAAAGTACAGTTAAAGTATTCATAGCTGGCTACAATACTTAGATTACTCAAGATTAAATTAAGAGTGCGAGTTTTGTTACCGTATTTTAGCTTACCTGTGACTGCAGCTCAGCTTGGTACGTACTAAATTTTACTATTGTTAATTGTTCAGAATCATTTAATCCAAGTTCAAAGTTAAATCTCTTATTTCTAAATTGCGTAGATTCAAGTAGCTTTTGAAATGATTGTTGAGGTAGTCCAAGACTAACCGTATTTTACTGAATTTCGATGTGCTTCAGAAAGAAAGCTCACTATTAACTTCAGTCACTAAATTAACTTTCGATTTTCCGGTTTCATTTATTCTTTTGCTAAATTAAATCAGAGTGTAGCGAAATTTATTACTTCTGACAAACTTTCAGTTTTCACACTACACTTGTCAACCTTCAGTTGCCACACTTCTAGTGCTAATTATATGTGTAATAATCTTTGTTTTTCAGTTTCTATAGTAATTGTCCTTAGTACTGGCGACCGTAATTTCCCCCAAATCTCAAATATCTAATTACCGTTAGTCGATTGTTAACGTAACGGCCGCAGATTTACCTTCTTTATTAACTTTACCCCTTTTCAAAATTAATCTCCACCAGTTTCATTTGCATTTTTCCTTTCATTCAGATGTAACCCTTTCCTCCCTCTTTACCGACAGATTAACTTCGGTGACGATTGCTTTTCCCAAATTTCCATTAGGTACACGCGGTTTAATTCTTCATTGTCATTAAGGTCGATAAGTGAGGGGGAGGTTACAAGCTCAACTTCCGCCTCCTTTTCGGATTTTTATTCTTTCAATGCCACTATATTTAAAACTGGATTCCTTTTCTTAGGTACAGGAAACTGACGTTAAGTTCTGTCGGTTATAGTACTAGAGCCATTATCGTCTCCTCATTTTATACATTTCGTCATGTAAACCACAGTACATTATGCCTTAACCTGAGAAATCATACGATCCGTTGTTGCCGGTTTGAATGCCCTAAAACATTCCTCTTTAAATGAAATGTGAGCTTTAAGTTTTGAGAAGCCGACACAAGCTAACAATCCCTTCAGTCGTTTTAGTTATCTATATTAAATGTATTCGCGATTGCGAATAAGGACAATCATCGGCTGCATATCCAAAGGAGGAGGAGGAGGAGGAGATTAGTGTTTAACGTCCCGTCGACAACGAGGTCATTAGAGACGGAGCGCAAGCTCGGTTGAGGGAAGGATGGGGAAGGAAATCGGCCGTGCCCTTTCAAAGGAACCATCCCGGCATTTGCCTGAAGCGATTTAGGGAAATCACGGAAAACCTAAATCAGGATGGCCGGAGACAGGATTGAACCGTCGTCCTCCCGAATCCGAGTCCAGTGTGCTAACCACTGCGCCACCTCGCTCGGTATATCCAAAGGAGCTTTGCATCGTAATCAGAATAACACAGGCACTGCAGTATCTTATTTCAATTATCGGTTTCAGATTGATCCCCATGAAATGGTCGTGCAACCGATCCAATAATGACAAAAATTGGGCCCTCGAAAATGAGACCTTGGTGTCGGTTCTCACAGTATCTTTGGGAGGGTGTAACACCATTTCCGATTGTGAGCAATTGTTACAGTGTAATTAGTTGTATGTAACAATTTAGTATTTATTCTTTACGAGTTAAGATTTTTGAATTGTTGGAGGGAAATGGAACTTTATGACGTATAATGTGTTCAGCTTAACTGTGTGTTTAAATAATTAAATCTTTATTAAATATGCCTGTTTGTTAAAAGAAAATTGTATGTAAAGAACTGGTTCATACTTAGGGAAATTATAAGATGTAACTTAAAAGCGTAGGTAACCCAATCCCCTACAGAAGGGGCTTGGCGCGCAAGAAAGTGGCGGTCTACGTGGGCGGCAAGAGAGAGAGAGCACGTTAGGCAGTCAGTGGGCAGCAGTCGAATAGTCAACACCGAAGGTGCCAGGCGAGGCGCTCTGAAATCAAATCTATGAGGGAAAGGCCTCGGATGTGGTTCCGGCTGTAATATGGTCCTCTCGTATTTGGATTTGCTCTCAAAATGATTAACTCGCCGCCAAGAAGAAATGAAATAGAGCCAGAGAAGAGACCAGATAGGTGCCATGTGCTTGCCATTGCTATTGCACCACTGCTTCGACTACTTTGGAAAACACATACGTATACCAGTATGAACCAGTGTGCATGTGTGTGTTTTTGCAATAATAATTCAAGTGTTTCAGAATTTGTGTTTGGCCGTTGAAATTTTCCACTTCATGATACCAAGTAGGGTCCTATTCTAAAAGTGCTAAAGCCCGAGTATCTTGTTTGTGAAGAACTAATAATTTATTTTTAATTTAAATGAGCCTAAGTTTCAGCGCTAAAGACCATAAATGTTGTTAATTACAACTACTCGCTTCATAAGTAATAAAAGACGCATACAATATTAAACTTACGATAAGTTTTAATTTGCTATGAACTGTCAATACATTGAAAATGCCAAAGTTTTAGTACTAATGAACATAGTTGTGGTTAGTTAAAATCACTTGCTTCACAAGTGGTGTTATAAGGCATTTAATTTTGATCTTATTTGAAATTTAACTTGATGTTCATAGCTGATGATACAGGAAGGAACAGTTTAAGGGCCCCTACTTTAAATTTTGCCAGCAGGAGAAAGTTAATTTGAATCTGGTTTTTGCTCATGAATCTGAAACAGTACCAGTGTGGAATGAATATGAAATGCGTTATTTCATCGTCATATTATTGATTTTGTGATGTGTATATGTAAGTTAGTTAAACTTGAACTCTGGTCAGGTACTACTTAGTCTCGTGTTGCCTTTGGGAACATTTTTGTGCTGAATTACTTAAAGGCTGAAGTAATGACTGTAGTTAATAGGGGTAAAGTCTCTCTTACATTTCTGTGATTGCTAACCGACGATGTTGATAACTACTGCTACCCACAGTGCAGTTCGTCTGATCGTTGTAGGTTTTCATTGCACTTTACTAAGAAAGAATTAATGAAAGTCCCCTTTCAAAAGAGTGTATTTAAATTCTTTAAGAATAATGTTTCACATTATTATGCATAATTAGGCTGGTGACCGTTTTATTTTTGTATAATTTGCGTAATTTTTTTACTACTTTCAATATTTTCTAGATGATAGTCTTTCTGCTTTCTACTAATTGCCACCCTTACAAAGTTCTCGTTCGATACCCTCTGTCTGTTAGGTTAATGCACGGTCAAACGTTTCAAAATTCCTCCCAGAGGGTAACGCTTACAGCACATTATGGTCATATTTGACATATGACATTCCGCAGCAGTGTTATACTTGGCTTTCCTGAAACAGGACTAGGAGTTTGGTTATTAGGAAACAACTCGCACGCGCCACCAATAGCGGTATAAGGGGGTAATCTATCTATAGAATTGAAAGTCTTGGCCGAAAACCACCGCAGTTTTATTTGCTCTTCGTCAATGTACACATAAAAAAGGAAAACTATACATCAGTATAAACAGTAAGGGTGCAAGAACAAACAAAAGGAATTATAAATATTGAAAGCTGAAATGATTTAACTAAGTACTAAATCAGTTTGAAAAGGTCTGAAGCAATAGATAAGTTATAATGCATAATCATGGCTGGAATCACAATGATTTCTCCGACTGTATTAGCAGACAAAGCGTAGACTCTACATTCAAATGACTAAACCCACTCGGTCATTAATGAGCCCTCGACTATGAAATAAGAGATTAAATCGCGTTGACTAACCAAGTTTAGTACGAAATGAGTCGAAAACACCTTACCATTGTCCTCTCAGGATAACCCATTCCGCAGGTTGTTCTTACTTGACTCAACGACCCAGGGATATGAGACCTCCATGTGCTGCAGCTGTCAGCAACAGCTATTTGTCAGTGAGGCTGCGATGAGCTGAGTCTTGTGATAGCAGGATGTGCTCTTCAGCCAAGTCTGTCGACTTATGTACCTCTGCATAGAGAGCCCTTCCACTTCTGGACCTCCAGCCAGAGTACTTCCGTGATTCTAGCCAGGGTATTATTTTCCGCGTACCTATGCAGAGCGTCCTAAGAAATTCAGCATTTCTTTTCTGCTCCACAAAAAGTCTGGACAAATGAACATCCACTAACTGGACTGGTTCAGTCAATGGTTAATCGATAAGATTATTCTCAGCTGTTCTCCAGCATCCCACATAGTAGATCCTGCTGCTGTTTTTCATAGTTAACCATACGCCTGGTGCGGTTCATGGCGCTGCAGTCCGGAACCGCGGGACTGCTACGGTCGCAGGTTCGAATCCTGCCTCGGGCATGGGTGTGTGTGATGTCCTTAGGTTAGTTAGGTTTAAGTAGCTCTAAGTTCTAGGGGACTTATGACCTAAGATGTTGAGTCCCATAGTGCTCAGAGCCATTTGAACCATTCACCTGCCCTCCCCTCCCCCCTCCCCACTCTCTCTCTCTCTCTCTCTCTCTCTCTATCTCTCTCTGTCACACACACACACACACACACACACACACACACACAAACACACACACACACATTGTGAGCGAGAGAAATTTGCACTTCAAGTGGAATGGCATCTGAATTCACGAAGAACCCTCACAAGTTGGAAAATGGTATCTTTTACAGTTAGTGCCGCTAGCTCCCCATGTGAAGGCAACAAGACGGCTATGTCTCTACCAGCCCCATTTCCCTCAGTTTTCTCGGAATGCCGTTCGCCGAAGACAGCACCAGTGATTCCGACTTTTAAAATAGCATACTTAGCTTAGATCCGGATGCGTGTCATTGTCCCTCAGACAGAACATTTCAGAAGAAGTCCATGACTGCACATAAAGGGACTGCAGTTCTAAAGAATTGGGTGCATACATATGACTGGCAACGTAGCAGACAATGCTAAACGTCCTTTGCAGCTTGCCCTCTGCCATTACCCGCACCCCTTGCTTTACAAGTCGCCTCTACTATGCAGCCTGATATGTCTCACACTCGCCTCTGCCGAGTAGCGCAATTCGGTAAATAGACGACATTCAACTAAACTAAATGTACAAAATAAAAAAGGAACTCATATGCCAGTTAGTTGCTCGTTTTTTCCGTGATTGCCGGCCGCTGTGGCGGAGCGGTTCTAGGCGCTTCAGTATGGAACCGCGCTGCTGCTACGGTCGCAGGTTTGAATCTTGCCTCGGGCATGGATGTGTGTGATATCCTTAGGTTAGTTAGGTTTAAGTAGTTCTATGTCTAGGGGACTTATGACCTCAGATGTTATGTCTCATAGTACTTAGAGCCATTTGAACCATTTTCCGTCATTGATAGGTCCATGAGTTAACACAGATATCTATGACACAGTGCAATCGTCATACGGATCTTTGATAAACTGATTTAATAGTAAGGAAATATGAATCGTATCAGTTCAAACGTGTCTGATGCATGTCAAAGTGAACAATAATGTGTTCTGAGTAACTTTACCTTATACAATGACTAGGAACCTGCTCTTGGCGCTTAGGGATGAAAGGCAGATTTAAAATAAGCGACATCGCGTGGTCTTGAGGGAATCATTGCAGATTTTAATTAGTTAAAACCAAATAAAACTGACACCATAATCTTTGAAACGCATCTTACGTAGATATTCTCGTTCTGTGTTGATGAATCACTCCTTCTAGGACTATGCTATAACAAATAATAAATTGGGTAGTTAAATGTCTACGTCTACATCATTTGCAAATACGTGCGTTGAAACACGTCTACAACATCCACTTACCTCGTTAACTGAAAATTCCATTTAAATTGGAAGTGTCATTTCTGCCGAAGGTAATGCATTCTCTTTTGTCCTGAAATATAATGAAACTGAATGTAACTCTCTCGTGAGCGAAATTCTTAAGTAAGTGTACGTGACGATTTGAATAAAGATCAGAGGAAAGGAAAATAGCTTCGTGAGAGACGCCAATCATATAAATACCAAATTAGCATGAGCATATTCTACAGAAAATTAATAGAAAGTTTCGCCTTACAAACAAATGACATTCATCGGTCCACGTGACTTTAAACGACGATACATTTACAAAAGGCAGAAAGATAGTCCTATATTCATATTAACGCCCATAACATTATTTAAACCAGTGGGAAAGCAATGAGATAAATGACTTCCAGATTCGGATGACCGAACAGAATATGGATATAGATCTTCATATGTTCCATTGAAACTGTGAAAGCGGTCAAAGGAACTAGTATTGGTCACATAAAATTCAATTGCTAATCTAAAAAACCACGTAACGTATAACTACACGAAAGGCCAGGCAAGCAAACAACCAACCATTTCACAACAATCCTGAAAGTCGTTGCTTCAACGCCCCGTTTCTACACTCCTGGAAATGGAAAAAAGAACACATTGACACCGGTGTGTCAGACCCACCATACTTGCTCCGGACACTGCGAGAGGGCTGTACAAGCAATGATCACACGCACGGCACAGCGGACACACCAGGAACCGCGGTGTTGGCCGTCGAATAGCGCTAGCTGCGCAGCATTTGTGCACCGCCGCCGTCAGTGTCAGCCAGTTTGCCGTGGCATACGGAGCTCCATCGCAGTCTTTAACACTGCTAGCATGCCGCGACAGCGTGGACGTGAACCGTATGTGCAGTTGACGGACATTGAGCGAGGGCGTATAGTGGGCATGCGGGAGGCCGGGTGGACGTACCGCCGAATTGCTCAACACGTGGGGCGTGAGGTCTCCACAGTACATCGATGTTGTCGCCAGTGGTCGGCGGAAGGTGCACGTGCCCGTCGACCTGGGACCCGACCGCAGCGACGCACGGATGCACGCCAAGACCGTAGGATCCTACGCAGTGCCGTAGGGGACCGCACCGCCACTTCCCAGCAAATTAGGGACACTGTTGCTCCTGGGGTATCGGCGAGGACCATTCGCAACCGTCTCCATGAAGCTGGGCTACGGTCCCGCACACCGTTAGGCCGTCTTCCACTCACGCCCCAACATCGTGCAGCCCGCCTCCAGTGGTGTCGCGACAGGCGTGAATGGAGGGACGAATGGAGACGTGTCGTCTTCAGCGATGAGAGTCGCTTCTGCCTTGGTGCCAATGATGGTCGTATGCGTGTTTGGCGCCGTGCAGGTGAGCGCCACAATCAGGACTGCATACGACCGAGGCACACAGGGCCAACACCCGGCATCATGGTGTGGGGAGCGATCTACTACACTGGCCGTACACCACTGGTGATCGTCGAGGGGACACTGAATAGTGCACGGTACATCCAAACCGTCATCAAACCCATCGTTCTACCAATCCTAGACCGGCAAGGGAACTTGCTGTTCCAACAGGACAATGCACGTCCGCATGTATCCCGTGCCACCCAACGTGCTCTAGAAGGTGTAAGTCAACTACCCTGGCCAGCAATATCTCCGGATCTGTCCGCCATTGAGCATGTTTGGGACTGGATGAAGCGTCGTCTCACGCGGTCTGCACGTCCAGCACGAACGCTGGTCCAACTGAGGCGCCAGGTGGAAATGGCATGGCAAGCCGTTCCACAGGACTACATCCAGCATCTCTACGATCGTCTCCATGGGAGAATAGCAGCCTGCATTGCTGCGAAAGGTGGACATACACTGTACTAGTGCCGACATTGTGCATGCTCTGTTGCCTGTGTCTATGTGCCTGTGGTTCTGTCAGTGTGATCATGTGATGTATCTGACCCCAGGAATGTGTCAATAAAGTTTCCCCTTCCTGGGACAATGAATTCACGGTGTTCTTATTTCAATTTCCAGGAGTGTATATAACAAGACAAAGCGCCTATGTATACAGTGCGACACGTCCAGCCTGGTAAGAGGAGCGTATTCACGGCAGCAAGCCGAAGCGAACGGTCTACCCCTGTCCACAATCGTTGTGGAGCCTTGCTGTTTCTCCTCGCCAAGTAAAGCGACTGGCTGCAAAGCTCAGAGATTGAACGACCTGCCTAAGACGTACCCTTACAGGTGTTAGCCAGAGCTGAAGTTACTCTAGCGGACGGAATATAAGTACAGGTTCTTCCAGATCGGCAAGTGTTTATCGATATACGTGTGAATACGTAGCGCCAAATACAGGGTTATTACAAATGATTGAAGCGATTTCACAGCTCTACGATAACTTTATTATTTGAGATATTTTCACAATGCTTTTCACACGCATACAAAAACTCAAAAAGTTTTTTTAGGCATTTACAAATGTTCGATATGTGCCCCTTTAGTGATTCGGCAGACATCAAGCCGATAATCAAGTTCCTCCCACACTCGGCGCAGCATGTCCTCATCAATGAGTTCGAAAGCATCGTTGATGCGAGCTCGCAGTTCTGGCACGTTTCTTTGTAGAGGAGGTTTAAACACTGAATCTTTCACATAACCCCACAGAAAGATATCGCATGGGGTTTAGTCGGGAGAGCGTGGCGGCCATGACATGAATTGCTGATCGTGATCTCCACCACGACCGATCCATCGGTTTTCCAATCTCCTGTTTAAGAAATGCCGAACATAATGATGGAAGTGCGGTGGAGCACCATCCTGTTGAAAGATGAAGTCGGCGCTGTCGGTCTCGAGTTGTGGCATGAGCCAATTTTCCAGCGTGTCCAGATACACGTGTCCTGTAAACTTTAAACCGTGAGATTGCACAAAACACGTTAACTTTTGGTGAATTGCGAATTTGCTGCACGAATGCGTGAGGATTCTCTACCGCCCAGATTCGCACATTCTGTCTGCTCACTTCACCATTAAGAAAAAATGTTGCTTCATCACTGAAAACAAGTTTCGCACTGAACGCATCCTCTTCCATGAGCTGTTGCAACCGCGCTGAAAATTCAAAGCGTTTGACTTTGTCATCGGGTGTCAGGGCTTGTAACAATTGTAAACGGTAAGGCTTCTGCTTTAGCCTTTTCCGTAAGATTTTCCAAACCGTCGGCTGTGGTACGTTTAGCTCCCTGCTTGCTTTATTCGTCGACTTCCACGGGCTACGCGTGAAAGTTGCCCGCACGCGTTCAACCGTTTCTTCGCTCACTGCAGGCCGACCCGTTGATTTCCCCTTACAGAGGCATCCAGAAGCTTTAAACTGCGCATACCATCGCCGAACAGAGTTAGCAGTTGGTGGATCTTTGTTGAACTTCGTCCTGAAGTGTCGTTGCACTGTTCTGACTGACTGCTGTGAGTGCATTTCAAGCACGACATACGCTTTCTCGGCTCCTGTCGCCATTTTGTCTCACTGTGCTCTCGAGCGCTCTGGCGGCAGAAACCTGACGTGCGGCTTCAGCCAAACAAAACTTTATGAGTTTTTCTACGTATCTGTAGTATGTCGTGACCATATGTCAATGAATGGAGCTACAGTGAATTTATGAAATCGCTTCAATCATTTGTAATAGCGCTGTACATCTATAGCAGACGCCTTTCAGAGGTTTGTAATGCCTTTACTTAAGCAGTTGCAGCCTAGTTGCTGACAAGCCATTACCATCCTCTTTAAACTCACTGACATCACCATAATGCTTCTCGTTAAAAAATTGTCTCAATTTGCGAAAAAGATGGTAAGCACTCGAGGCCATGACATGTCTAAAACACACGCGTTCAAAACCGTCCTACTTAAGCTGCCAAAGCAAAGTCTTCATCATCGCAGCAGAATGCGTACGAGCGTTATCCTGAAGAACAACGGTGAGGGTGGACAATTTTCCACGCCGTTTTTTCCGAACGATGAGACGTAGTTGCTGGGGGGTGTGGCAGTAGATCAATTCGTTTATAGTCTTTCCACTAGGTAGAGAGTCGACGAACAGGACGACTATTTCTTTCCACAGCACTGAAGACATAACTTTTTTGGTACTTGGAAATTGTTTGGCCATTTTTTATTACTGTTAAGGATCGTGAATTGTGCCATTTCAATGATTGGCGCTATATATATGGATCTAACCTGGCGAAAACCATATTTTATCTCTATTAATAATTCGATTCAAAAGTTCTACGCTATCGTTGTTGTAACGAGGCAAGTCAATGGACCTCCCAATCGTTGTTTATTGCGTTCATTTGTCGAAACTCAAAGAAACAAGCTCAAGGTATCCTAATGTATGTTTTCTCCGTCCTTGATTTGAGTTCGTCAGCCACAATTGAAGATCGGTTAGAGCTTTCTTCATGATGAATATTCGTTCATTCGTCATGAAACATGATGCACTAAGTTCAAACTAAACCTTCATTCATCACTTTTCAGTAACCGCCAGGTACCTGTCTTTAACTTTTTGTATTTAGAAACCGCATTTCTTTACGAAGCTCACGCTGAGTGGCATAATTGATATTGGCACACATTTTAAAAGAGCACAAGTAACAATAAACCAACGTCCTTACTCGCTATTAACGTCGTCCTTGTGCCAATGATAAAAAAAAGTCTCTGTCATGGCTATGGGACTTAAAATATCAGATCGTTCAGTATCTTTAGAACAACCCTTGTTCCTTAATAAATGACATTCTCTAGTGGGTTGTCCCTGACTATGACTCATAATTTGAGAACATCTTAATTAGCAGTACGTCCGAACCGTTGCGCGATTGATGGTTCGTGCTCGTCTCCTGGAACACAATCTTTGACGTGAAGAGGACGAGTTACTGTTGCCGCCAGCGTCTTTGAGGCCATTTTCCGGTAGAGGCAGCCAGTAAAACAGCACAGATGGCGCAGGTCTGCGAGGCAACAGGAAAGCTGTTTGTCGTACCGCCAGCGTGACTTAGAACTTGGTCTGGCTGAGCATCTTCCGTACACGAGGGACACGCACCAGAAACAAAAGTGAATACATTATTCCTTTATGACGCATGGCTGACGTCATATGGAAGTCTGGGTCTGGTCGTGAGTCATGCACGAATAATCAAACTGTCAGGCGAGCGCTGGCGATAAGTGAAAAATAGGGCTCCGAGTTCCGAGCCGCCACAAATTCTCACTGTCGTCATTCCATTCTACAGCTGGTGGTTGTCCATATTCGCAGTTGCGAATACATTTAATATTTTATTCCTTTGTGCGACTCGGACTGGAGGCGAGCTATGTGTCGTCGTGATCCACTAATCTGGAGCCAGCTCCCAGTTTTCCACTGTCTGTCATCGCACAGCGGTGCTGTATTCACAGTGAGCTACTTTTACTTCGTTGCTTCGATGCCGAGACCACGGAGCATTCGTAAATACTGACCTTGTCACCCGCTGTGAGCGTGATAATTTTGACAAGTTCGCTTCCTGCGCGTGTTTGTGCCCCGCTGCTCCTGTATCGGAATCGGTTCAGCGTCCTGTTGTTGTTATTCCCTGTTCTTGTGTCTGGCCAGGCCATTTGAGGAGCGTGTCACCTGCACCAAAAGACAGCAGCTTCCATTTAGTATTCTGAAAGAGTTGTGCTTTGAATGCGTGTTTTAAGCTCTAGGGTTTTTGTAAATTTCCTTTATGTTCAAAGTGCCACTTTTTTTATGTCCAAGACACCTTTCTTTGCCTGGTGCGTTGTGCACTTAATCACCACGTCATCTTCTTTTCTTATTGGGAACCCTCAAGCTTTCGGCCGTACCGGAGCAAATCTTATTGCATGAGTTTTGGCGGGTTATACTTCAAAGCCAATCACGTTATGCACTTAATCACCATGTCATCTTCTTTTCTTATTGCGAATCCTCAAGCTTTTGCGCCGTACCGGGGCGAATCTTATTGCATGAATTTTGGCCGGTTTTACTTCCAAGCCAAGCTCGTGTTTACGAAGGTGAGGTTCATCAGCAATCAATTTGAAGCTCAATCTCGAGTGGCCGCTGAACTTCTTTATTGCCGGATGTAAGCGAGGGTGGTTGTGTAGCCCAATTACCTTATCTTTTGGCGACTTTTCATAACTGTTTTGTCTACGCTGTTTGCGTGTAATCTCATGCCTTAGGCTTTTATTAATTTTAAAGGTTACTTCGCTGTTCATAAGGCTATCATTGTACGTTTACGTCTTGGAGCGTGTTCTCGCTGGTTGCTTACAAAAGATCAGACCACACTGTGCGATTCGTGGTGGATCCATATCAACCAGCCTTGATTGTATTTCTTTGCTTTAAATGAAGTGATTTTCTCATAAACCTGAATTTTTTATTGTATTTTAATCACACATTCTAAGGTAGTTTGTGGCTGGCCTATTTTGAAGAGTGTTTCCTTAGAAGCTTCGAAGAGACTGTAATTTGACTTCAACTGGTGAAATATAATCTAGCTTTTCTTGCTGAAATTTGCTGTAAATATTTCAACAACAGTAACATGCGCCACACAAAATTATTATACTTTTGGAAAGAGTGTAACATTTGTAGTACACTTGAACTATTTTCCTTCATGTCCCCTTGATTGACTTTTGGAGATTTGAGTGCAAGTATTTGAATTAACACAACACCTTCGTTGCTATTTGATCTCACTTGATCGATTATCAGTAACTTTTATTAAATAGTATTTTTTTCTGTTAATATGCCAAGGTCTTGCCAACCTAATTGGTAAAATTACTTTTTCTGAAATGTGCTAATAGAACTCTTGATACGAATGATGTTCAGTCGTTACTTTGCGCGGTTGTTCCACTCCTAGGCGACCTTACGCCAGTGATGCTTACCAACTTCGGCTTCAGTAACAAAATTTTATTCCTCTATTTAAGTCCAACCCTTTTTTGGCTCTACAACTCGATTTTCTATTCGTACATCGATCTTTCTGGTGGTGTACCTCTTTTAGTTTATCACCTAGCTGTTAATGGAGGGCAGAGTTGAAGGTTTCACAAGGAAAGCGTCTGTACGTCATCTGGCAATACATTCGTCTCTGCATTGGTGAAAATTTGCACATATTTTCCGTAAACACTTGCAATAATTTAACGACAAAATTTAGTTTCTGATTCGGATTAGTATTATAGTACCTAATGTTACACTAAATTCATTTACACTAAAAGGTAGTTATTTTTCTATTTATACTGTTTCAGACACATCCTTTGGTATCTGTTTCGGTGTGAGTTCAGACAACGTCAATAAACGAAAACTCGGTATGGTGCCTCATCGTTGCCTAGTAAACAAAAGACGAACATACTAAACTTGTAAACACACATGCGAACGAACTGAAATCTTCCAAATGAAAAGAAGATAATATTTCGCTCTTATCAGACTCATCATGGGAAGTGAAACTGTCGGTGCTGTAATGGGTCCGCCGCTGTTTGGGATATGTATAAACTGGTTAGGTGACATCTGTAGCCTAAAGACGCTGTTCACGAAGACGTAGTTGTCACTAAAGAGCGAGATAGCTTCATTAGAACTGAATATGAAATATAAAGGGATTCGTAGATTATCAGAGCCTCGTCCAAATGTTGAGAGCTGACTGACCATAAAAAAATGTAGCACATTAATCCACGTGGACGAAAATGTGGTCGCCGATCAGTTACTAGAATCAGACGCGACCTTCAAGTATCAGGGAGCTTCTGTCTCGTGTAGCTGAAGTTGGACCGACGACACGTCTGTAGTCCATTCACGACTCTTGTCACACACGATCCAATACCTTTTATTCAGATTCTACTGTACTAACGAACAGAGCTAGGTAGCGCAGTGGTTAGGCACAATGGAATCTCATTCGGGAGATCGACTGTTAAAATCCCCGGCCGGCCATCCAAATGTACCTTGTCACTGATTTCCCTAAACAGCTCCAGGCAGACGCGGGTGTGGTTTCTTTGTAAAGGGCAAATTTATTCTTCGGTAATCCGAATGAACACCTAAATCTACGAATAGCCTTAGTGCAACTGGCGCATTGAACCCTACACACTGGCACAGTAGCAGCCTAAGATTAATACATTTTTGGCCATTAAAATTGCTACACCACGAAGATGACGTGCTACAGACACGAAATTTAACCGACAAGAAGAAGATACTGTGATATGCAAATGATTAGCTTTTCAGAGCATTCACACAAGGTTGGCACCAGTGGCGACAACTACAACGTGCTGACATGAGGAAAATTTCCAACCGATTTCTCATACATAAACAGCAGATGACCGGCGTTGCCTGGTGAAAAGTTGTTGTGATCCCTCGTGTAAGAAGGAGAAATGCGTACCATCACGTTTCCGACTTTGATAAAGGTCGGATTGTAGCCTATCGCGATTGCGGATTATCGTGTCGCGACTTTGCTGCTCGCGTTGGTCGAGATCCATTGACTGCAGAATATGGAATCGGTGGGTTCAGGAGGATAAAACGGAACGCCGTGCTGGATCCCAACGGTCTGGTATCACTAGCAGTCGAGATCACAGACATCTTTCAGCATGGCTGTAACGGATCGTGGAGCCACGTCTCGATCCCTGAGTCAACAGATGGGGACGTTTGCAAGACAACAACCATCTGCACGAACAGTTTGACGACGTTTGCAGCAGCATGAACTATCAGCTCGGATACCACGGTTCGGTTACACTTGACGCTGCACCACAGACAGGAGCGCCTGCGATGGTGTACTCAACAACGAACCTGGGTGCACGAATGGAAAAACGTCATTTTTTCGGATGAATCCAGGTTCTGTTTACAGCATCATGATGGTCACATCTATGTTTGGCGACATCGCGGTTAACGCACATTGGTAGCGTGTATTCGTTATCGCCATACAGGCGTATCACCCGGCTTGATGTTATGGGGTGCCATTGGTTACACGTCTCGGTCACCTCTTGTTCGCATTGACGGCGCTTTGAACAGTGGACGTTACATTTCAGATGTGTTACGACCCGTGGCTCTACCCTTTATTTGATCCCTGCGAAAGCCTACATTTCAGCAGGATAATGCACGTCCGCATGCTGCAGGTCCTGTACGGGCCTTTCTGGATACAGAAAATGTTCGACTGCTGCCCTGGCCAGCACGTTCTCCAGATCTCTCACCAATTGAAAACGTCTGGTAAATGGTGGCCGAACAACTGGCTCGTCATAATACGCCAGTCACTACTCTTGATGAACTGTGGTATCGTGTTGAAGCTGCATGGGCAGCTGTACTTGTACACGCCATCCAAACTCTGTTTGACTCAATGCTCAGGCGTATCAAGGCCGTTATTACGACCAGAGGTGGTTGTTCTGGGCACTGATTTCTCAGGATCTATGCACCCAAACTGCGTGAAAATGTAATCGCGTGTCAGTTCTTGTATAATATATTTGTTCAATGAAAACGCGTTAATCATCTGCATTTCTTCTTGGTGTAGCAATTTTAATGGCCAGTAGTGTAGTTCTACAAATGTGGAAACATGTAATGGACCATCGTAACAAACAATTAACCGTATTGCAGTGGCAGGAAGCTCCACAGTTTAACCTCTCAATAAAACGCAATTGCCCATGGATACAGACATAGGTAGACAAACGACAAGCCGAGCTAAAAACTGAAATCCGCCGACAGGGCCAAATAAGAAAACGAGTTACACGTTTGAAAACAGGCTACTCACTTGTACGGAAGCCCATGGTCCTGGGATACACAGTTTAGCACGAACACTAGCTCAGGCAAGGATAGCAAAACTCAGTGACACAGTCAACAATGACTAGAAAGGAATACAACGCCATTCGGAACATTAACAGTTGACAGAACGCCACGCTGACACACATGATCGTCTTCTTCTAGTGGCAGCTGAGCAGCATGCTAATCTGGTGCTGTGACTTCATTCACACCAATATGCAAATGAAAAAGCGTGGCATTTAACCGGGCGATGTACCCCACACACACAACTGCGAGAAAGTGGCAAGCTTACACCATTTACACCTGGGTCCTCCGAGTCTGTCCAGGTGTTGTGTTTGGTTCAAGACACCGGAGCCGTAACAGACAGAAGCCCGCCTTCGGTGCACATTACGCCACAACATCCATATGGGCGCCATACTGCATGTGTGCCATGGACATGTGGCACACAAATAAACAGCTTGCGTTCAGGGCTGCCCTTGTCGCTCATGGTAGTGGCCATAACTCCCATACACTAGCTGACAGCTAGCCAAGGCACTTTAGCGGACTATGTGTTTCCTTCCAGTTCGTAAGCCAACTCGAGATTGAGCACCTGCACCAACCAACTCTGCTGCACCTCTGCAACGGCCATTGACAGCAAAAACCACAGCGCCCATACAGTAAGGCTCTCTGATATGGTGGTACATACACATGTGCTGGTACATTTCCAAACATCAAGCAGTGGCTGCTTATGAACCATGTATATCCATTTAGAGGCATGATTCACCGCCTTACAGTCCATGCTGAATATTTATACTAGATAAAGGAATCAAACTTGATTCTACTGGAACCGTTGTGCACAGCGACTGTACAGTATGTCCCAAAAAGAAAAAGGGTTTCAGCAAATAGATACAAATCCAATATGTATATTTAATTATAGATCTAGGTTTCAGCTGTTGAGTATCTATCTTTAATGCATTTGAATCGAGCCATGTAGACTCGTCAAGCTTTTGACAAAACGTTATTATACGACCTACATCGTCAGATTCTAACTGGACCTTCAGGGCCATCTATGGGTGCGCACAGTGAATGGATAATTCTCCACCACCCAAGATGAGAGACTCACAAGGTGAGCAACAGAAAATCGCAGACACCTTGGACATTGTGAGACGCAGTTAGGTTTTCATATCATCTTGAAGGCGAGACAGTAATTGCACGATGTTCTACCTCTTCTTCTGACGAATACCTCCAGTTACCTTTACGGGTGGTCCCAGCAACAGAATGTAGCCGTTTCCCCTTCCCGTAAACGATAGTATTAGGTACAAAATAAGCACTGTCCTCCTCAAACAGTATTCGCACCACTCGCTGACACACGCGCACACACAGTTAGTTCTATCGTTGCAACTTTGAATCGAAGCCTACAGTTTTCACTCTGACAAGCAGGCCTCCGTACTCACGATGCCAATTCCTAGGAAAGTTTCCGACAGTGTGTCTGAGAAAGACTTTGAGGTTTTCATCTACTGAGGATGAAATACACATATCAAAAAGGCTTTCACTTAGCTTCTAATACCCATGGGAACATCTAACACTGTTTGGCAGAAATAAATACGTTTTCCTGTTAAATCATCGCAGCAAGGCTTGTGGTATCATAGTTCTTCAAGTACCAATGCAGCGTCTGAGGCGCTTATTTTGTTCCCATAAAATGTTGGAATCAGCTCCCGTGGTGTAGGGGTTGCATCTTCGTTTAGTAATCAAAACGCCAGTTCTGGGTTCGAAACCCACTACTGATTAAATTTTGAATAAAAATCATCAGTAATGGTTGCCGAAGACTACCGGCATAAGATGTCACCCTCATGTATCCATCGGTCTTGTTAAAGAGGCAGGAGGCGCCGATAGAGGTCCAGGGTACTCTCTAGAAGGATGCTGAAGACAATGAAAACCAAAGCATTAAAGATCCATGATGGGTATTTGCAGCATATGTGGCCAGTAATTGAAAAGCGACACAACTCTCTCTTCTTTGGCAAAAGATTCCGGAATAATACCCCATTCGCATATTCGGGATGGGACTGCCAAAGGAGAGGTGGCTAAGAGAAAAAGAACAATCGACGAAAGGACAATCTTCTACGTCTCTCTACGTGTAATGTCAGAAGTCCGAATGTGGAATAGAAATTAGAAAATCTGAAAATCGAAATGCAAATGCTTATTGTAAGTGTAGCGGGAGTCAGTGAAATTAAACGGAAAGAATATAAGGAGTTTGAATATTCTCAGTGAGAGTGCAGAAGGCCCGATTTGTTTTACTGGCTAAAAAGCATTCAGTAGCCTAGAACGCATAAAATATTTATTTATTTATGACAACAGGTTTCGACAGATTTTTCTGTTACCATCAATCTTAAATTTTTTTCTTTTTTTCTTTCTTTTTTTTTCTTGCGAAACGTATTCATTTAACTTTAAATTTCATGCCAAGTTGTCAAGTGGATGGAAATCAGCACATTCGTGCGTGCTCAGTTCTCCGCCATCGCCTACCATTACGGTATGAGGTCTGAATGTGGTCGGTAGCTGACCGAGACCCGCAACCGCAAAAATAAAGGTTTCTTGCGATCGAGTTTGTTTATGTTCATTATAACTACTAAGAAAAATCTATGCTCTCCACGAGAAATATTCTCAAAAGTTCCATATTATAGAATTCTTTCTGTTTTTAATTTCTTTAGTTATGACAAACCTTTTATGATTTTGTGTTTTTCTTCCACTTGACAACTACGTGTGAGGTTCAACGTTAAAATGAACACGTTTCACAGTCATACGTTTTTTAAGAGCTAAAGACGACAGAAAAGTTTGTCGAAACCGGTTATTTTAAATGAAGAATTATTATATGCGATCTAGGCTGTTCAGTGTTTTTAACAAGGATTTCTCGTCAGATGAGTATAGCTAAATATCAACAGCAACAGAGCATCATATAAAAGGAGTAGGATTCATTGTGAATAGACGTACTAGCACAAATGAAGTCACATGGGCTATCAAGCACACCAACGCTAGAAACGCCCCTGGGCCTGATGGCATTCAAAACCGTGTCCTCCAGGAGTTCACGGATAAAGCCGTAGAATACCTCACACACTTAACGAATGCCATCCTGACACACCAACACTTCCCTGACTTTTGGAAGGCGGCCAAGGTCCTGATGTTCAGGAAGCCAGGGAAAGACCACTCCCTCCCACAAAATTACCGACCCATCAGTCTGCTGTGTTCGCTCAGTAAGATTGTTGAGAAGGTAATACTAAAATCGTATCACTAGGCATTGCATCGCCAACGACACCCTAAGACCGGAGCAATTCGGCTTTAGGAATCACCACTCGACAACACAACAACTCCTCCGCGTAGTCGAACATATAACACAAGGCTACAACATGAACAAAGCCACAGGGGCCGTGTTCCTAGACATCGAAAAGGCTTTCGATCGTCTCTGGCACAACGGACTCATACGCAAACTAAGCGAAGCTGGTTTCCCGGACGGACTCGTACGTCTCATACACTCATATCTCACGAACAGATGTTTCAACACTAACGTGCAGGATAAACAATCAACACAACACGGTATCCAAGCTAGAGTACCCCAAGGGAGCATCCTAGGCCCCATCTTGTTTAACCTGTACATTAATGACTTCCCAGCGACACAAAACACGACGTTAGCCGTCTACGCGGATGACACAGCCATCCTCGCGCAAGACAGGAAACCGTCGAACATCAATTCACGAATACACACAGCACTCAGAACAGCTGAGCCTTGGTTGGAGCGATGGCGTATTAAAGTAAACGTCGACAAATGCGAAGCAGTTCTGTTCACACGCAGACCGAAACTACTGCGCAAACACCAACACTGTAGACCAATAACACTACATACACGCCCAATACGTTTCCGAGAGAAAGTCAGGTACCTTGGTGTCTGGCTGGACCGGAAACTCACATGGGGGGACCACATCGAATACGTTGCCAACCGAGCGCACGCGAGGCTCAAACAGCTCTACCCAATGCTCAACAGGGAAAGCACACTGAATAGGAGGGTGTCGAGGTCCTTATACGTGACACTGATTAGACCTCTGATGACGTACGCAGCTCCCGTCTGGGGATATGCAGCTCCTACACGACTGCGCCGCCTGCAGATCATACAGAACAAGGTGCTACGAATCATTAGCAACGCTCCACGCTACACACGCACCGTGGATCTTCACCATGAATACCGCCTTGATACCCTCAAGGAAGTATACAAAAAACACGCCACACGACTATACAGGAACTCGACACACTCGAACAATCCTTTCTTCCTGACTCTGGGAAACTACGATCACAACCACAGGTGGAAGCACAAGCAACCAAAGACACTGCTAGCTAGGGCATAGCCACCTATGGTAAACTAACATACGCAAACAGCGACAAACGTCGGCAAGCCCCTGCATATCAGCAACACTGACTGGCAACTACCAACTGCTATTAGAGCCGACCAACAGGCCACAGCAGGGACACCGACGAGCTCGCCCACAGACGCACAAACAATCTGCCAACATTCCCTCACACTGTGCCTCCGGTATACGACCATCGGACACAAGATCGATAACAAACCTAACTGTTGCAGGTTGCTGACGCTGAACGAGGACTCTGTACCAGCACCCAGCGCCAGCCGCCGAGCAGCACAAACGCACAACGTCAAGGTATCGACATGTATGATACCCACTACTAACACAGCCTATCCTTGCACGACCTATCACAGGCACCAAGACAACCGCTACTGCTCTTGCCGCCCGACCTAACTTTCGCAGAGGTTTTTTTCCGTTGGCTCTTGCCTTGGCACTTTTTTTCCTCTGCCATTCAAACCACTACCCTTCGTCAGATTTCGACCAATCTATCTCCAGATGAGCGCGTATTAATGGTTAATCCTAACCAGACGTACGCAAACATCGCAGTACCCACATCCCGCGACACCTCTCTTTAGTGAATACTAACCCTTATGCAGAGATGGCAGTAGACCTTTTGTGTTGGCCATCATGCCGGTGTGGGCGTGGAGGGGCTCCACCTCTTGTAAATTGTGAATAGGAAGGCAGGACAGAAAGTGAGTTAATGTAAAAAGCTCAGGGATTGCATTCTTCTCATCAGAAACGGCAGCAAACCAGAACTGACAACAATGTTTCAAGAACACAACCCGACGTCTTAAGCACAACATGTAGAGACAGATATGAGGATATTAAACGGGTAACTCAATATGTAAAGGAAGCTGAACAACTAATAGTCACGAGGAATGGGAATGTGGTTAAAGAGGAAGGAGTAGAAGAAAGGCTTAAGAGAGAATCCGACCTTGGTAGTAGGAACAAGAGAGGAGAAAGACTATTGACCTTTGTAAAAAGTCTGCTCAAGAATCACAAGAAAAGGAAGTATACTTGGAAAAGGCCGGAAGATGCAGGACGAGATTGCGAAATCAGTTACTGGGTCGTAAGGCGTACCTAAGGACTGATGTAGACTCAGTTTAGTAATGATTAAGAGTAGAATGAAGTTGAGGAACCGAGTTTGGAAGAATCAATAAGCAAAGAAGTACGATACGGAAACACTAAGGATCGAAGAGATACGCTTGAAGATCTCTGAGGTTACAGATACAGTGATAATTAATAGCTCAGTAGGTAGATCAGGTGAAAAGGAATGGACATATTCATATGGGTAATCACAGAAATTGGAGAGAAAAACGTAAGTGCAAGGAAGGTAACTATGAAGAAACCGAGGGTAACAGAAGAAATAATTCAATTGATCGACGAAAGAAGGATGTACAAAAGTGTTCAGGGAAATTCAGAAATACAGAAATACAAGTCACTTACGAATTGAATAAATTTGAATTGCTGGAAAGCTGAGACGAAAGAGAAAGTGTATAATTCGAAAAAGAAATTATTGTCGGAAGGACGACCTTCCGTGAAATTATAAGCAAAGGTCGTAACAATACTGTTAAATACAGAGGAGTGACCGAACAGGTGGAAAGAGTACGCTGAGGGCCTCTGTGGGGAGAACTTGTCTGATTACATCATAGAAGAAGAAACAGGAGTCGGTATGGAACCCATAGATCCAGTATTAAAATCAGAATTCAGAAGATCTCTGGAAGACTTCAAATCAAATAAGGCAGAAGGGATGGACAACATTAAATAGGAATTTATGAAATCATCGGAGGAAGTGGCACTAAAACGATTATTCACGTTAGTGTGAAGAATGTACAGACTAATGACATACCATCACACTTTCACAAAAAAAATCATGCACACAAATCCCAAGACTGCAACGGCCATATGTGTGAGAATTGTCGCACAATCAAGTTAAGACCTCATACGTCCTGACAAGAAGAGTATACAGAAGAATGCAAAACAAAATGGAAGATCTGTTAGATGACGATCAGGTTTGCTTTAGGAAAGATAAAGGTACCAGAGATTCCGTTCTGACGCTGGGGTTGCTAATGGAAGCAAGACTAAAGAAAAATCAAGACATATCCATAGGCTTTCACAACCGAAAACGCATTCGATAATGTAAAAAGGTGCAATACATGCTACTAATGCCTGAACGGGCTCCTAGATATCTCCAAGGAGACCTGAGATGGAAGCCCACGCTCCTGTGCATCTCACACTTGATATGCTGCTTGGTGCTGCCGTCATCCTGACATCTCATGGCGTGAGTGACTTTTGGACCATCCTGATGGTTATGGGGCTGCAGACTGTACAGCTTGTCCCAGAATTGACTTCGCAGTGGCAGCCCATAACAGGAAGGAAGAGGAATGTATCCGTCCTTATGGGAGAGTGTGATGATAGTTGCCAGACTGACCCTATAGTGATAATCATGATTATCCAAATTGTGCGTCAAATTTGCAGTATTAATTCCCTTTATTACTTGATGACTAATTTTCAGGCTAAACTCATTATCAAATATCCAGTACCGATACGCTACGCAATAGCATCCATTAGGACAGTGATATTACTGCATAGCTTGTTGGATGACCTGATAATGTACTTTTGCTCAAAACTATACAATAACATCCATCACGATAGCGATGTTCTTATATAGCTTATTGGATGATTTGATATTGAGCTGAGGCTCGAAATTAGTCATTAAGCACAAACGAAATTAATACTGGAACTCTGACGAGTCTCTCCAATTTATTGCATGAGTTGGTAAACAAGAATAGTTACTGATTTTTGGATATTGTCCAGTTGTACCTCAGACGAGAAGTGGTTGGCACATCAGTCAGGTCAAATGTAACGAATTCCTGCGTGTAGTCGATAACTGAACACTCAAGAACACTGGAAACCAACACGACTAGGAAGATGCCGGGGCAAAATAGAAACATCAAACATAGCTTTCGCAGACGACCTGGTCATACTACGAGACAACGAAGCAATAGCAACCAAAGAAATAGAGGCGCTAAAAGAATGCGCGGAAAAAGTTGGGCTGCAAATCTCTTTCGAGAAGTCTGAATTTTTCTGCTCAAAATTAAACAAAACAAAATTAGACATAAAACACAGAAAAATCAATAGACTTGCACATTTCACGTATCTATGTGAAATCCTTGAACTTACAGACGGCGAAAAGATCGCACAGATGACTCGACTACAAGAAATGAAGAGAGCGTTCGGCAAGACACAGCACGTATGTAATAAAAAATGAGTGTCCATTGACACAGAAGTCAGATTCTACAACACAGTAATCAAGCCTGGAATACTGTATGCAAGTGAGACGTTAACACTCCATACGAAAAGTGACATGGAAAGCATACTGAAGGAAGAAAGGAAAATCATGAAGAAAATTCTCGGCCCAAAGGTGATAGATGAGGGATGGAGATTACAGTTTAGAAAAACCACAGAGAAGATTTCAAACATAGCAGCAGATGTTAGAAAATGAAGGTTGATGTTCTGTGAGCACTTCATCAGGCTATCGCCAAAACGACTAACCAATAGAATTCTAGCATACATACAAGGGGTCAAAGATCAGCAGTACCATGAATCACACAAGTCAAACTGTACCTAGAAGTAGCAAACATCAATCCAATAGAAATTCAAGACAGAAATGTGTACAGGGACAAGATACACAAAAATGGTTCCAATGGCTCTGAGCACTATTGGACTTAACTTCTAAGGTCATCAGTTCCGTAGAACTTAGAACTACGTAAACCTAACTAACCTAAGGACAACACACACATCCATGCCCGAGGCAGGATTCGAACCTGCGACCGCAGTGGCCGCGCGGTTCCAGACTATAGTGCCTAGAACAGCTCGGCCACACTGGCCGGGCAAGATACACAAGTAGAATGTGAGGTCAGAGAATGAAGTCGCAAAGAGACCAGGGACAAATTGGACTGAATATAGAAAGAGACTCTGTGGAGAAAAAAATTAGAGAATCGTGGAAGATCAGAAAGAACGCTCAAATGAGGCAGAAAACTTTGCGTGATCCTACACGGTCTCGACGCAAATAATAACAATAATTACAGTATATAGTGAACATTTAGTGTCACAAATATAGCACCTAATGTTTTCCTTTATTGGTTTATTATTATGCCCAAATAAGGTTAAAATTACAATAGAGACAGTACAGAGTGTACTCATCATTCATGTAATTTTAATTCACAAAAAATTACGAAGGATCTTCCTTCCCGGCTGAATGAATCTTTCATTAGATGTTTAGTTGACTTTTCGCAATGAGGAATTGCAGTACAAGTACTGTGCGCGATGTTCCAGTCCAACATTTCTCTCCTCACGAATAGTTCTCCATCTGCTGTCTTTAACAGAAAAATTAAAACCGTGAAACGACCCTATTACGCAGCGAACGTCGCTCGGAGGTTTCGCCTCTCGGAATATCTCTGGATCTGCTTTTTATGTCTCGCTTAGCATTAATTCCCGACGAGAGAGACGAGGGCTGACATTAGCACAGGGAAGCTCGTGGCTGCCGCAGTTAATTAATTTCTGGACTGATCCCCGGCGCCCACCCTGTCAAGGCGACGTCGCCGTCCTCGGAAGAAAGCTGAGCGGAGCGGAGACCCGACCGGCTCTGTCACGAGCCTCGTCCGACAATGGAAGGCTTCGTCGTCACCGGGACTGACAGCCGGAGAGCAAAAGACGTCGCTGGTCCGCCCCCGTACTTTTAATTCACCGCATTTAGAATGTCACTCACCTGCCAGATTCCGAGCCCGCTGCTAAAGAGCTTCATAAAGCTATAGTTTCAGCGACATTAATGATGAATGCATGACCTTGCAGCTACCATTTCAAAGACAGAATTCACAATATTTTTGCACAGACAATGGCTGCACATAAAAGTGGAGATAGATATCCTGATAATAATAAAGTAAGTTAGGGAACGTCCAATGCAAAAAACTATCTCACTAAGCACAGCATGGAAAACGATAGCTAATCAATAGCAACGTGCGGAAGTATGTACAGTGAAACTGACTTCGCAGAAACAGACGTAATGTCTGCAGTGATACCGCAGTCACTTTTTATGCAATGTTAATTATAATCCGTCTGGATTGCAAAGTGTTTATTCGCATGATCGGTTTCGGTTCCTCTATAAGCATCTTCAGATCGGAAATGACAAATGCAAGCCTAGTTCGTCCTATCTGATCAACATCAAATGTACCAGAACGTACCTGCAGTTTCGGTTACACGATTAACCCGTCGACACTCAGCAACTTTCACATGCTGCGTCACATTAAATTGGTTGGCAGAATACACGCCATTTATATCAATTATAAAACTCTTACCGACAGGTGGCGTCTGGTATATTTGTTACATTACATATGCTCATACTGTATTAAGTAGATTTTTCAGGATTCATGTGTTGATAAGATCAAATGTAATGACTGCTGTAGACAATACATAGGGCAGACAGGTAGAATCTTCAAAACTAGATTCAGGGAGCACACCTACTCTCAAAACCAAACAGCGTTTGGGGCGCATATGGCTGCCTTGAAGCACTCAGTCACGAATATTGAACAAAATTTAGAAATCCTGCATAAAGCTCATAAGGGACGGTTTCTAAACATTTTAGAAGAAGTTGAAATATACACCCACAAAAAGAAAGACCCGGATTTAATCGTCCGCAGCTCGTGGTCATGCGGTAGCGTTCTCGCTTCCCGCGCCCGGGTTCCCGGATTCGATTCCCGGCGGGGTCAGGGATTTTCTTCGCCTCGTGATGACTGGGTGTTGTGTGTTATACTTAGGTTAGTTAGGTTTAAGTAGTTCTAAGTTCTAGGGGACTGATGACCATAGATGTTAAGTCCCATAGTACTCAGAGCCATTTGAACCATTTTTAATCGGATTTAATACTCAACGAGCAAAGCGACAAGTACAGATTTTAACCTTGACAACTATTGATCTTAAGTAAGTATTTCTAGAGATAAAAAGAAAATTAGAAAAATCTGCTTAATACAGTATGTGCATATGTAATGTAACACATGTACCAGACGCCACCTGTCGGTAAGAGTTTTATAATTAATATAAATTCTGCAAACCAATTAAATTTGACGCAACATGTGAAGGTTGCTGAGTGTGGACGAGTTACTCCTATAACCGAAATTGCAGGTACGTTCTGGTACATTTGATGTTGATCAGATAGGACGAAATAGGCTTGCAATTGTGAAATAGTAAATTAGTATCCTTGTCATTTCAGATCTGAAGATGGTTATAGAGGAACCGAAACCGGTCATGTGAATAAACATTTTGCTATCGAAACTGACTTCACTAATATATTACTTGCTATTTTAAAAAAAGACAGCTAGCAATTAAAGTAGCTGAAGGTAAAGGTTTCAGCTCAACAGTTAAAGCTTCTGTCCATTGCTGGTTACGTAGGACAGGAACTTCGTATAAGGTTTACTGGATAACACATGAGCAATAAATCAACAAAACTCTGCCGTGCGTCAGCTATACCGATGTGTTTGGAGGTTAACACCGATATAGCGGCACGTTGGAATATTCGTAGCGGATGGTCGGCCGCGAGAGGTGATGACAGTTGGCGGAAACGAAAATGTTTGGCAGGGTGGGACTAGGGTACGCAGTTGGAGTTGGATCGGAGGCACGCTTTGAGTGTAAACAGCTGTGCCGATGCATGACGGCGAGTGCAAGTCCGAGGCATTGGAGGTTTATACATACGGATGATCCACGCCGATGAAGACAGCCGAGACTGAGTGTCGTGCGGTCAGCTGAGAGTCTTAAGTTTGAATTAAGGTCCGGGAATGAAAGGGAAGCAGTGGTTGGGAAGGGAGTGAGACAGGGTTATAGCCTCTCCCCGACGTTATTCATTCCGAATATTGAGGAAGCAGTGAAGGAAACAAAAGAAAAATTAGGAGTAGGTATTAAAATCCATGGAGAAGTAATAAAAACTTTGAGGTTCGCCCATGACATTGTAATTCTGTAAGAGACAGCAAAGGACTTAGAAGAGCAGTTGAACGGAATGGATAGTGTCTTGAAAGGAGGATATAAGATGAACACCAACAAAAGCAAAACGAGGATAATGGAATGTGGAATGTAGTCGAATTAAGTCGGGTGATGCTGAGGGTATTAGATTAGGAAATGAGACACTTAAAGTAATAAAGGAGTTTTGCTATTTGGGTAGCAAAGTAACTGATGATGGTCGAAGTAGGGAGGATATAAAATGTAGACTGGCAATGGGAAGAAATGGTTCAAATGGCTCTGAGCACTATGGGACTTAACATCTTAGGTCATCAGTCCCCTAGAACTTAGAACTACTTAAACCTAACTAACCTAAGGACATCACACACAACCATGCCCGAGGCAGGATTCGAAACTGCGACCGTAGCAGTCTCGCGGTTCCGGACTGCAGCGCCTAGAACCGCACGGCCACCGAGGCCGGCGCAATGGGAAGGAAAGCGTTTCTGAAGAGGAGAAATTTGTTAACATCGAGTATAGATTTAAGTGTCAGGAAGTCGTTTCTGAAAGTATTTGTATGGAGTGTAGCCATGTATGGAAGTAAAACATGGACGACAAATAGATTGGACAAGAAGGGAATAGAAGCTTTCGAAATGATGTGCTACAGAAGAATGCTGAAGATTAGATGGGTAGATCACATAACTAATGAGGAGGTGTTGAATAGGATTGGGGAGAAGAGACGTTTGTGGCACAACTTGACTAGAAGAAGGGTAGGACATGTTCTGAGGCATCAAGGGATCACCAATTTAGTACTGGAGGGCAGCGTGGAGGGTAAAAATCGTAGAAGGAGACCAAGAGATGAATACACCAAGCAGATTCAGAAGGATGTAGGTTACAGTATGTACTGGGAGATGAAGAAACTTGCACAGGATAGAGTAGCACGGAGAGCTGCATCAAACCAGTCTCAGGACTGAAGACCACAACAACAACAAGCGGACGCACCGAGGACTCGCTCACGACTGCGTTTCTGGTGAATGACTGATCTGTGGATTTGACCATCTCCAATGATTCAGCATTCTGTTCACTAGCTATGATTCAGCATTCCATAAAATATGTTTTTGAGTGGGATCCACCTTTAGCAGAACACTATTTTGTTTCTTGTCAAGACAGGTTTCACTGCAGTTGCAGTATCAACAGTGTTTTTTTTTTTTAATTGTTATGGCTTCTTACCACATGGTGTGGTTTTCTTACTGTATTGCATTTTTTTGTCTCTGTTTTTCTTTACAGTTTGTCACCTATTTCTATTTTCGTCATCTTCTTCATTGCCAAGTTCAGTGTTTCGAATTTTCACTGTCACTGTCTATCGGCTGATTGTGTCATCCCACACCATTGCTCGAAGACTAGCAGGTGCAGGATTTCGCATTTACTATCACATGTACAGGCTGTAGTTAACACCACCATGCAAATGGGTGCGTCTGGAATGGTTCTATGACAGGGATGTGTAGACCACTGATGAATGCTGTATCGTTGTATTCAGCGATGAATGGCGTTTCTACACTAACCCAGATGACTACTATCGGCGACTATTGCTGTGGCCTGTGGAGAGATACTATTTCTTTAAGGTGTTGAAACGGCACAGCCATTTTACTCCTTATGTTTTGAGTGGAAACCATTTGGTATGACCACAGCTCATGGCTGTTAGTGACCGAGAAAACTGTGACAGTGTGATGATACGCCACAGACATCTTGCGTCCTCGTGTGTTACCTCTCGTGCGATACTAATGTGGCGCTATTTTTCAACACAACAATGCTCGTCCACAAAAGGGAACGTGTTTTATTGAGACACTGCTGTGGGAGCAAGATATCCTACTCTCTTCATGGTCACAGAGGAGGCGCAGCGTCACAATAACAGGCCAATTATGTCAAGTTTTTATTTTTATTTTGTAAATTTCATTCAGTATTGCAATGAGTAAAATAACATCACATGACATTTGAAACCCTGTAAGGTTCATTTCGCTCCCTCTTCAACTTCTGCCTTTCTCATTTCTTTTCTGTATTGTTGTAGCTAGTATAGTAGCTTGGCTTAACCGGACAAAACCACACTGCTAGTAACTCTCACATCTATTTACTTAGCGGACTGGCTGTCGTTCTATGGCCTTTGCTCATCAATGGTGCGTACCCAACCCATAGTCATTGGAAAACTTCGCTCGATTCGACTTCATGTAACGTGGACTGACCGTATCGCGAGGGTGTTTCTCCACCAAACGTGTCACATATGTGAGATCTGCCGTACTCTCCAAACTATATAGATACATTAAACAGAACTATACCGAAAAAAAACTTCTCAGGACTCATCGTCTGATGTCATAAAACCAGATACGGCAAAACGCATTTCAATATTAATATTGGCTCACTCAGCCCGCAACACTAATATCAATTTACTGAAACAGTGTTAAATAGAGGACGAGTGCCATCTGAAGCTTATACAACAGCAAGTGCTGTGATGGATAATAAATGAAATATCTCTTACAGTGTAAGTGTACTTTAATTATTCCTGTTACTATTATTAATGTTGTTATTTTTATTATCAGAGGTCGTCGCTTCTGTGACTGGTTTGCTGCGGCACACTAAGAATGTTTATTATCCTGGGCCAAATTCTTCATCTCAAAGCAGCAGTTATGCCAAACATCCTCAATTATTTGTTAGAAACATTTCAGCCTCATTTTTCCCTGCAGCATTAACGCTCAGCGGCTGCGGCAAGTACAGTACCACGCTACTTACTAGTTATTCCTTGATATCAGCGCATGTGTCTTATAATCTATCCGTTCCTCTTGTCCAAGTTTTATACACGTTTCTTTCCACGTCGATTCTGCAGACAATCTCCTCACTTCTTATCTTTTGAGTCCACTTGATCTTATACACCCTTCTGTAGCTCCACTTCTGAAATGCTTCAATTTTCTTCTCTTGTGGTTGTCCCACAGTTCACGATTCACTTCCAAACAACGTGTGTTCCAAAAGATACGTTCTCAGAAATTTATTTCATAGATTTGGGCTGATTTTTGGTACTACTAGACTTCTTCTGTCCAGGAATGCCCGTTTTGCTGGTGCCAGTAAGCTTATGTCCGCCCTTCATGTGTTATTTTGCTTCTAACGTATGACTACATCCCAACTGCGGCTTTCGCCTCATCCACAATATTGATGTTAAGTTTGTTGCTAATCTCATCTCATCTACTGTTCCTTCTACTCTTCATTACTTTCGTCTTTCTTCAGTTTACAATTTATAGCGTGTGTACATTAGATTGCTTGTTTCATTCAACAGGTATTGCTGTTCTTCCTTGCTTTCCCTGAGGACAGCAAAGTCATGAACGAAACTTATCATTAGCATCATTCCGCAGTTCATTTTAAAACCACTCCTGGATCTGTATTTCCGTCATTGCCTCTTCGATACATAGACCGAACAGTAGGAGCAAAAGACTACATCCCTCTCTTATACCCTTCGTAATTGCCCCTCTTGGTTATTTTATTTATTTCATATTATCCGTCTTTCTATAAGTGTTACACCCATTTTGTTGAGTATCTGTTATGGATGCTTTTTCTGAAACTGCATATCCTATGATAATGTCTTGATTTTTCTTATTTCCAGCTTTCATTTAGCAATCACGTAATTAACAATGGCGTAAGAACGGCTTCTGTTGTGTCTTTACCTTCTACACAGTAAAACTGATGCCCATTTAACACATCCTCAGTTTTATTTTCAATTCCTCCTTATATTATTCCTTTGATAACTCGTATGCTTGAAATGTTGAGCATATTGTGCTTTTGCACTTATTTGCCCTTGATATCTGATGATATTTCTCTAGTCTCGTAGGTTCTAGAAACTGTAACGGAACTGAAATGATGGTGGGCTGACAGTAATTTGGAGCCCGCGCGTCGGAAACGGGCGCGCTTGTGTGAGACTGCCAGCGAAACTGGGAATTAGCGCTACCTGTCAGACAATGCACTAAGCTCTCGGAGTCAAATGTATTCTTTTTCTTGGTAATTATAAGTTATTACTGTATAATTTAATGTTGTAAAGCGCTAGTAGTAAATCATTATGACTGGTATGAACTCCAGGGTAATAAATATAAATATTCTTAAATACTAAATGATTTCGGTGATAAGGTGGTAGGGGAACGCCCCCACTCTTGGTGATGCGAGCGTAGCTAGAGGTAGCTGGAGACACAGGGACTGAACAATGCAATGGCCTGGGGAGTGTTGACGTGATCGGACGTGCGTAACTGTGCTCACGCAAAAGTGATTGTGCAACAGAGAAGAGGCGAATATCGTCGCCGTTTTTGGAGTAAAACGCGACGAATGGTTGTTGAAGCCGCCTCTATGCCACTGGGGCTGATTGTAAGAGTTGCTGCGCCCAGATTTTATGGCGGACGTGCAGTAGCTTATACGAGTGCTACAGCTCGTAGTTCCAGCCGCCATTAAGGGCATGAGGCGTGAAGAGCTGCGTTAACCACATGCATCTCACCACCAGCATCGACACGTCTACCCAAGGCAAGACTGCTTGCAATTGTTAAGTCGAACTTTTTATACATGTAAAAGGAGAATACCAGTTTTCTTTTATGCAAGTGCAGAGGACAGAATATAGTAATGAGTAAAATTACGACGCATGTTGTTCATTGTAAAGTGTAGTAACCTCAAACATAGTATAGTGAAATCAGACTGAGGCCACCATCGCCTCTTTCATTTACAATTCTTTTGGATGTAGAATACTTTAGCGTATAAGAATGTTGAAAAGAGCAATGGTCACACCAGAATGAGTCGCTTATTTATAGTTACTTAAATTTTTCTGAGTAACCTTTCAAGTAAAGTCACTTAACTAAGTCTGTATCAATTGTCCAAAGAGTAATATCCAAAATCATTAAATAAGTCGAAGGATAGAATTTTGTTAACCCAAGTTGCATAAACTGTCTTGGTAGTAATTACCAAGCCAACTCACAGAAATTGAGAGAGTATTTGCTTTGTAGAATCATCTAGAATGATCAGAAATAGTAATATTCAGAATTAAGTTTAAATTCAACTCAAGCCATTTCACTTTGAAACGAGGCAATAATTGATTTATTCTTTTGCTCCTTCAGAGCTGGCGACCGTAGTTATAAGTATTTTCAGGAGGATTCGACGGTAAGTCTGCTGCTCTCGTCGTGCTGATAGGATTATCCACTGCTGCTAGCAGTGGTGATTGGATACATAAGCTCACTACCAAGTTAAGTGGGTCAGGTAGGCAGTGTTACCGTGTGAAATGTAGGGCACTGTAGGCCGTGGATCGAACCCGTTAAATCATCACAGCTCTTAGGATAATAGTCCGGTTAGGAGTGTACTAATCATTAGGTAAATACTGGCGAGTAACGGTCAAAAATGTATACGCAAGTGAATTTAGCAAGGTCCACGTAGCACCTAGTTAATGTGGTGCAATGGCGAGGGTAGGAGTGGAGTAAAAGTGAGCTGAGCTTGTGGCAGGTGTGCTGTATTCAAATATTAACAACGTGAATTCACTACTACCTCTTACCATTAGGACTGAGCTATTTACAGTTAAAATACGTAGCAGTAAGCGCAAAGGCGTGACAGCTACAAGTCCGTATTGGTTTTATACATACGGAATTAGGAAGCGGGTCATTCCGTCAGTGGAGGGGGTTAAAACAACCGAGTCAGTTGAGAACATACCCCATTTACTGATGGAAAGATTCGGCGGTTCGGTAGCAAAACCATCTTGAATAACCGTTTGTTTGTGATTTCTCACCAATGATTACAGAAACTCGGTAGAAAGTTATCATTGCCTTGAGCTTATTCGATGGCAAGTCTTTAAATGCTTGTGCTAAACTCTACCTGTAACGCTGTATGGCCTGTGTTATACACAACGACTCACATTTCGTCATCAGACACGGCCTCCCATAGCAGAGACCCTCAAAGTACATCCTCCACCTAGCCACGCTCTCTTCTGCGTTCCACTTGTATTCTTAATGGTGCTGCCATTGTCTTTAATCACAATGATGGTTATATATTGTATTCCTAAGTGACTTGCAACGGCCTTGCCGCAGTGGATACACCGGTTCTCGTGAAATGACCGAAGTTAAGCGCTGTTGGGCGTGGCCGGCACTTGGATGGGTAACCATCTAGCCGCCATGCGCCGTTGCCATTTTTCGGGGTGCACTTACCCTCATGATGCCAATTGAGGAGCTACTCAACCGAATAGTAGCAGCTTCGGTCAAGAATACCATCATAACGACAGGGAGAGCGGTGTGCTGACCCCATGCCCCTCCTATCCACATCCTCCTCTGCGGATGACACGGCAGTCGGATGGTCCCGGTAGGCCACTCGTAGCCTGAAGACGGAGTGCTTTTTTTTAAGTGACTTATGTTGCAACTTTCCTGCCATTTCCTGAAACTGTCTGTATTTTCTCCTTTCATCAATCAACTGCAGTAGTTCTTCTGTAAGTCAAAGATTATTTGGAGTTATCTCATCTGTACCAGTATGTGCTCTATACAGAAGTCACTACCCTTTTATTGAAGTGCAAATTACGACATACATTCATTATCACAGTGACTACAGCCTCAAAGAATTTCGAACACAGTACATTATGTCTCACTATCTCAGCATCCCACTTTCTTTCAAAGTGGCTGTTCTGCAGGAATTTCTTTAACTTCAGTCTGGTCTGTATCATTAGGAATTTGTGGCCTGAGTCTACATCTGCTCCAGGGCTACGCCTTAACCTAATATCTGATACCGTAATCTCTGACGATGTTGTTATCAACCTGTAATCTTTTCGAGCCCAAATTTCTTTTCCAAATATACCCTGCTACCAGCTGAAATGTATTCCTCATCTGATTAAGCCTTTCTTCTCTCTTATTCCCACTACTCAGCCCTTATTCTCCCCTATATCAGTCTTCTGTTCATTCCCTATTACAGCATTCCGATCATCAGAGGTTATTAGGTTTCCATTTCCATTTAACAAACTGAACTACACGTTCAGTATCCTCATATACTTCCTCTATATTTTCATCTTCAGCTTGTGATGTTGCCGTCAGTTTCATGTCCATCGCTGTAAGTCATTCTCAGATCTACATTTCTATTCATAATGAAATCTTGCAATGTTTTTACTTCCCCTGACATCGCCCTCAATTCAGCTTTACCTGTTCCTCTTTTAGTTCATTAACTCCCATGATATCCATAACTAATTTTACCGTTTCCCTTCTCAGATCTTATTGTTTCCTCCTGTCCCTTTCCATGTTGTTTGAAGAAACCGAGATCATGACATGGATACTAAGTAGTCCCCATACCCAGAGCTGTTTGCTGTGGAATCTCAAAACTATTTCGCCATTACAGAATGAATTTTCACAGTGCAAGACTTTTATATGAAATCTTATAAATCTTTCAGCATTACTGAATCAACTTCCATACAGAACTATGTTGGCACACCAGGACTGGAGCCTTGTAACTTGGCCTCTCATAATCAAGTGCTCTACCACGTGTGAAGACCGTTCATGAGTCATGCTTAGATATATGTATCTGTAGAACATTTCTCCGAGAAAGAGAAAGGTCCAAGTTGAGATTTTCCATTTAGCACACAGTTTTAAACTTTCAGAAATTTTAGTATCAGCATATACTACAGTGCAAAGTGAAAACTTTTTCAGGAAACAATACCCTAGGGCCATGCTATGCAGTATAACTTCTCCCAGGAGTGCTAGCTTCACAAGGTATGTAGGAGAAATTTTCAGAAGTTTAGTAGGTGCAAGAGAAAATACTGGCAAAGGTGAAGCTGCAACAGTACATTTCCAGTCAATCCCCAATAGCTGTGAAGTAGCATTCCAACGTACAAATTGGGCCATAATTCAATTTCCCACCGCTAGTTGGCGCTGCAGTTGTGTGCTAATTACAGATTCAGGATGTAATCATGAGAAATTTACAGGTTATTGCGAACATAAAAATAAAGTTAGGAAGAAGGTAGAAAGTACAGGGTGGCGCAGGGGAACGGAAAATTTTGAACGTTGCAGTTGGCAGCACTGTAGCGCCGGCAGATGTTCGAAACTCTGCACAATTGATGTGAACGCATTTCCATTTAGTAATCATGGAGAATTGGACTGATGCGGAACGTGCAGTAGCTGTGAGAGCATTTTACAAAAATGGTGATAGTGCGACTGCCGCGCAGAGAACATTTCGACAGCATTACCAGCTTGGACGTCATGGACGTGTCCCATCTGCGCATGCGATTACAACGTGGGTGCGTAATTTTGAAGAAACAGGATCTGCCATGAAAAAGAAACCTCCAGATGGCATTCCAACGGTACGTACCCCAGAGAACATTGGAGCTGCTAGAGCTGCAATCGAGAGAAGTCCTCGCCGCTCCGTTCGACAGCATGCATCTTCGCTAGGGATTAAGCGACGAAGCTTACAAAGAATACTGCACGAATTAGACTTCCATCCCTATAAGCTGCAGATTGTGCAACACTTACACGAACGACACCCAACGTCACGTATGGAGTTTAGTAGCCAGATATTGGCTAAAATCAACGAGGACGCGAATTTCCTTGGTAACTTAAGGATATCAGATGATGCCCATTTACACCTGAATGGATTCGTGAACAAACAGAATTTTCGTTATTGGGCACAGAACAATCCTTGTGAGTTTCACCAGCGACCACTACATAGCTCCAAGATCATAATATGGTGTGCTGTATCATGTCATGGTGTTATCGGCCCTTATTTTTTTGAACGTGAGGATGGTAGTGCAGTGACAGATAACATCCGCTCGATATGTTGAAATGGTTCAAACATTCTTTACACCGAGACTGTACGAGCTTGATCTTAACGTCGAAAACGTGAGGTTTCAGCAGGACGGAGCCACGTCTCACACTGCTCGACAATCGATGGCAGCAGTTCGTCACTTGTTTGGAAGACGCATTATTTCACGTAACGGTGAGTGACATTGCATGGCCTGCGAGATCCCCTGATCTTAGTGTGTGCGGCTTCTTCCTGTGGGGATATCTTAAAGGCAAGGTGTACCGTACACGTCCTGCAACAATCCATGAACTGAAGGAGAACATTGAAAACGAAATCACTGCCATTCCCCAAGATTTGCTACACGGTGCATTCCAGAGTTTTCATAACAGGCTGTTAGAGTGTGAACGCCGAATGGGAGCACATCTTTCCGATGTCATCTTTAAAAAGTAAAGAGACACTTTTGGACATTTTGATTGTAAACACATACTGAATAATGAAATACTGAATACATTCACTTTCGTTAATAAATTACTAGTTTTTTGAATTTACTCATGGAAATGACGTTATTTCGAAATTTCCTGTTTCCCTGCGCCACCATGTACAACTAGAGTGGTTCAGCCATCTTGGGTCTTTAAAAATTTGTTTTTATTTCCTGCCACCTTGCATTCTTGAAATTAATTGCTTCTCACAATGCAGCAATGGACTGAAGGGCTGACGATTGGTCGAAATAGGCAGCACACTGGCATACCACTTGTCGTTGAAAAGTGCACGGGCACAACATCTTGGATTGTGATGTCACTGCAATTGCGTACCTCAGTACCTCATTCAGTGCAAAGTGAGCCATAAGGCTTGTAGCCATACTACTCTTATGTCGGAGAGCATTTTTCGATGAATGGCAAAGTTCCATGACACGCCTCCCCCCCCCCCCCCCGCCCATCTTGTATCCTGTGCTCCATGCAACACTGAATAATACATAACCTGTATTTTGTTTAATGTGACACTACGTAAGCTATCGCCATGAATTTTGTTTCAAGTGACCTTAGGAAAAAAGATACACTAAAAATCAGAGCAGTGTAAAGAAAATGACCCTCGAAGCCGCCTGAGAAAAATTAGACCAACGTCTGCAGTATTCCAAGAGGAAAAACGAGGATAGTAAGGACAAAGAAAATTGGTCTCACAAACGATGAAGCACGTGTCATTGTGTTTTACAGGGGTGGTGGACAAAGATGAATAATGGAACACACCCAAGCGGGACGTGTGGCGGTGGTGGCTCGAAAGCAGCTTCCGGTCGTCTGTTGTGCGGGAGTTAATCGCCTGGTATGGAATTCCCAAAGGGACAAAGTGTCCTAACTAGGGGCGGTCGCCTCACGGATTTGGGACGAGCGGCGACACGCCGACGTCTGACAGCGATGCTAATCAAGGGCCGCGCCTCTCCTCTGCGCCTTTGTGGCAGCCGGCAGCTGCGGGCGGCGCGCAGTGGCCGCCTAATCGTATATTAGCCGGCTGCAAGTTGGGGCCGCCGGCTCCCTCCGCCCACGCTGTCCGCGCCGGCCCTCCCTGGGGACGCCAACTACTGTGCGCAGCCGCCATTGTTGCCGGCAGACGCCGGACGCCACGCGGTACGGTCTGCGCACTGGGTCCGAGCTGATAATCCTCTCCAGCCTGCTAATTCCTCCCACTCACGTACCTCGTGTACAACAGGGATTTCGGTAGTCTGGTTTGGGAGGCTCTGCTTATTCGCAAACCATTATTGCAGGACAATGTAGGAATCTTTGATATTTTCAGCTAGCCTTTGTCATAGGGAAGATGAGCTACGTCTTACTTTGAAAGGTATAAACATTATGGGGAATGGTAGCAAGAAATGTAAACGTCGTGAGATATACCAGTTTGTTCGGAATGTTTGCGATACGAGCATCTTCGCATGGTTCAAATTGTAGAAATGGCTGTGAGCACTATGGGACTTAACTGCTGAGGTCATCAGTCCCATAGAACTTAGAACTACTTAAACCTAACTAACCTAAGTACATCACACTCAACCTTGCCCGAGGCAGGATTCGAACCTGCATGTTCTTTGCCTACCAGAGGTTGTATTATTGTTTCCAGAATGAGATTTTCACTCTGCAGCGGAGTGTGCGCTGATATGAAACTTCCTAGCAGATTAAAACTGTGTGCCGGACCGAGACTCGAACACGGGACCTTTTCCATTCGCGGCCAAGTGCTCTACCAACTGAGCTACCCAAGCACGACTCACGCCCCGTCCTCACAGCTTTACTTCTGCCAGTACCTCGTCTCCTACCTTCCAAACTTAACAGAAGCTCTCCTGCGAACCTTGCAGAAATAGTACTCCTGAAAGAAAGGATATTGCGGAGACATGGCTTAGCCACAGCCTAGGGGATGTTTCCAGAATGAGATTTTCACTCTACAGCGGAGTGTGCGCTGATATGAAACTTCCTGGCAGATTAAAACTGGGTGCCAGACCGAGGTTCGCAGGAGAGCTTCTGTTAAGTTTGGAAGGTAGGAGACGAGGTACTGGCAGAGGTAAACCTGTAAGGAGGGGGCGCGACTCGTGCTTGGGTAGCTCAGTTGGTAGAGCACTTGCCCGCGAAAGGCAAAGGTCCCGACTTCGAGTCTCGGTCCGCCACACAGTTTTAATCTGCTAGGAAATTTCAAGTTACAGTTGTTAGCAATGGGTGTGGAGCTGTAGAGAACGGGAGCGACTGTTCTGTCATGCCAAAGTGAGGTCCCGCATAAAGAATGAATTTTCATTTGAGATGTACCACGATATTAGTTAATGACAGAGGAGCTCTTGCGATCTTTGGTTTTCAAACAGCTGAGCAAAACTGAAGTACTCAGACAGTTCTCTCTTTTCTTATTCTGATCATCACCTAACTGACACACAATATGTTTAGAGCAGCGCAGTCTGACTTTCAATAATCCCTACAAAAGAATGGCCCTGACTAACAATAACCTATACCTTTCATGAATCACTTACCTTCGTTACTCGAACCATTACAATACAGCGAGCGCCAATACTGCCAGCTAAATAAATGATTGTAACTAGTGAGGCACTAACTACTGATAGGCATAGTTAGCAAATGAAATATTTTGATAGAGAACAAACAATGTATTTACCTTAACAGTGTCCAGTTCATGACATCCAGTCTTACAAATTTCCTTTTTCTGACAGACACACTTCCAGATCGTCAGCTCATAGTAACCTCTCAAAACTCTGGCAGCACCACATCCACCACTGCTAGCGGCTCACCTCCAACGCTACGCGCTGTTCACATCCAACTGCCCAACGCTACACTAGCGAATATTCCGACAATGAGTCCAACCAGCTACAGACTGCACACGCCACAGTCAGCGATTTTCATACACAGCGCTATGTGGCGTTACCAACATAAAAACCCAAACAGCCTACTTACAACACGGCTAATTTGGATAAAGTTCATTTCCATTAATCTTTATATGCTGCAGCCACTAGTTACTAATTATTTTAGTGTAAGGATTTCACTGCGTGTGTGTTGTACCTAGAGTGAACTGTCAGTTACGTGTTCGGTATTCTAATTATCTTACTCCCTACACGTACAGTTAAAAAGTGTACATTGAGGTGACAAAAATCATGGGACAGCGATATGCACATACAGGGTTATTACAAATGATTGAAGCGATTTCACAGCTCTACAATAACTTTATTATTTGAGATATTTTCACAATGTTTTGCACACACATACAAAACCTCAAAAAGTTTTTTTAGGCATTCACAAATGTTCGATATGTGCCCCTTTAGTGATTCGGCAGACATCAAGCCGATAATCAAGTTTCTCACACACTCGGCGCAGCATGACCCCATCAATGAGTTGAAAGCATTGTTGATGCGAGCTCGGAGTTCTGGCACGTTTCTTGGTAGAGGAGGTTTAAACACTGAATCTTTCACATCACTATGCGTGAAACTTGCCCGCACGCGTTCAACCGTTTCTTCACTCATTGCAGGCCGACCCGTTGATTTCCCCTTACAGAGGCATCCAGAAGCTTTAAACTGCGCATACCATCGCCGAATGGAGTTAGCAGTTGGTGGATCTTTGTTGAACTTGGTCCTGAAGTGTCGTTCCACTGTTATGACTGACTGATGTGAGTGCATTTCAAGCACGACATACGCTTTCTCGGCTCCTGTCGCCATTTTGTCTCACTGCGCTCTCGAGCGCTCTGGCGGCAGAAACCTGAAGTGCGCCTTCAGCCGAACAAAACTTTATGAGTTTATCTACGTATCTGTAGTGTGTCGTGACCACATATCAATGAATGGAGCTACAGTGAATTTATGAAATCGCTTCAATCATTTGTAATAGCTCTGTATATACACTCCTGGAAATGGAAAAAAGAACACATTGACACCGGTGTGTCAGACCCACCATACTTGCTCCGGACACTGCGAGAGGGCTGTACAAGCAATGATCACACGCACGGCACAGCGGACACACCAGGAACCGCGGTGTTGGCCGTCGAATGGCGCTAGCTGCGCAGCATTTGTGCACCGCCGCCGTCAGTGTCAGCCAGTTTGCCGTGGCATACGGAGCTCCATCGCAGTCTTTAACACTGGTAGCATGCCGCGACAGCGTGGACGTGAACCGTATGTGCAGTTGACGGACTTTGAGCGAGGGCGTATAGTGGGCATGCGGGAGGCCTGGTGGACGTACCGCCGAATTGCTCAATACGTGGGGCGTGAGGTCTCCACAGTACATCGATGTTGTCGCCAGTGGTCGGCGGAAGGTGCACGTGCCCGTCGACCTGGGACCGGACCGCAGCGACGCACGGATGCACGCCAAGACCGTAGGATCCTACGCAGTGCCGTAGGGGACCGCACCGCCACTTCCCAGCAAATTAGGGACACTGTTGCTCCTGGGGTATCGGCGAGGACCATTCGCAACCGTCTCCATGAAGCTGGGCTACGGTCCCGCACACCGTTAGGCCGTCTTCCGCTCACGCCCCAACATCGTGCAGCCCGCCTCCAGTGGTGTCGCGACAGGCGTGAAGGGAGGGACGAATGGAGGCGTGTCGTCTTCAGCGATGAGAGTCGCTTCTGCCTTGGTGCCAATGATGGTCGTATGCGTGTTTGGCGCCGTGCAGGTGAGCGCCACAATCAGGACTGCATGCGACCGAGGCACACAGGGCCAACACCCGGCATCATGGTGATCGTTGAGGGGACACTGAATAGTGCACGGTACATGCAAACCGTCATCGAACCCATCGTTCTACCATTCCTAGACCGGCAAGGGAACTTGCTGTTCCAACAGGACAGTGCACGTCCGCATGTATCCCGTGCCACCCAACGTGCCCTAGAAGGTGTAAGTCAACTACCCTGGCCAGCAAGATCTCCGGATCTGTCCCCCATTGAGCATGTTTGGGACTGGATGAAGCGTCGTCTCACGCGGTCTGCACGTCCAGCACGAACGCTGGTCCAACTGAGGCGCCAGGTGGAAATGGCATGGCAAGCCGTTCCACAGGACTACATCCAGCATCTCTACGATCGTCTCCATGGGAGAATAGCAGCCTGCATTGCTGCGAAAGGTGGATATACACTGTACTAGTGCCGACATTGTGCATGCTCTGTTGCCTGTGTCTATGTGCCTGTGGTTCTGTCAGTGTGATCATGTGATGTATCTGACCCCAGGAATGTGTCAATAAAGTTTCCCCTTCCTGGGACAATGAATTCACAGTGTTCTTATTTCAATTTCCAGGAGTGCAGATGGTGGCAGTATCACATACTCAAGATATAAAAGGTCAGTCCACTTTTGGAATTATCGTCTGCACTCAGGTGTTTCATGTGAAAAGCTTTCCGTCGTGACTATGGCCTTAAGATGGGAATTTACAAACTTTGAATAAGGAATGCTAGATGGAGCCAGTCGCATGGCACATTCAACTACAGATATCGTTAGCGAATTCAATATGTTGAGATCCGCAATGTCAAGAGGGTGCTGAGAGAAACAAATTTCAGCCATTACCACTCACCATGGGCTACGCAGTTGCTGACGGCTTCACTTAACGACCGAGAGCAACGACATTTGCATAGAGTTGTCAGTGCTAACAGAGAAGCAACACCTCTGAAGTCAATGTGGGACGTACGACGAACATATCTGTTAGGAAAGTGCGACGAAATTTGGCGTTCATGGGCTTTGGTGGCAGACGACAGACACGAGTCTCTTTGCTAACAGCACGACACCGCCTGCAGCACCTCTTCTGGGCCCGTGATTTCAACGTTTCAACCGTAAACGATTGAAAAACCCTGGCTTAGTCAGATGAGCCCCGATATCAGTTCATAAAAGCTGACAGTAGGATTCGAGTGTGGTGCAGACCCCACGCAGCCACGGACCGAAGTTGTCAACAAGGCACTGTGCAAGCTGGTGGTCGCTCCAAAATGGCATAGGTTTGTTTTACATGGAATGGACTGGGTCCTTGTTATGTTCGATTACTTGGAGAGCTTTTGCAGCCATTCATGGAGTTCAAGCTCCCCAAAAACGATGGAATTTTTATGGATTACCATGTGCAGTTCCCCGGTGCGCAATTGTTCCCGGTTGGTTTGAAGAGCATTCTGAACAATTAGAGCGAATGATATGGTGATCCAGATCGCCCGACACGAAAGCCATCGAATAATTATAGGACTTAATCGAAAGATTAGTACGCGCACAAAGCTCTTCAACGGCAACGGTCGCCATTATGGATGGCTATAGAGGTGGGGTGGCTCAGTATTTTTGCAGTGACCTCGAACAACTTGTTGAGTCCATGCCAGGTCTAGTTGTTGCACAATGGCGGGCAAAAGGAGGTACGACACGACATTACAAGGTATCCCTCGACATTTGTCACCTCAGTGTATGCTTTACATGCTTTACTTTGAAAGGGGTACACATTACAAGAAATTTTGTTGGTGTTGTTGTCTTCAGTCCTGAGACTGGTTTGTTGCAGCTCTCCATTCTGCTCTATCCTGTGCAAGCTGCTCCATCTCCCAGTACGTACTGCGCCCTAGATACTTCTGAATCTGCTTAGTGTATTCATCTCTTGGTCTCCCTATACGATTTTTACCCTCCACGCTGCCATCCAGTACTAAATTGATGATGCCTTGATGCCTCAGAACATGTCCTACCACCCGATGCCTTCTCCCAGTCAAGTTGTGCCACAAACTCCTCTTCTCCTCAATTCTATTCAATACCTCCTCATTAGTTACGTAATCTACCCATCTAATCTTCAACATTCTTCTATAGCGCCTCATTTCAAAAGCTTCTATTTTCTTCTTGTCCAAACTATTTATCATCCATGTTTCACTTCCATGCATGGCTACACTAAATACAAATACTTTCAGAAACAACTTCCTGACACTTAAATCTATACTCGATGTTAACAAATTTCTCTTCTTCAGAAACGCTTTCCTTGCCATTGCCAGTCTACATTTTATATCCTTTCTACTTCGACCATCATCAGTTATTTTTCTCCCCAAATAGCAGAACTCCTTTACTACTTTAAGTGTCTCATATCCTAATCTAATCTCCGCAGCATCACCCGATTTAATTCGACTACAGGAAGAGAATAGAAGCTTTTTAGAAATGTGGTGCTGCATAATAATGCTGAAGATTGGATGGGTAGATCACATAACTAATGAGGAGGTATGGAATAGAATTGAAGAGAAGAGGAGTTTGTGGCACAACTTGACAAGGAGACGGAATCGGTTGGTAAGACATGTTCTGAGGCATCAAGGGATGACTAATTTAGTATTGGAAGTCGCCGTGGAGGGTAAAAATCGTAGAGGGAGACCAATAGATGAATACGCTAAGCAGATTCGGAAGGATGTAGGTTGCAGTAGGTACCGGGAGATGAGGAATCTTGCACAGGATAGAGTAGCATGGAGAGCTGCATTAAACCAGTCTCAGGACTGAAGACCACAGCAACAACAACATGTTAGAGGAAAGACACCATATCTCCTCGTCAGTCACTGTACAGGATATGTGTTGTCGTGTTGTTGAGGAGTCAATTGATAACGGGCAAGGAGGGATGCACATGTGGCAACCCGCATATTTTCGTGGCTATCGCTTGTAGTATGGAGTACCTGTACACCCGATTTTTGAACCTACCCCATTGCATACAAATTTCGAATTATGGTTGAATAAATTACTTGGATCACTGTGGGTTAATGCGTTTAAGCCATGTGTGTCAACTATTGTCAAAACGAGCCTCCTTAAAACGAAATAACATTTTGTTGCCACTGCTCTGTCCAGTGACATTATCCTCAAATTTCTGGTTGCCTGCTGTGCGATCAGCACTCAATTAAACGAAAAGTGAAGATTATGTCGCAAATATTCCCATCTCTCGACCCAGCACTCCATTTTCTAACGTCTACACCAACTCACTGTCTGCAAATGACAAAATGACAATATGTGGACTCAAATAGCAATACTGAAGTACAAATAAAAATTCGACGAGCGATGAAGAAATTCATCGATAAATAAATAATTTCATTAAACAAAACAAAAAAACGCTACGAACTTATGCACAAACCCAATAATCGAGGGTGGAGGAGGATTTTATAAAATTTTATCCCTTTTCGCCACGAATTATTTTTTTCCTGAAAAAAAAAATCATGGCTTTGCTGTTCGGTTCTTCGAATTAAATAATGATTTTTCAGATGTATAAAATATTCCGAGGTGCCCCCGAAGGTGATATAAAATGCGTCCCCAAATGTGTTCAAATGGGTGCAATATAACTCGAAAAGTCAAAGTATTTTATTTCATTTTTTCACCAAAATACATAAATTACGCAAAGCTTACTTTATGATTATATGCATAAACTATGGTTTTACACTTGTGAAGAATGAGAATCAAAGAAACATTTTTTTTTCATTCAGATACAAGTGAATGTTACATTTTACACAATAAAATTTAGTTTTGCCTTCGCAACCCGGTATTTTGCATCTGTCAAATGATTTTTTGTCGCTGACCACTGGAAGATGCCCAACTCTGTGCAAATGATCAGCTTCTGGATGAACTTCCGCAGTGGCTCGTTTTGAAGTACTTAGAGATGGCATTGGACTATCACTAGTGTGAAACCTCCTTTTCCTGGCAGTTGGCATATCTATTTTTGTCAGTACTTTTGCCACACTTGCCATAAAGTGAAGCATACCATGGGTTTTATTTTTAGGGTACTTAATTCTGATGGTAAGGGGATCCCCAGAAACCATAATAAAAATGCTATTACAAAAAGAAAAACGCATAAAAAAACGCACGTCTGAGTATCCCAAATGAAAATGCCGCTAAATTCATTTTATGTCTGTTTTGAGGTGGGCATACGACTGTATCGATATTTTCAGCGCTTAGATGAGGGAATATGTTTCAGGTTGCAAAAATGGCTATAAACAGTCGAAAATGGTTGTCGAAAATCGTGTTCAGTTTCAAGAGCAGCTAAATGCCCTATAGGCGTAACTGTTGTCCTACCATGCCCAGATGCAAAGCACATGAGCAGACATCAGACTTACCAATCTGGACATTCAAAGCTACCCTTCATTCAGTTACGATTTGAATGGATATTTTTCTTATTCAGGTTTAGGTTGGCTGCTAGGTAACAAATTCATACGCAACGATAACATTTTCGCTGCCAATTCATTGTCGTTTGCATGGGACGAGTGTTTCGTGATTATCTCGGTGTAACTTATCATGCAGTTAGCGAGGTTTGCGTCTAGGTTACTCAACTTAGTAGATACCGTATGATATGAAAAGTCTAACAGTACCTCCATCATTGTCCTCTTGTTCAAAATTATCGCTAGGATCATCGGATTGATAGTCAATTTTAGATAAAGTAAGAGGCTCTATAACTTCTTCTTCTTGTGTAAGTGGCCTTCGTCTGTCTTGGACTCGGGGCATTGTGAAATCACCGTAAGATGACTACAAAGACAGTGAAATAATGTCCTAAATTTCTATGCAATTACAACTTTTCAATCGCAATGTCCTCATTTAGAGACATCTTTAGTTTTCACCTTCAAGAATGCACCGTCCTACGCACAAATATTTTTTTAACTTAACTCAGAAGATGTTAACCGGATAATGGCAGGTACAAAGATTGGCAGGAAGCGTCCAAGTGACTGTGCACATTTGTTTTTTTTTTTTTTTTGTGATACCACACATTGACAGGAGATGTCGACACTGTTCTCAAATGAACACTTTGCTTGTAACGATATGAGGACAACAATCACAAATGGTAAAAATTAAAGAATTTCAATATACTAAGCATTTGTTTAGTATGTCCTTATATGAGGACGCCATGACCGAAAGGGTTATAGAGAGACGGCTAATCTGGATGAAAGTATTCTGCATTAAACTTTATTCGCTGCTGTCACCAGTTAGTAATTATCTTCGTGCAAAGATTTCATTGTATGTAGTAATATCTACGTTCTGGTATCCAAAGTGATTTATCAGTCATGTGTTCAGTATACTAAGTATCTTAATTCCTCCACTGTTAGTTACAAAGTATATTTCATCAGGGATTCAAAGTGTGAGTTTTAAGGTTAATTTATCATTGTATTTAATAATATCTACTTGCTTGTATTCAGAGAGAACTATTATTCTTAAGTTGAGTATTTTAATTAGTTTCGTCACTTTTCTGTTAGTTAAATTATTTCATGAGAGTGTGATGTAATTTGAATTTCGTGTACAGTAGTTTATGATGTGTGACAATATTAAGGAAAAGACATAGTACGAACCATTTCTGTATCATTGAAAGAAATAAAAATAATTTTGAAATACTTTCTCGTTCAGTATTAATATTTAATGAAAATTATCCTCATTAAGATGTGAAAGATCTGATTAGGTCTACGGTGCCACGACTTGCACTCTTACGTGGACAGTGAATTATATATTCAGACGAACATCAATAGTTTAATTTGCGAAAAACAGTCTGAAAACTAAGATAAAAAAGGCTAACTGCGGTACAGTAATTTATTTTACTTCAACATTTTTGCAGTGAAGACTGAACAGAGCCGAGATATCCGTTTCAAGATAAGAATTAATTGTAGGACCGAAACCAACATTTTGAGATAGAATGAAGATTAGGTTTCAATTTACAATACTTAATATAAATTCAATAAATTTGTTTTATAGTAGGGTACTGTAATATTACGTAACAGTTAGTAATTGTGTGTGATTGTTTCGTGGTAAAGTCATTGACGGCATTAACTAATGTACATATATACGGATGCGTTTGAGATTAAGTGATATCATACGCATCAAAGGTTATTTGCACAGATAGGTTCGTGTTTTTTTTTTTCAAAATTTTTTTTCAGGTTAGCGCGAACGCAATCCCGACTTCCAAAAATTATGCGCCCGAAGGATGCACTTTTTTTAAATTTATTTATTTTGATAGTAAAGTAGCAAAGGCATTCTAGGTGAGACTCAGCAATCGTAATTTAGAAATACTTGCTTTCACATTGCTATCGAAAGGTCTAGTTACACGCACATACAGTTGATATTTGCCAGCTAAAAGCGTATAACTTTCAAAGTACATTGCCATTTTTCACCATCTAAAGTCATACAGCGAGTGGCAGATAAAACAAGCTAGAGCCAAATACAGGATTATTCAGAAGCACTTGTAGGGTTTCAGAATGGGACTACACGACGACTACTAGATATCCAGATAATACACACATATTAGTGGATAACGCACCTTAACTCAGTTTTGAGATACGCAATATGAGCACCGCTCGCAATGCAGCAAACGTTAGTAGAATAGGCAACCTGTTACCATAAACGATCCAACACGTCATTGTCGATATTAGCGACTGCATTAAATATCCTTCCTTGCAAACTGCTCGAGACTAAACTGAATTTGGAATACTCGATCTCTGACGTAACCCTCTGAGAAGAATTCACATGGGGTTAAGTGAGGTGACCATGGAGCCATTCAAGAAGCGGAGAATCATGATGGGAAGAAAGTCCAAACCAAGGCTGAGACAGTTCAGCACTGACGTAACAAATGAAATGAAATGATCGTATGGCATTGTTGGCTGGGAGGCCCCATGCGGGGGAGTTTGGCCGCCGTATTGCAAGTCCTTTTTAGTTGACGCCACTTCGGCGACTTGGGAGTCAATGATGAAGAAATGATGATGAACACACAACGGCCAGTCATCACGAGATAGAGAAAATCCCTGACACCGCCGGGAATCGAACCCGGGATGCCGTGCGCAGGAAGCGAGAACGCTACCGCAAGACCACGAGCTGCGGACACTGACGTAACAATGAACATGTGAAACAAAGTGTGGTGGAACATCATGTTATTGGAAAATCCAGACTCCATTGTCTTGCTGTAACTGCGCAATCAGTCACTGCTGTAGCATGTCCAGGTACACGAAAGCAGCCACCGTTCTCTCCACTAAGAAATATGGTATATAGGATTTTGAAGAGGACACAATTCCACGCAAAAAACAGCGAATCATGTATATGTTCCACAATATCTTGTGTATATTCTGTGCCCCAACTATGCAAATCACGATGGTTCGCTTTTCCATTCACCTGAGACGCTGCTTCGACGGTGAAAGCCAGTGTCTGTCAAAAACCATTTTCCTCCAGTAGCCACTATGTACGTTGCAAAAGTCGGAACGTAGCACATTTCCCTGAGTGGCAGAATTCCGGCCACTGGCCTTCGGCATCTACAGGTCTCCATTTGAAATATTGTAGATTTCTTCAGGATTCTGAGGAATGATTCCCGCACACACTAGTACGATGGTGGTCATTTCCAGCCTGGCTTCTTCACACAAAGTAGGCAGCCAGTATCGCCTGAGACTCCTTGTCCTTGATTGTGTAAATTAATACAATTAAAGAAAACGTGGGCAAGGAATATCATATCTAGTTGCACGGGGATTTTTACTAGATTAATGGAGGTAAAACATGCGAGGTAATACGCCTAACGGGTCATGATATATTTTCGTTTAAATTCGGCTGGTCGATATTACACTACTGGACATTAAAACTGCTACACCACGAAGATGACGTACTACAGACACTAAATTTAGCGGGCAGGAAGAAGATGCTGCGATATGCAAATGATTAGCTTTTCAGAGCATTCACACAAGTTTAGCGCCGGTGGCGACACCTACAACGTGCTGACATGAGGAACGTTGTCAACCGATTTCTCATACACAAACAGCAGTTGACCGGCGTTACCTGGTGAAACGTTGTTGTAATGCCTCGTGTAAGGAGGACAAATGCGTACAATCACGTTTCCGACTTTGATAAAGGGCGGATTGTAGCCTACCGCGGATACGATTTATCGTATCGCGACATTGCTGCTCGATTTGGTCGAGATCCAATGACTGTTAGCAGAATATGGAATCGGTGGGTTCAGAAGGGTAATACGGAACGCCGTGCTGGATCAAAATGGCGTCGTGTCACTAGCAGTCGAGATGACAGGCATCTTATCCGCATGGCTGTAACGGATCGTGGAGCCACGTCTCGATCCCTGAGTCAACAGATGGGGACGTTTGAAAGACAACAACCATGTGCACGAACAGTTCGACGACGTTTGAAGCAGCATGGACTATCAGCTCGGAGACCATGGCTGCGGTTACTCTTGACGCTGCATCACAGACCTGGGTGCACGAATGGCAAAACGCCATTTTTTCGGATGAATCCACGTTCTATTTACAGCATCATGATGGTCGCATCCGTGCTTGGCGACATCGCGGTGAACGCACATTGGAAGCGTGTATTAGTCATCGCCGTACTGGCGTATCACCCGGCGTGATTGTATGGGGTGCCATTTGTTACACGTCTCGGTCACCTCTTGTTCGCACTGACGGCACTTTGAACAGTGGGCGTTACATTTCAGATGTGTTACGACCTGTGGCTCTACCCTTCATTCGATCCCTACGAAACCCTACATTTCATCAGGATAATGCACGACCGCTTGTTGCAGGTCCTGTACAGGCCTTTCTGGATACAGAAAATGTTCGACTGCTACCCTGACCAGCACATTTTCCAGATCTCTCACCAATTGAAAACGTCTGGTAAACGGTGGCCGAGCAACTGGCTCGTCACAATACGTCAGTCACTACTCTCGATGAAGTGTGGTATCGTGTTGAAGATGCACGGGCAGCTGTACCTGTACGCGCCATCCAAGCTGTGTTTGTCTCAATTCCGATGCGTATCAAGGCCATTATTACGGCCAGAGGTGGTTGTTCTGGGTACTGATTTCTCAGGATATATGCACCCAAATTGTGTGAAATTGTAATCACATGTCAGTTTTATTATAAAATATTTGTCCAATGAATTCCCCGTTTATCATCTGTATTTCTTCTTGGTGTAACAATTTTAATGGCTAGTAATGTACATACACTTTACTGCACATATATTTAATGTTCTGTAGAATGGAAAGTGTAGGTACTCACTAACTTAGCTCGTCAATAAATCCTTGGTCCACCTCAGGTCCGTACGAAAACAGTTATTGGGCTAGGCACTGATTGACAGAGTTCTCGGATTTCCTATATCACGAGTGAGAGAAACGATTGAGTTCCGTAACGGACGTGGAGTGGGGCGGTGTTGGTCGTATGCCTGATAATCTGAATAGTATGGAGATAAAATTCTGCAAATGTCATTCTACAATGAATTCACTTGGAGGCATTGACAAAAGTTATTCCAAGAGGAAAAATTTTCCAAATTAATAAAGGTGTTAGCATGACGCTATTTTCGCCTTTTTGGCGCAAGAGGCAGCATAACTTGCCATTTTTCTGTAGAACGCAGCTACGGTCTGAAGACAATGCATTTATTGTGTGGCAGCTTCGCAGTTATAGCAACATATGCTTTGTCTTTGTACATTTTTTTTCGGTCATCATTCTTCTGACTTCTTAATGGTTTGATGCAGCCCGCCATGAATTCCTCTCTTGTGCTAACCTCTTTATCTCAAAGTAGCCCTTGCAACCTTTGCTGGACGTATTCCAATCTCTCTCTTCCTCTTTCCTCTACAGCTTTGCCCTCTACAGCTCCCTCGAGTACCGTGGACGTCATTCCCTCATGTCTTAACAGATGTCCTTGTCCTTATCAGTGTTCTCCACATTTTCCTTTCCTCTCAGATTCTGTGCAGAATCTTCTCATTACTTACCTTACCAGTCCACCTAATTTTCAACATTCGTCTATACCTCTCAGTACGTAACTGGATATGTATCAGAACAAACTTGCATCGGAATAGTACTTTCTAGTCACCGACTTTACTGCATGATTGAGGAAACCGACAGAAAAATGTTGGCGAACTTTACTGTACGATGTGAACCGAATAGTTATCGGGAGCGGACTAAAAATATTTTGGGGTGGAACCGACATTTATAAACTATAGTAAAGATATTTTGGAATTTTTGAAAGTACATATTTGTTTATAATACTGTGTGGTTGAAATTTACCATAGTAGATGAGCTATACGTTCAGACAATAGTTGTTCTACATTCTAAGCAATTAGCAGGTAAACTACAATAAGTGACAAGCTAATTTGTGTGTCTAAGGTCATAACTAGTTATAAATAATGGCACAACAGACAACACTATTTTTGAGTGAGGTCGAAATTTAATATCAATTATCTGTTAGATTAATTAATTTCCGGAAAAGTAAAACATGTTACTGTAAAACCTTGATTGCTATCTTTCTAATGGCTAGTATTAATATTTTCAGAAGCAGTGATTAATTCAGTCGCAATATACCGTTACATGTCGTTATGATTATTCCAACTATTAATTTTAATCAATACCGCATCCAAGAAAATTGAACACACTGCCTTAACGAGCATACTGAAAACTGTTATCTGAATATTGAATTTACATGAAACGTGTGAATAACAGTTGGGCAAATTTGGGCACACACTGCATGTACACGATTTGGATAAATGGACTGGAAATGAGAAATGTGAAAGTAAAATTTGTTGTTAACAGGGGTCCAACAATAGTTCTAGCAGGGTTTCTGTCAAGTCGTGGTGATTAATTGTACACATTGCATACCATTTGTTATGTGTCAATGATTTTTACTTACTTCAAACACTGTTAAGCAATTATTCGCCTTTGTGGACTTTCTATGAATTTTAATTCTAGGTTACAAATATTGACATTTAGTTAGTGTCTTCAGTGACACGATTAGATGTCGTAATTAAGGTCCGACACTTTTCGGAAATACTATTCAAGGAGTAAATTGATGATTCTGAGAATTATATTTGATTATGTGTATATGATTCCATGTGTTCCCTTGAAATCTTGAAGTGTGAATCGAAATGTGACAGACCTGCACTGATGCAAACGGTACAATGTACTGCATGATGAAACCTTTAATGTCTCTGCAACAGTCGAACTACCTTTTTTTATCCTATGAACGACTGTAACGTCTCGTCGTTCGAACATTGTCAACTAGAGCCGGAACACATTTGGAACTTGTTTGTCTAATGCGTTAGATCTAATCGTTTGTCTTAAGTAGGGCTTACAATACTTGTCAAATAATTTCGTAGTTTTTCCGGATTTCAGACCTCTATTACTGTTATACAGACTCTAATGCGGTAATGTTTGGAACTGGATACACTGATTATGTTGAAGAATTGTACTTGGTAGTCTTGCAACGTCTTTGCGTTAGCGAAATGAAATTTATTACTGTGCCACTTTTGCGTTATTTGAGCCAGATGTTAATGTTTTTCTTTTCTAGTGATCCATGCATAATACTGAGTAGTTGCGCTAGGATTTATGCCGCTACACCTTTTCTATGAGAGGAACACCAGAGTGTGCAGAATTGCGTACTCACACACTGTTTGTCCTCGTTCGAAAATGACACAATTTCCACCTCTTCTTTTAATTGTATTGTTGCAGTTCTAAAGGGAATTTGGGGGGAGGGGCATGGTAGTTGTGACAGCTTTTTCCCTATTATCTTGAAAACTTTAGAAATACTGTGCTGGATTTATTTTTTCCAGAACAGAAATTTCTTCTCAAGGCAATTTTTGAATGATATCGTAAATTCATCAAGTTTTTTGAATCAGACATTATGCTACGGAACAGCTGAATTTTTCCCCCATGTTTACAGTTACATCTTAAAAGCTCTTGAGTGTTATTAAACGTACTAATGACGTGCTTACCTCCTCCGAATATCAGCCAGGAGTAATTTGTTTTACTTTTTCAGCACTAAATTTCTTGTCCTTCCTATTGGTCTTCGTTAATCTTTATTATCTCAAGAAGTTTCTCATCCGTTGTCAAAGGTGTAGAGTTTCTAGAGACATATTGCAGCATACACCGGCTGTATCATTCGATATACTGTTTCTTCTATGATATTATGATACTAGTTGTTGCCTTCTTCCTGTGCATATGAGTGTGGCTGCTGCAATTTCTATGTCATATCTATGCAGTATCTATTAACTCCCCTATTTCTGTTACTCACATAATCAAGGTTAACTACAAATTATTTATGTAGGTTTATTTTTCATGTTGATTTCCTGCCATGATGTTGTTTTTGCTAGAACCGATTATAATTTCAATTTTTCTTGTAAATCTTATTGTGAAATATGTAGGTTTTAATACTTATTCATTCAATGGAGTAATGCAGTCAGAAAATCTAGATCGCTGGAGGGGGCCACTTCATCTGTTGTCCCAATGTTCTCATTGTTCTATTTTTCCAAGCAATGTACAAATTTTTCTCTATTATAACTAATTTTCCCCGCCACATATATTCATTATGACAATAATGAACACGTACAAGTCCCTGTTTAGCTACAGTTACAATTTCATCGATTGAAATGAATTCTTGTATCTCATCTGACCAATTGGTTTACCACTATCAAGACGACATGCTTCCACCGCTGGTATCTTCCTCATGATTAACTGATGCAAAGAAGGATTCACACAACTCATCACACTACTTCGACAATAAATTCCCCATGGCGACTTTCACAGCACTAATTATCACGTCACAAGAATAACTTTACTTTATCCGAAAATACGGTGTTATCTGTTTATCTGCCTATGTTAGGATATGACTTAAGCCTATAGGTGTAATCCGGAACAACTATAGTTTCTTCTTTTGGTTTTCTCATTACGCTAATAAACAAAAATGTTGTGTTATAATTCCAGTAACGTTAAATATTTCACTTAAGTTATTATAGCTAACGTATGTTTCATCGCTGAAGAGTGACATACAATTAGGTCTTGATCTGAAACTTTTTGTCACATGAGACTCGTATCAAAATGTACCTCATATGTGTTTCTTATACTTCTTACTTTCAAGTGGCAGTTGCAACATTAAGGAGATTATATATTAAAATATCTGTCCTTCACATTCTTTGTACCATATAATGTCATCTGCAGTTAGCCTAATTTTTAAAGCTACATTTCGAAGAAAAAGAGCCTTACTTTCAATTCGAATTCTTGGATTCACATGTATTAGTAATGTTTAGTTTTCTTAAAAAGAGGCACAGCAATCCTCCCCTTGCGTGATTTTACTTGAGGACATGTGGAAACGAAAACACGTTAATACTCGTAAAACTCAACGCTGGCATCGTTTACATGAAATGATCATACGGAATTATCGTCTTGCCAGCTATGTCTGTTCGGCTGTCTGTGCAAATTTTTTCTATATGGCGCCCCTTCAGCCACTTGCTCGTCTTGGTTATGATGATAAGATGAAAGAATTAGGGCAACGCAAACATCTAATTTTTACATACTTTATGATGGTAAAAGGTCTTGAAACTCACACGCCGTGGAATGGAATTTACGCGAAAAGAAACTTAATTTGATCAAATTTTCTTGATGTATATGATATCAGGAAATGATTATCTGTAATACTGAACAATATTGGACCAGCAGTTGTTTATCAACTGCAAAACATTACTTTCTAGCAACTGTATATCTGATATCTGGTTTCATCTTGCAAATAATCTGTAACAACTGAATTACTGGGACTTTAGTAAAGATTGTTGAAACAAGCTTGTGATGTAAAATAAAGAATAGCAGTAATTAGTAACGTATACACTAAAAATGCACTTTTATGTAGGCGGATTTCATTATTTCGTTTCTTTTTGGTCAGTTTTGCCAACGAAGGCTATAATCATTCCATTAGCATTTAGTACTTGTTCTTAGAGCGAGACACGTGGAAGAGATGTAGGGAATGAAATAGTCTTTTCGTATTGCAAAATAAACTCTTTTTTGAATCATCAGCCTTCGCTACGAGTTCCTCGCCAATGGCAGCCTTTTCATCTCAGAGCAGCATTTGCAACTTACGTCCTCAATTATTTCCTTCATGTATTCAAACCTCTGTCTGCCTCTACAGTTATCATCCTCTGCAGCTCCCGCTATTTCCATGGAAGTCATTACCTGATGTCTTAATAGATGTCCTATCATCCGGTTCCTTCTTCTTGTCAGTGTTTTCCGTACATTACTTTCGCCGCCGATTCCACGGAAAATCTCCATTTAGTTACCTTATACGTCAACGTAATTTTCAACGTACTTTTGTAGCACAACATCTCAAATACTACAACCTTCATCTACTCCGGTTTTCCCACAGTCATTGTTTCACTACTACACAATCCTGTGCTCCAAACGTACAAGCTTAGAAATTTCCTCCTTAAATGAAGGTCTATGTTTGACAGTAGCAGACGTCTCTTGACTTGGGATACCCGTTCCTTCAGTGTTAGTCTGATTTTTATGGCCTCCTTGTTTCGTCCATCATTTGTTATTTTGTGCCTAGGTAGCAGACACGCCTCGATCCCTGAGTCAACAGATGGGGACGTTTGCAAGACAACAACTGCACGAACAGTTAGACAACGTTTGCAACAGCACGGACTATCAGCTCGGAGACTATGGCTGGCGCCATACTGGCGTATCATCTGGCGTGATAGCATGGGGTGCCATTCGCTACACGTCTCGGTCACCTCTTATACGCATTGACGGCACTTTGAACAGTGGACGTTACATTTCAGATGTGTTACGACCAATGGCTCTACCCTTCATTCGATCCCTGTGAAACCCTACATTTCAGCAGGATGATGCACGATCGCATGTTAAAGGTCCTGTACAGGCCTTTCTGGATACAGAAAATGTTCGACTGCTGCCCTGGCCAGCACATTCTCCAGATCTCTCACCAATTGAAAACGTTTGGTCAATGGTGGCCGAACAACTGGCAAGTCACAAAACGCCAGTCACTACTCTTGATGAACCGTGGTATCGTGTTGAAACTGCACTGGCAGCTGTACCCGTACACGCCATCCAACGTCTGTTTGACTCAATGCCCAGTCGTATCAAGGCCGTTATTACGACCAGAGGTGGTTGTTCTGGATACTGATTTCTCAGGATCTATGCACCCAAATTAAGTGAAAAGGTAATCACATGCCAGTTCTAGTATAATGTATTTGTCCAATGAATACCCGTTGATCATCTGCATTTCTTCTTCGTATAGCAATTTTAATGGCCAGTAGTGTACTATTGAACAGTTTCAGGTAAACTCTTATGTTATTGCGAACTGTGATATAAACTAAACGGCTGAAAAAGGCGAAACAGAGGGGCCGAAAAAGCATAAATACCCATTGCTGCTTCGTAACACGTTCAGATTTAGTCGGAATATTTTGAAAAGTCCATCCTGCAGATCAGGGGAAGAATTGTGATTTCATTACGTCCCAAACGTGTCACACGACGCTCACAGGAGTTGCAGCACCACGATGTTCTTAGAGAAGGGCTGATTTGTCCGGGAGTTATCAGCAACATCAAAGGTTGTCAAGATGATCATTCTCTTGCACATCAAACTATGAACTTTCGTCTGAGAGTGCAAAATGTGTGTAAATGAACGCCCGAAGGAAAGAGCAGTTTCATCGACGCTCTTTATGACATCCGCTAAAGCCTTATGGTGTGAACTCTGACCAGCGATGTAAAGGAGTCAAAAGAAGGGATGAAATTTGGATAAGATGGGTGTGACGACTTTCCTATCGTGTGACACGTACACGTCCACGGAGGTGTTGACCAGAATTATGTTGATTTGGTACCAATGTGATATCCTTAACCCACTGTGCGTTCACATGAACATCTGAGGCTGATTTTGTTTGCTTGTTTTTTGTTTTTTTCCATTTGAAGCACCGCCGAACACGAGAATGACGTCGCAAGGCACCAGGCTTTTGCAGCATTGCAGAGGAAGGTTGTGGGCACCTTTGAGCCTTTTGAGCCAATTATCACAGTTCCATCTTGCAATGGGGGAAACGACGGCTTTAAAAAAATGGAACACTAAATTCTTTTCCGCAGAATATGTATACGCGGATGACGATTGGTTGTTCAACCAAGATTATAACGTAACTACCCAGCATGTGTAACGGAACCAAGTAGACTTTTAATAACTGCAAGATTTGGGCAAGACTATCTAGGATCGCAAACCGAAACCATGAAAGTTCGTTATCGGAGGAAAGTTATCGTTCTTAAATATTACATTTCTAAGATTATGATATATACTCGTCAGCTTTCTCAATAACTCTGAAGTTCTATTTTAAATATTGATTTTACGGCAATTTAATTTTTAAGACTAGTTTTTAAACTATGACTGAAAAATTTCGACCGCTATAAAATTTGTTAGTCTTTCAGGCTTGTATGCACATGTTCAGCTTTCTGGTTACCGCTGTAAACATTTTTGTGATTAGGTTGCTCTTCCATTACACTCATACCTCGCACTTGCTGCTGACTGCGAAATATTCCGCTTACGTTACAAACTAAACGTTCTGCAATATTTTTATTTCATCGTGTTGAGATAATAATCTCTGTGAGATCTCCATTCTCGTGTGCCATTATCTGAATAAAGCTACAACGAAGGATAGTCTGTTGTAGCCCACATTATTATCCTACGAGATATTTTGTTAAAGTTCTTCTTGTAATTATCACTATCCATATATTCCCTTATTTTATTATTTCGTTTGTTAACATTGCTAACTAAGGAGTTTCTTGAATAATTCATGCTTTTAAATGTGCATAAGGCAACAGCACTTGGCGGAACTCCTTTTGACTTTATGGGCCGTGTTAAAATCTAAGGTCATGTGCACGCCGTCTGCTCGTTGGACGGCAACGAAGTGATGTTGCTTGGGGATTAGTTTTACGATGTTGTTGCCCGGGCTAAGTGAAGTTGCAAGGAAACATATTTTTGGCAGACCATGTTTCAGTTAAGTATGTGGAATGCGCTGACTATTGCTTTTCAAGTTATTTCACATTTTATGTCAAACTCTCTTTTTCCTAAAAAATAAATTCCACAAAGTAGCAACAGTTATTTGAATCAGAGCTTGGAAACATCACATATCTCACATATCTACCTCCGTTTGATCTGGTGAAAATGGTACGTGAGCCACGTATATCGCAACACTACCTGCATTCGATGGATCTAGTAAACCCATAGCGACGCAAACGGCGTTTGCTGAAATGCGGTAGCTTTGTAAGCGCCCATATTTGCTCTACCGTCGCGTATCAAAGGCCGGAGGACTAGGCGTTAACTTTGCACACCGTTTTATAAGGTTGGATAATTTTCGCTGTAAGCGAGAATTTGTAAGCGCTTTCTTTGATCCACATGTTAAGTACACAGACTTTGCGGCGCGTGCGTAGAGCAAACAGGGAAAATTACGAACCGCGACGTTCTACGCAAGCTAATCTGTGAGCCGCAAGAGCATAGCTTCGCTTTAGAGGCTCTGTCTTCAGCCGCCACTAGTGGTGTAGATGTTTAGCATAGCTCGAGAAAGTGCTTCTCAGAACTTTACAGATCTTGCTTTTAAGATATAGTGAACGATAAACTCATCAACATGACAGTCACTACAGTAAGACGAGATGATCTATGTAGTACTGTTCTGATACAGTCTACGCGTAGATCTTCCAATTTCGAATGAAGTTTTACAAGTTTGCTGTTTACAGAATTTGTTTTCTCTAATTGGTTTTCCATCAATTTCCCGTTCATATGAAGATGAGGTACGCGTTGTTGCACCCGTGTGGCCTGAGCCACTTCACTTACTGCAAAAGTTCTAATTTCAACACAGTTTACATCAAAACTATATATAAAGTGCTTCAGTTAAGGGTTTTCCCATTTGTTTTACTGTGAAACTGCTTCCAAGACCAGCATCCTATTTTGAGAATAACTATGTGATCCTCTGGAAGCTTCATCTGAAGACAAGTCAGAAGTAACTGAATACCAGTTTGCAAAAGAATCAAATATTGCATCATGTGTTAGTGACAGTGACCTATTTGCAGCTAAAGCTCATAGAAAGTGTTACGTACAACTTGCGTGTTTTTGAAGAGCTTAAGGTATAGTTTTCCATCTTCAATTCTGCACACTGTATTTCAGCTAAATGTAGTTTTCTCTTCCCCGACAAGTCAATATTATGTCCAAATTTCACAGTCAACACATACAGAGTGTCCCATAGGAATGGTCTGTATACAGGCGTATGATAGGAATTGTTATTTGAAGAGCATATTTAATAAATTCAGCCGATTTTTTTTTCAAACGATCTAACAGTGTTCAGAAAGGACAGATTAAATAAAGAATGAGATTTTCACTCTGCAGCGGAGTGTGCGCTGATATGAAACTTCCTGGCAGATTAAAACCGTGTGCCCGACCGAGACTCGAACTCGGGACCTTTGCCTTTCGCGGGCAAGTGCTCTACCACTTGCTCGCGAAAGGCAAAGGTCCCGAGTTCGAGTCTCGGTCGGGCACACGGTTTTAATCTTCCAGGAAGTTTCAGATTAAATACAGTTGGTGGTGGAGTATTTATTGCTGTCAGCGATAGTTTGCCATGTATCGAAATTGAGGTAGATAGTTAATGTGAAGTAGTAAGGGTCGAGGCTATACCTGTTAATCGGACTACACTGATAATTGGATCGCTTCACCAACCCCCCAACTCAGAAGATATAACTGCTGAACAGTTAAAAGAAAACATGAGTCTCATTTCAATGAAGAACCACACTCATACAATTATAGTCGGTCGTTACTTCAATCTACCCTCGATATGCTGGAAACATTATACGTTTAAAGCCGGCGACAGGCATAAAACATCATCTGAAATTGTACTGAATGCATTCACAGGAAATTATTTTGAACAGTTGGTTCATGAGGCCACTCGAAGCGTAAATGGTTGCGAAAGCATATTTGACCTTTTAGCAACAAATAATCCTGGACAAATAGGGAGTATCAGGACGAAGACAGGGATTAGTGACTACAAGGCAGTTGCTTCCAGGCTGAATACCGTAACACCTACAACCAATAAAAAAGGAACGCAATGTATATCTATTTAAATACCTGAAAAAAATGCTCTTAATGCGTTTTTAAGAGACTCTCCTTCCAATCTGATCATGTAAGTGTAGAAAAGTTGTAGAATGTTTTCAAAGAGATAGTATCGACAGCAGTTGAGAGATGTACAGGATAGTCCATTGATCGTGAGAGGGCCAAATATCTCACGAAATAAGCGTCAAACGAAAAATCTACAAAGAACTAAACTTGTCTAGCTTGAAGGGGGAAATAAGATGGCACTGTGGTTGGCCCGCTAGATGGCGCTGCCATAGGTCAAACGGATGTCAACTGCGTTTCTTTAAATAGGAACCCCCATTTTTTATTACATATTCGTGTAGTACGTAAAGAGATATGAATGTTTTTGTTGGATCACTCTTTTCGCTTCGTGATAGATGGCGCTGTAATAGTAACAATCATATGGCTCACAATTTTAGACGAACAATTGGTAACAGGTAGGTTTTTTAAATCAAAATATAGAACGTACGTACGTTTGAACATTTCATTTCCGTTCTTCCAGTGTGATACATGTACCTTCGTGAACTAACCATTTCTGAGAACGCATGCTGTTACAGCGTGATTACCTGTCAATACCACATTAATGCAATAAATGCTCAAAACGATGTCCATCAACCTCAGTGCATTTGGCATTTCCTCTCAGCAGCGAGTAGTTCGCGTTCCGTAATTTTCGCACATGCATTCACAATGCGCTGACGCATGTAGTCAAATGTTGTCGGTAGATCACGATAGCAAATATCCTTCAACATTCCCCACAGAAGGAAATCCGGGGACGTCAGATCCGGTGAACGTGCTTCGACGACCAATCCACCTGTCATTAAAATAAGATGCTATTTAATACCGCTTCAACCGCCCGCAGGCTATGTTCCGGACATCCATCATGATGGAAGTACATCGCCATTCTGTCATGCAGTGAAACATGTTGCAGAAACATCGGTAGAACTTTACGTAGGAAATCAACATACATTGCACCATTTAGATTGGCATCGATAAAATGGGGGCCAATTATCCTTCCTCCCATAATGCCGCACCATACATTAACCCACCAAGGTCGCTGATGTTCCACTTGTCGCAGCCATCGTGGATTTTCCGTAGCCCAATAGTGCATATTATGACGGTTTACGTTACCGCTGTTGGTGAATGACGCTTCGTCGCTAAAGAGAACGCGTGCAGAAAATCTGTCATCGTCCCGTAATTTCTCTTGTGCCCAGTGGGAGAACTGTACACGGCGTTCAAAGTCGTCGCCATGCAATTCCTGGTGCATAGAAATATGGTATGGGTGCAATCGATGTTGTAGCATTCTCATTACCAATGTTTTTGAGATTCCCGATTCTCCCACAATTTGTCTGCTACTGACGTGCGGATTAGCCGCGACAGCAGCTAAAACGCTTACTTGGGCGTCATCATTTGTTGCAGGTTGTGGTTGACGTCTCACATGTGGCTGAACACTTCCAGTTTCCTTAAATAACGTAACTATCCGGCGAACCGTACGGACACTTGGATTATGTCGTCCAGGATACCGAGCAGCATACATAACACACGCTCGTTGGGCATTTTGATCACAATAGCCATACATCAACATGATATCGATCTTTTCCGCAATTGGGAAACGGTCCATTTTAACACGGGTAATGTATCACGATGCAAATACCGTCAGCACTGGCGGAATGTTACGTGACACCACGTACTTTTACGTTTGTGACTATTACAGCGCCATCTATCACAAAGCGAAAAAAGTTGTCCAAAAAACATTCATATTTCTTTACGTACTACATGAATATGTAATGAAAAGTGGGGGTTCCCTTTTACAAAAAGCGCAGTTGATAACCAAACTGCATGCCTACGTAGTATCGCCTCAGTTGTGCGACTGGATTCGTGATTTCCTGTCAGAAAGGTAGTAATAGAAGGGAAATTCATCGTGTAAAACAGAAGTAATATCTGGCGTTCCCCAAGGAAGTGTTATAGGCCATCTATTGTTCGTGATCTAGGTTAACGACATGGGAGACAATCTGAGTAGCCGTCTTAGATTGTTTGTAGATGATGCTGTTATTTACCGTCTTGTAAATTCATCAGATGATAAAAACGACTCACAAAATGATTTAGTAACGATATCTGTATGGTGCGAATAGTGGCTATTGACCCTGAATAAAGAAAAGTGTGAAGTTATTCACATGATTACTAAAATAAATCAGCTAAATTTCCATTACGTGATAAGACACACAAATCTGAAGGCTGTGAATCCAGCTAAATACTTAGGGACTACAATTACAAATAACCTAAATTGGAACGACCACATAGATAATATTGTGGGTAGAGCAAACCAAAGACTGCGATTCATTGGCAGAACACTTAGAATGTGCAACAGGTCTACTAAAGAGACTGATTCACCACGCTTATCCGTCCTGTTCTGGAATATTGCTGTGCTGTGTGGGATCCGCATCAGGTGGGACTGACGGATAACGTCGAAAAAGTACAAAGAAGGGCAGCTCGTTTTGCAGTATCGCGAAATAGAGGAGATAGTGTCACAGACATGATACGTGAATTGGAGTGGCAATCATTAAAACTAAGGCGTTTTTCGTTGCGACCGGATCTTCTCATGAAGTTTCAATCACCAGTTTTCTCCTCCAATTGCGAAAACATTCTGTTGCCACCCACCTACATAGGGAGAAATGATCATCACGATAAAATAAGAGAAACAGGGCTCACACAGAAAAGTTTAAGTGTTCGTTTTTCCCGCGATCCATTTGAGAATGGAACGGTAGAGAGACAGCTTGAAGGTTGTTGATTGAACCCGCTGCCAGCCACTTTATTGTGAATAGCAGAGTAATGACGTAGATGCAGATGTAGATGAATGTAACTATTTATTTTCTTTAGTATACAATACGTTGTCAGGTTTACGCATGCGCAACAGTTAGTAAATACTACAAATTGCGTTTTACAAAGCAGCAATTGAAAAATACATACACTATGTGACGAAACGTATGCGGACACCAGGCTGAAAATGACTTACAAGTTCGTGGCCGCCCTCAACGGTAATAGTGGAATTCAGTAGGGCGCTGGCCCACCCTTAGCCTTGATGACAGCTTCCACTCTTGCAGACATACTGAACGTTCTGGAAGGTTTCTTGGGGAATGGCAGCCAATTCTTTACGGAGTGCTGCTCTGAGGAAAGGTATCGATGTCGGTGGGTGAAGCCTGGCACACAGTCGGCGTTCCAAAACATCCCAAAGGTGTTCTGTAGTATTCAGGTCAGGATTCTGTGGAGGCCAGTCCATTACAGGGATTTTACTTTCTTGTAGCCACTCCGTCACAGGCTGTGCATTATGAACAGGTGCTCGATCGTCTTGAAAGATGCAGTCGCCATCTCCAAATTGTTCTTCAACAGTGGGAAGGAAGGAGATGGTTAAAACGTCAATGTAGGCCTGTGCTGTGATAGTACCAAGCAAAAGAACAAGCAGTGCAAGCCCCCTCTATGAAAAACACGACCACACTATTACACCACCGCCTCCGAATTTAACTGTTGGCATTTCACACGCTGGTAGATGTTCACTGGGCATTCGCCATACCCACACTCTGTCATCGGATCGCCACATTGTGTACCGTTATTCGTCACTCCACACAACGTTTTTCCACTGTTCAGTCGTCCAATGTGTACGCTCCTTACAGCAAGCGAGGCGTCATTTGGCATTTACCAGCGTGTGCGCAGCTTTCGAGCAGCCTCTCAACCATGAAATCCACGTTTTCTCACCTCCCGCCTGTCATAGTACTTGCAGTGTATAACACTCCTGTCTGCTACTGTTATACCATAACCTCAAAACTGGAGGCAATTTGCAAAACAGAATTATTTTGTTGGATAAGCAACAGAACAGTGTTACCCTCTGAGAGGAATTTTGCTAGGTTGACCGTGTTGTTCCTGACGGAGGTGGCTTATCGGAAATGAAAGAATTACGTAAATATTTGAACAGTAACAAACAAAATTTTTGCCTGTCTGCACTGTTTAACGTATAAAGAAAACGGTCGCCAGCCTAAATAGGCAAGAGAATGATTAACATTCTCGTTCAAGAAAATAGTTATTAGTAACTTTAATAGATAAACGCAACCTATACTTTGTCACACGCGAATGCAGTGAACTCTGACACATACATATGTTTACGGTAAGATTGAAACTAACAGATCAGCACTAACTATTTGCAAAATTACAACAGATACCGAAACACACTATTACTTTCAGGGCTTACACAAAGTGAATGGTCTTTATAACATTACTATTAATATGCACTTCAAATACACAAGAGAGACAAACAATTAGCAAACATGAGTATATAACGTTTCACAACTGCAGCTTTCTACTTTTACTACAGTGAGACACAAAATTAACATATATGTAAGATACTGACTCACCTTCTGCGATTTACAACAGGCAGTAATGTGATCATTTACTAAGCAAAACTTTATGAGCCTCAGTCTTAAGAAAGTTTAATTTGAAGTTGGCAACAACACATTAATAAGCAGTTTTACTAGGAAAATTACTTTCAGCAAGCATCATTGACTTTAACTCACTCTATTGCCACATTAACTTTAACTTTCTCTTTACTATGTTCAAGAGGCATTAATTAACAAAATACTGGGCTTTAATGTTCTTTTAGTAAGGACACTCGGATATCACTTTAGCTCAAAAGGAGAGGAACCTGAGAGGTGTTATGATGAGGAGAAAAATCAAGGTAGGTACATAAATTCAGATACAAATTACCTTATATTTGAGCACACTAACACATCCATTAAGCTGATCCTTCACTGTACATCATTGGTAGTATTCCGATGTAATGATTGCGCAATGTGGTGGCAACTGCACCAACTGTTGTTAGGTGGAATTGCAGGTAGAATTGCTGGACTCTGTCATTTCTTGGTGGCGATGATTGATACTAATCCCAGAATTTTTCCAGCTATTTATCCATTCTTCCGAGGCATTGGAAAGTGGCAGGAAAAGCCTCTCTCGGAATCAGCACAATACGCATCTTTTACATGGCAGTGCACAGACTCGTAGCTTGTCCCAGACTGACTATCAGTTCCACCTTTTCTACCTAGGCCAACCTCAATTTTCGCGCGCTACACAGTTCCGTTCCCGAGGGGAACCACTACACCTTTTACATACAAATTAACTAAGAACCCTAAGTGAAGGTCAGCAGTTTACATAACAGCAAACAAACACATTAAATAAAACAGAACATTTTCACATATTGACACTTCTACAAAAAATTATTAACACAAAATTACAATCATATACAGTAAGTTTTGTCCCCTCCAAATGGGACAAAGCATTTAAATGACAGATACACTAATTTGCATAGAGAAAAACCATGACATCAAAGTTTGTACAAAGAAAGGAGTATACAATTTCATGTTATCGATTCAAACAAACACATTTACAGAAGCACAGCAATGTAACATTAAATGAAACAAAAGAAAAATAAATCAGTACAGCATTAGAGCTATGGTGTTACAAGTGGATCTTTATGCAGTTTGGAATTCCTGTGTGATAATCTGGATAGATGTGTCAGTCAAAAAAAGAAAAAAAAAACTATGGGACTTCACTTCTGAGGTCTTCAGCCCCCTCCTAGAACTTAGAACTACTTAAACCTAACTAACCTAAGGACATCACACACATCCATGCCTGAGGCAGGATTCGAACCTGCGACCGTAGCGGTCGCACGATTCCAGACTGTAGCTCCTAGAACCGCTCGGCCACGCCGGCCGGCGTCAGTCAACAGCCGAGGTCAGCTGGTAAGCTTTTGTGCTGTACGTGTCCCTTCATGTTTCAGCTTCACTATCACATGGGACCTAAGCATGTTAAGGAGTCTGGAAATCTCGCGTACAGACGTATGACACAAGTGGCACTCAATAACCTGACCACGTTCGAAGTCCGTGAGTTCCGCGGAGTGCCCCATTCTTCTCTCTCACGATGTCTAATGACTACTGAGGTCGCTGATCTGGAGTATCTGGTAGTAGGTGGCAGCACAATGCACCTAATATTACAAACGTATGTTTTAAGCGGGTGTCCGTACACTTTTGATTACATATTGTATATTAGACATATTTATCTCTAATCATTATCGCACACGTCACGTTACAGCTGTTGTACAGACCGCAACAAACGTTCGGTTTCCCACTTCAAGCTCCATTGAATTTGTGCATTCTTCTGAGAACATGTGTTTCTTATCTGAATGACTCTACAGGTTCTCTAATGAGCACAATTGTGTCCAAGATGTGACCAAGCAGCTCATTTCACGTATTTACCTTTCGTTTGAACACCACAGATTTCATCTAACCTCTTAAACAAAAATCTTTTGGGGTAAGATCTGGCGATTTCGATGACCTCTGAGTTGTACTACGACGGTAAATCCGGCGAATATGGGAGTCTAGTTGAGATGTTCCCTCACATGTGTGGTTATATTTGGAGGGGCCCCGTCAAGATGAAGATACAGTGCAGTCCATGTGGCCAAGCGAAAGTTCTCTAGGTGTTCAGCAAACTAATTTTCCAAATAATGCAAATAATTCTGTCCTGTCATTCGCTCTTCTAAAATAACTGGAATTTCAAGATGTCGCTGATGACGCCACACCTAATATAGGTCGGAAAACGAACTGTGATGTTGGTTTCAACTGTAACGTCTTGATGTTCCTGCGACCATCAATGATTATTTTGTGTTGTTTATGTCATTACTTATATACGTGGCTTCTGCAGTGAATAGTATTAATGGAGGCAAATGACGATTTTCATTTCCCCAATGACAAAATAGTAATTGTGAGGCATTGTCGATAACGTGAGGATTGGAAGTGGGTAAAAGTTTACCCCATGCAATGTTCGACATACACGTGTTCATTGAACACTGATGCGTTGAGAAAGTCGCAGTGTGTTGCTTGAATAAGTACACTACACCATTAAACTATATTTCGGAGACAATTCTCAATAGGGCATATGTTCACATAAAGCTTTCTTTTTGTATGAAATGAGCGCCCCTGTGATATATCTGATTACTGAAGAGTCCTGTATAGTGTGAGATGTGGATCACATATTAACCAGCTGGAGTAGAAAAGACTAGATGTAGTCGGAATATAGTGATACGGAATTAAAGACGAAATACTGTACATTAAGCAATTCAAAAACTAGCATTTCGGATTTTCCTCCATTATCATCTACTAACAGTGATCTACAAACTCTAGAGCATCAAAATTAGGACAAGGAGAAAATTCCAACTCGACCAGTCATGTCAACATGAGGTAGTGAACGCAGAGATCCGTAATTCTTTTCCGATGAAAGCGATGTGAGAAACAGTAACAACCTGTACCGTGATGAACAGTGTTGATGTTGTTGTTAATGCTGTGGTCTTCAATCCGAAGATAGGGTTTATGCAGCTCTCCATGCTGCTCTATCCTGTCCAGCGTGTGGAACGTGTGAAGCTTTTTGATTGGTACTTCAGTCCAATGACTGAGTTTAGAGTCACTGTCATAAGCAGTTGCTGGCATTTTCTGCAATTCCTCTTGTTCTGAGACACAAGGCTGTGTTCTTTGCACTTCGAGTTTTACACATTTTAATACTGTATATTACAAAATTTAAGGCGGTTAAAGTTCTACATATTTTTAGAATTAATTGTATAATGTGAGCACGCTAAGGCCACACTTCATCTGCTCTGCACCACTTTGTAGCTTGCAACAGAAGAATGTATTGTATCATGGAACATGGGATATTTGCAAATTAATTTAGTTTAGTTAACGTCACAACAATTTTCGATGTCTTGAAGACGGCAATTTATGTTATTTTCTAATAGCTTCAATATCAAAATGTATTTCAGTTGTACTGGTTCTTACCAATACTTTTGTTCCATTTTATTTTATTTACTCATTATTTGTATGTAGTTGATTAGCAGTGTAACAGATAGACCATTAAATACAGTTTTGATGAAGTTTGCTTTATTTCAGCGCCCTTAAATTTCATTAGAACATTTGTTCCAAGATTCATGACCTCGTTTTACCCTGGAACACGTTTTTAGATTAAGAAAACACCTAATTACAATATTTTATCTATTATCTGTTTTCTTAACTTACACTGCAGGAAACACTGCAGCCAGCCACAAGGTTTTTAGGAATGATTTTATTGTATCTGTACTGTTCCGGACCTGAGCTCACTGTCAGCTGTTAGGATTGGTTTGGTGGCCGCTTTTGTATTTGCGTCCTGAAATATAACAACACGTTGTGATCACATAGTTCAAAAGTGTTTTACATTCTCATCGTAAAACACAACAAAGGTCTGTGATTACACACAACAAGCCTATACATTGTACAACATATTTTGTAAAAGAGAGCTTTGATTCTCTTTATCAGTCCATGTTTCTCCACGTGTTAAACTAACTACAAAATAGAAAATACATCTCTTTATATTCATTTATTTAAATGTCAAGCTCCGTTGGACCAAATTGAGGAGCAAATCTCCAAGGTCATGGAACGTGTCAGTACATGAACTTACAACATAAAAAGTAATAACAGATAAAAATAAATGTTCATGAACCTGAAAGAAAATCAGTCCATAAGTTTAAGCAAACGCTATCAGCAATACAGTGAGAATCATCTTAATTTTTCAAGGAACTCCTCGACAGAATAGAAGGAGTGACACATGAAGAAACTCTTCAGTTTCGATTTGAAAGGGCGTGGATTACTGCGAAGATTTTTGAATTCGAGTGGATGCAGCAGTATACTGCACACCTTTTTGCACAAAAGTTAAGGAATCCTATCCAAATACAGGTTTGATTTCTGCCGAGTATTAACCGAGTGAAAACTGCTTATTGTTGTAAATAAACTAATATGGTAACAAGAAACGACAATAAGGAATATACATTTTGAGAAGCCAATGTCATAATACCCAGACTCGTAAAAAGAGGTCGACAAGAGGTTCGTGAACTCACACCACTTATTGCCCAAACCGCCCGTTTCTGAGCCAAAAATATCCTTCTAGAATGGGAAGAGTTACCGCAAAACATAATACCATACGACGTAAGTGAATGAAAATAAGCAAAGTAGACTAATTTACGTGTCGAAATATCACTCACTTTCGAAACCGTTCGAATAGTGAAAATGGCAATATTAAGTCTTTGAACAAGATCCTGAACGTGGGCTTTCCACTATCTGAACACCTAGGAATTTGAAATGTTCAGTTTCACTAATCATATGCCTGTTCTGTGAGATTGAAACGTCAGGTTTTGTTGAATTGTGTGTTAGGAACTGTAAAAACTGAGTCTTACTGTGATTTAACGTTAGTTTATTTTCTACAAGCCATGAACTGAGGTCATGTATTGCTCTACTTGAAACCAAGTCAATGTGGCACACAACATCTTTTACTACTAAGCTAGTGTCATCAGCAAACAGAAATATTTTAGAGTTACCCATGATACTAGAGGGCATATCATTTACATAAATAAGGAAAAGGAGCGGCCCCAACACTGATCCCTGGGGCACCCCACACTTGACAGTACCCCACTCAGATCCCACATCACAGCTGTTATCAACATTGTGGATAATGACCTTTTGTTGCCTGTTGCTAAAGTAAGAGGTGAACCAATTGTGAGCTACTCCTCTTATTCCGTAATGGTCCAACTTCTGGAGCAATATTGTGTGATCAACACAGTCAAATGCCTTTGTTAAATAAAAAAATACGCCAAGCGTTCGAAACTTTTTGTTTAGCCCATCCAGTACCTCAGAGAGAAAAGAGAATGTAGCATTTTCTGTTGTCAAATGACTTCTAAAGCCGAACTGTACATCTGATAGCAAATCGTGTGATATAAAATGATCAATTAACCTTACATACACAGCCTTTTCGATAACTTTTGCAAACACTGATGGCATAGAAATAGGTCTAAAATTATCTACATTATCCCTTTCTCCCGTTTTATAAAGCGGCTTTACTACCGAGTACTTTAATCGCCCAGGAAACTCACCATTCCTAAAGGAAAAATTACAAATATGGCTAAATACAGGGGTAACATGTGCAGCACAGTACTTAAATATTCTACTAGACACTCCATCATAACCATGAGAGTCCTTAGCCTTCAGTGATTCGATTATTGTCTCAATCTCCCTCTTGCCAATATCACAGAGGAGTATTTCAGACGTCAGTCTCGGAAAGGCATTTGTTAAGAAATTTATATGATTTCCTGTAGATACTAAATTTTATTTAATTCACCAGCAATGCTCAGGAAATAGTTGTTAAATACTGTACATATATCTGATTTATCAGTAACAGAAATATTATTACTGCAAACTGACTTTATATCGTCAACCTTGTGCTGCTGACCAGACACTTCCTTCACAACTGACCATATGGCTTTAATTTTATCCTGTGAATTAGCTATTCTATTTGCATACCACACACTTTTTGCCTTGCTAATAACATTATTAAGCACCTTACAATATTGTTTGTAATGGGCTACTGTAGCTTGATAGTGACTACTTCGAACATTTTGATATAATTCCCGCTTTGTTCTACATGATATCCTTCTCCCACTAGTCAGCCAACCGGCCTGTCCATTACTGCTAGTACCCCGTTTAGAATGTTCTAATGGAAAGCAACTCTCAAAGAGCATGAGAAATGGGTTATGGAAAGCATTGTATTTATCATCTATATTATCGGCACTATAAACATCTTGCCACTCTTGTTCCTTGACAAGTTTTGAAAAACTCTCTATTGCTTTCCTACGTAGTTTGTAATTAAATACGACATTGGTTAGAGTACATAAACCTTTGAGTGTTAAAATTTGTGCATCATGGTCTGAAAGATCATTCACCCTTTTACTAATAGAATGCCCGTCTAGTAATGCAGAATGAATAAAAATATTGTCTATGACTGTGCTACTGTTCCCCTGCACCATAGTTGGAAAAAACACAGTTTGCATCAGATCATATGAATTTAGGAGATCTACCAACATACTTTTTCTTGCACAATCATGTACAAAATTAATATTGAAGTAACCACATAGAATTGCTTTCTGGTACTTCCTACAAAGTGAATCAAGAACCCTCTCTAGCTTAAGCAAAAATGCTCTGAAGTCGGAGTTAGGGGACCTATAAACAACAGCAATTAGAAGTTTAGTTTCACTAAATTCAACTAATACTGCACAACTTTCAAATATCTGTTCAGTGCAGTGTCGTGATACGTCTATGGACTCAAATGAAATACTGTTTTTTACGTACAGAGCCACTCCCCCACCCCGCAAGGAACTCCTTGAGAAACAGCCAGCTAATCTGTAGCCTGGTAAAGGAAGCCTCTGAATTATCAAATTATTTAAGTGGTGCTCTGATATACCAATAATTTCAGAGTTAACATCTATTAGCAGTTCACTAACTTTATCTCTAATACCTCTTATATTTTGATGAAATATGCTAATTCCTTCTCTACTTGGAAACATTACATCCTCTGGAGGTGAGCCCTTAGTTAGAGGCACTTCCCTTAAGCAGGTATACCTATCAGCTGACTTCAGTCTAAAAAAGGTGCAGCTCTAACACCAACTACTATACGAATTTTTCCATGAGTGATACCACTACCACCACCACCACCCACTACACTTTCACCTATAAGATTAGCCAGCCTCCCTTTCCCATACCTATTGAGGTGCAGGCCATGCCTAGTGAAACCCCATCTACTGATAGACCCAACTGGCACCACTGCGATGTGATCCATGCCCTCCGCCATCAGTGCCCTCCCCAGCCCCACATTAACGCGCCTAACAGCCGCATTAAGGTGAGGCCGATCATGACGCTGAAACAGTTGCACGAAATGCATATTAATACCTCCAGTTTGAGTAGCTATCTTAACCAAGTCACCACTGACATCATATTCCCCGTCCCTATCGAGACTGTTCCCTGCTCCACCCACTATCACTACCTGATCCTCTTTCGTAAAATTCTTACATAACTCCCCTAGGCTTTCAGTCACCTGATCCAACACTGCACTAGGCTTCACAATGCTGGTGACCTGGTACTCACTCCACGACACTTCCTGCAACTGCTGGCCCACACCTCTACCGTGGGAACTACCTAGCAGCAGGACCTTCTTTCTGCTAGACTTTACAACTAACCGCGGCCTCCTAATTGCTGAGGACTGCTGCAAGTTACCTACATCTACGGCTACACGAGGCTCCTCTCCACTCAACTCTCACAGTTGGTCGTATCTATTGCATGTATGCAAAGTAAAAGTGTCTGAGTACCTCCTCTTCCTAGCTACCTTCTTGCCAACTGCCAGTTCCCATTCCCCACCACCCTTCACCCTCCTCAACCTATCTAGTTCCTCCTTTTCGCATTGTATCTGCACCTGAAGGGCACAGATCTTACGCTCCTGCTCCTCTATTAACTTGTTTCTACTACAGCTTCTACATTCCCAGGAGAGGATCTCCCTAAAATGACCACTGGCTTCCCCACTGCATTCCCCCCAATGAAAATACTTTGAACAAATCCCACATCGTAATCCAAACTCACAAACCTACGACAGAGCCCACACTTTTCACTCATGGTAAATTTTACAGTTACTGAAAAAAACAACTATACGTCTACATTACCAAAGTTCAGTTACACCAGTAGAACTATTTAAGAACTAACAATAATGGCCTCGAAATTCTCTGCCTACTAAGAAAGCAGCTAGTTGTATTAATACTACTACAACACAGCCGATACCTATACCAGCAAAACTTCACAAAATTATTAGCTAAAACCAAAAAATTAAAACAACCACTGTAACACTAAGCGAAGTTAAAACACTATATGAAAATTTTACTGAAATATTTCACTAGAAAGAATAATAAACGTCAGTTGAGAACTAAAGCACGAAAATTACTAACGACTTCAACACACTGTAAACTCTCTAAAACACAGCGAGCGATTACAAAAGTTTATTAAGTCGTTATTTCGCCACAAACGGCACGCAACACCGCTGAAATCTATTAAATTTAATAGCTGTATTACAGAGCACAAATAAGTTTGTCAGCGCTTATAACCACTACAGCTGCAGTGCACGCCGCAAAATGTAAACACACTACTGAAGCGCGAGGCTTAGACGAACGACGAAAACAGACTCACAAATAACAGACCACTCGAGTCAACAACACAGGAAGAAAGACTGAGATTAATGAAAATCCACTAATAAGTTACTTTTATGGCAAATATTAAAACAAATAAACTTTAAAGTAAGTAAATGAAATCTAAAATTTATAAAATATTAACGAGCTATTTCAACAGCAGTGCAGCACACGTGACGTCACACCAAAGATGTCTGCAGATTTGATGAACCAAAGAACATGGTATGTGTACAGATATTTCATAATTATTTAACTACTGCGAAGATCCTTCCTTTTAGTACACAGCATTTTAAGGCTCTGCATTTCATTATTTTCTTTTGAAAGCTGCTGGTAATGGCAAATGAAGAATATTCTCTCTATCATTTCACTGTTATTCCTATCATTTGAAATTTTGAGATTTTGGAGACATTTTGTTTCTTAATTCTAGTTGATCATTCATTTTGCAGTCAGATTTACTGTGAATGAGGCTGTATATTTACAATCGTAACAGATTCATTTGTTTTCCTTTCTCAGCCAAATTTAATATTTCTAGGTTCTCACTGATGCTTATTTCTGTGTCATGTGAGCAGCGAAAGTTGAATGACTTGATTGTTTAGCCTGAGGGCTTGCATGTGTTGTCGGTATTGTACCCTGAAGCACCTATCAGTTCGGCCATTGTAAAATTTGGAGCACACGGAGAAATTTAGTTTATAAATGCCAGATTTGTGGTATTTTTATTTCTGTAAATATAAGCCATGAACAATTACGTCTTTCATTTTGTTATTTGCGGGAAACTAATTTAGATACTTTAGCATCGAATATGTTTGCAACCTGAATGGTACTCAGACGTGTTTCACATGGTTTTGAGGAGCAATTGTGCTGAAGTGCTGGACATCGAGCCACCTTTGTTACCATATTTTAAAAAATCTATTGTCAGGTTTATTGATGGTGTCTAGAGGTGTAACCATTACAGTGGGCTATTAGTTTGATCGTTTTTGTTCTTGTAGTTTGTGTTCAGTGTGCAATGGAGTTTTTTCCATTCTGTTTAGCAATGCCCTATAACATGTCATTTCTTGTTGCTCGTGGTGACGTCGTGAGCTGCTGATTGTGACATCAGTTGTGGAGAGTTTTCCGTATGTTTTAAATTTGTGTTTACCATTGTATTTACTAATTGCTGAATCCCAGAAATTTATGCCAATATCAGTTTCATGTAAAACACTAAATTTTATGTTTTGGTGGAGTTTGTTTCTCTCTATTGAAAACTGATCAATTTCTTCTACTGTTCTAGCAAACGCAGCTTTTATAATATATATTTTTTCTTTATTGCCATTAAAATTAAAGGAAGATGTACACCACAAGACTGGCGTTTTTAAACTGAAATGTCTGTGGTCCCCGCATTTTACATTAGTCAAACTTGTAGGAGTTTCAATATACGATACCGAGAACAAATGTGTGGTCTCAGGCTTAGCAACCAAAATAAATCAACTTTCAGCATTCTCTTGGCCTGTAGCTAGTGACAGTAAAGTAGCGTAATTTTAAAATTTTCGTGACTGTTGCAGTATATTCTACAGTGTAATTTAATAAATCGTTAATTCCTGCAGTAGTTTCCACTACTTCGGAAAAGGCTTCAGCACATTGAAAGTGTACGCCACAACCAATGGGGGGATGTAACGGAAAATGTAAACATTTATCTAAAAAATCATTACAGCTATAATTATTAATGTATAAATCTAAAATTTTCCATATGTAAAGCAATAGAGCTGTGTTTTAACGGAGAAATATAAGGAAATACGCACGATTAATATCTTACCAGAAATTTGAATTTTTAATTTTTTATTGTTTTTTATATAAAAAAGAATGGAAAAGAAAATTGAGAATGCGCTAGGTGACGATCAGTTTGGCTTTAGGAAAAGTAAAGGGACGAGAGAGGCAATTCTGACGTTACGGCTAATAATGGAAGCAAGGCTAAAGAAAAATCAAGACACTTTCATAGGATTTGTCGAACTGGAAAAAACGTTCGACAATATAAAATGGTGCAAGCTGTTCGAGATTCTGAAAAAAGTAGGGGTAAGCTATAGGGAGAGACGGGTCGTATACAATATGTACAACAACGAAGAGGGAATAATAAGAGTGGACGATCAAGAACGAAGTGCTCGTATTAAGAAGGGTGTAAGACAAGGCTGTAGCCTTCCGCCCCTACTCTTCAATCTGTACATCGAGGAAGCAATGATGGAAATAAAAGAAGGTTCAGGAGTGGAATTAAAATACAAGGTGAAAGGATATCAGTGATACGATTCGCTGATGACATTGCTATCCTGAGTGAAGGTGAAGAATAATTAAATGATCTGCTGAACGGAATGAACAGTCTAATGAGTACACAGTATGGTTTGAGAGTAAATCGGAGAAAGACGAAGGTAATGAGAAGTAGTAGAAATGAGAACAGCGAGAAACTCAACATCAGGATTGATGGTCACGAAGTCAATGAAGTTAAGGAATTCTGCTAACTAGGCAGTAAAATAACCAATGACGGACGGAGCAAGGAAACATCAAAACCAGACTCGCTATGGCAAAAAAGGCATTTCTGGCCAAGATAAGTCTACTAATATCAAATACCGGCCTTAATGTGAGGAAGAAATTTCTGAGGATGTATGTCTGGAGTACAGCATTGTATGGTAGTGAAACATGGACTATGGGAAAACCGGAACAGAAGAGAATCGAAGCATTTGAGATGTGGTGCTATAGACGAACGTTGAAAATTAGGTAGACTGATTCGGTAAGGAATGAGGAGGTTCTACGCAGAATCGGAGAGCAAAGGAATATGTGGAAAACACTGATAACGAGAAGGGACAGGATGATAGGACATCTGCTAAGACATGCGGGAATGACTTCCATGGTACTAGAGGGAGCGGTAGAGGGCAAAAACTGTAGAGGACGACAGAGATTGGAATACGTCAAGCAAATAATTGAGGACGTAGGTTGCAAGTGCTACTCTGAGATGAAGTGGTTAGCACAGGAAAGGAATTCGTGGCGGGCCGCATCAAACCAGTCAGCAGACTGATGAAAAAATAAATAAAAAAAAATAAAATAAAAAATAAAAACCATAATTTGAATTCTAATCATACAATTAACTTGAAAATTTTATTGTACGACGGACAGATGGTGCCTTGCCGTTCCTTGATGTCCTCGTCCGCCGCAAAGCAAACGGGTGTCTCAGCCACAGTGTTTACCGGAAACCCACCCACACACACTGATATCTGCACGCTAACAGCTATCACCATCCGTCGCAGAAACGTTCTGTTCTGAGGACTTTGGTGCATCGCGCCGAAACCGTCTCAGATTCTGAAAAATTTACCGATGGAACTGAGCCACTTACGGAAAGTATTAAAAAAATGGCTACAACAACTGCCAGATTTCGAACGCTATCTTTCCGAAAATACCCAAGCAGAAATACTCCAAGGAGGACTCGAAGAAGTTTGCGTTCTTACCATTCTGTGGCTCAATAACAGGAAAGATAATCCGACTTCTAAAGAGACATAAAATCGATTCGGTCTTCTTGGCTCTAGCAGAACACCAGGAGTATATAAAATACCATGTGGGTGTGAACGGTCCTATGTTGGACAGACTGTGCTTACCATTGAATAGCGCTGTGTACAATACGAGAGATGTTTGCGTCTACGGTACCCAGAGAAATCAGCGGTAGTCGAGCATGCATTAGAGAACGGTCATCACATTGCATTTGACGAGTCATCTATTATCACATGGTCTAACAATTTTTGGAATAGCATAATAAAAGAAGCGATCGAAATAAAAATTTGTGACAACACACTCAATGAAGACGGCGGCCTGCAGCTAAGCACAGCATGGGACCCTGCCAATGGAAGGTTGAACGGGGCACGGCGGCAGCACAACGCAAACATTACCATATACACTCCTGGAAATTGAAATAAGAACACCGTGATTTCATTGTCCCAGGAAGGGGAAACTTTATTGACACATTCCTGGGGTCAGATACATCACATGATCACACTGACAGAACCACAGGCACATAGACACAGGCAACAGACCATGCACAATGTCGGCACTAGTACAGTGTATATCCACCTTTCGCAGCAATGCAGGCTGCTATTCTCCCATGGAGACGATCGTAGAGATGCTGGATGTAGTCCTGTGGAACGGCTTGCCATGCCATTTCCACCTGGCGCCTCAGTTGGACCAGCGTTCGTGCTGGACGTGCAGACCGCGTGAGACGACGCTTCATCCAGTCCCAAACATGCTCAATGGGGGACCGATCCGGAGATCTTGCTGGCCAGGGTAGTTGACTTACACCTTCTAGAGCACGTTGGGTGGCACGGGATACATGCGGACGTGCATTGTCCTGTTGGAACAGCAAGTTCCCTTGCCGGTCTAAGAATGGTAGAACGATGGGTTCGATGACGGTTTGGATGTACTGTGCTCTATTCAGTGTCCCCTCGAGGATCACCAGTGGTGTACGGCCAGTGTAGGAGATCGCTCCCCACACCATGATGCCGGGTGTTGGCCCTGTGTGCCTCGGTCGTATGCAGTCCTGATTGTGGCGCTCACCTGCACGGCGCCAAACACGCATACGACCATCATTGGCACCAAGGCAGAAGCGACTCTCATCGCTGAAGACGACACGTCTCCATTCGTCCCTCCATTCACGCCTATCGCGACACCACTGGAGGCGGGCTGCACGATATTGGGGCGTGAGCGGAAGACGGCCTAACGGTGTGCGGGACCGTAGCCCAGCTTCATGGAGACGGTTGCGAATGGTCCTCGCCGATACCCCAGGAACAACAGTGTCCCTAATTTGCTGGGAAGTGGCGGTGCGGTCCCCTACGGCACTGCGTAGGATCCTACGGTCTTGGCGTGCATCCGTGCGTCGCTGCGGTCCGGTCCCAGGTCGACGGGCACGTGAACCTTCCGCCGACCACTGGCGACAACATCGATGTACTGTGGAGACCTCACGCCCCACGTGTTGAGCAATTCGGCGGTACGTCCACCCGGCCTCCCGCATGCACACTATACGTCCTCGCTCAAAGTCCGTCAACTGCACATACGGTTCACGTCCACGCTGTCGCGGCATGCTACCAGTGTTAAAGACTGCGATGGAGCTCCGTATGCCACGGCAAACTGGCTGACACTGACGGCGGCGGTACACAAATGCTGCGCAGCTAGCGCCATTCGACGGCCAACGCCGCGGTTCCTGGTGTGTCCGCTGTGCCGTGGTGTGATCATTGCTTGTACAGCCCTCTCGCAGTGTCCGGAGCAAGTATGGTGGGTCTGGCACACCGGTGTCAATGTGTTCTTTTTTCCATTTCCAGGAGTGTATGTTGCTGGAGCGGGTACCATTGACGTCATGGAAGGCAGTGCGGCTATATGGACTGCAGCAGTCATCAGAAGACAATCTCCTCTTGACAATGACCGAGGAATACTCGACCGAAAACTCGTCGATCTTAAACCACCTGACGCGGTTGGAAGACCGAGAAACCTTTATTGGTATCTTGTATAGGCTTCACATTTCCACCTAAGAGGGTGATCTGAATTAATATAAAAACAGAAGAACAAAACTTCAGATTTCTTAAGCAAGATTCGAGGATGGCAACTTGGTTTGCTGAAACATGCAATCTAGTTAATTGGAAATCTTGGTTATTTCAAGTTTCTTTAATTCTACTTTCAGATCGTTACAAATCACTATACCCTATCTCAATTGATATAAAGAAACTGGAGTTTCAACTACAGACAATGTAGACATACACGTGGCCAGAGACTGAAGCCACACTGTGCGTAACCACCAATTACCAAAAGTGCAAACCTTACGAATTGATGCAAGGAGAAGGCAAACAGCACCAGACATTCATGAACATCAGCCATTATAACAGAAGGTTGAGTTATATAAAAAAAAGGATTGGTCCCGCACTTATTGGAACAAATAAAGCATACTGATATATTCGTGCAAGAGTGATTAAAGTTCAGTCCATACAAAAGGAAATACAATATGGGATTTATAAAAATGAAGGATTCAGTAATGGTTGTTCTCTCATAGCGCGTAGGAATTTCTAGTTGTTCAGGAAATCTCGATGTGATATTATTTCACTAATAGTGAGAAACTGAAACATGCTTGTGATACATGTGCCTAAGGAGAGACAGAGAGTTTTGTGAGCTTATATAATTAAATTATTACCTTCATGTAATTCTATTGAAATTCTTTCTACTGTTATTCGTACGATTTCTGAATGCACATATTGCTTTTTAAACGAAACTGAATTTCATGAGTTTTGTGTCATAAATTCCTTTATTGCTGAGTCATTTCGTCCTCTCTGAGCCTACAGATGCTGTATAAGAAACATGTGCGCACTTATGTGAAAGTATTCTGAGTCCTTACCGGCAGGGTCACATCGACACGCTCGTATTTCCCTTCCTTTGGACTAATTGAACTGCAGCGACATCAGTCTCTCTTGGGTTTGTTCATCACACACATTTTTTGTCCGAAGTTCTTTCCGTAATGTAAAAACTGAAGTTCTTTCTCAAAATTTGATCACTACTGTTGTGCATCACTATTCTTGGGCACGATAATTGGAATATTTACTGAAATCTACATGTAGATATTTAACGTGGAGAATACTCACACTGAAAGGAAAAAAAATCTGGGAAACCTCGTGGGCAGGACCAAGCTACTATGTTGCTCTGTCACTTGTTCAGGACATAGCACAGAGTCACCTCTCTTTCTGTTTTCTGATCTGACGTATCTTTCTATCAGTTTTTGATTCTGATGTAAGCAGTCTACTATTAAGTTCACATGTAGGTGGCAAATTGTATTCTAACGTCACAGTGCTGTTACGATCTTCCAGGGATGGTTTCCTACAGACTAGAATAACACGTAGCATGAATGCTTTCTGTGCAGTCATTACCAACTCATGCGTTTTGTTAGAGAACAGGAAAATAATTATATTGGGAAACATGACTTTGTCATTGGTGAATTTTAGAGCGCCTTACTGATGAACATCATGATGGATAAAATTATTTTACGTTACCCTTAAACATTTCAGTCTTAGTCAGTCGCAGTATTTACTTTTAGTCAGACGTCATGAAAAACATGATTGGATTACATTTCAATGTTGTTATGGTCTTCAGTCCTGAGACTGGTTTGATGCAGCTCTCCATGCTACTCTATCCTGTGCAAGCTTCTTCATCTCCCAGTACCTACTGTAACCTACATCCTTCTGAATCTGCTTAGTGTATTCATCTCTTGGTCTCCCCCTACGATTTTTACCCTCCACGCTGCCTTCCAATACTAAATTGGTGATCCCTTGATGCCTCAGAACATGTCCTACCAACCGATCCCTTCTTCTGGTCAAGTTGTGCCGCAAACTTCTCTTCTCCCCAATCCTATTCAATACTTCCTCATTAGTTATGTGATCTACCCATCCAATCTTCAGCATTCTTCTGTAGCACCACATTTCGAAAGCTTCTATTCTCTTCTTGTCCAAACTGTTTACTGTCCATGTTTCACTTCCATACATGGCTACACTCCATACAAATACTTTCAGAAATGACTTCCTGATACTTAAATCTATACTCGATGTTAACAAATTTCTCTTCATCAGAAACGCTTTCCTTGCCATTGCAAGTCTACATTTTATATCCTCTCTACTTCGACCATCGTCAGTTATTTTGCTCCCCAAATAGCAAAACTCCTTTACTACTTTAAGTGTCTCATTTCCTAATCTAATTCCCTCAGCATCACCCGACTTAATTCGACTACATTCCATTATCCTCGTTTTGCTTTTGTTGATGTTCATCTTATATCCTCCCTTCAAGACACCATCCATTCCGTTCAACTGCTCTTCCAAGTCCTTTGCTGTCTCTGACAGAATTACAATGTCATCGGCGAACCTCAACGTTTTTATTTCTTCTCCATGGATTTTAATACCTACTCCGAATTTTTCTTTTGTTTCCTTTACTGCTTGCTCAATATACAGATTGAATAACATTGGGGAGAGGCTACAACCCTGTCTTACTCCCTTCTTAACCACTGCTTCCCTTTCATGTCCCTCGACTCTTATAACTGCCATCTGGTTTCTGTACAAATTGTAAATAGCCTTTCGCTCCCTGTATTTTAGCCCTGTCACCTTCAGGATTTGAAAGAGAGTATTCCAGTCAACATTGTCAAAAGCTTTCTCTAAGTCTACAAATGCTAGAAACGTAGGTTTGCCTTTCCTTAATCTTTCTTCTAAGATAAGTCGTAAGGTCAGTATTGCCTCACGTGTTCCAGTATTTCTACGGAATCCAAACTGATCTTCCCCGAGGTCGGCTTCTACCAGTTTTTCCATTCGTCTGTTACATTTCAATATTCAATATTGAATACATTTCAATATTCAATATTAATCACTCGCACTTGAATGAGTAGTTCATTTAGTTCCGTTTAAATATTCAAGGTCAATCAGATGCAACGTTCATCATTAACAGAACTATGATCAAAATGCATGTTCAGCATTCTGTCACAAGGTTCAAATAATATGCAGGGTGTCCAGTAAGTTCCTCCGTCGTATCAAAAAATTAGGGCTTGAAAACTCTTTAAAGACAGAGAATCATTGTTTGTTGTATAACGTTTAGCTGCTCTGGAAGTTTTCTTCCCACGTCATTTGTTGCCATTTTGATTGGATGTGCATGAAAATGGTGAGACATCACGAGAAGGCGCTGTGTGTCATTTGATATGTAGAATACAAACCTGTGACAAAGATACTGGGTGTTATCGACTCCAGTATGGGATGGCACCACCGGCTAAAAGGAGGACAGTAAGGTGATGCTAAATCATTAACGAGAAAGCTAATGTCAAACATCTTGCTCAAAGTGGACGTCCACTTTGTCTCAAGCACCTGTTGATGTACTGCAGAATTGCATTTCTACACTGCCCCAAGAATTCAATTACCCATTCAACACTCGAAACAAGATTAACCGTTCGTAAAGTGCTACACAGGCGATTACGCCTTTTCGCGTACAAAGTACAAATGCTCCAAGCATTGCAGCGAAACGGTCGTCCTCTGTGATATGCATTCGCGTATTTCGCCTTGGCCTCCACAGACGCTGACAACTATCTGAAAAAGCGCCTATTTTCAGATGAAGCGAGGTTCCATATTTCTGGCCACGTGAATGTTCACAACATAAGGATTTGGGGCACCAAAAAACCCATACAATACACGTGAGCACAACCATGGTAGCACGAAACTGAATAATTGGTGTCACCAAGTGCACTGTACGGTAATAGGTAAGTTTATCGTCGTGAAGAAAACCATACGAGAAAGTATACACCTCGTCTTGCTCGAACCCCTCCTGTACCCAAAACGCGCAAAGTCCATCATTTTCCGGATTGATGAGGCAACACCACACTGGAATTGGAATATGCTGATTGTAGTGATAGTGACATTTTCTGAGGTGTGGATGGACCGTGAGGGTCCCATCGCATGGCACCCGCGCTCTCCCATGGTCATGCCCTTAAACTCCTTTCCGTAGGGTTACTTTAAGGACCATGTCTGCACAACAACAGTCAGTGACATTGCTATTCTTAGTGCACGAATCAGTGAAGCCATGATACTGCAGAACTTGAATATCACCTTCATGCCTTCATGTTGTGTGAGCGACGAATGGGGCAAACGATGAATATCTGGCATGACTGAAAAATTCGGGAGCTGCTAAACTTTTTACATCAAACGACGATGTTCCATCTGCAGCAGTTTACAAGTTAGTTACTTAATTTGTTCCATTGATCATTTTGCACTATAGATCGTAATGATGTCATACGACTCATTTTAAATTCACATGGAAAATTAATTTGTGCATACGGTTACATTCTGAAAATAACAATGTTCCGTTTTTATTACAAAAAGAGAAACGGTATACACATGTGGTTTAGTAATTCGTACACACCATCTTTTACACATTACAGTAATATAATTTCTAATGAATAGAAGAAGTGTTCAAGGAGAAACTTTCTCAGTTTGTTTCAAAATTTTACATAACTATCAGTCAGCCATTTTATATCACTGCGGAAGTGATCAAAATGCTGTTGTTGCATCATTGTGGACACCTTTTGTGCTACAGACAGCCTTAAACTGGGGTAATGAATGTCATGTTTCCTGCTGGTGTAGTAATTATATACTTCATTGTTCCATTTGAACTTTATTGGATTATTTTCAACAGACTTCATGAGGGAATCAATATACTGCGAAGCAATTGTCAGAATTTCCAGAATGAGATTTTCACTCTGCAGCGGAGTGTGCGCTGATATGAAACTTCCTGGCAGATTAAAACTGTGTGCCCGACCGAGTTCGAGTCTCGGTCGGGCACACAGTTTTAATCTGCCAGGAAGTTTCAATTGTCAGAATGCCCAACTCCTTAAACAGATGTCCACATTATGATCGTGGGTGAGCACCACATATTATTCTTGTTTTTGTGCAATGAGGACATCTTTCTTAAATGTGAGTTTACCCAGAACATTATTCCATATAGCATTATTGAATGAAAGTATCTAAAATATGTTAACTTACTGATTTGTCTCTTCCCAAGATTTCCCCCTAAACAGTTTGAGGTTTCGACCATATATATTATTTGCTCACTGAGTGCTACACTTATCACTGGTGTAGTATCCTTAGATGTGGAGAAATGAATATGTTGTGTCTTTTTAAACCTGAGGGTGAGACCATTCGCATGAAACCAATCAATGATACTTTTGAGAAGTCTATTTACATTTCTTCTGTTTCTACATGTATGCTTCGATTTATTACAGTAATTGTGTCATCTCAAAAAGAGCTAATTTTGATGGGTGCATATAATATGGAAGATCGTTTACATATATGAGGAACAGTAGTGGAGCAAAAATTAAACCTCGAGGAACTCCATACTTGTTCCCCCAAAGTCAGAATTATTTCTCTGCACTATATTTCTTGAATTACTATGTACAGCTTTCTGCGGATGTTTTGGTTAGATAAGGCATTAATCATTTGTTGGCTATATCATCAATCCCATAAAATGTAATTTATGTATTGGAATGTTGTGATTCAAACAATCAGATACCTTAGAGATGTCACAGAAAATAGCAACGGACGCTATTTCGTCATTTAATGATTGTAAAATCTGATGAGTGAATATGTAAATGGCATTCTCAGTAGCACAACCCTTCAGGAAACCAAACTGTGACTTACTAAGAATACTGTTATTGCTAAGGTGAGATTATATTTTAGAATACATCACCTTCTCAAACATTTTGGAGAATAATGTCAGCAGTGAGATCACATTTATCATCTTTCTTAAAGAGAGGGCTTGACAATGGTATATTTTAGTGCCTCTGGAAAAAATGCCTTGACTTCGTGATGCATATTTCGAATATATTATGGTTCTTATATGGGAACAAATCTTTGGTACTCTATTCGAAACACCATCAAAACTAGGTAAGACTTTAATTTTCAAATCAAGTATAATTCTCTTAATTTCAAAAAGCAAAGTAGCTGATACATTCATTTGACTGAATTTTATGAGAGCTGCATTTTCAAAATACTGCTATGATTTTGCTTTTGAAGTGTTTGACCGTCTTCTTTCTAGTATATTTAAGAAATCATTATTAAATGCATCCGTTACCTGTGATTCATCATTTGCCGTCTTTCCATTCAGCACAATATTGTTTCACTACATGCCAAAAAGCCTGTTGTCGGAAGTACTGATTTCTGACATTATGTGCATTTTCATAGATTTTTTAAATAAAATTTCACAGTAATTTTCAGTAGTTCTTGTACTGTGCAAGTACTGCAGGATCCATACTTGTTCTTTCCAAAAGATACATTTCCATTTTCCTTTCACAAGATACTTGAATCCCCCATGGCTCTTTAGTGTCCTGTCTGATTAGATTACGTGGAAAGCTGTTTTCAAATAATGCTAAGAATTTACCATGGAATATATTAAATTTTATGTTAGCGTTTGGTACATCATAAATTACATCCCAGGTCATCTCCTGCAAACCACGCGTAAAATTATTGGTCTGGAATCGTTATTTATTGTAACTGATTTCCACTGAGGAGTGTCCGTACTGTAAGCCACTATGTTATTTATCCTAACTAACTGTGCATCATGATCAGAGAGAGAATTTGTAGCATTTGTAACATTTGTCAAAGAAACGTAATCAGTTAGGATCCTACTGTCTTTATCCACCCATGTTGGAAAGTTAATTACTGAGATCAAGCTGTAGGATCCAAATAGGGTTTCCACATCATTTTTCTTATGAATCTAATTTATAAAATCTACGTCGAAGTCACAACAGACCAACTACTAATGCCTGCCGTCTGACAGATAGCACAGTAAAGAATCCAGATTACTCAGAAATAATTAAAGATTTTACAGTGGGGCCCCACATACAGTTAAAACTAAAAGTGAACTACTTTTCAGTATAATTTTTTGAAATGATAGTGGGAATTTACCTTCATCCTGCACAGTGGATTCACTTGGAAACACTGAACTGCGACATCCATTTTATTCCGTGGCACTCAACCGCGCTTTATCCGCCGTTCCATATCACACCCTGTCCTTTCAGTGCCTCCCTTACGGGTCACTAGGTCGTAAGGGCGAAACTGTCGGGAATATATGAATTTATTAACGCGACGCGGAGACCTCCTTTCGTGGGCTGAGCCGGTAGCAGCAATACGGCTTACATCGACGTTTATTCGTCTTGGTGGCTCGGAATCAATTATACTGATTGCATCTGGGCGGCGGGACGGGCACGCAAACTAAGGGCGAACACGCGACGTCCAGAGCTGCGCTGCGCTGCGGCGAGGTGAGGTGAGGCGGGCAACCAGGCAGCACACGGCGGTCTCGCAAACCGACCGTCGGCGCTTATCTCTGGCGGTCACTGCACAGCACAGCACAGCGGCGCCACACACGTTGTTAGCACATGGTCTGTAGCGTCAGTCGTGTTATCGTTCCTAGCGTTCAGTGATATCGTTTGAGCCTGTTGACTTTTTATCTTTTTTTTTTAAGTTAGCCTTTACCAGTTGTGGCCAACCTCTTCATTTCAATGCAGCACTTGCACCAAAGGTCCTTATTTCAACTTTGTTTGTACACTGCTAAGAAAAAAATTAATACACCCTTTTACAGGTTTCCAATTCATTCGAGATTTGTTGTTGCAACAGTGCATATGGAGTACATGAAATGATACCATTTGTAGATCAATAGCACAAGCGGTTCTGAGGTACCAGTTACCGACCCACACAGAAACGCCCACAGGCAGCATTGCAGCCGGTGACTCTGGCATAAAACTATTGTACAGATGGCGAATACCGTCCTGCGAAACGCTACGCCTGCTCGACCTGTTCATGTAGTTCTGTAAGAGGTATCGGCTGATGAGTCGCACTAGTCACTCCTCGACTTCTAGTCCCATCATATCCCACACGTGCTCGATTGGAGACAAGTCCAGAGATTATTCTGGCAAGGGATGTGGCTTTATTTGTTGCAGAACAGGTTGAGTTTCATGGGCATTACGTGGGTGAGCATTGTCTTGTTGGAGAGACACATCACCTTCCTGTCGCAAGAACGGCAAGAAAATGAGTTCAGCAACATTATGTATGTAACGAGTGCAGGGTAGAATTACCTCCATAACACCAAAGGTGAACGAGAGGTGAAGCTTATCGCACCCACACCATAACACCTGGTGAATGGCCAGTGAGTCTTACACGAATGCACTCCACGGGAGACCCCTCACCAGGTCTACGTTGTACACGAAAACGAAAATGACTTGCGAGCATGCACGATCTACTTTGATCGCTACAGACCACGGCGTGCCACTCGATTTTTCAAGTGATTGTCTGGCAGCATCAGTCGAGTTGTGGATGTTAATGCTGTGGAGTAAGTTGGAGATGGGTTAGAGTTGTGCATGCCCATAGTCCCACTGCTAATAAGGGTTAGATCCAGTTCGTGTTGACACGCTTGGACTCACAAGCCCTCTTATTCGTGTTTACTAGCTGCACGATATGCCATCGCTTCCTTTACAATACGGCGATCCTAGCGGCGTCTACGCTATGTGGACTCCTGGAAGCTTCCTTTACAACACGGCGATCCTAGCGGCGTCTACGCTATGTAGACTCCTGGAGGCTTCCCTTACAACACGGAGATCCTAGCGGCGTCTATGCTATGTACAGGGTGATTCAAAAGGAATACCACAACTTTAGGAACTTAAAACTCTGCAACGACAAAAGGCAGAGCTAAGCACTATCTGTCGGCGAATTAAGGGAGCTATAAAGTTTCATTTAGTTGTACATTTGTTCGCTTGAGGCGCTGTTGACTAGGCGTCAGCGTCAGTTGATGCTAAGATGGCGAGCGCTCAACAGAAAGCTTTCTGTGTTATTGAGTACGGCAGAAGTGAATCGACGACAGTTGTTCAGCGTGCATTTCGAACGAAGTATGGTGTTAAACCTCCTGATAGGTGGTGTATTAAACGTTGGTATAAACAGTTTACAGAGAATGGGTGTTTGTGCAAAGGGAAAAGTTCTGGACGGCCGAGAACGAGTGATGAAAATGTAGCACGCATCCAGCAAGCATTTGTTCGCAGCCCAGGAAATCGACTCGCAGAGCTAGCAGAGAGCTGCAAATTCCACAATCAACTGTATGGAGAGTCCTACGAAAAAGGTTAGTTATGAACGTCAACTACCCAAGGCGATGGATCGGCCGCCAGGCAGCCCGTGACAGAGCACTTCATCACTGGCCTCCAAGAAGCCCTGATCTTACCCCCTGCGATTTTTTCTTATGGGGGTATGTTAAGGATATGGTGTTTCGGCCACCTCTCCCAGCCACCATTGATGATTTGAAACGAGAAATAACAGCAGCTATCTAAACTGTTACGCCTGATATGCTACAGAGAGTGTGGAACGAGTTGGAGTATCGGATTGATATTGCTCGAGTGTCTGGAGGGGGCCATATTGAACATCTCTGAACTTGTTTTTGAGTGAAAAAAAAACCTTTTTAAATACTCTTTGTAGTGATGTATAACAGAAGGTTATATTATGTTTCTTTCATTAAATCCACATTTTTAAAGTTGTGGTATTCTTTTTGAATCACCCTGTATACTCCTGGAACCTCGTCTACAGGTGTGAGGCTGCTCACGTGATCACTGATACCAGAATCGCTGCACAACTGACACAGAAAGTCCAACTTTTGTTACAGTTCTCCGAAAGGACCATGCTCATTCCTCTGTATGAAGCACGAGTGCAACTCTGTGGCATGGTTGCCTGCTTCCTTCACATGTTTGCACCACACTGAGCCTTTTGGCTGTGAGTAATCCTTATTAAACTATATACACAGGTGGGGCTATCTGTTGGCGGACGACGTTGAAACCATTATCAGTATATGTATTGCGTCCAGGTGACATACTCTCCAGGTGCACTATTTACTTTTCCAGCAGTGTACTTCAGTCTCACACATTCCGTAGGTTTTGAGCTCTAACCCCTCCCTTGTAGTACCATGGAAGTTAGATCGTAGGGCCTTGACGAATTTTTGTTGTTGCGAATTCGATGAATAACATTCTCATTTCTTATCAAGCCAAAAAATTTTGGACATCCGGCTTTTCCGCAATCCTTCATGCACCTCCACCCTCCAGGCTTTAACAGTTTCGCCTTTGTCTCCAATTTCAATATTTTGTCGACACAGAAGCAGCAAAAGTTTTAATATTTCACGAAGCATTTATTAACAATGTGTCATAGCTGTAGTATGTGCGTCTGGTGACTAGTTTCTCTAGTTTTGAACCAGCTTGTTCATTCTCAAGCCTGGCCTCCTGAGGCTGTGCTGAAAGTGCCTGATCTTAATAACGATCATCAAAATGGCAATACATGCTTTGTAAAATGTTTGCAGATAACTGTCACAATCAACAAGGGCCGATAACCAAGCCAGAACTAGTTTTGTTTTACTATATTTTTCCTTGTGTCCCGAGGACAGTGGGTAACATCACACTTGTTACAAAATTTCGGTGTCCATATTGTTGGACACCGAAATTTTGTAAGAAGAGTGATGTTAGCCACTGTTCTCGGGACACAAGGAAAAATATAGTAAAACAGACGCTAGTTCTGACTAATCAGTATTAATTCAGGCTTAATGATCAGAATGTTTAGTAAACTTTGCTATTTAAATGGTTAAACCAAACATACCTTAGCCACGCAGGTTCTTCAAAATAAAAATAATTTTTCATAATATAACAGAAGCCGATTCCCTGTTCAAAAATGGGTCAAATGACTCTGAGCACTATGGGACTTAACACTGAGGTCATCAGTCCCCTAGAACTTAGAACTACTTAAACCTAACTAACCTAGGGACACCACATACATCCATGTCCGAGACAGGATTCGACCCTGCGACCGTAGCGGTCGCGCGGTTCCAGACTGTAGCGCCTAGAACCGCTCGGCCACCCCGGCCGGCCAATGCCCTGTGCCAAGAACGAATAAATTATTACTTACTTGATTTTTAATTAAGTTTATAAAGGTGAAAAAGATCCTTTTTGTTAGCTGTTAAGCAGTCGCAGTGACCCTCTGTCGATTTGCACAAACCCATGCCATGGCTGGACTCTAAAAATATCAACCCTTGTTGTCGTTGGATGTGAATTACGATTATGCGTTGCTGTTCTGTAGTATTATGCCTGAGAGTCATTCACTGTCACGTAGCAATAAAGAAATAGATTAAACAATAAGTTGATGGTATTGTGACCGTGGTATGCACACAAGCTGAAATATTATCTTTCCTAAATTGTGGTATATGTCTGATAGTGAATAATTTACGTTCGCCGTCCACAGCTACAGTATTTTTAAATTAATATGTTACAATTAGTCTGTCCTTAAACTACATATATTATGTAAAATACTACAGTTAACAAATAGTTCAAAATCAGTCTGAATTTATAAGGTTTTAATAGTTTCGTCAAATGGGTACTCATATGGATAGTCAGAAGACCACAATAGTAGTCGCTTTACTGTATGGGCAAGCCTCGCAGTAGTTATGAACTGTTTCGCGTGATACGGTTTTTACTTTTAACTTCTACGTGGGACAGATAAAAGAAATTAGCGAAGAACTACATGTACATTCAGCCTTAGTAGTGTAATTCTGTTGTTTGTGAACGACAGTGCAGATAATGCATCGTTTCATGTGCATGTTACTTAGCTTCGAAGTCACACTGAAACTAAAAAATCAAATGTGACGCTGATAGAGTGAAGACAGTTTATAACATAACTTTACTTATTCATTTATTTAACTCAGCATTTATCGCATTAACGATACAAGCTTGCCAAAATACAATACCAAATTTTACATGTTCATATTCGAGTACAAAATATAGGCCACATACTGTAACACTGAATATCATCTGGTAGCTCTCCTGTCAATACATACTGATTGGTTGCAGTAAAATAAACACCATTCTACTTCATTAAGAAAAACAATTATCAATATATATGTAGAGATATAAAAGATATATAGCTGAAAAGTTATTGAAACATCTCGACTTATTTTATTTCATTAAAAATATTCCAGTTAAATATTACAATAACATAGAAATTAATATCCACATAAACAACACAAAGGCACGTAATTACATACGTTACATACAGTGGTTCATCAGTAATACATTAGTCTTACCTGGAAACACTTTGATAAATTATAGTTTTGGTAGAAGAGGGATGATGAGGCAGAATTTATGGATTTGTACAATAATGCAAAGATTCATTAATATTTGAGTAGCTGCGGATTATTAGCCTACATTTAATTCTTTTTTTAAATATGTTAATTTCTGATATTCTTTTGATCTCTCGTGGCATATCATCTGTCAAAATATTTGGCTTAATGAAAATTGTTTTGATATATTGATTTCCTGTGTACATTCCTATGGAAGTCAATACTCTTCCTTTTTTTGATAATTGTAGACTGTACTCTCAATAGATCGTACTGAAACAGATAATTCTAGAGATAAATATGGATGTCATTGTAAAGATTTTTAATCCTTCACAAGTACCTATGAGAGCAACATCATTTATTAATATTACAGGTTTCTGCAAAGGTGCTATGTACCCAAAATGGTATATCATACTTTAGTAGACTATAGATGTTACTGTGATAGGCAATTAGAACTGCTTTGGCACTGTAAAATCTTTGATCATTCTTAAAATATAACAGAAATTACTCAAATTCTTACTAGGTGTTTTGACAAGTTTTCCCACCTTATGTGATCATCCACCCACAATCCCAGTAATGTATATGACGCTTTTACTGAATTTGGCTTTTCCCTAATTCTACCTTTAGGGTGGTTCTCATAATACATTTCTTCAATCTCTTCTTCACCTGTGGAGCTAGTTGGCACATATACTAGTACTATTGCGGTAGGCGTGGGCTTCGTGTCTGTCTTGGCTACAATAATACGTTCACTGTGCTGTTCGCAGTTGCTTACCCATGCTCCTATTTTTTATTCATTGTTAAAGCTATTCCTGCATTACCCCTATTTGGCTTTGTATTTATAACCATGTATTCACCTAACCAAATGTCTTGTTCCTCCTGCCACCGAACTTCACTGATTCCCACTGTAACTTTCATTAATCTATCCATTCTCCATTTTAAATTTTCTAACCCACCTGCCCGATTAAGGGATCTGACATTCCACGGTCCGATCAGTAGAATGCCAGTTTTGTTTCGCCTGATAACGACGTCCTCCTGAGTACATCTACATCTACATCTACATCCATACTCCGCAAGCCACCTGACGGTGTGTGGCGGAAGGTACCTTCAGTACCTCTATCGGTTCTCCCTTCTATTCCAGTCTCGTATTGTTCGTGGAAAGAAGGATTGTCGGTATGCCTCTGTGTGGGCTCTAATCTCTCTGATTTTATCCTCATGGTCTGTTCGCGAGATATACGTAGGAGGGAGCAATATACTACTTGATTCGTCGTTGAAGGTATGTTCTCGAAACTTTGACAAAAGCCCGTACCGAGGTACTGAGCGTCTCTCCTGCAGAGTCTTCCAATGGAGTTTCTCTATCATCTCCGTAACGCTTTCGCGATTACTAAATGATCCTGTAACGAAGCGCGCTGCTCTTCGTTGGATCGTCTCTATGTCTTGTATCAACCCTATCTGGTACGGATCCCACACTGCTGAGCAGTATTCAAGCAGTGGGCGAACAAGCGTACTGTAACCTACTTCCTTTGTTTTCGGATTGCATTTTCTTAGGATTCTTCCAATGAATCTCAGTCTGGCATCTGCTTTACCGACGATCAACATTATATGATGATTCCATTTTAAATCACTCCTAATGCGTACTCCCAGATAATTTATGGAATTAACTGCTTCCAGTTGCTGACCTGCTATTTTGTAACTAAATGATAAAGGATCTATCTTTCTGTGTATTCTCAGCACATTACACTTGTCTACATTGAGATTCAATTGCCATTCCCTGCACCATGCGTCAATTCGCTGCAGATCCTCCTGCATTTCAGTACAATTTTCCATTGTTACAACCTCTCGATACACCATAGCATTATCTGCAAAAAGCTTTATTGAACTTCCGATGTCATCCACCCGGTCATTTATGTATATTGTGAATGTCAACGGTCCTATGACACTCCCCTGTGGCACACCTGAAATCACTCTTACTTCGGAAGAATTCTCTCCATTGAGAATAACATGCTGCGTCCTGTTATCTAGGAACTCCTCAATCCAATCACACAATTGGTCTTACTTTGTTCATTAAACGAATGTGGGGAACTGTATCGAACGCCTTGCGGAAGTCAAGAAACACGGCATCTACCTGTGAACCCGTGTCTATGGCCCTCTGAGTCTCGTGGACGAATAGCGCGAGCTGGGTTTCACATGACCGTCTTTTTCGAAACCCATGCTGATTCCTACAGAGTAGATTTCTAGTCTCCACAAAAGTCATTATACTCGAACACAATACGTGTTCCAAAATTCTACAACTGGTCGACGTTAGAGATATAGGTCTATAGTTCTGCACATCTGTTCGACGTCCCTTCTTGAAAACGGGGATGACCTGTGCCCTTTTCCAATCCTTTGGAACGCTACGCTCTTCTAGAGACCTACGGTACACTGCTGCAAGAAGGGGGGCAAGTTCCTTCGCGTACTCTGTGTAAAATTGAACTGGTATCCCATCAGGTCCAGAGGCCTTTCCTCTTTTGAGAGATTTTAATTGTTTCTCTATCCCTCTGTCGTCTATTTCGATACCTACCATTTTGTCATCTGTGCGACAATCTAGAGAAGGAACTACAGTGCAATCTTCCTCTGTGAAACAACTTTGGAAAAAGACATTTAGTATTTCGGCCTTTAGTCTGTCATCCTCTGTTTGGTCACAGAGTGTCTCATTCGGAGGGACGGGAGTAGGTTAAAATGGGTCGAAGCACTATGGGGCTTAACATCTGAGGTCATCAGCCCCCTAGACTTAGAACTTCTTAAACTTAACTAACCTAAGAACAACACACACACCCATGCCCGAGGCAGGGTTCGAACCTGCGACCATGGCAGCAGCGCGGTTCCGGACTGAAGCGCCTAGATCCACTCAGCCACAGGGGCCGGCCTCCTGAGTAGTCCCCGCCCGGAGATCCGAATGGGGGACTATTTTACCTCCGGAATATTTTACCCAGGAGGACGCCATCATCATTTAATCACAGATAACATACTTAATACATTGGACCACAACCAAGACTCAGAGTTACTCAGCGTACATCAGCTGATCATTGAAGACAGAATATTATACTTTCTTGACAAAAAATAAAAACACCTACAGCCGTCCTTATGATTTTATTTTATTTTGTCGCTACCAGTTACAAACAAAATAAAACAAAATCATAAGGGAGGCTACAGGTATTTTTATTTTTTGTCAAGATAGTAAACGACCGTCGTCAAATGGCTCTGAGCACTATGGGACTTAACTTCTGAGGTCATCAGCCCACTAGAACTTAGAACTACTTGAACCTAACTAACCTAAGGACATCACACACATACATGCCCGAGGCAGGATTCGAACCTGAGACCCTAGCGGTCGCGCGGTTCCAGACTGAAGCGCCTAGAACCGCCCGGCCACTACTGCCGGCTCGCGTGTAGTAGCCTTTATCGGATTGCAGGGGACAGGGATAGTACCAACTGTTATGCAGGATACACACAATCGTACATTGGCTTGCAGCATGCTGGCGGTCCACTGCCTTTAGCTAGTACTAGAGTTAGTCTCAGTATTCTGTACAAACCGATCCTCCAAACCTGGCGTACGAACAATTCGCTGTTTGGCTGTCTGAAAGGTAGCACGATCACAAAAACGCCCAAAAATGACTTGAAATGTCGTGTGATGTGGATGATGTCTGGGAGGGTGCTTGTTTTGGTATAGCCTCACTGCTACGTCTCCATCTCCTTGGTCCAACATCACCACTGCCTAGGCTTTTTCTGTACGTGAACTCCGGACCATTCCACCGAGCGAGATGGTGCAGTGGTTATCACACTGGATTCGCATTCGGAGGGACGACGGTTCAAACGTACGTCCGGCCATCCTGATTTAAGTTTTCGGTGATTTCCCTAAAGCGCTTGTGGCAAATTTCGGTGTGGTTCCTTTGAAAGGGCACGACCGTCTTCCTTACCCATCCTTCCCTAATCCGATAAGACCGATGACCTCGCTTTTTGGTCCCCTCTCCCAAATCAGCCAACCAACCGGACCATTCAGCTGTTGACAGTACGGTGCGTCAGTCACACGACCTACACCACACAGGGAACATACGACAGATGGCCAAAGGAACTTCCACACGTTATCGCCATCTACTGTGGCAACGACAGTTTTCGGAACACATGTTCGTAGGCCTTTTTTCCTCCATTTCCAGTCTGGAATGCGTCCTATGTTGGTCTTAGTAATGTTCATCCTTAATGTAGAGAACATAAAAAAATATGAAATTCCTTATTAACCGTAAGTTATGAAAGACTGCTGCTGACTGTTGGTGACTCAAAACGCGATATATTCCGTTTATTCCCTAATAATAATTTCCTATAAACTGTCTACAAGGACACGACATGAAATCATTTTCTATACGTCTTTTGCATTATATTTTTAACCATTGTGCACTGTTCGTACAGTAATTCTCTTATTGTGTAACGATAGACAGTACCTTGGAATGGCTTCTGTATAAGGTATGCTGATTTTGAATGTGTATGCATTTTATGTTCGTTGGGCATTTTAATTTTGTACTGTGCCTTTATGTATATTAAGTTGTGTGCAGTTAACGTTAACAGTCAGCGAAATGGATTAGCCCTGTAATTTTTTTTTCTATAGAGGTGATTTAAAGGTTGCGGATCAGTTTCTCTGAAACTAGTAATCATTGTGTACTTTTTATGCGGTGTTGGCGAATAAACTTGTGTAATAAGAAGAACGACTGTGTTTAAATCGTTTAAACTTCGTTCATAATCTTCTGTGTCCTTCACACTCAAACTAAATGTTGTCAGTTCCCTGTCTAAGTGAGATACTATCAACTGGTTGTCTGCGTTCTCTAGTAGAAACATTCACCTGGCCTTCTTGAAGGATTTATTAACTTTCCTAACAATAGTCACTGTGATCACATCATGATCACTAATCCCCGTCCCTATACTGACACCGGTTAACTAACACGGAGATACTACATCAAAATAGTGTAACAGGAATTTATGGCGTAACTCGAGAAATGAAGGGATCGGTGGGCGGCACACACCTTGAAGAATTGTTGTTGTTGTTGTGGTCTTCAGTCCTGAGACTGTTTGTGCCACAAACTTCTCCCCAATCCTATTCAATACTTCCTCATTAGTTATGTGATCTACCCATCTTATATTCAGCATTCTTCTGTAGCACCACATTTCGAAAGCTTCTATTCTGTTCTTGTCCAAACTATTTACCGTCCATGTTTCACTTCCATACATGGCTACACTCCATACAAATACTTTCAGAAATGACTTCCTGACACTTAAATCTATACTCGATGTTAACAAATTTCTCTTCTTCAGAAGCGCATTCCTTGCCATTGCCTGTCTACATTTTATATCCTCCCTACTTCGACCATCATCAGTTATTTTGCTCCCCAAATAGCAAAACTCCTTTACTACTTTAAGTGTCTCATTTCCTAATCTGATACCCTCAACATCACCCGACTTAATTCGACTACATTCCATTATCCTCGTTTTGCTTTTGTTGATGTTCATGTTATATCCTCCCTTCAAGACACCATCCATTCCGTTCAACTGCTCTTCCAAGTCCTTTGCTGTCTCTGATAGAATTACAATGTCATCGGCGAACCTCAACGTTTTTATTTCTTCTCCATGAATTTTAATACCTACTCCGAATTTTTCTTTTGTTTCCTTTACTGATTGCTCATTATACACATTGAATATCATCGGGGAGAGGCTACAACCCTGTCTTACTCCCTTCCCAACCACTGCTTCCCTTTCATGTCCCTCGACTCTTATAACTGCCACCTGGTTTCTGTACAAATTGTAAATAGCCTTTCGCTCCCTGTATTTTACCCCTGCCACCTTAAGAATTTGAAAGAGAGTATTCCAGTCAACATTGTCAAAAGCATTCTCTAAGTCTACAAATGCTAGAAACGTAGGTTTGCCTTTCCTTAATCTTTCTTCTAGGATAAGTCGTAAGGTCAGTATTGCCTCACGTGTTCCAGTATTTCTACGGAATCCAAACTGATCTTCCCCGAGGTCGGCTTCTACTAGTTTTTCCATTCGTCTGTAAAGAATTCGTGTTAGTATTTTGCAGCTGTGGCTTATTAAACTGATTGTTCAGTAATTTTCAGATCAGTCAACACCTGCTTTCTTTGGGATTGGTATTATTATATTCTTCTTGAAGTCTGAGGGTATTTCGCCTGTTTCATACATCTTGCTCACCATATGGTAGAGTTCTGTCAGGACTGACTCTCCCAAGGCCGTCAGTAGTTCCAATGGAATGTTGTCTACTCCGGGGGCCTTGTTTCGACTCAGGTCTTTCAGTGCTCTGTCAAACTCTTCACGCAGTATCGTATCTCCCATTTGATCTTCATCTACATCCTCTTCCATTTCCATAATATTGTCCTCAATATATATATATATATATATATATATATATATATAATATTGACGAATTATAGAATGGTTATTTTTGTAATAGTGGGAGGTTTGAAGGAGGGGGGCGTAAGAGCTGAACAGGGACACCTACGCCCAAAGCGGGTTCAAATGGACGTGGTATGCAGAGCTGAAGAGGCATGCACAGAATAGAACATCACGAAGAACTGCATCAGGCCAGTTTGTGGAGTGAGGCATGAGGCAAGCAGTGTAGGCGAGGATGCGAGCTAACATCCCAGAGATGTTCGGGCTCACATGCGGTTCCTCTTCGTCGATATGTCTTGGCTCATACTCGTCTAGGGGTAGAACCGCACGTGTCGCATTACACACCCTAAATTGTCACTTGTGATCCTTTGGTTAAATTGTAGGACTGATGGCAAGTTCGCGAAATTGTACGAAACGTACAACGTTAATATAGTATATAACAACAGTGACATAATATCAGGAGGTAAATTAAAGAACCATAAATGATGTAGGCCACACAGTTGCGATTTGGTTAGAATAATGTTTGTTCAGAAAGCAAACTAGAACCATAAATGATGTAGGCCACACAGTTGCGATTTGGTTAGAATAATGTTTGTTCAGAAAGCAAACTAATAGCGACAGTGGTCGTATTTAGAATGACTGTTACACTCGAGCGCATATCCATTTGACACAGTTCGATCATTCACAATCTTATCACGAATTATCGGTCCAATATTCCAAATCGTTAAGTACGCGAAAAGTTAAGAGTTTACACCAGGCGCGGCTGCTCACCGATCAGAGACTAAGTCCCGCGATACCACACAACGCGAAATTGTCTAAGTCGTTTCACTTCCTAGCTGCCTAAAGACCGACTGTCCTCTTTGGCGTCTCCCTCAGCACAGTCCACTTTGGTGTCTCCAGCCGAACTGTCCGCTTTCGCATCTGCACCCGCACTGCGCACTGTGCCTCTGCCCGTTCCCAGCTGCGTTTTCCGCACGCCGAATATACTCGTTCAACTGACAAAAAAATTGCTCTGAGCACTATGGGACTTAACATCTGAGGTCATCAGTCCCCTATAACCTAGAACTACTTAAACCTAACTAACCTAAGGACATCACACACATCCATGCCCGAGGCAGGATTCGAACCTGCGACCGTTGCAGTCGCGCGGTTCCGGACTGAAGCGCCTAGAACCGCTCGGACACCGCGTCCGGCCAACTGACAAGGTCTGTTTCCTTTCCTGAAGCCGTCCATCTGATTGGCTAAAGCTTATTCTACATTATTTTACATTTTAACGTATTTAAATAATCAAAGCTTGACAACATTCGCGTTCTAAATAAAGGAATAATAATATCCATTACATAATAAACGCTAAATTCTTTTACGTAAAACCAGTACAATTTCCTTACTACCTCTGAATGCCACTGCCAGTAGCCTAGCACCAATGTGCTTTCTGATAAATAAATAAAGATCAAAACTAACTGTTATGCTCTAAACTTTACAACAAATATTCTATTACCTAATGATTCAATAATGTGTCATGCTGTCATCGATCAATGTGTTTTGTGTGGAGGAAATAATGATCTGATGCTTAACTGAAATTACTGATAATGTAAATTTACTATATCTTTTAAAGAAATAATGTTACAGTGTTGATATATACAATATTTTTCATTTTAATGAAGCGCTTCTGTATGAAATGTCGATCGTTAAAATCTACTAAAGTGTTCAGATTTTAGCATTCAGGTCTTTGTTACAAAACTTGTTTATCATTTTCTTTGGGCCTTTGTCACGCTTCAGCGCGGGGTAGGCCTTGTTACTATTGGTGATGTTAGTGTCAGAGGGTAGCCGGATGCCATTCCTGTCGGCAGATGGAAGTAATGTATCGCAGCTGTCTGTGTCTAGTGTAAGCCATGAAATAGTGTGAACGTTTTCAAATGTCTGCGAGTCGTATAACGGAGGCGGAACGTGGCAACCAGCCCGGTATTCCCCTAGCGGGATGTGGAAAACCAACTAAAAACCACATCCATTCTGGCCGACATACCAGCCCTCGTCAGAAATCCGCCGGGAGGATTCGATCCTGGGCTGGCGCACATACCCGAGACCAGGAAGCTCCTGGCTTCCATGGTGGGTTCTTACAATACTTGTTAATTTCACTTTAACAGTAAATCCTAACCTACTAAAGATATGATCAATATTCAAATTTTATTTGGATCACCATGAAAATTTATAAAGGATGGTAGATTGAAATTCCTGTGACTTTATTCCCTGAATTAAATACTTTTCATAAATGGTTCCCTTTATTACCGATCTGAGGACCACCATATTTAATGCTGCTAAGGTGTCCGACAAAGTTGCGCACTATCCCCTGTTATCTTTAACCTGTACATTGAAGAGGGGCTCAAAAATGTAAGGGGAAATTCACTGACAGGTGTAGTAACTCATGGGCAAAGAATAGATAAGATAAGATATGCCGATGATATAGCTGTCCTAGCTGAAAGCGAAGAAGATTTTGTAGTCCTACTGATTAGAATGGATAAATTTATGAGGGAAGAATATAATATGAGAATTAAAACAGCAAAAACAAAAGTAATGGCATGTGACAAAAAAAGATCAAGTGAAAGTCCAAGTTCATGTAGGCAATGAGCTGCTTGAACAAGTTGATAAATTTACTTATCTGGGCACTAATATTACCAGGGATAGAAGGAGCAAGGCAGAAGTGAGAAGTAGAATTGCTCAAGCAAAGGCTGCTTTTAACAAGAAGAAAAACATATTAACATCTAAGAACATCAGCCTTGAAATCAGAAAAGATTTTTGAAATCATATGTGTGGAGTGTGGCATGCTATGGGTGTGAAACATGGACTCTCGGGACAGAAGAAGACAGAAGCTAAATTCTTTTGAAATGTGGCGCTATAGACGCATGCCCAAAATAAAATGTATCGAAAAGGTCAAAACGAAGTGGTTCTGGAAAGAGCAGGTGAGAAGAGAAACTTCTGGAGTTTCATTGTTAAAAGAAGAGTGCAATTTACAGGCCATCTATTAAGACATAAAGGACTCCTGAACACAGTCATAGAGAGATATGTCGAGGCAAAAAGACCAAGGGGAAGACCACGGCTGAGGTACATGGATGAAATCGTGAAAGATGTGGGATGTAACACCTATATAGATATGAAGAGAAAAGCTGAGAGACGCACAAAATGGAGACAAGCTGCCATTGTAGCTGTTGCAAACCAATCCTCGGACTGGACACTACATAAGAAGAAGAAGAAGACGCCTCCTTGGTCACAAACAGCTTCTAGAATGTTTCTCTATGACGTAGATTCTCGTCAGTGTCACTCGCACACGGCAGCGCTTACGCCTCATTCAGCAAAATAGACGTACCGTATTTCGTGCTGAATCTGCGCTCTCTGTGGCACACGGTTCTGGACGACAGGGTTCGTTTCACTTTTCCTGAAGGATGACTCTTTCGGCCACATACTTAAATGAGAGCGAAATGCTGGTTAACTCACAAGGAACAGCAGTACAATACATGCTGGAGGTTTATTCAGCACGCTACATGTTGATAGCCGAAAGAATGAAACACAGGTAACACACGCACACGTACTGTTCGATGGGTCAGGCGCTCACAAGGACACCCACAAGATGTGTCACGTTCGGATGGTGATCCCTTTACAGATCCGGCAATATCGCTGAGGAAACGGAAGGCACACACATAGGAGGAAAGCAAAGCTGCGTCGGGAATGGACACGGATACCCAGTACGTGGTGGAGAGCACCCGTGCCATGTGTGTGGCACACACACACACACACACACACACACACACACACAGAACTGAACGCCTGAAGCCTTACCTCGCTCAGATACACGAAGGGCCGGTCGCCGCCCCGCTTCCAATAAGCCACACTTGAGGCAATGCCGATAGCCAGGGAGCAACCAACCGGGGGGGATCTACGGCTGAAAGGGCGCACCTGCGTGTACTCTCAGCGATGAGTTCCAGCGGGCCGACGCACCGTCCGCGCATCCCACGCCGCCCGCGCCTCAGATCCTCCTGTGCAGAACCAAACGAGATAAAACACGCCGCCGTTCTGGAGTACGCACTTGAGGTATGGAGGGTCTGCTCCGAAGAGGCCCGTGCTTGCCGTTTCGCGCAAGGCGGAAAAGTGTTCGTGGTTTCCCGCCGGATGGCTATAGATCGCCGGAATGTTTAGAATCTATTTGACAAAAGTATACGACTGAATGAAAACGACGATACTTATTCGGTACACACTTTAGTCTAATGACCAGTGGTACTTGAAACTTCCCCTTTCAACAATTATTCATGACTGTGCTTAAACTTACACACAATATTTTTTTTAGCGCAACGCAATCTGACTTTCAGATATCCCTACAAAGGAATGGCCCTGACTAACATTAACCTGTACCTTTCACAAATCACTTACCTCACAAAAATCTTCGTTACTCAAGCTACTGCAATACAGCGAGCGCCACTACTGCCAGCTAAATAAAAGATTCAAACTACTGAAGGCACTAACTACTGATAGGCATAGTTAGCAAATGAAAGATTTCAATAGAGAACAAACAATGTATTTACCTTAATAGTGTTGAAAAACCATAATATACATGTTCATGACATCCATTTTTACAAATTTCCAAACTCCGCCATCTCTCTCCCCACATCCACCACTGCTGGCGGCTCACCTCCAACTGCGCAACGCTACGCGCTGTTCACATCCAGCTGCCCAACACTACAATGGCTGACAACAATGCAAACTGGACACAGACTGCACACAGCACAGCCAGTGATTTTCATACAGTGCGCTACGTAACGTTGCCAATAAGAAAACATAAACAGCCTACTTACATAGCCCCCCCACGTTCCCCACAAAAAAATTTTACAAATTGTTTTGGGCACTGGCCAATACAGATTTGAAAAAAATTTTCATAATTACAGTAAGAAAGATATCAAATGCACACACTTATTAATACATTTGCCACTAAGAAAACATAAACAGCTTACTTACATAGCCCCCATGCTCCCCACAAAAAAATTTTACAAATTGTTTTGGGCACTGGCCAATACAGATTTGAAAAAATTTTTCATAATTACAGTAAGAAAGATATCAAATGCACACAGTTATTAATACATTTGTCAGTAAGAAAACAAAAAGAGCCTACTTGCATACTGAATGATTGATCAGTTATACTTTCCATACAATTCAGTTGCTACTCATGAGACAGAATTTGACAGCTAGGCACGTTTTGTTACATTTTATTGCGATTCTCTGTTACACGTCAACAGAATTTAACTACTTATTTCTCTTTAGAAGACCGTACGCTGAAATGAGTAGTCTTAGCAAAAATAATAAAACGTACGGAGCTGAAACAATGATTTGAAATGATGACTGAAGAAGGGCATCAACTCGTTTCTACATTGAGGTGACAGGGTGGGTATATATAACATCAAAATCGGATTGATGAAATATTTGTGGAAAGAAACACTGAGAATGAATTCCTGAACTCTGTCACAACTGTCTACAATTACAATTTGTTCGAAAAAGTGTTAATCTATTCTCTTACACCAAACTTCAAAATTAATTCATGCACATCAGACCAAGGAAAAAAATTATATATCCCATTCATTATCTAATCAAATAGAGCATTTTCGAAACTTATAATGCTATAGCTCACTCTGTGCTCATTAGGATGATTGTAGGAAGAAATCACCTGCCAGTTTCCGTAAAAATAGCACTACAGAAATGCGCACCTCCTGTCCTGACCTGTCAGTTTCCGTAGTGTCTAGCAATCTCAGAAACAAGATACGAGCCCCCTACACCCACGAGAGAAACTTAATTGTGCCATCTCTTACCACTCAGCAGTTCTGTTGGCATCGAAAAACAGTAGAAGCGTTGACTAATTATTTCATAAGTTTAGGGTCATACTTCCAGGGCTGAAGTAATAAAGGAAGTATATAGTTTGACTCTCTGTCTTTTCTATGGCTCAAATCATGTTGTACACATCTTCCAAATCCTGCGCATCATGACTGAAAATTCAGCCAAAGGTAAATGTTTTTTCTTTTTGACTGAGAGGTTATTGTAGGTTTCGACACCAGCTACTTGTGTTCAGAAATGGTAAAAGTATCTAGAAGCGATCCGTGAAAAAACGAAACCGTCTCGTATTTGACATGTACGTGCTTCACTGGGCACTGCTCTATAACATGCTTTGGCCAAACACTTACGAATCCCTAACGGCGGTATCTTCACGAGCTCAAATTACCGTCAGTTGTGGGCTACCCTTTGTCTCGTTTATCTTTCTACGGAGATTTAGACAGCGTTATGCCTTTCTACTTTTGGCTAGTCGTTTATTGTATCCAAGAATTAATTCAGTCTCTAAGTTTCTTACATAAATTGAGATAACAAAATTCACAGGACACCACCTAATATCGTGTCAGACCTCATTTTGCCCTGCTTAGTGCAGAAACTCGATGTGACACAGACTCAAGAAGTAGTTGGAAGTCCCCTTCGGACATATTGAGCTATGCTACCTCAGCAACGTCCGTAAATGCGGAACGCTGCCGGTGCAGGCTTTTCTGCACGAACTGACCTCTTCATTTTACATCTACATCTACATCTACATTTATACTCCGCAAGCCACCCAACGGTGTGTGGCGGAGGGCACTTTACGTGGCACTGTCCAGTCTGTTCCAGTCGCGTATGGTTCGCGGTAAGAGCGACTGTCTGAAAGCCTCCGTGCGCGCTCGAATCTCTCTGATTTTACATTCGTGATCTCCTCGGGAGGTATAAGTAGGGGGAAGCAATATATTCGATACCTCATCCAGAAACGCACCCTCTCGAAACCTAGCGAGCAAGCTACACCGCGATGCAGAGCGCCTCTCTTGCAGAGTCTGCCACTTGAGTTTGTTAAACATCTCCGTAACGATATCACGGTTACCGAATAACCCTGTGACGAAACGCGCCGCTATTCTTTGGATCTTCTCTGTCTCCTCCGTCAACCCGATCTGGTACGGATCCTACACTGATGAGCAATACTCAAGTATAGGTCGAACGAGTGTTTTGTGAGCCACCACCTTTGTTGATGGACTACATTTTCTAAGGACTCTCCCAATGAATCTCAACCTGGTACCCGCCTTACCAACAATTAATTTTGTATGATCATTCCGCTTCAAATCGTTCCGTACGCATACTCCCAGATATTTTACAGAAGTAACTGCTACCAGTGTTTGTTCCGCTATCATGCAATCATACAATAAAGGATCCTTCTTTCTATGTATTCGCAATACATGTCCTATATATGTTCTATCTGGTGACGGACGATCTGGATTGTCAAACTACTCGCTCGAACTGTCGAAAAAGTTCTTCAAACCGATCATGAACAAAAGTAGCCCAGTGACATAGCGCATTGTCATCCATAAAACTTCCATCTTTTGGAAACCACGAATGCCTGCAAATGGTCTTCAGGTCACCATTATGGATCCAGCACCAACATGCACAATACGTTGTTGACACTTGGGTCCATGGGCTCGTGGGGTTTGTGTCGCATTATAACGGTACAAACAGCTATAATCAACTGAAATCAGGACTCATATAACTAGGGAACAGTGTTCCAGCCCTTTAGGGTCCAACCGATACGGTCAAGAGCCCAGGAGACGAGCTGCAGGCGATGTCGTGATGTTAGCAAAGGGACCCGCATCGCTCGTCTGCTGACATAGCCAGATCGCCAAATTTCGCAGCACTTACGGACAGATACCTTCGTCGTAAGTCCCACATTGGTTTCTGCAGTTTTTTCACGCAGTGTTGCTCGTTTATTAACAATCACAGCTCTACGCATTCGCCGGTGTTCTCGTTCATTAAGCCATCGGCCACTCCGTCGTCTATGGTAAGAGGTAATTTTCGAAACTTCGTACTCTCGGGTCACTCTGTAGTGCCTCGTTCAGACGCACAACACCTGCTGAAGGCTAACATCTAAAGTCACGTGATTCTTTTTGAAGTATATTGAAATGTCAGTTAGTAATAAGTGTGTAAGTAAAGGAAACAGACATTTACTTTGCTTTTATTAAATTTCAAAAATTTTATAAGGGCTTTGGTATAAATGTTTCGTACCATGTAATAATTAGTATTAGAATTACAGTACATTTTAGCTTAATGCACACTGAAGATGTGATATTGTATGAACTATTACGAACTTTGTATTATGCTATTTCAGTTTCTTCTCTTTGGCGTTATGGAAGTTGCTGTAAGAAAGCTACTTTCTGAATAATAAACAGAAGTTAATTTATCACGGATGTGAAAAAGATGTCATTTTCAATGTACCGCTGCTGCACATATTGTAAGTAGGGGCTGTTTATGTTTTCTTATTGGCAACGTTACGTAGCGCTCTGTATGAAAATCACTGACTGTGCTGTGTGCAGTCTGTGGCTAGTTTGCATTGTTGTCTGCCATTGTAGTGTTGGGCAGCGGCAGCTGGATGTGAACAGCGCGTAGCGTTCCGCAGTTGGAGGTGAGCCGCCAGCAGTGGTGGATGTGTGGAAGGAAATGGCGGAGTTTTGAAATTAAATATATTATGACTTTTGATGATATTAAGGTAAATACGTTGTTTGTTCTCTATTAAAATCTTTCATTTTCTAACTATCCCTATTAGTAGTTAGTGCCTTCCGTAGTTTGAATCTTTTATTTAGCTGGCAGTAGTGGCGCTCGCTGTATTGCAGTAGTTCGAGTAACCAAGATTTTTGTGAGGTAAGCGATTTGTGAAACGTATAGGTTAATGTTAGTCAGGGCCATTTTTTGTAGGGATTTTTGAAAGTCAGATTGCGTTGCGCTAAAAATATTGTGTGTCAGTTTAAGCACAGTCTTGTATAATTTTTCTAAGGGGACGTTTCATAATATATAAAGGACACAGTTGCAAGTAAACAGAAAATAATTTTGGTACTTCTTACTGAGTAGTACTTAGAAGAAAACTTCGTATTAAAAAATGTAAGCGACACGGTTCATGGAAAGGGGAAGGACAACAAAGTGGCTAAGAAACGACGTCGAAAGACCCTGTTCGCGAAAGTAAATCCACTGCTCAAGAACTTCGCTAGAAAGTAAAACAAACTATACAGCTATTTAACGAAATACGTGGATCCTAAACAGGTCAGTCATTACCTATATTGAACCCATGAAAGAATACAGTATAACGGCGCCTGTGCGTGATAACACCTGTATAAAGTTCTATTTATTTGCGTTTGATTCGAATCAATCAAGAGGTTGGCCTTCGTAAGGGCAGAAGTATTAAGATTGTGTGAATAAAATTTTCCTGAACTGATTAAATGTACACCCACTAATGCCAGTGTCCTGGTTAATGACAAAATTTTCCCATATATAAAATGAATATATTCAGATTACAAAAAAAGTCTTCTGAAGGTCCAATTAAAGAATATAATAATCAACGAAGGCATTTATTTTACAGGCAACGACATTCATGAACATTGTTATCTTTGGAATACATGAGTAAGAATTCAATTAATAACATCAGCTGAATCATACTAGTCTCATTTGTATGACAGTTTTTGGAGTATGTTCTTAGTACGGTACTTTTAGGAAAATAGTTTCTTCTTCTTTCATACTGATAATTTCACTTATTAGAATAGTGTATTACATGTAGTGGCGAATGGCGTAGCCGTTGTTATTGTTAACATCTCAAGTGTGGACGGAAACCATCCTGTCAACAGAATATTCTTATTCCTAGTAAAAAATAGTACCTGTGGTAAATATAGAGATTACTCGTAGAATTTTACTATGGAAGTGAACAATATTACCGTAAAACCGAACGAAATAATGCATCACGATGAAATTAACTTTATTAAATAGGATTATCTCAGACAAACCGCAGCGCGCACTGCTGTTCAAATGACGTTATGGCTATTACGTTCCTCTATAGTTTTTGGAGTGTAAAAGAAATTTGTAAAAAGTTTTGTTGGTTTTTTGATGAGTGTATACGTGTCATGAAATTAATGTTACCATATAGGATTATCTCAGACCAACCGCAGCGCGCACTCCGGTTCAAATGACGTTATGGCTGTTACGTTCTTCCATAGTTTTCGGAATGTAAAATAAGTCTGTAAAGATTTTTGTAAGTTATTGATGGGTGTATACTTGTGTCTGTTGATTTTACAAATCACTAAAAGTGTATTAAGTAATCAATTGTATATCAGTTCTGGTATCTGCATCAAATATTACGCCAGCCTCGATACAAGTGCATAAGTAAGGAGAACTATAAGAGTAGTTCTATTGCATCTGCAAACAATAATTACTTGGCAATAGTTTTTTTTAAACGTACCTTTAGACTTCTTCCACTATCTTAGCGTTCACACTGTAATGTAATTTCAACGTATGGATGGACTGTGCTTCTGCAGCAGGAGATCTCATCGTGGATCTACTGCTACCACGATGAACAAACTGTTTTACCGTTAGTGCTGTAATCATTCCTTTTTGGCTCACATGGTTAACTACCCCGAAGACATATGAAAGCCCTACTGGCAACTGTGTCATGCATCTTTAATTTTTTTTCTTTTAGTTTGAGCTTTTCCACATTACAGAGGCTTATCTCCAAAATAATAATTAACTCGGAAATTACTGCCAAAGAATAAACGTTCATAAACTACATTTTCAAAATATTCTTCCAGGTCAATCCTGTGTGTCCTCTTCCTCCGCCCCCATTCTCCATAATGTGTGCTGTACGTTTGGGAGCCAGGTGGTCATAGGTAGTCTTCTTCTGCTGCCCTCCGGTTCCCACTCCAGTATCAGTTTTGGTATTCTGGCTTCCTCCATTCGTCGTACATGCCCGTACCACTGGAATTTCTTCCTATCCATTACGTCATATATTCTTTCTTTTATTTCCATTCTCCTTATTATTCAGTGGTTAAATATCTTCTCTTTCGTGGAGATTCTTGCCGATGTTCTCCAGAAGTCCATCCCTAGAGATGGTAATTTTTTAATGTGCTCCAGGTTAATCGTCCAGTTCTCCGTTCCATACAGAACCACACTCTCTAATATGGATTTGTATTTTAATTTTTTAGTTCTGCTCATTACATTCCTGCAACTTAAGACTGAGTTAAGCATCCCAATGACCTTCCGTCCGCTACTAATTCTTTTATTGATGATTTCCCCTCAGTTTCTAAAATAGATCCCAAATAACAGAAAGTGTTTATCTTTTTGATTTTATTTCTTTCAATGTATAGCTCATCTGAATCATTAGTCAAGTATTCTGTTTTTTTGGTAATTAATCTTCAAACCGCAAGTTTTGTATTCCACTGCTAGTTGATTGCACATATAGTTAGCATCCTCCCCATCTTGTGCTACGACTACTTTATCACCAGCAAACAACAAATAATGTAGGTAAACTCCATCTCTTGTTTCTAATCCCATAATATTACTTTTATGATACCATGTTCTACGGCTAATATCTATATAGGTTTTAAATAACGATGATGACATGAGACAGCCCTGTAAAAATCGTTTTCTTGTTCTAAATTTCTGTAAAAGTTTATTGCCAACTTTCACTTGGAAAATGTTATCGTTTGTACATCTGTTGTATTATTTTAATCAAGGAAGGGTATATGTTTGCCATATGTAATGCTCTCTAAAGTAATTTTCTTGGAACAGTATCATACGCGTTTTCTAGATCTTTGAAAATTAATGCTATATTTTTCGAATTTTCCCTCTGTCGTAATGTGAAAATATGGTCTACACATGATCTCCCAGGTGGGAAATCTTTAAAAATTAAAGAATTATTTAATTTTTATTTATATTATCATTTTACTTTGACGTACCCATAGTGTGCACTGTTACTTAAATGACGTTGTAGAAGCCTAGATTACCCTAATGACTTTGCGTAAGTCGTGCTCATAATTACATTTCTTACGGCTTACACTGCTGCTTCAGTGGCATTGTAGAGTCATAGACTTTCATTTGCACCTCTGCTTTACACGATTTGAAAAATGTTTAATATTTTCTAAATATTTTAGTGACTGTGTACACGTACCTGCTTTTTTGTGAACTATGAAAACCAGTGTTAAGTAATATAGCTCAAATCACTTAGCGGTAAATGTACGAAATATCCATTCAGCTTTCACATAACAATATTGCGTATATAGGGCTATAAGAATAATGCTTTAGAGTCTGCTTTAATTAATTATTCTCAATAATCTGTTAAACACGTGTTCAGATTTATTTTCGTCCTCGATTTTGCTGGCACGTTGTAATGTAATTATATAAATTATATTAGATTGAATATACATGTTACACCAGCGACCCCTCTCGGGCCAATTATAGGGGGTTATTACAAATGATTGAAGCGATTTCACAGCTCTACAATAACTTTATTATTTGAGATATTTTCACAATGCAAAAACGCAAAAAGTATTTTTAGGCATTCACAAATGTTCGATATGTGCCCCTTTAGTGATTCGGCAGACATCAAGCCGATAATCAAGTTCCTCCCACACTCGGCGCAGCATGTCCCCATCAATGAATTCGAAAGCATCGTTAATGCGAGCTCGCAGTTCTGGCACGTTTCTTGGTAGAGGAGGTTTAAACACTGAATCTTTCACATAACCCCACAGAAAGAAATCGCATGGGGTTAAGTCGGAAGAGCGTGGAGGCCATGACATGAATTGCTGATCATGATCTCCACCACGACCGATCCATCGGTTTTCCAGTCTCCTGTTTAAGAAATGCCGAACATCATGATGGAAGTGCGGTGGAGCACCATCCTGTTGAAAGATAAAGTCGGCGCTGTCGGTCTCCAGTTGTGGCATGAGCCAATTTTCCAGCATGTCCAGATACGCGTGTCCTGTAACGTTTTTTTCGCAGAAGAAAAAGGGGCCGTAAACTTTAAAGCGTGAGATTGCACAAAACACGTTAACTTTTGGTGAATTGCGAATTTGCTGCATGAATGCGTGAGGATTCTCTACCGCCCAGATTCGCACATTGTGTCTGTTCACTTCACCATTAAGAAAAAAATGTTGCTTCATCACTGAAAACAAGTTTCGCACTGAACGCATCCTCTTTCATGAGCCTTTGCAGCCGCGCCGAAAATTCAAAGCGTTTGACTTTGTCATCGGGTGTCAGGGCTTGTAGCAATTGTAAACGGTAAGGCTTCAGCATTAGCCTATTCCGTAAGATTTTCCAAACCGTCGGCTGTGGTACGTTGAGCTCCATGCTTGCTTTATTCGTCGACTTCTGCGGGCTACGCGTGAAACTTGCCCGCACGCGTTCAACCGTTTCTTCGCTCACTGCAGGCCGACCCGTTGATTTCCCCTTACAGTGGCATCCAGAAGCTTTAAACTGCGGATACCATCGCCGAATGGAGTTAGCAGTTGGTGGATCTTTGTTGAACTTCGTCCTGAAGTGTCGTTGCATTGTTATGACTGACTGATGTGAGTGCATTTCAAGCACGACATACGCTTTCTCGGCTCCTGTCGCCATTTTGTCTCACTGCGCTCTCGAGCGCTCTGGCGGCAGAAACCTGAAGTGCGGCTTCAGCCGAACAAAACTATACGAGTTTTTCTATGTATCTGTAGTGTGTCGTGACCATATGTCAATGAATGGAGCTACAGTGAATTTATGAAATCGCTTCAATCATTTGTAATAGCCCTGTAAATGCGTATCTTTGACTGATCACGCCTGCCAGTCTAGCAACGCACTGGCTGCAATGATCTGCTCTGTTATGAGTGGTATAAGAGACGTGCATGTGGTCAATAACTGTGTATGTAGTTGTTTTGATTCTGACATGCCAATGGATCAGTCTTCTAGTCTGTTACATACCTGCCAAGGCATAAGAAAGTGTACCCCTACTGCTATTTTAAGAAATATGCAATGACTAGCATGGTTTTTTTGTTATGCTCGATATTGTATATTACAAGTGCTTTGTATATAGATACGCTGTATAACTGCTTTCCAGATCTGAAGATAACTTCGATTACCGAAACCGATTATCGAGAATAAAGGTTATTATCAGCGATCTTGTCAAAGAAGATTATCGTCTCTAATCTGTAATCACAGATCACCTCTCGTTGCTAAAAATGAGTAAAATAAACATTCTTATCGTAATGAATTACGTGAATCACACATATTTCTTAGTCATAGATAGCTGAACAGGAAGTATCCACTGAAAAGAACGATGAGAAAGAGATGGAAATCCAGGCTTATTAGCACGTGGGGGTGACAACCTTGTCCTACAGCATACCGATCAGATGTCAAAGAAGTTTCGACGAACAGGCAGATGAAACAACTGTCAAGTAACTTTGACCAGAAATTTTCGAGTTTACAAACAAAATATTCTAGTTTCGAGCAAAAGTTTGACCACAGGTTTGATGAAAAGTTTCCGAACTTGCAGATGAGCAGATGAAAGCCGCTCATCGATTAGATGAGCTTATCCTAAAACAAAATAATTTGCAGACATAGCGTGATACCTTAGCACAAATGTTATCTGTGGTGCCAGCTAGACTGTCAGATTTTCACAACACGACTGTGATTTGCCGGATCAGATACAAAATATATCGGAGGGTACGAAATTTCTGAAATTAGAGGAGAATAGCAATGACGCAAAAATAAAGCGATATTTATGATTTTGGATTATTTGATAGTAATTCTACACTTGCAGGAAAGGTTGTAGGGCAACACCGTACTCACCTCGCTGAAATAGAAAAGATAATAACTGAAAAGGAGGACGAAATTGTTGAACTCGATACCTATTTGATGAACGCAATTCAACAAATCCGATTTGAGATAGGCTTAAGAATCTTGGGTTCAAGTGAACCATTTTTGCTAATAACAAAAAAAAGTTCAAATATGTGTGAATTCCTAAGGGACCAAACTGCTGAGATCATCGGTCCCTTGTCTTACACACTACTTAAACTAACTTATCCTAAGTTATTCCCATGCCCGAGGAACGACTCGAACCTCCCGCGAGAGGGGCCACGCAGTTCGTGATGCTAATAACAACAAGACAAATAATTTAACAGTAAATAATAAGAATAATAATGTTTCATCCAGTATCACACATAATTTAAGCGAAAGAGTGTATCGGGCATATGGGCAGTTATCAGTATGCGCAGCAAGAAAACTATCCATATGTGACACTGATAACTGTGCTACATATACATGATAATAAATCTTGTCGGTCGACGATTGAGAAAGATGAAAGCCTATTGAAACATAAAGACAGTTCCAGGTATTTTCTATAGAAACAGAGAAGGTACACTCGGCAGTATTCATTATATCTTTTCGTGATAGCCTGTAGTAGTTGGAATGAACAGCAAAAGATTCGATACTTAGTAGCGTATATCCAAGGGGACGCTTTGCTGCGTGCTGCGGACAAAGCTGAACATTACGAAACCTATGACCAATTTGAACAAGTTTCATTGTTAAGGTCTGATCACCTGGCGTAAAGAAACGACTGAAGAGACCAAGTTTTGACGTCGAGCCTTCTAATAACAGACAATGTGGACTAAGTAAATATTACGAAAAATTTCTGAATAAGACTCGTTATGAAACACACGTCACACAGTTTAAAAGTTTGGCTACCTGCAGACATTTATGAGAAGATGGTCATTATATCAGAAAATAATTTAGAGTACTTTCCACTTGTAGTTGATGCCGTCGACCTCATTTACGAGGAGGGGCATAAGCAAACAAGAAACACTGATTCGCCACAAGATTTTCTTAATAGTGCTATGGGAGGGCAAAGAAATAATACTATCAGCAGGGGTTGCAGCAGCCAGAAACATTAGATAACACACTCGACAGCTATCATTTTAAAGCAAGTGCAAACACACGGAAAAGGACATGGAATACAGATAACTCTGGTTACCACAACATCCAAGGCAACCGTAATAGCAGGAACAGACAAAATAACTGTTAAGGAGTACCTCCAACGGGATTCTAAGGAACGGCGTTGGCTATCAAGGAAACCCAAATGCTCACACGAACTCGGTGTCAAGTAAGAACATTAAACAAGGGCAAACGACTATTCAGAATAGTAGAAACAGTAATTGCAATCGACAGGAACATCCAGTTCAAATAGTTGAGGTGTTTAATAGTAAAGAGAGTATTCTGATGCCCAGACCTGAAAATGTCACCCCGGCAGATCCAGGATTTAGCAGGGTACATTCGGCAACTATAAATTTTTGAGGTACACGACTTGAGAGATGAAGGACGAGGAGGAGAGGTGGAAGGAACTTCGTCTGTGTCATCTGTCTTCTGTCTGGTTTGATGCGGCCCGCCACGAATTTCTCTCCTGTGCCAATCTCTTAATCTCTGAATAGCACTTGCCATCTAAGTATTCCAAATTCTGTCTTCCTCTACAGTTTTTTCCCTCTACATCTTCCTCTAGTACCATGGAAGTCAGTCCTTGATACCTTAACAAATGTCCTATCATCCTGTCCCTTCTCCTTGTCAGTGTTTCCCACATTTTCCTTTCCTCTCCGATTCTACGTATAACCTCTTCGTTCCTTACCTTATCTGTCCATTTAATTTTCAACATTCGTCTGTAGCATCACATCTCAAACGCTTCGATTTTCTTCCGTTCCAGTTTTCCCACAGTCCATGTTCCATTACTATACAATGCAGTGCTCCAGACGTATATTCTCAAAAACGTCTTCCTCAAATTAAGCCCTATATCTGATACTAGTAGATTTCTCTCGGCCAAGAATGCTCTTTTTGCCAATGCTAGCCTGCTTTTGATGTCCTCCTTGCTCCATCCGACGTTGGTTATTTTGCTAGGTAACATAACTCCTTAACTTCATATACTTCGTAACCATCAATATTGATGTTAAGTTTCTCGCTGTTCTCATTCCTGCCACATCTCATTACTTTCATCTCTCTTCGATTTACTGCCATCCATACTCTGTACCCATCAGACTATTCCATTCAGCAGAGCATGTAATTCGTCATCACTTTCAAATTGGCTCTGAGCACTATGGGACTTAACATCGGCGGTCATCAGTCCCCTAGAACTTAGAACTACTTAAACCGAATTAACCTAAGAACATTACAGGATTCTAACCTGTGACCGTAGCAGTCGCGCGGTTCCAGACTGAGGCGCCTAGAACCGCTCAGCCACAATCACTTCCAGTCACGATAGTAATATCATCAGCAAATCGTATAATTGATATCCTTTCACTTTGAATTTTAGTTTCACTCCTGAACCTTTCTTTTATTTCCGTCATTGCTTTTACGATTTAGAGATATAACTGTAGGGGCGAAAGACTACATCCACGTCTTACACCCTTTTTAATCGTAACATTTCGTCCTTGGTTGTCCGCTCTTATTATTCCCTCTTGGTTCTTGTACATATTGTATATTACCCGTCTCTCCCTATAATTTACTCCTATTTTTCTGAGAATTTAGAACATCTTGCACAACTTGATATTGTCAAACGCTTTTTCCAAGTCTACAACTCCTATGAACGTGTCTTGATTTTTCTTTGCTCTTGCTTCCATTACCAACTGCAACGTAAGAATTGCTGGTGTGTTTACCTTTCCTAAAGCCAAACTGCTCGTCATCTAACACATCCTCAATTGCAAAGTGTTATGTCCTTAGTTTCACTAGATTTGTGCTCTTAATACTGGCAAGTGTCATTACATCCAGATACTACGAAATATACTGCTTTGCATGATCCAGCCAGAGTTATTGTTTTTTTGTGTTACTTTTCAGACTCAGTGTTAGTGTGTGTGTCTTTATAGGAGCACTGTTTTGAGACCAGTGCTCGCAAGAGGATCACCACATATGTCAAAGATATATTGATTGCAATGTGTTCATGGAGAGAACACATATTTGTTAGAGGAGGTACTGAAAATGTTCCTTAAGTATGATTCTACAATTAACTTCTAAAAGTCAGCATTTGGAAGAAAAAAAATAAAACTTTTAGCTGCATTATTTCTCCCACATGTATTCTACCTGATCCAGTAAAGATTATGGCTGTCAAATAATTTTCTACACCACAGAGCAGAAAAAAATGAAAGGCATTTCTAGAAGGAACTTCATTATTCAGAAAATTCGTTCCAAAGCAATTGTTAAATAGTGATGCCCTTCTGAACCTATTAACACAGAATAATGAATTTATAAATACTCTATAATGTCAAAGAGGCTTCCAAGTCATAAATTAAACTTTAGTAAATGCAGATACACGTTCCAGACGCTACACAAGATTTTCGCTTAAGCACTTATAACGGGACATCCTCCTCTTGCATTACGTTTCTTTAGTTGTGGTTGTAGATACTAGTGTTATTTTTGGAATTTTGGAAGTCATATAAGTCAGTACTATCTCAGTTGCTTTTCTGAAAATACTCAAGACACTGACAGCGCATCATAGACCAGGTCGATCCATATCTTCGGTGGCAGATGTTTGACGGGCCTGACAAGAATATTTTCGCACTGACACGAACTCATATCACAATGATCATAATTTATGCCATCATAAACTGATGAGTGAACCAGTTTGCCCCTAATGCAAACGAAATTGCTCACATACATCGCGTAGTTCCTCCTCTTCTCTGCCTCACTCACACCCTATACTACGCATTTCGAATTAACGCTTTAACTATTACTATGCCCCTTATCTGTCTATATCTGGAGCAGCACCTCGTAATTTCAGCAATTAATTTTTGCCTGAGTTTCACTGAATTGGGGTTTTATTCATTCATGTTCCCCTATATTGACTGGAACTGTTCAGTTATACTGTGCATCAAATCATAGCGAGTGCTGTTCCATGCTTTTCTTAGCACTGCGCTGCGACCTGCTGTGCAATTTTCCTCGTCTCAAAGCGAAATATAGTGGCCCCTTTATCTAATAGAAATGCTCGATGTCCAAGTTATTCATTTCAAGTGACTTGTCCATCGTTAATGTGTTTTATTTGTTCTGCACCTTCATCCTGTTTCAAAATATGTTCGTATGTCTGTGACTTCTTTTGTTAATTCTTCTGTGGTCACTCGCGTCTTTTGAGTCTAAATTATTATTAAATTCTTGTGCTTGTTGATCAGTTTTCTTTGTTGAATTATACTGGACTTGGTTGCCTTGCGCTCAAGCTTTGTTTCTATACTCATTCCTCTTGTTTTGCTCATCATATTCTCTACATTTTTGGTTGTTCCATATTCTCTTTACTCACAAGTAATACAATCCTACAAATCAAATGTACAGGGGAAGTCGACTAACAATCCACGATGCTGGTCGTTATTTTGTCCTCGTGAACAATAGAGGCGGGACCTGATATTCTCGGAGAGATATCACCACTGTCCTTATTAACTGCTGACACAGGCCCCTTAATTACACTGTTCTACAGAAAAAACCTTTTTTTCTATTTCTGATAAAAAATATTGTGATCCTAGTTATATTTTGAGCGCTGAATTGAAAACTGGTGTTTGGTTTTTTCTGTCAGGGATAGTTTATGAGTAATCGCAATGTTATTTCTCTTTTCAGTTTCTCATATAGTGCAGCAAACGTGAGGTGAAATTCGACAAAAAAATGCACATGTTTATGATGTTATAAGTTCATCACATTGATGGAGGGTGGGATCTATCTTATAATACAGTAACCTTTCTGTATACACTTTGAAGCATTTATTTGACATGAGAAATTACAGAAAATTGACAAACAATGAGCCACTGCCTTGTAATGCACATCACTTTTTTCTCTTGTATTGTGAATCTTTCTTCTCTCGAAAGATATTCCAGCAATAATCTGCTAACATAGAAGGTACCCACTTTCCTTCATAGCGCCTTTCTATGGCAGAAATGTCTTTATGGAAGCTTTCCCCATGTTCATCCAATACGTCACCACAACTCTCTGTGAAGTAGTCCAGATGAAAGTCCATCATATGTACCTTCAAAGACATATTGCACCCCAAATCCTGATATGCTTTGATCATATCCTTCACCATTGCTTTGTAGTTAGTAGCTCTTCTTCTTCCGAGGAAGTTTTCCGACACCATCTTGAAACAATCCCATGCAGTGTTTTCCTTATCAGTTAAACATACTTCAAAATTTGCATCTTTCTGCAGCTCCCTAATTTGTGGGCCCACAAATACACGTTCCTTTATTTTTGCAGCTGAAAGACGGGGGAATTTGGTAGCTAGATATGCAAACCCACAGCCTGTTGGATCCATGGCCTTCACGAATTGTTTCATCAGGCCAAGTTTGAAGTGAAGCGGTGGAAGTAGTATATATTCAGGATCTACCAGACTTTCACGTTCTACATTCGTTTCGCCAACTTTCCATCTTCGCCTAGGCCATTTCTTTTACACGTAGTGAGAATTTCGGTCTCGACTATCCCACTCGCAAAGAAAACAGGCATACTTTGTTTAGCCTTGTTGCATTCCCAGTACCATAGCAATTACCTTGAAATCTGCACATATTTTACGTTGTGTCACCGCCAGACACCACACTTGCTAGGTGGTAGCCTTTAAATCGGCCGCGGTCCGTTAGTATACGTCGGACCCGCGTGTCGCCACTGTCAGTGATTCAGACCGGGCACGCCACACGGCAGGTCTAGAGAGACTTCCTAGCACTCGCCCCAGTTGTACAACCGACTTTGCTAGCGATGGTTCACTGACAAAATACGCTCTCATTTGCCGAGACCATAGTTAGCATAGCCTTCAGCTACGTCATTTGCTACGACCTAGCAAGGCGCCATGTTCAGTTACTATTGATATTATGAATCATGTACAGTCAAGAGCGACGCTCATCATTAATGGATTAAAGTTAAGTATTCCACCAGCTACGTCCGTTTTTTCTAAATTCTAATTTCCTTGTCCTGTTCCAGACCTCACGCCAGCCTGCGTGAGCTAAAACGCGTGCCTTTCGGCTTCCTCTACTATCACGGTGTTGGCTCTCCTGCCAACCGACAACATTTTCCATTTGTGTTCATTGTATTTTAATGAATTTAGCATCCTTTGTACGAATTCGTAATTCTATTTTGTCAAACTAGCGTAAGCTACTGGAACAGAGGGTATTTTATTTCCGTTATGGAGCAAAACACCCTTCAGACTTGTTTTCGATGCATCTATGAAAAGTCTCCACTCCTGTGAAATATAAGTGAAATTCAGCACTTTCATCAGGCCAGCAACGTCATTGCAAAATGTCAGTGTTTCGTCAGTTGAAAAATAAGAAATAAAGGCATGTTCTCTGTGCCTGAACACACTGATTTTAGTACTTTGGTGCAGTAGATTATACTCTTCTAATCTTGAACCAAGCAGCTGCGCCTTTTGTTTACTTAGTCCTAGATCATGTACTAAATCATTTAAATCTGCTTTGTTAACAAATGTGGCGATGACTCACTTGTGCAGTGATATAAAGAATCATCATCTGTGATTTCTTCAGTACTAGTTATTTCACTGGCCCTCGGAATTTGACCTCGAGCTCTTGAAGGTACTGGAAGGTTGTCGGAATGCTGCACTGGCATTCTCGCTGAAGGCAGATCTGGGTAAACAATGTGCCTCTTCGACTTTTTGTTTGTAAAACCCTGAATTTTTATTAGACAGAAATAACAATCGGCAACATGGTCCTTAGGCTCCCTCCACACCATGGGAACAGCAAACAACGCCACATTCTCTTTACCTTTCCACCACTGAATTAGTTTGCAGTAACATGTAGCACATCAGAAATGTGGTGCCCATTCTTTATCTTGGTCTCCTCCCTCTACTCCAACGTAATGTTTGTCTGCTTTCTTTATGACCGAAGAAATTTTCTTCCTATTTCTGGCAAAAGTGAACTTCCCACAGATGTAGCAGAAGTTGTCCGGCTCATATCGACATCCACGACGACGTGGCATTTCTGCAAATTTAAAAATACCACTTTGGTAATACACCTGTATTAAATTAATAGTAGGGAACTAGAGGAACGCTGATGTGTAAAAACAAGCAGTCGTTTTACTTTCAGCACCAGGCTCAATCAGTTTACACACAGGAACAAAAAAATTCAACCGTGCTCGGAAATATGACAGACAGTTACTTGTTAGCCAAAACACCCACTCGTTAAGACTGACACAAATTGCAGCTAACACCTCTGTTGTAAACTCGATGCACCTGCCCCTAGGAGGCGTGAAGCTTTACTGCCGAGGCACCGGCTGTCGCCGTTCGAGTTAATGAGATGTTTCAGGTGGTCTTAATGACATAGGTGTGGCGGGGATAACCTAATCATGTCTGATTCTTCCCACCTGCTGTTGCACAAGAAATTGTCACGTTCTATCACTACTGGATGCAGCAACATACCGGTATTTCTCTATAACGTCTCTGTGTTTGCCATGAATTGTGAATATACATACATATATATATATATATATATATATATATATATATATTACATAAAAAGTATTCCTGACAATGATATTTTGTTTACATATTTGAATTTCCCACGGTAAAATGGTCTAGAAGCACATACTTTAATATCATAAATAGAACCCATGTCGAATGGTGTTATCCATAACAGTTTGCACTGCCAGTGGCTCATCGTCTAAGTTCAGTAAACTACCTTCCCATAGCCTATTAAAACTAGCTTGCTAATCTATTTCCTTAGAAATCTCGCTATTAACCCCGCTGTCTCCGCTCTCCAAATTAGAAATATCCTTTTCCAATACACTAAACTCTTGCTCATGCTTATGTTTCCTAGCAGTCTACAAATTTATTGCAAGAAACATACACCTAATGTTTGAACAGAAAAATCTAAGGAAGAAAGAAGCCAATGATTTCATTACCTCACACTCAGAATCACTTTAGGTATGTCTATAACCACTGCAGCAATTACCCCTTCAAAAATATAATGCAGACTACACGTCATACACCATGATGGATCAACCGATCTACTAAACTACAGATGAATTTTGGAAGCAGTGTGCATTGAGATGTGTGCAAGCAGCAGAACATTTTTTCCAGAATTTCTGCTGGTTTCCAAAGTTACATAAAGTATTCATTGCACATTTCAACCCGGTGACGGTAACTGCTTAGCTGCAACAACTTCACTAAATCTGCACAGGATTTTAAATGTTTGCTATAAATTCTATCTGCCGATAAGAATGTCCAAAGTAATTGAAATTCTGCATGGCCATCACTAGTTCCTTATGAGACGGCACAGCTGAACTTGCAACATACACCTGTGGATGTCAGAATGATCCAAATCGGTCGGGTAGGCCAGTAGTAAAATCATTCTCCATGGGCTCACATGCACTTAATAAAAGTGTTATACATTGGTTAACCAATAGGACAGGAGTAGCCCCAGAAAACATGATAGATATGTTGCTTGTTAGAAAAGTTAACAATCAGGGTGATGACCCGTGAACTGAACATTGGTCCATATTAATCCCCCTTGATTAGAAAGGTCTATGCTGCACAAGAATAAAAAATTATTACACGTTTCATTCGATATTAAGAAATTCAGAGAATACGAAAACTGACAGTTTTTGTCATGGTGTAGTACTAAAATAACACTTGAATGTCATGGGAAGGACTCGATTTTTTAGGTGAATGAGAACGAAAGACTATCGCATGAAAATAACATCTCTGATAGAGTCACGAGTGACCTCTGTCGCTTGAGAAAAGCATACGATCCGTAGCATACTCCTGTATTTGATCCCAACAGCAAACCTGTAAACATTTGATGCTTCTCATAGCTGCTATCCCAAGATGCTATTTCTCATATTGAGCACTCAGTAGCGTGCAAAGATGTGCATGAGTTCGTGATCTGCTGCTGACATTAACACTTCTGTTAACAATCGCTGTAACAGCGCATCTCTACGTCTCCAGATGCTGTCCTCTCGCCTGTTTCGACAAATGAAGTGTCCTGTTCCGTTTCTCCAGCAACAGTGTTCCCTTCAAGATCCCCAGGTGAAATGTGTTTTCTACCACCACATACTTCTTTCTCATTTCTAGAATGGTTCAAATGGCTCTGAGCACTGCGACTTAACTTCTGAGGTCATCAGCTACCTAGAACTTAGAACTAATTAAACCTAACTAACCTAAAGACATCACACACATCCATGCCCGAGGCAGGATTCGAACCTGCGACCGTAGCGGTCGCCCAGCTCCAGACTGCAGCGCCTAGAACCGCACGGCCACTGCGGCCTTCTCCTTTCCAGACGTCAGTGCAGTTCTCCCCCGTAACAAAAGTTTCCCACATAAACGAACTCTTAGACTAACATGCACGCAGTTCTTAAAAAGTTGAGGTAGACTACCATTCTTCAGCTAAGTTTTACTGCTCGCCCGCATGTCTTGCAAACAGTCGTTTTGACTTCGCCATCTGTGCTATTTTGTAAGAATAACCAGTGGGGACCCCACTAAGACAAGAGCTTATTCACCACACGTAAGACAGTGCGAGAAAGTCAGTACATTGCTTCACAAAGAGAAATGTATTCCTATTCAAAACGCAGATGCGTTGCCTCATATGAAGGGCAGAGATCAGTATTTAAGATTTTGCGCATAGCTGCACTTCAGCAACTGTGCATGCGATAGCTTCAGTGGACTGGGAATAACAGCCAACCAGTAAAACAAAACATATTTATTAAATCTTGACGATGCCTTCGACAGCTTTAAAACTATCTTCACCCGAAGTAATGTACGTAGAATCATATTATCTATACTCAATGTATGAGTCGTTGACTCCGTCTATTACAGCATGCAACGTCCCCTTTGAACAATTGTACACGACTGTGCTTAAACTGACACACGATATTTTTTTTTAGCGCAACGCAATCTGACTTTCAAAAATCCCTGCAAAAGAACGGCCCTGACTAACATTAAACTATACCTTTCACAAATCACTTACCTCACAAAAATCTTCGTTACTCGAACTACTGTAATACAGCGAGCGCCACTACTGCCAGCTAAATAAAAGATTCAAACTACGGAAGGCACTAACTACTGATAGGGATATAATTGATATCCTTTCACTTTGAATTTTAGTTTCACTCCTGAACCTTTCTTTTATTTCCGTCATTGCTTTTACGATTTAGAGATATAACTGTAGGGGCGAAAGACTACATCCACGTCTTACACCCTTTTTAATCGTAACATTTCGTCCTTGGTTGTCCGCTCTTATTATTCCCTCTTGGTTCTTGTACATATTGTATATTACCCGTCTCTCCCTATAATTTACTCCTATTTTTCTGAGAATTTAGAACATCTTGCACAACTTGATATTGTCAAACGCTTTTTCCAAGTCTACAACTCCTATGAACGTGTCTTGATTTTTCTTTGCTCTTGCTTCCATTACCAACTGCAACGTAAGAATTGCTGGTGTGTTTACCTTTCCTAAAGCCAAACTGCTCGTCATCTAACACATCCTCAATTGCAAAGTGTTATGTCCTTAGTTTCACTAGATTTGTGCTCTTAATACTGGCAAGTGTCATTACATCCAGATACTACGAAATATACTGCTTTGCATGATCCAGCCAGAGTTATTGTTTTTTTGTGTTACTTTTCAGACTCAGTGTTAGTGTGTGTGTCTTTATAGGAGCACTGTTTTGAGACCAGTGCTCGCAAGAGGATCACCACATATGTCAAAGATATATTGATTGCAATGTGTTCATGGAGAGAACACATATTTGTTAGAGGAGGTACTGAAAATGTTCCTTAAGTATGATTCTACAATTAACTTCTAAAAGTCAGCATTTGGAAGAAAAAAAATAAAACTTTTAGCTGCATTATTTCTCCCACATGTATTCTACCTGATCCAGTAAAGATTATGGCTGTCAAATAATTTTCTACACCACAGAGCAGAAAAAAATGAAAGGCATTTCTAGAAGGAACTTCATTATTCAGAAAATTCGTTCCAAAGCAATTGTTAAATAGTGATGCCCTTCTGAACCTATTAACACAGAATAATGAATTTATAAATACTCTATAATGTCAAAGAGGCTTCCAAGTCATAAATTAAACTTTAGTAAATGCAGATACACGTTCCAGACGCTACACAAGATTTTCGCTTAAGCACTTATAACGGGACATCCTCCTCTTGCATTACGTTTCTTTAGTTGTGGTTGTAGATACTAGTGTTATTTTTGGAATTTTGGAAGTCATATAAGTCAGTACTATCTCAGTTGCTTTTCTGAAAATACTCAAGACACTGACAGCGCATCATAGACCAGGTCGATCCATATCTTCGGTGGCAGATGTTTGACGGGCCTGACAAGAATATTTTCGCACTGACACGAACTCATATCACAATGATCATAATTTATGCCATCATAAACTGATGAGTGAACCAGTTTGCCCCTAATGCAAACGAAATTGCTCACATACATCGCGTAGTTCCTCCTCTTCTCTGCCTCACTCACACCCTATACTACGCATTTCGAATTAACGCTTTAACTATTACTATGCCCCTTATCTGTCTATATCTGGAGCAGCACCTCGTAATTTCAGCAATTAATTTTTGCCTGAGTTTCACTGAATTGGGGTTTTATTCATTCATGTTCCCCTATATTGACTGGAACTGTTCAGTTATACTGTGCATCAAATCATAGCGAGTGCTGTTCCATGCTTTTCTTAGCACTGCGCTGCGACCTGCTGTGCAATTTTCCTCGTCTCAAAGCGAAATATAGTGGCCCCTTTATCTAATAGAAATGCTCGATGTCCAAGTTATTCATTTCAAGTGACTTGTCCATCGTTAATGTGTTTTATTTGTTCTGCACCTTCATCCTGTTTCAAAATATGTTCGTATGTCTGTGACTGCTTTTGTTAATTCTTCTGTGGTCACTCGCGAAGTAGTCCAGATGAAAGTCCATCATATGTACCTTCAAAGACATATTGCACCCCAAATCCTGATATGCTTTGATCATATCCTTCACCATTGCTTTGTAGTTAGTAGCTCTTCTTCTTCCGAGGAAGTTTTCCGACACCATCTTGAAACAATCCCATGCAGTGTTTTCCTTATCAGTTAAACATACTTCAAAATTTGCATCTTTCTGCAGCTCCCTAATTTGTGGGCCCACAAATACACGTTCCTTTATTTTTGCAGCTGAAAGACGGGGGAATTTGGTAGCTAGATATGCAAACCCACAGCCTGTTGGATCCATGGCCTTCACGAATTGTTTCATCAGGCCAAGTTTGAAGTGAAGCGGTGGAAGTAGTATATATTCAGGATCTACCAGACTTTCACGTTCTACATTCGTTTCGCCAACTTTCCATCTTCGCCTAGGCCATTTCTTTTACACGTAGTGAGAATTTCGGTCTCGACTATCCCACTCGCAAAGAAAACAGGCATACTTTGTTTAGCCTTGTTGCATTCCCAGTACCATAGCAATTACCTTGAAATCTGCACATATTTTACGTTGTGTCACCGCCAGACACCACACTTGCTAGGTGGTAGCCTTTAAATCGGCCGCGGTCCGTTAGTATACGTCGGACCCGCGTGTCGCCACTGTCAGTGATTCAGACCGGGCACGCCACACGGCAGGTCTAGAGAGACTTCCTAGCACTCGCCCCAGTTGTACAACCGACTTTGCTAGCGATGGTTCACTGACAAAATACGCTCTCATTTGCCGAGACCATAGTTAGCATAGCCTTCAGCTACGTCATTTGCTACGACCTAGCAAGGCGCCATGTTCAGTTACTATTGATATTATGAATCATGTACAGTCAAGAGCGACGCTCATCATTAATGGATTAAAGTTAAGTATTCCACCAGCTACGTCCGTTTTTTCTAAATTCTAATTTCCTTGTCCTGTTCCAGACCTCACGCCAGCCTGCGTGAGCTAAAACGCGTGCCTTTCGGCTTCCTCTACTATCACGGTGTTGGCTCTCCTGCCAACCGACAACATTTTCCATTTGTGTTCATTGTATTTTAATGAATTTAGCATCCTTTGTACGAATTCGTAATTCTATTTTGTCAAACTAGCGTAAGCTACTGGAACAGAGGGTATTTTATTTCCGTTATGGAGCAAAACACCCTTCAGACTTGTTTTCGATGCATCTATGAAAAGTCTCCACTCCTGTGAAATATAAGTGAAATTCAGCACTTTCATCAGGCCAGCAACGTCATTGCAAAATGTCAGTGTTTCGTCAGTTGAAAAATAAGAAATAAAGGCATGTTCTCTGTGCCTGAACACACTGATTTTAGTACTTTGGTGCAGTAGATTATACTCTTCTAATCTTGAACCAAGCAGCTGCGCCTTTTGTTTACTTAGTCCTAGATCATGTACTAAATCATTTAAATCTGCTTTGTTAACAAATGTGGCGATGACTCACTTGTGCAGTGATATAAAGAATCATCATCTGTGATTTCTTCAGTACTAGTTATTTCACTGGCCCTCGGAATTTGACCTCGAGCTCTTGAAGGTACTGGAAGGTTGTCGGAATGCTGCACTGGCATTCTCGCTGAAGGCAGATCTGGGTAAACAATGTGCCTCTTCGACTTTTTGTTTGTAAAACCCTGAATTTTTATTAGACAGAAATAACAATCGGCAACATGGTCCTTAGGCTCCCTCCACACCATGGGAACAGCAAACAACGCCACATTCTCTTTACCTTTCCACCACTGAATTAGTTTGCAGTAACATGTAGCACATCAGAAATGTGGTGCCCATTCTTTATCTTGGTCTCCTCCCTCTACTCCAACGTAATGTTTGTCTGCTTTCTTTATGACCGAAGAAATTTTCTTCCTATTTCTGGCAAAAGTGAACTTCCCACAGATGTAGCAGAAGTTGTCCGGCTCATATCGACATCCACGACGACGTGGCATTTCTGCAAATTTAAAAATACCACTTTGGTAATACACCTGTATTAAATTAATAGTAGGGAACTAGAGGAACGCTGATGTGTAAAAACAAGCAGTCGTTTTACTTTCAGCACCAGGCTCAATCAGTTTACACACAGGAACAAAAAAATTCAACCGTGCTCGGAAATATGACAGACAGTTACTTGTTAGCCAAAACACCCACTCGTTAAGACTGACACAAATTGCAGCTAACACCTCTGTTGTAAACTCGATGCACCTGCCCCTAGGAGGCGTGAAGCTTTACTGCCGAGGCACCGGCTGTCGCCGTTCGAGTTAATGAGATGTTTCAGGTGGTCTTAATGACATAGGTGTGGCGGGGATAACCTAATCATGTCTGATTCTTCCCACCTGCTGTTGCACAAGAAATTGTCACGTTCTATCACTACTGGATGCAGCAACATACCGGTATTTCTCTATAACGTCTCTGTGTTTGCCATGAATTGTGAATATACATACACATATATATATATATATATATATATATATATATATATATATATATATATATATATATATATATATTACATAAAAAGTATTCCTGACAATGATATTTTGTTTACATATTTGAATTTCCCACGGTAAAATGGTCTAGAAGCACATACTTTAATATCATAAATAGAACCCATGTCGAATGGTGTTATCCATAACAGTTTGCACTGCCAGTGGCTCATCGTCTAAGTTCAGTAAACTACCTTCCCATAGCCTATTAAAACTAGCTTGCTAATCTATTTCCTTAGAAATCTCGCTATTAACCCCGCTGTCTCCGCTCTCCAAATTAGAAATATCCTTTTCCAATACACTAAACTCTTGCTCATGCTTATGTTTCCTAGCAGTCTACAAATTTATTGCAAGAAACATACACCTAATGTTTGAACAGAAAAATCTAAGGAAGAAAGAAGCCAATGATTTCATTACCTCACACTCAGAATCACTTTAGGTATGTCTATAACCACTGCAGCAATTACCCCTTCAAAAATATAATGCAGACTACACGTCATACACCATGATGGATCAACCGATCTACTAAACTACAGATGAATTTTGGAAGCAGTGTGCATTGAGATGTGTGCAAGCAGCAGAACATTTTTTCCAGAATTTCTGCTGGTTTCCAAAGTTACATAAAGTATTCATTGCACATTTCAACCCGGTGACGGTAACTGCTTAGCTGCAACAACTTCACTAAATCTGCACAGGATTTTAAATGTTTGCTATAAATTCTATCTGCCGATAAGAATGTCCAAAGTAATTGAAATTCTGCATGGCCATCACTAGTTCCTTATGAGACGGCACAGCTGAACTTGCAACATACACCTGTGGATGTCAGAATGATCCAAATCGGTCGGGTAGGCCAGTAGTAAAATCATTCTCCATGGGCTCACATGCACTTAATAAAAGTGTTATACATTGGTTAACCAATAGGACAGGAGTAGCCCCAGAAAACATGATAGATATGTTGCTTGTTAGAAAAGTTAACAATCAGGGTGATGACCCGTGAACTGAACATTGGTCCATATTAATCCCCCTTGATTAGAAAGGTCTATGCTGCACAAGAATAAAAAATTATTACACGTTTCATTCGATATTAAGAAATTCAGAGAATACGAAAACTGACAGTTTTTGTCATGGTGTAGTACTAAAATAACACTTGAATGTCATGGGAAGGACTCGATTTTTTAGGTGAATGAGAACGAAAGACTATCGCATGAAAATAACATCTCTGATAGAGTCACGAGTGACCTCTGTCGCTTGAGAAAAGCATACGATCCGTAGCATACTCCTGTATTTGATCCCAATAGCAAACCTGTAAACATTTGATGCTTCTCATAGCTGCTATCCCAAGATGCTATTTCTCATATTGAGCACTCAGTAGCGTGCAAAGATGTGCATGAGTTCGTGATCTGCTGCTGACATTAACACTTCTGTTAACAATCGCTGTAACAGCGCATCTCTACGTCTCCAGATGCTGTCCTCTCGCCTGTTTCGACAAATGAAGTGTCCTGTTCCGTTTCTCCAGCAACAGTGTTCTCTTCAAGATCCCCAGGTGAAATGTGTTTTCTACCACCACATACTTCTTTCTCATTTCTAGAATGGTTCAAATGGCTCTGAGCACTGCGACTTAACTTCTGAGGTCATCAGCTACCTAGAACTTAGAACTAATTAAACCTAACTAACCTAAAGACATCACACACATCCATGCCCGAGGCAGGATTCGAACCTGCGACCGTAGCGGTCGCCCAGCTCCAGACTGCAGCGCCTAGAACCGCACGGCCACTGCGGCCTTCTCCTTTCCAGACGTCAGTGCAGTTCTCCCCCGTAACAAAAGTTTCCCACATAAACGAACTCTTAGACTAACGTGCACGCAGTTCTTAAAAAGTTGAGGTAGACTACCATTCTTCAGCTAAGTTTTACTGCTCGCCCGCATGTCTTGCAAACAGTCGTTCTGACTTCGCCATCTGTGCTATTTTGTAAGAATAACCAGTGGGGACCCCACTAAGACAAGAGCTTATTCACCACACGTAAGACAGTGCGAGAAAGTCAGTACATTGCTTCACAAAGAGAAATGTATTCCTATTCAAAACGCAGATGCGTTGCCTCATATGAAGGGCAGAGATCAGTATTTAAGATTTTGCGCATAGCTGCACTTCAGCAACTGTGCATGCGATAGCTTCAGTGGACTGGGAATAACAGCCAACCAGTAAAACAAAACATATTTATTAAATCTTGACGATGCCTTCGACAGCTTTAAAACTATCTTCACCCGAAGTAATGTACGTAGAATCATATTATCTATACTCAATGTATGAGTCGTTGACTCCGTCTATTACAGCATGCAACGTCCCCTTTGAACAATTGTACACGACTGTGCTTAAACTGACACACGATATTTTTTTTTAGCGCAACGCAATCTGACTTTCAAAAATCCCTGCAAAAGAACGGCCCTGACTAACATTAAACTATACCTTTCACAAATCACTTACCTCACAAAAATCTTCGTTACTCGAACTACTGTAATACAGCGAGCGCCACTACTGCCAGCTAAATAAAAGATTCAAACTACGGAAGGCACTAACTACTGATAGGGATAGTTAGCAAATTAAAGATTTTAATAGAGAACAAACAATGTATTTACCTTAATAGTCATAATATATGATATCCAGTATTACAAACTTCAAAAATCCGCCACCTCTCTCCCCACATCCACCACTGCTGGCGGCTCACCTCCAACTGCGCAACGCTACGCGCTGTTCACATCCAGCTGCCGCTGCCCAACACTACAATGGCAGACAACAATGCAAACTAGCCACAGACTGCACACAGCACAGCCAGTGATTTTCATATAGAGCGCTACGTAACGTTGCCAATAAGAAAACATAAACAGCCTACTTACATAAAGAAAACATAAACAGCCTACTTACATAGCCCCCATGCTCCCACAAAAAATTTTACAAATTGTTTTGGGCACTGGGCGATACATATTTGTTAAAATTTTTCATAATCGTAATTACAATAACAAAGAAATCAAATGCACACACTTATTGATACAATTTTGGTCAAAAGCAAAAATTTTTCTCACAGTCCATAAAGACAGTTCTGATCTTTCATCACAGTAAAACTGCCGTTCCTTTTCTCAAAGTCTGAGCAGTAAAAAACAATGCGCATGGAAGTAGTGGATATCCATGCAGTCTTGAAGAAGTAGTGTTGTCCTTCCAATGGAAAGACAGTGCTGACTCTTGACATGCTGACAGGAAATGGGCTACAACAGAGCAAACCCACAGCAGAGTCATTCGACGTTTTGAAGAAGATTGGTAGGTAGGGCATCCCAGAGCAGACCCACTGTAGTCCTGGTAGAGATTACGGTATTGGTGGGCCACCAGAGGTGCAGACCCACTGCAGTCCTTGTAGAAATTGTGGACAGGCCCACTGTAGTCCTGGTAGAGATTGTGGTATTGGTGTTGGTGGGCCACCAGAGGTGTAGACCCACTGTAGTCCATGTAGAGACGGCCAGCAGCCAACTGCTGTGACTGTGCAGGTGCACAATCACCATCGAAGAGTCTTTTAGAGAAGATAGCAAGTCCATAAACCACCACTTGTGGACGCACAAAGTTTTTGGAATTGTCCTTAGAAGTCTTGCAGACAATATAGCAAGTCCATAAACCACCACTTGTCCACTCAAGAAATTTTTGGAATTGTCCTTAGAACCAGCAATGCTGTTATCCAGTCCCTTGCTGAATTATTAACACACGTGCAAACACTAACAGTCCCTACTTCTCACATATTGTCAATATACTATGACCAACAGAAACGTGTGCAGTGAAATGTAACTTACAAGTTACTTAATTTGATGAACTGGTGTCAATTACAATTTTATAACATGAGAATACAATTACAAAGGTAATTCTCTTTATAATTACGCGCTAGCAAGAAACAAAAGCTACACTAATTACACAAACTACAAGAAAAAAATCAGAAGATTCCAGTGAGGTATCCTCGGCTAAGGGACGACATATGAAACGTCCCCTTTGAACAATTGTACACGACTGTGCTTAAACTGACACACAATATTTTTTTTAGCGCAACGCAATATGACTTTCAAAAATCCCTACAAAAGAACGGCCCTGACTAACATTAAACTATACCTTTCACAAATCACTTACCTCACAAAAATCTTCGTTACTCGAACTACTGCAATACAGCGAGCGCCACTACTGCCAGCTAAATAAAAGATTCAAACTACGGAAGGCACTAACTACTGATAGGGATAGTTAGCAAATGAAAGATTTTAATAGAGAATAAACAATGTATTTACCTTAATAGTCATAATATATGATATCCAGTATTACAAACTTCAAAACTCCGCCATCTCTCTCCCCACATCCACCACTGCTGGCGGCTCACCTCCAACTGCGCAACGCTACGCGCTGTTCACATCCAGCTGCCGCTGCCCAACACTACAATGGCAGACAACAATGCAAACTAGACACAGACTGCACACAGCACAGCCAGTGATTTTCATATAGAGCGCTACGTAACGTTGCCAATAAGAAAACATAAACAGTCTACTTACATAAAGAAAACATAAACAGCCTACTTACAAGCAGCATTTCATCTATTTAACCACCATTTAAAATACATGATTTAAAAGTAGTAGCTCTCTACTGTAAAGCTTTCTCTCTAAATTTGACACTGGATCCAGCAACGTTAGTGTGCCACTTGACAGATATGTAGCCCACACGAATGATATGAAATAAAAATTTAAAAAAAAACGTAGCACCAGATCCTACAGAAAAAAGTGGGGTACGTACAGAACTAGTGACGCCCGCCGAGTCGGCATGTCTCACTAGTTATGTACGTGGTGCACTTACGTGCTGTAGGAACCTATGCAACGGGTAAAAAACACATAGTAGTAGAACGCAAGTAACTGATTTAAAACCCTCCAGTAATATGTTTCTCCATTTCTTTCAGTTGTCACAAGAAAAAAACAGTTCATATTGTGAAAAGTTGACATTACCGTTGCGCTTATTGACATCACGAGTTCGAGTCGTAAACACGTAGGACACAACGGCCTGCATGGTTGACTCGCTGTAATACGCCGATCGTCGGCAGTCGTTGAGTTACCTGTGCAGATATTATTGCAATTACGTTAAACTATGCGGTATTCATTTAGTTTATGGAGAGACAAAGTGAATGAAACGCTAATGTAATAGACAAGGTCAACGACCCCACATCGGAATAAGTAACGTAATTGTACGTGCAATACCTTCCGAAGAAGACAATTTTAAAACTACCGAAACCATGGTCAAGTCTTAATAAGCCTGTATTGTGCAACCGTTTGGCCGTTATTCCCAAAGCACTGAAGATCTGTATTTGTTACTGACATCCAGCTGGACAAGGTTCTCGGAAGGCGGCTATCGTTCGAAATGTATTTTGAGTGGGCGACACTTCTTGTAAAAACAAAGACTATGCACAGGCGCCGGTGTTCGTCACGGTATGTTGTGTTTCTCTGAATGTACTTCTCGATCCCCGTATTGCACAGGTTACGTTATGCGAAAAATTGCAGGAACGCATCTCCCTGGCCTATGTGCTAAACATAACCTTAGCCGCCGTGTGATACATACGCTGGACGGACACTTGGACGCATCCACTCCTCTCTCCACTGAAAGGCGAGCCACAGCTTCTACGGGAACCGGACTGGACACAATGGCCTCATTCATTCCTCTCAGAGTGGCTCATCATGTACCCAACATAACCACAGAGAATATTAAATGTAAAAACAGCCTCTGGGAAAGACATTTCATTAATATAAAGGAAGGTGGCTTAGTCTTGCCAGTTAATTAAGCATATATATATATATATGTTGTTGTTGTTGTGGTCTTCAGTCCTGAGACTGGTTTGATGCAGATCTCCATGCTACTCTATCCTGTGCAAGCTTCTTCATCTCCCAGTATCTACTGCAACCTACATCCTTCTGAACCTCTTTAGTGTATTCATCTCTTGGTCTCCTTTACGATTTTTACCCTCCACACTGCCCTCCAATGCTAAATTTGTGATCCCTTGATGCCTCAAAACATGTCCTACCAACCGATCCCTTCTTCTAGTCAAGTTGTGCCACAAACTTCTCTTCTTCCCATCCTATTCAATACCTCCTCATTAGTTACATGATCTACCCACCTTATCTTCAGCATTCTTCTGTAGCACCACATTTCGAAAGCTTCTATTCTCTTCTTGTCCAAACTAGTTATCGTCCATGTTTCACTTCCATACATGGCTACACTCCATACAAATACTTTCAGAAACGACTTCCTGACACTTAAATCTATATTCGATGTTAACAAATTCCTCTTCTTGAGAAACGCTTTCCTTGCCATTGCCAGTCTACATTTTATATCCTCTCTACTTCGACCATCATCGGTTATTTTACTCCCTAAATAGCAAAACTCCTTTACTACTTTAAGTGTCTCATTTCCTAATCTAATTCCCTCAGCACCACCCGACTTAATTTGACTACATTCCATTATCCTCGTTTTGCTTTTGTTGATGTTCATCTTATATCCTCCTTTCAAGACACTGTCCATTCCGTTCAACTGCTCTTCCAAGTCCTTTGCTGTATATATATATATATATATATATATATATATATGAAATGTTATCTGTTCTTTTGGACATGTCCGAAAGAACAGATACCATTTTCATATATACTCGTATATAGTTCAGGCTCATCGGCCATTTGACCATCGTCTGTGCGAATGCGCAAACAGTGTCAGAACTCTTACAGGAATCGGTGGTAAAGCCGCGAGTAATGAGTTTAATTGGCAGGGGCACTATGAACATAGTGCGGAGCAATAAGCTGCGAATGTGGGTCTCACGGGAGGCGTGCCAGAGATAAGTCCCTGCAGTCGCACTATCCTCTGTGTCTTCGGTGGCTCCGATGGATAGAGCGTCTACCATGTAAGCAGGAGATACCGAGTTCGAGTCCCGGTCGGGCCCACATTTTCAAATGTCCCCGTTGACTTATACCAACGCCTGTTTGCAGCTAGGGGTATCCATTTCATTTTAATTCCTTAAGTAACTTATCACAAGTGTTAGATACACTATGGTTACAAAAGTAATCAGATAGCGATATGCACAAATACAAATGGCAGTTGTACAGCGTAGATAAGGCATGAAATGGCAAGGCATTGCTGCAGCTTTCATTTATATTCAGGTGATTTATGTGAAAAGGGTTCGTACGTGATTATGGCACGAAAGGAAATAACAAATTTTGAACGCCAAATAGTAGTTGGAGCTAGAAGCCTGAGACATTCTACTTTCGGAAACTGATACGGACTTCGGTATTCTGAGATCCACAGTGTCAATAGTGTGCAGAAAATACCAGATTTCAGGCATTAGCTTCCATCATGGACAACGCAGTGGCCGACGTCCTTCACTTAACGACCAAGAGCAGCGACGTTCACGTAGAGTTGTCAGTGCTAACAGACAAGCAACATGCGTAAAACATCCGGAGAAATCAATTTTGGCATTAATGGGCTATGGCAGCAGACTACAGAAGGGAATACCTTTGCTAACATCAAGACATAGCCTGCAGCGCCTCTCCTGAGTGCGTGACCATGTCGGTTGGACCCTAGACGACTGGAAAACCGTGGTTGAGTCCCGATTTCAGTTGGTAGAGCTGATGGACTCGAGTTGCCAACAAGGCACTGTGGATTCTCGTGGTTGTCCCATAATGGTGTGGGTTATGATTACATGAAATGGACTGGGTCCTCTGGTCAAACTGAACCGATAATTGACTGGAAATGGTTCTGTTCGCCTTCTTGGAGACCAATTGCAGCCATTTATGGACTTTATGTTCCCAGAAAAAGATGGACGTTGCGACATGTCACCGGGCCATAACTGTTCGCAATTGGTTTTGAGAACATGCCGTACAATTTCAGCAAATGATCCGACCACGCAGATCGCCCAACATGAATGCCATCAAACTTTCATGAGAATGATCGAGAGGTGAGTTCGAGGACAGACTCATACACCGACAACACTTTCACAATTATGGATATCTGTAGAGCCAGCATGGCTCAGTATTTCCACAGGGGACGTCCAACGACTTGTTGAGTCCATTCCACGTCGAGTTGTTGCACTAAGCTGGGCAAAAGGAGGTCTGACACGATACAGGGAGGTAACCCATCTCTGTGTATTTTATTAATTGAAGGGAGTAGAATTCAGATCGAAATGACTGCAAACGAGTTATGAACAACACATGAGATGTGCCAGTCGGACACAGGACTGACGGTTATCAGTAACTCTGGAGATTACTATGTAATTCCTAGACTCTTTCCTAACCCTTTTCCTACTCATCAAAAACCACACATGCCTTCTCTGCTGCTAGCTCCTGGGCACTAAGAGGGTACTTAATTCCAGATTTCAAAGTAGTCTTCTTAATGAAGATTTGCTGTTGAATTGTTTCCCTTACTTCGTTTTATATTACGATGTGACCATTTCTGTAACATGTGACACCACTGTTAACTTTATTTATTGAATTTGTAACCTCCCCCTCACTTATCGACCTTAATGACAGTGAAAAATTAAACCGCATGCACCTAAGAGAAATTTGGGAAAAAGTAATCGTCACCAAAGTAAATTTGTCGGTAAAGAGGGAGGAAAGGGTTACATCTAAATGAAAGGAAATTGCAAATGAAATTGGTGGAAATTAATTTTGAAAAGAGGTAAAGTTAATAAGAAAGTAAATGTGCAGTGGTTACGTAAACAATTAATTGGCGTTAATTAGATATTTGAGATTTGGGGGAAATTACGGTCGCCAGTCCCATGGACAACTACTATAATAACTGAAAATGAAAGATTAATGCACATATATTTATCACTAAAAGCGTGGCAACTGAAGATTGACATGTGTTGTGTGAAAGCTGAATGTTTGTCAGAAGTAATAAATTTTGCTACACTCTGACTTAATTTAGCAAAAGAATTAATAAAACCGGAAAATTGAAAGTTAATTTAGTGACTGAAATCAATAGTGAACTTTGTTTCTGAAGCACTACGAAATTCAATAAAATGAGGTTAGTCTTGGGCTACCTCAACAATCATTTCAAAAGCTACTTGAATCTGCGCAATTTAGAAATAAGAGATTTAACTTTGAACTTGAATTAAATGATTCTGAACAATTAACAATAGGTAAGAGACGAGGTACTGGCAGAAGTAAAGCTGTGAGTACCCGGCCTGAGTTGTGCTTCGGTAGCTCAGTTGGTAGAGCATTTGCCCGCGAAAGGCAAAGGTCCCGAGTACGAGTCTCGGTCGGGCACACACTTTTAATCTGCCAGGAAGTTTCATATCAGCGCACACTCCGCTGCAGAGTGAAAATCTCATTCTGGAAACATCCCCCAGGCGGTGGCTAAGCCATGTCTCCGCAATATCCTTTCTTTCAGGAGTGCTAGTTCTGCAAGGTTCGCAGGAGAGCTTCTGTAAAGTTTGGAAGGTAGGAGACGAGGTACTGGCAGAAGTAAAGCTGTGAGTACCGGGCGTGAGTCGTGCTTCGGTAGCTCAGTTGGTAGAGCACTTGCCCGCGAAAGGCAAAGGTCCCGAGTTCGAGTCTTGGTCGGGCACACAGTTTTAATCTGCCAGGAAGTTTCAACAATAGTAAAATTTATTACGTGCCCAGCTGAGCTGCAATCACAGGTGAGCTAAAATATGGTAACAAAACTCGCACTCTTAATTTGTGCTTGTGTGATCTAAATATTGTAGCCAGCTATGAATACCTTAACTGAACTTTGAAATGAAAGCAGTGAATTCGAATGATATTACTTTAATGCTGGCGTTTGAATTTCAGCGACACTCGGGTTCACTTCGGAAAAGGAAGGGACCCTGCTTGGTAATGCAATTGGGACAATGAGCAACAAAGGTTCATGTCAAGTTGCTGTAAATTGTGATGCAACAATTTTAAAAGCTCAGGTCTGCCGTACAGTTCTAACACTTTACGTGCTTCCAGTGTTCCTTGTTGGTTGATTGAAGGTTTGAAGCCGTCGATCGAGGAGGTGGCGACAGTCACTCATTGCCGGCCGTCGCTGTTGTAGGAGCTGGATGTTGGCGCGCCTTCTTCTCGACACGGTCACCAGGCGAAACGGGCTCTTGATGTGCGCCAGCTAATGCTTCCCGTCCGCGACACCGTGTCAGAAACTATCATAGCAAGTCGAGCGCAATTACATGCTGCCAAACCCCGAAAGCGGGGCAACTCGTGGGAGCTTCACACAACACACCTGCTCCACCATCCTCCTCCAGCCAGACTCCCTCTACCAGCGCTCCACGTGGCAGAGTTAACCCTACCAAAGATCCTAAACACTTTGGTTCTCCACACGATTTATCGATGTAATCGTTCGATAGCATAGTTTTCCCTAGGCCAGACCCAGCGTAAAATACAAATAATATTTACAAAACAAACCAATTATACATCGACATAAATGCATATATATATATATATATATATGGAGTCATTCCAATCCCGGGAGCAGAAAGAGTTACCTTAGGGGGAAAAAAGGACAGGTAAACACTTGCACACACACACATATCCATCCGCATATACACAGACACAAATGTCTGCTTGTGTCTGTGTATATGCGGATGGATATGTGTGTGTGTGCAAGTGTTTACCTGTCCTTTTTTCCCCCTAAGGTAAGTCTTTCTGCTCCCGGGATTGGAATGACTCCTTACCCTCTCCCTTAAAACCCAAATCCTTTCGTCTTTCCCTCTCCTTCCCTCTTTCCTGATGAGGCAACTGTTGGTTGCGAAAGCTTGAATTTTGTGTGTATGTTTGTGTTTGTTTGTGTGTCTATCGACCTGCCAGCGCTTTTGTTTGGTAAGTCTCATCATCTTTCTTTTTAGATATATTTTTCCCACTTGGAATGTTTCCCTCTATTATATATATATATATATATAGTAAAACAATTACAATATATAAAGACACAGAAATGTCATATTTTCAGGTAACAAAATAAGTAAAAAAAATTTATAGTACAATAGATGGAAATATTAGGATATACATTTCCCGCGTTACAAACTACCTTTCGACAGTGATTACAAGTATTTATTATTATGCCCATTAGTTCCGTTTAGAGTTTAACAAGCGGCGGTGACGATCCGCCTAAATCGCTCATATTTAATTCTAATACTCAGAGTTCACAAGCAATCGACGTGTTGGAATGAGAAATTATAAGGGCTTCTGCGAAGAGGCAATTACTATCCGAAACCGGGGAGGGGGCGGGGGTGTTTTTGTATTAACGGGAGCCGTAACCCGTTACAGACAGACTCGTATAAGTTATGGGGTGACGCTGCAGCTAATCGATCAGTGGAATGAGCAGCTGGTCAGTCGGAGCGGGCAGCCAAAGGCCGGGAAGCGACGAGCAACCACCTAAAAATACCGCCGCAGACAATCATTACAAAAAAATGTACTCTGTAAAAATATTGTTCTGTAAGATAAGCTATGTGCTTTGCTACTGATGTATTCCGCACCGCAGGGACTAGATCGTCTCCGTGTAAAGGCTCGTTAGTGAATTGAAAGTCATTTGAGTGCATAGGTTTGGGAAAGGTACAGAGGCGTACATTTTAAATATTGCTGTAAGTGATTTAGTATATTCATTTTCACTGGTTTATCTTGTGGAACGATAGTGAGAACTTGTTGCTGGATTTTAGTGTTCTATTGAAGTATTTCTATACGGGGAATAAGCGGCGTACTCTTGTGAATAACAATTCGTTTATCAGACGCAAGTGGGTTACAGGTATTCTAAGGAAGCGTTGATTTTGCACCAGACTTGAAACATTCAATTTCGCCCTCAGTAATCTCTGTGTAGTCATATAAAGTAAAGGACAGCTGGAACAATATCGTGAGAGAGTTGAAAGCGTAGAGGGATAGGTACACAGGCCTCTTGTATCATGTGCAGTCCCTCTAGGCCGATGACTCGAACTACATGTGCCTAGGTTCCGTATGTGCCGACTGGTTGATGTAACAACGTATCCCAAGTGAAGTTAGTGCACGGAAGAAGAGGGATGCCGCCACGTGGATTAGATTCTGAAACACGGGGGCAGCCGACTTAGGTAGTGAAAGAAATGAAACGGATGTAAACTTGTATACTACTTACTAGCGTTTGTTATACGTATCGTGTTGATATTAACTAACCTACAGCATTTAAACCACTTAAAGACGAAACTGCATTCGTTAGATGTACTATAATATGTGAAATCAATTTAGAAAATGTTGCTAAAAAAATTCCAAACACATTGCGCACGTGGCCAAATAACACAACTCTGTGTGGTTGGTGGAGGATGAAGATGTTACTGGTCATGAATAAAATGCTAATGGAAACGTCACTGAGCAGTTATAGTAATTATGATACTATTACACATTGTAAGAACTGCTTGTATGAAAACTGAGAGTATATCAGATATACGGTCACTCATAAATATACTTTTATAAACTCGAGATTTAAAAAGAAATACACTTTCGTAATGGTTTTAGAGGGAATGTGAAATACGACCAATACATCGTTGAGTTTTATCCTTCGAAATAATGAATGTAATGGGTTATGACAAATTTAACAGCCTTAAAAGTTTTATTCAAACTCGTTCCATACTTAATGGTTCCATACATACCTAGACGGCTACTAACATTAACAGTAAATTAGCTGAATTGTTTAGACATTTACTTCCTTCTATTGAAAGTACCGTTACCAGATGTGTACGTGCTGCATCTAAACTCTTCGTTTATCTCACAGGACAAATTCTTACAGAATTCCTAGCATATTCGGTCTGAGGTAAGACATTTATAAATGCTTTCGCTCTGAAGATAAACAGTACTTTTGTTGTCTCATTGTCTATGTAAGGGATAGGTATATGCAATATCTACTGGAAGCTGCTGAATATTGTTTTCTTAAGAACCTATCATGAGCCAGATGTCAAATTAAATCCCTACGCTGTTATACTGAGTGACTGAAACTGTTTAACAGCGAAAACTTACTCATTTACAAGCGCAGAAAGCAGCTGCTAGACACACACAAATTTTATATGATAAGCGACTAGTGAAAATGGCGCTGTCTCTCCACACGATAACATTACCGTAGAGGCTGACAGCTGCGGAGTTGGCAGATATGCACGTCCATGTGTGGTACCGTGGGATTCAATGAATGAGTACACAACAAGGACGGGAATTTAATTGCAATAATATTTCACCTATATATTACAGAAGGCTTCTGTGTCAGGTGGAGTCTGTTGACTACGCAATTTGTGTCAGCACATTTATTAAGGAAGAGAAACTGTTAATCTCGAATATTGAGAACATTGCTTCAACCAGGCCTCGAAGTTTTACGGGTTTAATACTCTTAAGGGAATAGCAAGTGGCGTTCTATCACCGACAGTAGTACCATATTTGGTGATCAGGGCATTTCTCACAAAAAAATGAAGATTGCTCGTTTGATCCTACAAATTAACCATTATATGTTTCCGCTAGAAAATACAATCAATAGAAGAGATTGAGTGATACGGGAAACCCACATCTCGAGGAATTCGGGAAAAAGACCCAAATAGAAGGAATGGAACCATGGAGTTTTGTTTTGGACAACATTCACAGTTTTACCAGAAATAGAAATACTATTTTACTACAGCAAAAATAAACTGCGGAAATAAATATGACACATTAAGTAATTGAAATAATTTAAAAATACCTTAATAATTAGCTGTGAATAAGGAAAATTTAAGAAAGCATCTATATATTCTAAGCACATATACGCTAAAGACAGAAGCATTAATTCATTACACAATTTAAAATTAAGCTAGGAATTTCAAAACTTCTTTGTCTTCAACAATAGAACATCACAGTTCTGAAATTGTGAGTGAGATTCACTTACGCTGTCTTCTTCTGTAAGATATAATGAATGTGGCATTTATTACGTAAGATTACCTTACATACGGAGTAAAAGATCACAAGAATAAAACTTTACACCGCTGCTGGTCTCCCAAGGCTTTCAAAGGCCCAGGCTTATTTGAAAACTAATAGGAAACACAATTAACATGAACAAACAGATCAAACAGTTAGCGAAAACTCCAGATTTAATGAACCATTGCTGTGGAGACCACAACTTAGAAGCATTAGGCTTCAGTTACGATATGGGGATTCCTTGCCACCATTACACACAACGGCTGACACTTCCAAAGTGTGGGTTGTCGTTGCCTGTCCAGATATCAAGCAGCCGCGGTAACCGACCGATCGGTGAGGAAGGCAGTGCTGGTTGCTCAGTTGGCTGCAATGCCTGTGCAGGCCAAACACGTGACCAGCCAAAATTTACCAGATCCTTTGAATAACAAGTAACTTCAAAAAACAAGTATGACAGGAGCACCTGAAGTACAGTCAGACTTACTAGATGTAAAATATCACGAACCCACCACATGCATTCAGTAACAGATATGAAAATTTTGATTACGAAAAATTAACCAAATAATTCGCAAGAAGCGAAAATATAGATGTCGTAGCAACTGTGCATCTACGGTGTCGCTGAAACAATACGTCGTGTAGAATGCTTACGGACTACCTAACAACGGTGCCATACAAATTGCCCCGCGTAAAACTGCATCTTCAAGTTAAGTGGCTCGAATCAACTTATCAACATAAAATAACAACATCTCTTAAAAATTTTTCTCCTGAATGGCACATCAAAGCATGAATGGTGGATCAAAATAAGTGCCTATGTTAGTAATTAGGAATTAAAAGCAACTTCGTTAAGCCTTAGCTTACATTCGGCCCCGATCTCACCAACACACATAGGCAAAATAACACGTCCAGGATATCAACCGGCACAGCCGCATGCTGTCGCAGCACAAATTAGTCTTACTGGAGCTCCAAGGGCAACGCTAAAACACAATAAAATGAAACATTAGGTAAACAGGCCATATAATTTGCATTCAGTATAAGGAACTGTTTCTTACGTAAAGCAAAAGTTCCTTTAAAAGACACTACACCCAAGCTGCTCACACACGACACTTACTAAGCAATAACACACCAGACCACCAAACATATATTTATAAATACGCTGAAGAGCCAAAGAAACTGGTACACTTGTCTAATATCGTGTACAGCCATCGCGAGCACGCAGAAATGCCGCAACACGACTTAGCATGGACTCGACTAATCTCTTAAGCACAGTAGTTCCGGAGAGGATTGACATCGTGAACGCTGCATGGCTGTCCGTAAATCCGTAAGGGTAAGAGGGGGTGGAGATCTCTTCTGAACAGCACTTTGCAAGGCATCTACATCTACATCTATATGGATAATCTGCAAATCACGTTTAAGTGCCTGTGCCTAGGAGAGTGTTTATGGAACCACCTTCACAATTCTCTATTATTCCAATCTCGTATAGCGCGCGTAATGGACGAACGCTTATGTCTTTCCGTACGAGCTCTCATTTCCCTTATTTTATCATGGTGATCGTTTCTCCCTTCGGCGGTCGTTGTCAACAAAATATTTTCGCATTAGAAGGAGAAAGTTGGTGATCGGATCTTCGTCAGAAGGTTCCGTCTCAACGAAAAACGCCGATATTTTAATGATGTCCACCCCAAATCCTGTAATATTTCAGTGACACTGTCTCACCTTTTTCACGATAATTCAAGTCGTGCTACCCTTCTTTGAAGTTTTTCTATGTACTCCATAATCCTATCTGGTAAGGATCCCACAGCGCGCAGCAGTATTCTAAAACAGGACGAACAAGCGTAGTGTAGCCACGTCTGTTCAATAATGTTCATGTCTGCGGAGGCTGGTGTATAGCGGAAGTGTTTAAAGCCAGAAGAGTGTTCCTGCAGTCACTCTGTAGCATTTCTGGACGTGTGGGGTGTCACATTGTCCTGCTGGAATTGCCCAAGTCCGTCTGACTGAACGATGGACGTGAGTGGATGCACGTGATCAGACAGGATGTTTAAGTACGTGTCATCTATCACAGTCGTATCTAGACAAATCAGTGGTCCCATATTACTCCAACGCCCCACACCACTACAGAACCTGCACCGGCTTGAACAGTCCCCTGCTGGCATGCAATATCCATGGATTTATGAGGTTGTCTCCATACCTGTACACGTCCATCCGCTCGACACGATTTGAAACGAGACTCGTCCGACCAGGCAACATGTTTCCACTCATCAACAGCCCAATTTCGGTGCTGAAGGGCTCAAGTGAGACGTTAAGCTTTGTGTCGTGCAAAATGGTTCAAATGTCTCTGTGCACAATGAGACGTAAAATCTGAGGTCAACAGTCCCCTTGACTTAGAACTACTTAAACCTAACTAACCTAAGGACATTACACACATCCATGCCCGAGGCAGGATTCGAACCTGCGACCGTAGCAGCAGCGGGGTTCAGGACTGAAGCGTCTAGAACCGCTCGGCCACAACGGCCGTCTTTGTGTCGTGCAGTCATCAAAGATACACGAGTGGGCCTCCGAAAGCCCATATCGATGATGTTTCGTTAAATGGTTCGCCGGCTGACAATTGTTGATGGCCAAGCATTGAAATCTGCAGCAATCTGCATAAGGGTTGCATTTCTGTTTCATTGAACGATTCTCTTCAGTCATCGTTGGTCCCTTTCTTGTAGTATCTTTTTCCGTCGGCAGTGATATCGGAGATTTCTTGTTTTAGCGGATTCCTGATATTCATGGCACACTCGTGAAATTGTCGTACGGGAAGATCCCCACTTCATTGCTACCTCGAAGATACTTTGTCCCATAGCTCGTGTGCCAACTATAATACCATGTTCAAACCTACTTAAACCTCAATAACCTGCCATTGTAGCAGCAGTAACCGATGTAACAACTGCACCAGACCCTTGTTGTCTGCCGGCCGGAGTGGCCGAGCGGTTCCGGGTGCTACAGTCTGGAACCGAGCGACCTCTACGGTCGCAGGTTCGAATCGCGCCTCGGGCATGGATGCGTGTTATGTGCTTAGGTTAGTTAGGTTTAAGTAGCTCTATGTTCTAGGGGACTGATGCCGTCAGAAGTTACGTCCCATAGAGCTCAGAGCCATTTTTGAACTTCTTGTCTTACTTAGGCGTTGCCGACCGCAGCGCCGTATTCTACCTGTTTACATATCTCTATATTTGAATACGCTTGCCTGTACCAGTTTCTTTGGCGCTTCAGTGTATATCGGAGAGCAAACCCCTCACAGCAACATAGAGATCATCTTCTTTCTTACACAACCAGCATATCACCTTTCCGCCAGATGTGACCACAAATTGTGGAATAAGAGACGTTTAATAACTCCGTTTTCATATAGTCGAAATGTTCACTGACAAGTCTGCGCAAAACGACCAATGCAACGTGCGACAAATCCACTGTAGCGAGATAAAGACCACGACCATGCCAATCCAGTGGCAGTCCAACAGCAAAACACGGCTGCAATTGCAGCACTGCACGGTGGAATACGCGCCTTCCCCGTTTGACTTGTGCGGACTTTACTCCACTCCACCGATTGCCGTCTACCTTTCTCTCGGCGACATTTACCTCCCTTCGACCGAGAGTCACCTAGCTTCCTCGTTCCACAGCTGAGCGAAGATTATCCTCTTCGCGGAAATCGACTCGGAACGAGTCACCACGGCTCAGTCAGCCCAATATTGCGAATGCGATTGTGAATGTACTGTATAGAGAACTATGAATTAGTAGTGGTGTTCCTGATCCTCTGCCGAGTCGTCCACTGGACATGACACCACTAGGATCGTATGAATAGAATAATTTAATGGTGCCGCCAAGTTAGTATTTGCCTTGCTTTGGTGGCCACACTCATCGAATGTGGTTAGGTCTCCCCCAAAATCACAAGATTGTGCGTCGGTTGTACAACTGTCATTTCTATGCCATCGGTGTTTGCTAAAGTTATCGAGAGGGTTGTATATACAAGGTTACTGAAGCATTTAAATTCACATAATTTGCTGTCAAATGTACAGTTTGGTTTTAGAAATGGCTTAACAACTGAAAATGCTATAGTCACTTTTCTCTGCGAGGTTTTGGACAGATTAAATAAAAGGTTGCGAACGTTAGGTGTTTTCTTTGATTTAACGAAGGCTTTTGACTGTGTCGACCACAAAATATTACTGCAGAAGTTGGAACATTATGGAGTAAGGGGAGTAGCTTACAATTGGTTCGCCTCTTACTTTAAGAACAGAAAGCAGAAGGTAATTCTCCGCAATATTGAGAGTGGTAATGATGTTCAGTCCCAATGGGGCACTGTTAAATGGGGCGTTCCCCAAGGATCTGTGCTGGGGCCACTGCTGTTTCTTATTTATATAAATGATATGCCTTCTAGTATTACAGGTGATTCAAAAATATTTCTGTTTGCTGATGATACCAGCTTGGTAGTGAAGGATCTTGTGTGTAATATTGAAACATTATCAAATAATGTAGTTCATGAAATAAGTTCATGGCTTGTGTAAAATAATTTGATGCTAAATCACAGTAAGACTCAGTTTTTATAGTTTCTAACTCACAATTCAACGAGAACTGAGATTTTAATCAGACAGAATGGGCATGTTATAAGCGAGACGGAACAGTTCAAGTTCCTAGACGTACGGATAGATGGTAATCTGTTGTAGAAAGCCCATGTACAGGATCTCGTTCAGAAACTAAATGCCGCTTTATTTACCATTAGAACAGTATCTGAAATAAGTGACATTTCAACACGAAGAGTAGTCTACTTCGCATATTTTCATACGCTTATGTCATATGGTATTATTTTTTGGGGTAATTCTTCTGTTTCAAAAAGGGTATTTTTGGCTCAAAAACGGGCTGTTCGAGCTATATGCGGCGTAAGTTCGAGAACCTCTTGTCGACCCCTATTCAATAGTCTGGGAATTCTGACATTGCCCTCACAGTATATATTTTCCTTAATGTCGTTTGTTGTTAGCAATATTAGCCTATTCCCAAGAGTTAGCAGCTTTCACTCAGTTAATACTAGGCATAAAACAAATCTACATGTGGAATGCACTTCCTTGACTCTTGTGCAGAAAGGAGTGCACTATTCTGCTGCATCCATTTTCAATAAGCTACCACAAGAACTCTAAAATCTTAGCAGTAGTCCGAACTCTTTTAAGTCTAAACTGAAGAGTTTCCTCATGGCTCACTCCTTCTATTCTGTCGAGGAGCTCCTGGAAGAGCTAAAAAATTAAGCAAATTCCAGTGTTACATTCTTGATTTTCTTTATTTAAATTAATGACGTGTCGCCTGAATATGTTTCTTATATTTCATTTTATCTGTTTCTACAATCGTGTTATAATTTCATGTATTGACTCGTTCCATGACCATGGAGACTTTTCCTTAATGTGGTCCCACGGAACAATAAATAAATAAATAAAATAAAATAAATAGAGCATCTCGCATCACAGTAGTCAACGTTTTCAACTACTACTATCACCAAATAGTCGGGCATATTTAATACTGGGCGGTGGACGCTCACGAATTGTCAGATAATCTATACTGTCGTAGTTCAAGTATGATTTACACGGTTTTCTAAATGCATCTAAAGTGTCCTCTATATTACATGAACGATAATTCCAATTCTTTTATTAATAAGTTGGTGAACAGTAGTTATTACTATTCTAAGTTGCTGAGTGACTACGTACTACTGTTAGTAGAATGAAGTCGTTAGTTTATTTTCCTTTAATAAATAGAAAATTGCTTCCTCAAAAAGCTGCGGAGGAATCCAATAACTTGCCTTTTTTAATGGTCCCTCAGATAGTCCTCTCATAAAACAGCAGTAGTTCGCAGAATGAAATGACAGTTCAATGATTTTGGAATTATCAAGTACATGATATGTTGTAGTTACAAAATCACGCAATGATTTATTACACTACTTTATTACATTTACCTTCATTCTTCTGTTAATGTCTTGAAGGATTTTCCGAGGCAGGTCACAGTCTCATCTTGGATCACTCTTGCCTCTGTGTAGAATACGAAAATTCTGTAACTGTGTATCAAACAAGGAATATCTTGACTGTTTACCGGAAAAAAAACCGTAGACTCATTTCGTAATTGAGGCACTGTTCATCTGCGTTTAAGTGTGGACTACCATGTTTCAGATGACGTGTACCGGGAAAGATATGAAGGATGGTTATAATTAAACTTTCGCCTCTTGATCCAGGGCACGCGAAAAGCTGTTTACCGTATGTGTACCCAAATTTATAGGAATGGTGTTCAGACAATGCGTTGCAGAATTTACGTTGTTGGTAGTGTTAGAATATGGCTTGAAAGTAAATCGAAGAAAGACTAAAGTAATGAGAACTGATACAAACGTAAACACAGGGAAACTTGACATCAGGATTAGTGATAACGAAGTTGAAGAAGTTGATCATTTCTGCTACCGAGGCAACAAAATAACCGATAACTTGCGGAATAATAAGGACATAAAAAGCAGAATAGGATAGGCGAAAAGGGCATTACGGGGCAAGAGAAGTTTGCAAGAATCAAATATGGGTCTTACGTTGAGGAAGAAATTTCTGAGAATCTAGGTTTGGAGCACAGCATTGCACGTCAGTGAAACATGGACTGTGGGAAAACCGGAACTGAAGAGAGTCGAAGCATTTGAGATATGCAGATATGGAACAAAGTTGGGTTCAAATGGCTCTGAGGTCATCAGTCCCCTAGAACTTAGAATTACTTAAAACTAACTAACCTAAGAACTGACATCACAGACAGCCATGCCCGAGGCAGGATTCGAACCTGCGATCGTAGCGATCGTGCGATTCCAGACTGAAGCGCCTAGAGCTGCTCAGCCACATCGGCCAGCAAGAAGAAAGTTGAAAATTTGGTGGACTGATAAGGTAAGAGACGAGGAGGTTCTCCGCAGAATCTAATAGTAAAGGAGTACACGGGAAACATAAAAAGAAGGGATAGGGAGATAGGACACTTGTTAAGTCGCCAGGGAATGATTTCCACGGTACTGGAGGAGCTGTAAAGAGTAAAACCTGTAGAGGAAGGCAGAGACTGCAATATATCCAGCACATAATTGAGCACGTATGTTACAACTCTGAGACGAAGTTGTTGACACAGAAGAGCAATCCGTGGCGGGCCGCTTCATAAACGTCAGAAGACTGATGACAAAAAAATACTAAAGTTGTGTTAGGTATCTGACTTGCCGATATGGCAATTGCGGCGTGGGACTGAAACACAGGCCTCAGTGGGCATTCCAGTTACAGACTGCCAACATGGATGTGGTCACGATGAGCAGGGCCTCACTCGTAGAACTATCGAAAACCATCAACATTGTTGCTGCACTTTGCAAGTGTCGACGCATTGAAGGAATATGGAAAGGCCCTCTTCCCATACCGGTGTGGAAGGACGTGATTCAGAAGTTCGAATGAACTGGCCTTTTAGGAACTATTCCTTGAGAAGCCGACGACGAAGTGCGTCAAAAACTGTTGGAAGTGTCACTGTTGCCTTTGCTCTTTAAGCAGAGCACAAGTTGTGTCACGACAGCTGGACATTCCATGGTCTACCGTTCGAAAACTGCTGGTGCATCTAGTGCGGCTCCAGGTTATTGTGAATAAGGATGGTCGTCACACTGAGCAACGTAAGCAAATTGGAACGTAAACACGCTACGCAATTAACAAAAGTTATCGTCCCGTGTAGAAATTAAAATTTGTTTGTCTCAATGGTTTGTTCGTTATTTCTCTTCCAGGCGTGTCTACGAGTGTTTACACACAGTTTCATTGTCCTACGATGACTCCTTTATCACGGGAACCTCTCAAGTAGCGAAAGTTTAAATACAACCACCGTGTACAGATACCACTTTTCAGCTCCGTTTAAGAGGTCTCTCGTAATTTTTAAGTGTGAAGGCTCGCAGCGTGGCTTTACGTGCCAGAGAAGTAGCCAGATATCTACACTCAACGCCGAGGCCCCTCTCTTCCGTCAGTGCCCATTAAAAGTGAACGCTTAATACAGCCCCCGCGCGGCTGTTAGCGAAACGGCGACGAGTGCATTTCCTGGAGCAGGAAAAAAAAAGAGAGAGGGGAGTGGAAGAAGGAAAAAATAATCCTTAGTGGAGCGTTAGAGGTAAAGGAGCTAAGTCGCGCGGAAGGGAGGGCAAACTAATTGCCGGGCTATCCATTGCGCAGGATTAGGGCGGCACCGGCTGGTCCGGCGGCGGGCGACGCGCGCCCGCTCCGCTGCCGACTGGCTTAGCGAGCGCCGCCGGCAATTCTGCGCGTAAACACCGCCCAGCGGCGAAAACACACGCAGCGGCCGCGCGTTTATCGCGCTGACAACAAGTGTCTGCTGGGGGCGAGGGCACGCAGTCATTAGCTGCGCTGCTTCCCGCCCTCGAAAACGCAGATTCGTTAATCTCTGGTGCTGTTCACAACGTTTAACTACAGGGTTTTAACTCAACCACGACTTCTGTTCGCTCTATTTCATTTTCTATGTTGTAGTTTCGGACAAGTCAACCGAGCAATGTGCATAAATGACCTTGTGGATTACATCGGAAGTTCAAAAAAATGTTCAAATGTGTGTGCAATCTTATGGGACTTAACTGCTAAGTTCATCAGTCCCTAAGCTTACACACTACTTAATCTAAATTATCCTAAGGACAAATACATACACCCATGTCCGAGGGAGGACTCGAACCTCCGCCGGGACCAGCCGCACAGTCCACAACTGCAGCGCCTGAGACCGCTCGGCTAACCCCGCGCGGCTCGGAAGTTCACTGAGGCTTTTTTGCGGATGATGCTGTAGTATACCTAGAGGTAGTAACAATTGAAAATTGTACTGAAATGCGGGAGGATATGCAGCGAATTGACGCACGGTGCAGGGATTGACAATTGAATCTCAATGTAGACAAGTGTAATGCACTGCGAATACACAGAAAGAAAGATCCCTTATCATTTAGCTACAATATAGCAGATCAGCAACCGGAAGCAGTTAATTCCATAAATTGTCTGGGAGTTCGCATTGGGAGTGATTTAAAATGTAATGATCATATAAAGTTGATCGTCGGTAAAGCAGATGCCAGACTGAGATTCATTGGAAGAATCCTAAGGAAATGCAATCCGAAAACAAAGGAAGTAGGTGACAGTACGCTTGTTCGCCCAGTGCTTGAATACCACTCAGCAGTGTGGGATCCGTTCCAGATAGGGTTGATAGAAGAGACAGAGAAGATCCAACGGAGAGCAGCGCGCTTCGTTACAGGATCATTTAGTAATCGCGAAAGCGTTAAGGAGATGATAGATAAACTCCAGTGGAAGACTCTGCACGAGACACGCTCAGTAGCTCGGTACGGGCTTTTGTTGAAGTTTCGAGAACATACCTTAACCGAGGAGTCAAGCAGTATATTGGTCCCTCCTACGTATATCTTGCGAAGAGACCATGAGGATAAAATCAGAGAGATTAGAGCCCACACAGAGGCATACCAACAATCCTTCTTTCCACGAACAATACGAGACTGGAATAGAAGGGAGAACCGATAGAGGTACTCAAGGTACCCTCCGCCACACACCGTCAGGTGGCTTGCGGAGTATGGATGTAGTTGTAGATGTAGAACTATAACCACCACAAGATTTCTGCCAGTCAGCTAAGTTATTGCTGTAGGTTTAACTCCGGCAACTTCTTTGTTTTGACGCAGCGCTGCAAGATAATCTACCCTGCTTAAGCTTCTACAACGCCAGTGTGAGGGATCCACTTGTACGTAGAGCCCGATTTTGTAATATAATTCATGAAAAATGACCTGAAACGATTGTCATGTGTAGAAGCGATTGTATTTTTGACACCACTGAACCAAAGATGTTAGCTGAGTGGCAGAATCGATTGTACTGCAAGTAGACTCGCGTGGAGCGCAGTTTATAACACTGCAACCGTCTGCTATACCATAACCTCAAAGCTGGAGGCAGTTTGTATAATGACATTATTTTTATTCAAGCAGTTATAGTATAAAGAAGCAGAGCAGTGTCACCCTCTGAGAGAAATTTTGTTATTTTGACCGTGTTCTATGTAATGGAGGTGGCTTATTGGAAGTGAAAGTCAAAATTACGCAATTAATTAAACACTATCAAACAATATTTTACCTATCTACACTGTCCAAAGGATAAAGACAACGGTCGCCAGTCTAGGCAAGAGAACGATTGATATTCTTGTTCAAGAAAATAGGTATGAGTATAACGGACAAACACAACCTATTTTGCCACATGCGAGTGCAGTGAACTCTGGCACCTGAATACAGCATGTTCACGTTAAAGTTGGAGCTACCAGATCAAAACAAAATATATACATAAATATTACAGATAACAAAACACACTATTATCTTGAGGACTTAGTCAAACTGAATGGTCTCAATAACGTTACTCTTAACATTCACAATAGAATCGTGAGTTGGACATAGGTTTAGTATTACTTTTCAAACAAAGTGCTATCTGACATGAAATATGGATATGGTTCAAAGCAAATTTAGTTACTGTGCATAGATTAAGTCTCTCACTATTAACATCTGTCTACACGGAATGAAAATGAAATGGAGTTCACTAACAAATTAACTTCTCACTGTCTTTTGAATAAAGAAGTTACAATTTTCATAGTGAGTGGCCTTTCTATTACTCGTTATCTAGCATGTTACACCATTAATATGCACTTTTAATGCACAAGAGGAACCTAATATTGTACAGAATTTCACTTGAATAGCGAGAGTAATTGGAACTTTCTATAATTAAGTAACTTTCTGCATTTAACTATGGAGAGGGGCCCTTAATCTTGACCATTTTAGCAGAGCAAACTAAACATACTTTCAATACACTAAAGAAACAAGCCCTTAACAAGCATGAACATGTAACTTTAGACAATGTCAGTTCTCAACTTTCACTGCATTGAAACACAAAATTGAGATATTTGTAAGATCCGTTCAACATACAATATGAAATTTCCCACACTCTATTGCCATATTAATTTTAATATCCTTTCAATGAAGGACACTCGGTAATCACTTGAGCATAGGAAGGACCCTAAGTGCTTGTGTGACTAGGGATAAAAAATCAAGGTAGGTATAAGAGTTCGACTATAAGTTACCTTATATTTGTGCACACTAAAACATCCAATGAGCTGATCCTTCACCATACATTTCTACTATTCCTTGGTCCTTTGCAGTGTTTGCGCAATGTGGTGGCGATTGCATGTTGGTAGGTGGATTTGCAAGTAGAATTGCTGGACTGTGTCCTTCTTGGTGTCGATGATAGATATCAATTCCAGAATAGTTCCAGCTCTTAGTCCATCCATCCGAGGCATTGGAAAACGGCATGGAAAACCTCTATTGGCACCAGCACAATATACAACTTTTCATGAGCAGTTGACAGTTCGGTATCTCGTCCCTGACTGACTCTTTGTTCCACCTTTCTACCCATGCCAACCATATTTTGCGTGCGCTACAAAGTTCCGTTCCTAAGGGGAACCACACCACCTTTTACATACAAAATAACTAAGAACCCTATGTGAAGGTTAGCACTTTACATAACAGCAACCAAACATATTAAATAAAACAGAATATTTGCACATATTGACATTTCTACACAAAAATTTTTAAATAAAGTTATTTAGTTTTAAAGATAACCAAAGAGATTATATGACAAAGACAGAACTTGTAATTTGCTCATATTGTACATAATACAGTGATTACTCTTCTTACACTCTAAAAGACATCGAAGTTTTACAAATAGAGGAGTATAGAGTTTTGTGTTATCGATCCAATCAAACACATTTACAGAAGCTCAACCATGTAAAATTAAATAAAACAAAAGGCAAAATAAATCAGTAGCGCATTAGAGCTATGGCGTTACACGTTGCAGTTGCCGTTGCATTCTGTTATAGGTAGGATTTAAGACTTAAAGCTAGTGGCTAGCTGTGAGAATTTAGTTATTGGCCAATGGACGCAGCATAATACATTTTTACGAAATGAAGTGATTAATGATACTGTAACTCAAAGGGAAAGGAAGTGGAACAAACTTGTAAGAACCAATGTACCGAAGTCTCATTGTATCGGTAAAATTTTGGAACCTATTTTGTCAAACGACGTCAGACTTTTTATCGTGTAACAATCCAAGTGTTCGTAATTACGCCATAAAGTGAGAATTGTAGAAGAGTTGAGAATTTCACTGATTTTGAAGTTATGTTAAATGTTCCATATCAGATTTTGTGAAGGTGAAACTTTATTCTGAATAAAATCTTCAAACTGAGTCATTCGGTCTTAGCATATCATCTTATCAGTGCCTCATCCTCTTCCATTCGTGTTTATTCAAAACCAATGAATCCTTTTTAAAAGAAATGATTTTTCAATAAGAATAAAAAAATATTAGTGTGCCAGAATCAGAAAAGTATTAATGTTTGTAACAGTTCCAATGAGGTCGACATTGCACAGAACTGAGCCAATATCGAGTATTTTCACTGTACATCTTCAAGGTTATTAATCTACAGCCAATCTACTGACATTATTTGTTTGAAGGTATTTTACGGCCGGCAATGCACTTCGCCGTGCCAAGACTGAATATTTTCTGTGCCTACTGTGGAGGGAACAGAATACCAAGATTAAATCCGTTGCGACTCTAGAGCTAAAGAAAATTTATTTGATTCTTTATTAGCCGGCCACCGTGGACGAGCGGTTCTAGGCACTTCGGTCCGGAACCGCGCCCCTGCTACGTTCGCAGGTTCGAATCCTGTCTCGGGCACGAATGTGTGTGATGTCCTTAGGTTGTATGTATGTATGTTGTATGTTAACCAGGGACCTAGAAACGACGGAGAGGCTCTGTCCCCGCCGCAGTGGTCCACAACCCCACGACGACTACCGCAGTCCATCCCTCCGCCTCCCCACACCGAAACCAGGGTTATTGAGCGGTTCGGTCCCCGGTGGACCCCCACAGAGAACGTTCCACACCACACGAGTGTAACCCTTACGTTTACGTGGTAGAGTAATGATGGTGTACGCGTACGTGGAGAACTTGTTTGCGCAGCAATTGCCGACATAGTGTAACTGAGGCGGAATAAGGGGAACCAGCCCGCATTCGTCGAGGCAGGTGGAAAACCGCCTAAAAACCATCCGCAGACTGGCCGGTTCACCGGACCTCGACACAAATCCGCCGGCCGGATTCGTGCCGGGGACCAGGCGCTCCTTCCTGCTCCGGAAAGCCGTGTGTTAAAGCGCTCGGCTAACCGGGCGGGCCTGTCCTTAGTTTAGTTAGGTTTAAGTAGTTCCAAGTCTAGGGGACTGAGGACCGCAGATGTTAAGTCCCATAGTGCTTAGAGCCATTGTGATTCTTTATTTCCACAGGTAATTTTGCCTTTTTTTTCTTTCTTTCTTTTGTACAGGGTCATAGAACTCAGTGCTCACAAGACTGAGTAAATTTCAGAGGGATTGATTTCATTACGAAAATTGGATATTCGTTTTGTAGATTAGTTATTTGCTCAACAACATATCACACAGTAAATTGGCGTAAGAGAAAGATTACCAATTGCATATTCGTTGCTAAACAAAAACTAAATTTTTTTCTTAAACAACGTTACACCAGGTAATTGCTGCAGCCTATATTCACACGAACATTTTACTGTAATCAAGCCTTGGTGTCCCTCGATAATTCTTACAGTAACAGTTCTCTACAACATGTTAAATAACTGTTACACACGAATTCATTTACATATAAGGAACCATCAACAAGCAATTCAAAAAACTGGCTCTGAGCACTACTGGACTTAGCATCTGAGGTCATCAGTCCCCTAGAAGTTAGAACTACTTAAACCTAACTAATCTAAGTACATCACACACATCAATGCGCGAGGCAGTATTCGAACCTGCGACAGTAACGGTCGCGCGGTTCCAGACTGTAGCGCTTAGAACCGCTCGGTCACTCCGGCCGGCAATAAGCAATGCACCAAATGATTTTTTCCTCGATCAGTTTCGATTTGCAAAAATGCGTATTTTGTTGTGGAACTTAGTGGAATATTTCCTCTTTAGACCTTGTACTTTCATGAGTTGCCGATAGGTGGCGGTGCTTTGCGAAGCCTTCAGAAAGGTGTGTGGAAGGGAGGCCCATTCCAAATTGAGAGGCCTTATTGAGTTTCTTTCGGCGGAAAACCAGAGCATCACAAATATTTTTAGGCGTTTTCAGAATGCTACGGAGGCATGACAGTGAAAGAAAGCACGATTAGTCGTTGGGTGAGTCGTTGACATAATCGTATGGTTCGAATGGCTCTGAGCACTATGGGACTTAACATCTAAGGTCATCAGTCCCCTAGAACCTAGAACTACTTAAACCTAACCAACCTGAGGACATCACACACATCCATGCCCGAGGCAGTATTCGAAGCTGCGACCATAGCTGTCACGCGGTTCCAGACTGAAGCGCCTAGAACCGCTGGGCCACTCCATTCGGCTGACATAATCGCAAGAGGATGGTGCAAACGTTCCGATCTCCTGCGTGCCGGCCAGATGCCCACAGCCGTGACTTCTGCAATGTGTTCGTCGGCACAAAAAGACAAAAGAACTTCTCCCATCTCCATGAGTGTGCAAGTCCCCGCACTACTCTGCACACCAAGGAGAGGAGCTCACAACACTTCACTGGACTGTTCTTCCTCATGCTGCCTACAGCCCAATATCTCAACTTCAGGCTTTCGTCTGTCTGGCCCGAAGAAGGATGCACTCCGCGGGGAAGCAGTACATGGATGATGGGGAGGTTATTAACGCAGCAAGAACGTTGACTCCGACGTCAACCAATGGGGTGCTATAATGCGGGCATACAGGCCCTCCCGGTAAGGTGCCGTAAGACTGTCCCACTTAATGGAGGTTATATTGAGGAGCAGGGTTTTGTAGACAAAAGAGTGGAAATAGTGTTGTATATTGGAATGAAACCTACCTGCTTTTAGGGGAAAAAAACGTGTTGCATTACTTAGTGAACGCCTCTCGTATTTTAAGTGATGTATGGTTCAAATGGCTCTGAGTACTATGGGACTCAACTGCTGTGGTCATAAGTCCCCTAGAACTTAGAACTACTTAAACCTAACTAACCTAAGGACAGCACACAACACCCAGCCATCACGAGGCAGAGAAAATCCCTGACCCCGCCGGGAATCGAACCCGGGAACCCGGGCGTGGGAAGCGAGAACGCTACCGCACGACCACGAGATGCGGGCTTAAGTGATGTACTGTAATGTCACACTGTCAGTGGAGATTAAGTGATTCATAGGTCATGTTCTTTTCTTTTTTTTTATATCTAATACCATACAAACAAATGACCATTTTAAAATCCCATTACCGATTTAAACTAGCCAGTGTTCATCTCTTTCAGTGTATAAATTTGAGACCAAAAATCACCATAAAATGCCTAAAATGTCTCGTATTCTTTTTGATTACTATGTAGCCAATGACTTGGAAGTTTTTGTAGAGTGTTATTATGATTCTTCGTCTTCTGACTTTCAAAGCTGAAGAGACAATGTATTTTTATAAAATGCATAGAAATTTGTCATGTTCCTTTTTATCACATTGCAGCGCATTATTCGGGTGATCTTATAGACTGTATTATGATTCTTCGTCTCCCCTTTATGTCTATTGATAATCTGAAGATAACTACTTGTATGGTGACTGTAAGCAGGGCGGTCAGAAACAGTGCGAAAAGCTGTTAAGGGTGTTGCAAGGTAAGCTTCACTGAGAAATATTTGTTAATAAAAAAATTCGATATGCAGTGTTTCCGATTTTATATGTCTTGGAATTAGACAATCAGGTCGCTGCGCGCTCAAATTCAAGTGGCTGCCAAAGACATTGTTAGGAAATGTGTTCTTCATTTGGTTTCACAGAACTGTACGTGAGAGCGATACAGAAACTGGACATGGGACGATAGTAAGGATCGAACACGAGCCAAAGACTGCACAGTCTCGTGCCCTATCATATGCGTTATGTGAACAACTGACAATAATTTTATCTGGCGGGCCGTTTGAATCTACGCTCGAAACGGCTTGATTGCCTAACTTCGATACAAACGGCGCAGCTATTTCTCGCGACAACGTAACCTCAAAATTTATTACAAGATTTTCAGACTGTTTCTCACCACACGGTATACAAAAATGAATTTTCTTCACTCTTCTTTTACTGCTTCAGCCAATGAAAATGAGACTTTCTCATATCATAGCTGAACCAGAGACAGGGGAACGTTTGGAACCAGGTCATGCATACATTACTTCTCTTGTTCGGCGAGGTAATGGGACGTCAGCGACCGTTAGCGGCAATGTGCGCCAAATTTTTTGTGAAAAAAATCACCATTAGAGCAGGAAGACCACACCTCCTGGGCGCGTTAGGTTGATCGTACTTTGAGCTGTAGACTTGGCAACAAAAGTCTTCTCCTTCAGCCAGTCTCTCGTTTAATAGGCGTATATGAATAGTTGGTTTTCTCGCGAAAAGGGTAGAGTCTGACTATTGCTGTCAGCTGCAAGGCTTCATGAGATACCATCAACAGACCAGAAGTCTCCTCATGATGTTTCATCGTACCACTATAACTTACCTGTTATACAACATAATGAAATGCTACCAGTGTACCTAGAAAAGGCATATATTGTAACCGCAGTTTTTGAGTTCGCAATTGTAAACATGATAGTAGTAAAGCGTCTTGCTTCAGTAGTCGATATAGGTACTGCTTTATATTATGTGATCTGCTGACGCCATTTAACTGGTCTAAACTTGTAATCAATGTATCCTTCCTTGCAATCTGGGCAAATAAAAAGTTTTCCTAATGAAGACTATAACTGGAATTTCGTGAAGGACTTACATTTTATTGAACCTCAAAAAGTGACTACTTTTTGCAAAAATTGTGAGTTAATTTAGCTCTTATCGTTTCCATATGCAAGGAGTTACTGTCCGGTTGACCTGTTAGGATTCTTTCGTGCATTTGAAACGTCCCCTTAGAACAATTTATACATGACTGTGCTTAAACTGACACACAATATTTTTAGCGCAACGCAATCTGACTTTCAATAATCCCTACAAAACAATGGCCCTGACTAACTTTAACCTATACCTTTCACAAATCACTTACCTCACAAAAATCTTCGTTACTCGAACTACTGCAATACAGCGAGCGCCACTATTGCCAGCTAAATAAAAGATTCAAACTACAGAAGGCACTAAGTACTGATTGGGATAGTTAGCAAATGAAAGATATTAATAGAGAACAAACAATGTATTTACCTTAACAGTCATAATATATATAGCAGTTCATGACAAATTACAAAACTCCGCCATCTCTCAACTCACATCCACCACTGCTGGCGGCTCACCTCCAACTGCGCAACGCTACACGCTGTTCACATCCAGCTGCCGCTGCCCACCACTACAATGGCAGACAACAATGCAAACTAGCCACAGACTTCACACAGCACAGCTAGTGATTTTCATATAGAGCGCTATGTAACTTTGCCAATAAGAAAATATAAACAGCCTACTTACATAGCCCCCATGCTCCCCACAAAAAATTTGACATACTTTTTTGGGCAGTGGCCAATAATGATTTGATAAAATTTTTCATAATTACAATAACAAAGAAATCAAATGCACACACTTATTGATACAATGTTGGTCAAAAGCTAAAATTTTCTCACAGTCCATAAAGACAGTCCAGATTGTTCATCACTGTAAAATTGCAGTGTTTTAACTCAAAGTTTGAGCAGTAAAAGAAAATGCACACGGAGGTAGTGGATTTCCATGGAGTCTTGAAGAAGTAGTGTTGTCCTTCCAACGGAAAGACAGTGCTGACACTTGACATGCTGACAGGTAATGGGCCACAACCTGATAGGGATAGTTAGCAAATGAAAGATATTAATACAGAACAAACAATGTATTTACCTTAACAGTCATAATATACACTCCTGGAAATGGAAAAAAGAACACTTTGACACCGGTGTGTCAGACCCACCATACTTGCTCCGGACACTGCGAGAGGGCTGTACAAGCAATGATCACACGCACGGCACAGCGGACACACCAGGAACCGCGGTGTTGGCCGTCGAATGGCGCTAGCTGCGCAGCATTTGTGCACCGCCGCCGTCAGTGTCAGCCAGTTTGCCGTGGCATACGGAGCTCCATCGCAGTCTTTAACACTGGTAGCATGCCGCGACAGCGTGGACGTGAACCGTATGTGCAGTTGACGGACCTTGAGCGAGGGCGTATAGTGGGCATGCGGGAGGCCGGGTGGACGTACCGCCGAATTGCTCAACACGTGGGGCGTGAGGTCTCCACAGTACATCGATGTTGTCGCCAGTGGTCGGCGGAAGGTGCACGTGCCCGTCGACCTGGGACCGGACCGCAGCGACGCACGGATGCACGCCAAGACCGTAGGATCCTACGCAATGCCGTAGGGGACCGCACCGCCACTTCCCAGCAAATTAAGGACACTGTTGCTCCTGGAGTATCGGCGAGGACCATTCGCAACCGTCTCCATGAAGCTGGGCTACGGTCCCGCACACCGTTAGGCCGTCTTCCGCTCACGCCCCAACATCGTGCAGCCCGCCTCCAGTGGTGTCGCGACAGGCGTGAATGGAGGGACGAATGGAGACGTGTCGTCTTCAGCGATGAGAGTCGCTTCTGCCTTGGTGCCAATGATGGTCGTATGCGTGTTTGGCGCCGTGCAGGTGAGCGCCACAATCAGGACTGCATACGACCGAGGCACACAGGGCCAACACCCGGCATCATGGTGTGGGGAGCGATCTCCTACACTGGCCGTACACCACTGGTGATCGTCGAGGGGACACTGAATAGTGCACGGTACATCCAAACCGTCATCGAACCCATCGTTCTACCATTCCTAGACCGGCAAGGGAACTTGCTGTTCCAACAGGACAATGCACGTCCGCATGTATCCCGTGCCACCCAACGTGCTCTAGAAGGTGTAAGTCAACTACCCTGGCCAGCAAGATCTCCGGATCTGTCCCCCATTGAGCATGTTTGGGACTGGATGAAGCGTCGTCTCACGCGGTCTGCACGTCCAGCACGAACGCTGGTCCAACTGAGGCGCCAGGTGGAAATGGCATGGCAAGCCGTTCCACAGGACTACATCCAGCATCTCTACGATCGTCTCCATGGGAGAATAGCAGCCTGCATTGCTGCGAAAGGTGGATATACACTGTACTAGTGCCGACATTGTGCATGCTCTGTTGCCTGTGTCTATGTGCCTGTGGTTCTGTCAGTGTGATCACGTGATGTATCTGACCCCAGGAATGTGTCAATAAAGTTTCCCCTTCCTGGGACAATGAATTCACGGTGTTCTTATTTCAATTTCCAGGAGTGTATATAGCAGTTCATGACAAATTACAAAACTCCGCCATCTCTCTCCTCACATCCACCACTGCTGGCGGCTCACCTCCAACTGCGCAACGCTACGCGCTGTTCACATCCAACTGCCGCTGCCCAACACTACAATGGCAGACAACAATGCAAACTAGCCACAGACTGCACACAGCACAGCTAGTGATTTTCATATAGAGCGCTACGTAACGTTGCCAATAAGAAAACATAAAGAGCCTACTTCCACATTATTTTGTTTCGTATGATTCTGAATTATGTCCAGCGGAACAATGAACTTCTGACCGTGTATGTGTATTATATATAGATGTCCGTTTTTATACATGTTGTATCCTGTTGGTGACAAAGTCATCGGAGTACGTATACTAACATGCTCCACAAACCACTGTCATTCAACAGCACGATACCATCTGCTATAAGGGAACCCATTAAGCATGAAGAGATGCAGGTGATCCAGGGTAATGTATCACATGTTCTTTGAAGCCTCGGGGAATCTCTCCCATAATGTAATACTAGCCCCACTGACATGTGGCCGCGGCGCCTGGATGGCAGCTTATGCATACACGGCCATGCGATTCATAAAGTAAGGTGACACTATTCCACTCATACACAGTCGTATGTAGATGAAGCAGACTGCTGCCTTTACTACTTTCAGGAGCGTGAAAGCCCCGGATCATCACGTTCTCCGATGGGGAAACGACGTCTAGCAAGTTATCGCCTCTTCTAATAATTTCCGGGAATGCAGCCGGATCCCGTCGACATTCTGCCACGATATTTCGGCCCAGAGACGTCCGGCCATCATCAGGTGAGTACACAACTACTGAAGAGCCCAGGTGCAGTCGCGGTATTTATGCCAAATCTCGCGCATGTGAAATGTACTGGCATCCTACAGCGCATGCGTCAGGTGTTGACATGCGCAGCATAGCCGAGTTGTACGTGCTGCCCTCGGTGGTGGCGCATGGCGCATGTCAACACCTGACGCATGCGCTGTAGGATGCCAGTACATTTCACATGCGCGAGATTCGGCATAAATACCGCGACTGCACCTGGGCTCTTCAGTAGTTGTGTACTCACCTGATGATGGCCGGACGTCTCTGGGCCGAAATATCGTGGCAGAATGTCGACGGGATCCGGCTGCATACCCGGAAATTATTAGAAGAAGAAATACGCCGGGAAAATTTCAGAAGTCACAAGTTATCGCCTCATCGTATTTTCCCCATCTTCCTAATCTTCCAGCCGGCCGGTGTGGCCGAGCGGTTCTAGGCGCTTCAGTCCGGAACCGCCTGCCTCGGGCATGGATGTGTGTGATCTACTTAGGTTAGTTATGTTTAAGTAGTTCTAGGTTCTGGGAGACTGATGACATCGGATGTTAAGTCCCATAGTGCACAGAGCCATTTGAACAATTTTTGAACCTATTCTTCCCACAGACCATCACGACGATTGATGCAACCGAAGAGCTTCGATGGTTTCGAGATACTCGTTCCCAGGGGCCAGACTGTCACATTCAGATCTTTGTTAAAGTCGCCGGCCGGTGTGGCCGTGCGGTTAAAGGCGCTTCAGTCTGGAACCGCGTGACCGCTACGGTCGCAGGTTCGAATCCTGCCTCGGGCATGGATGTGTGTGATGTCCTTAGGTTAGTTAGGTTTAATTAGTTCTAAGTTCTAGGCGAATGATGACCTCAGAAGTTAAGTCGCATAGTGCTCAGAGCCATTTGAACCATTTGAACCAAGCCATTTTTAAAGTCGAGATATCAGTGGAATTCCCAATTTGTGGCCCGTAATTCTTTCATCTTCATTTATTACTAGGTTTGTACTGGTAATCTCGAATCGAAAAGAGTGCTACAGTTCCCAAAGGTTCACACAGATGCGCCGTATTTATGTGACATTGCGCAGGAAATTAATGGTTCAAATGGCTCAGAGCACTATGGGACTTAACTGCTGAGGTCATCAGTCCCCTAGAACTTAGAACTACTTAAACCTAACTAACCTAAGGACATCACACACATCCATGCCTGAGGCAGGATTCGAACCTGCGACCATAGCGGTCGCGCGGTTCCAGACTCTGACGCCTAGAACTGCTCGGCCACACCGGCCGGCGCAGGAAATTAATGTAGTGAAATAAAAGTCCATAAATAAGTTAGTTGCACCATGTGCCATAAGCCATTTACAAAATATGATCGTAAATTCATTTTCACAGCCGAGTCATCAGTAAATCGTAGATCAGTATCAGTGAATGACGATTTCGCTAATAAAGACTCGTTGACAGGATAGTGGCCTAAAGAAAAGTTGCCAAAACAGGTGTACAGCAACAGAACTGAGTTCAGAGCGGTTTCCTCTTTAGTGTTGTCGAGGCCATTCCGCGTTTATCCACGCTGAAGAAATGAAGGTTACGGCAGAACGTCATAATGATTAGAGAGCACTGATTCGAGAATGAGGAACGACCTCCACCGTCCTTTTCCATGCAGCCATCCCGGCCGATCATCATACGTGATTTAGGGAATACAATAAGAAACGTAAATAAGGATCTCCAGCGAGGATGTGATCCCACTACACCCGAATGGGGGCCTTGTACCCATGCAGTGCAAAATACTTGAAAGTAGCAGTTTTAGTTAAGTACCAGCGCAAGGTAATAAATGAGCTCGTTATTTATCCCCAGTTATAATGTACAAAAATATACGGTATGTAAATTAGATATTCATTCTCTCACGGTAATACTGATATACTGCTCGGCAAGCTTTTCGTGGCCTCTGCATTGAGATAACTTGGTCTTAGTTGTTAGGCTGCATTATATTACTGCTCAAACTTCTTTCTTCGGTGCTCAAACTCGGGACCTGCAAGTTTCGCAGGAGAACTTCCGTGTAGTCTGGAAGGTGGTAGACATGGTTCTGTCGGAAGTAAAGCTGGGAGGACGGGTCGTCAGTCGGGTTTAGGTAGCTCAGATGTTAGAGCACTTGCCCGCGAAAGGCAAAAGTCCTGAGTTCCAGCCTCGGTCCGGCACACAGTTTTAATCTCTCAGGAAGTTTCATATCAGCACACACTCCGCTGCAGAGTAAAAATCTCATTCTGGAAACATCTCCCAGGCTGTGGCAAAGCCATGTCTCCGCAATATCCTTTCTTCCAGGAGTGCTAGTTGTGCAAGTTTCGCAGGAGAGTTCTGTGAAATTTGGAAGGTAGGAGACGAGGTACAGGTGGAAGTACGGCTCTGAGAACGGGTCCAGAGTCGTGCTGAGGTAGTTCAGTTGGTAGAGTACTTGCCCGCGAAAGGCAAAGGCCCGAGTTCGAGCCTCGGTCCGGCACACAATTCTAATCTACCAGGAACTTCCATATCAGCACACACTCTGCTGCGAGTGAAAATCTCATTCTAGTGTGCTGTTGTTTTCCATTACGTATACGAATGTAATGCACTGTATCGTTTACTATCACTGTTACTGCTACTGTTACTATCGCTACTGTTGTTTCTTTTGAAACTACTTTGAATTAAGTATGAAGTTACGTTCATTTTACGTGCTATGAGAGAAACCTGCAGTAATCTGAAGACAAACTTATTTTAATGTAGCGCAAGAAGTAGCGTAAAATGGATGATTAACTGAGATGATTTCTAATTTCATCGAACATTTACGAGCACTGAGAAATTGAAGTAGCGGAAAATGGATGATTAACTGAGATGATTTCAAATTTCATCGAACATTTACGAGCACTGAGAAATTTTAGAGATTTTAATAGGCAGCATCTCAGATATTTTACAATTTCAGAAGTAAGTAATTCACTTTATTCAAAAGTGAGTTTTCGTTTCAGAGTAAACGGCATGAAATTTAAGCGATGAAGCTGAAAGTTCTTCACTTGTCAGATTCAGTTGGTTTCTAACTCAATAGTGGATATCTCTGGAGGTTATTCCAATGAACTACTCGGCCTTCCATAAATTAACTTTCATTATTGAAGGTTAGAAAATTTGTGCTGAACCATTACGTAAAATATGTTAAATTCAAATAAGATAAGTTTCCATGGAAAAGCTGTGTACAAGTGTTGCACAACTTCTGGCAGGAGAATAGTTTTTATTGTAAAGTCAATATAAAAAAAAATCATGCAGACTACGGAATTTGGTCATGAGGAATGTTGGCCAGAGACTATTTTAATGTCTGCTGTCATGTCACCGTTTTTGGCTTTTATGCACAGTTTTGTTGCTACTCCGCGAGCCAACGAATTTGAAAGTAAGAAATAAATAAAATAAAACTTCCGGTCTACAGTGTCCAACGGGCACAATATTTCGGCGGTCATACATGTCGCCATCATCTCGTGAACTGACGGACTGAGCTCCTGTGATGGCGACATGTATGATCGCCGAAATATTGTGCCCGTTGGACACTGTAGACCGGCAGTACACCCGTGGATATTTGACAGTCAAATACGCCGGTAGATACTGAAGAATCACAAAATAAAACTGGTTATGGTGATATACTGATCTGTAGCTTAGCCAGAGGTGTAGGCTAGGTTGGAAGGTAACAGTATAATTGTGACTTGGCAAAGTCAAGGAATGTGATTGTAATAATTTAGCTTACCAGGGGTCTAGGTTAGGTTGGAAGACGACCATTTGGTTATGAGTTGGCGAACCCAACGAATATGACATTAAAAATATCTGACTGTGGTGAAAGACTGTTTGGTACCTTAGCCCGTTTGAAAAAAAATCGCCGGTAACATCAGGTTAAACACCGAAGCGCCAAAGAAACTATTATAGGCATGCGTATTCAAATACAGAGATATTTAAACAGACAGAATACTTTGCAGTGGTCTTACGGATTTACGACAGCACTGCAGGATTCGTGATGTCAGTTCCCACCAGCACTACTTCAGACATTAGTTGAGTCCATGCCACGTCGTGTTACGACACTTCTCCTCGTTCGCGCCGCCTTACACTATTTTAGCAGTGTCTTTGGCTCTTCTGAGTAGTAGCCCTACTGTTGAAGAGTTTCGTCGCTAGCTTCATATGTCACTGATCAAAGCTGACGAGCCCTACCGAAGATGCCTCTATATCTTACGGAATTCTGTCTTTCCACCCTACAACATTAATGAAAGATGAACTGGGTGAAAGACTATACATCATTTTAATGTTCTTCTATACATACAACGAAAATTAGCATTCCTGAGATAAATAATTGAAAAATATAAATCTATGTAATAACTTAGTTCTCACGCACATCACACACACACACGCACACACACACACACACACACACTGTAAGTAGGCTGTTTATGTTTTCTTATTGGAAACGTTACGTAGCGCTCTGTATGAAAATGACTGGCTGTGCTGTGTGCAGTCTGTGGATAGTTTGCATTGTTGTCTGCCATTGTAGTGTTGGGCAGCGGCAGCCGGATGTGAACAGCGCGTAGCGTTGCGCAGTTGGAGGTGAGCCGCCAGCAGTGGTGGATGTGAGGAGAGAGTTGGCGGAGGTTTGAAATTTGTAATACTGGATATCATGAACTGCTATATACATTATGACTTTTGAACACTATTGAGGTAAATACATTGTTTGTTCTCTATCAAAATCTTTCATTTGCTAACTATGCCTATCAGTAGTTAGTACCTTCCGTAGTTTGAATCTTTTATTTAGCTGGCAGTAGTGGCGCTCGCTGTATTGCAGTAGTTCGAGTAACGAAGATTTTTGTGAGGTAAGTGATTTGTGAAAGGTATAGGTTATTGCTAGTCAGGGCCATTCTTTTGTAGAGATTTTTGAAAGTCAGATTGCGTTGCGCTAAAAAATATTGTGTGTCACTTTAGTGAATGTTTGAGTACGTTCAGGTTTGCTCAGCTGTTTGAAAAGCAAATAGTGTAAGAGGTTTATCAGCACAGTAATTCAGAAATTGTTCTAAGGGGACGTTTCATAACACACACATACACACACATATATACATATATATAAAACATTGAAATAGTTACAGAATTTATATAGTTAGTGTTTCTACTCAAATGAGCGTTGTAGAGTTTTCCTGTTTATGAGACGTGTGAATTTTGTGTCTGTTTCATGTACCAGACTAAGTGATGAATTTTGAATCAAACGAGTGTCACTAAATTTACCTGAAAATACTGTAGAGGCTAATCGAGCCACTGAGAATAATTTTCACTATTGACGTGACAACGTAATATCAAGGTGAGTACGTTTTTATTTGCGACATCTTGTCTTACTGAAAGAGACATTTTGCAGAGATCATTCATTGTGTTTAATAGGTTATCCGAGAGCGCTAATGTGCTGCTTCCTGGCCTTGGGTAGGCGCACCGTCCCCGGATCGAATCCGCCCAGCGCATTAACGACGAGGGTCGGTGTGTTGGCCAGCCTAGATGTGGTTTTTAGGTGGTTTTACACATCCCACTAGGTGAATACTGGGCTGTTCCCCACGTCCCGCCTTACTTGCACGACTCATAGACATTTGCAAGACGTTCCCATTATTACATGATTTACACAAGATGCAGACAGCTGGGGTACACTTGTTCCATCCCAAGGGGTACAGGGTGGCGGCAGCAAGGGCATCTGGCCACCCCTTCAAATTAACCTTGCCAAATCCGATTGTAACTACACCAACAACTGCGGGACAAAGGCGCAAGCAAAAGAAGAAGAATTCATTGTCGTTTATAATAATAATAATAACAGTAATAATAATAATTATCACTCCTTAATCAGTTTTGAGAAACAAGGCAAGATTGTAGCCATAGTTTTAAATATATTATAAGACTGTAAAGGTTTTCATTTGGTATGTGGAAAAGTCTTTTGTAGTAATTTAATGAATTTTTTAGCTAAAGGGTATACAAAATTGTATCACAATTCAGAACAGTTATTAACAGAAATAACCTTAATTACATTTTTATAACTGAAATGGTTAAGACACGGAAAGGAAAAATGGAGTTTAGAAACTTGATGGATTTATTATGACAGGAGAATCTGCATGAATTCAAAGAATCGGATGTTGAAAGCAAAACGATTCTGATTCAGGGTAGGATAAATGGGAATGAACAGGGTAATCCTGGGGTGTGTGGGTCTACAGTAAGTCGAAGCGAAGAAGGATCTGAAAATAATTTGCCGAAGTGTTTGGGGAATGTCACCGAAAACACGGTGGAAAGTGCGCCAAATTGACGCAAAGCCAAGGATTATTTCACAGGATTTTCAATTAAATTAGAGGAAAGGACTAAAGAACGAGATCGTAAACAAGAGGAAACGAATAAGAAAAGCTTCAATGATTTAGAACGTAAACAGGAGGAACGGGATTAGAGAATCTTTGGAGATTTAGTACAAATTCTATGAGAACTGGCCAACGTAAATATAAAGAAAGAAAGTTTATCTGAATTAGTCAACCAGTCGGAAATCGAGGTTGAGACAGTTAAATCCGAGCAAACTAAGGTTGGGGGAGTGGTAGATAACTTAGCAAGTAAGATTAACGGTATGGAATTAGATCGTAAAAAACAAACGATTATTTGGCCGAGAAGTACAAAAATGGGAGGATGGTATATCTGAGTGGATTGAAGCTAAGGCTGCAGACATAAATGCGCGTGTGAATTCGGAAACTACTTCAGTCATCCAGAGCGCAAATAAGGAATAAGGTTTAGATAATAGAGAAGTAATGAAGGAATGTAAATATCCATTTCACCGGATAGAAGATGAGGTAGTGTCTGAGATTCCGATAGGGTAATTCGAAATACATCATTAGTTAAGTTTAATTGAAAACGACGTCTACGTAGAAAGTAGAACAGAGCGGAATACTTCACCGCAAGTGCTGAAAACAGACAAATTTACCACCCTAAATATAGGCAACGAACTAAGTACTGTAATGAACCAACATCTTTCAGTAGGTATTCTAACCAGAGGACAACGTGAGGCGTAATATAACGTCCCTTTTGCTGCTTAAAATCGAACTGAGTATTGTTAAAAATCATTGTTTCAATATCTACTCGTCAAAAAGAGGTGTAAAGTCGCCCAACAGTTTTGTAAAAATTTTAGGAATATTTATCCATGTTCATGAGCAACAGCCTTGCCCCAGTGGATACACCGGTACCAGTTAGATCATCGAAGCTAAGCGGTGTCTGGCCAGCACTTGGATGGGTGACCATCTGGGTCGCCATGCGCTGTTGCCATTTTTCGGGGTGTACTCAGCTTCGTGATGCCAATTCAGGAGCTACTCGACCGAATAGTAGCGTCTTCGGTCAAAGAAAACCATCATAACGACCGGGACAGCGGTGTGCTGACCACGCGCCCCTCCTAGGCGCATCCTCAGCTGAGGATGACACGGCAGTCGGATGGTCCCGATGGCCCACATGTGGCCTGAAGACCGTGTGCTCCATAGTCATGGACAGAACATCATATAATACAACTCACTGTATTTCATAACTCTGCCTAACGGGCTAATGAGGCAGCTGGATCTTGTAGAACTTACAAAGATTTTGAAAACTTTTTATGTGACAATTTTGGTCCCCCAGTAAACAGGAACGTGTTCATATGGAGGTGTGCATTCCTGAATGTTACTTTCCCGAAAGGGCAGTCTAAGGAAACTGTTTGAGGGTTGTGTTAATTTCTAATATCGCTTAGGGAAGTGTTGCGAAGTCTTGAAGTCACACTATGCACACGTATTAGAGAGAAACTAATCTACATTTAAGATACAGGTGTAGATCATTTTATGTCAGTTGTTGAATCCTTATATTTGATCCAGGAAGATATTAAAAACTTAGTAGCAGAAATAATTCAACAAATTTCTCCTTTGGAAATAGTAATAATAATGGCTATAGACATAACGAAAATAATAATAGCAACAATAACAATTATCATAACCATTATGAAAATGATAATGGGAAAATTGGGCATTCTACAAGACCACCTTTACCTAAAAATCGAAGTATCGACCTTACAATAATAACGATAGTAACGGTAATTTACAAAATTTAAATAGGAATCATACATATAGTGTGAATTTTAATCATGATTACCATAACAATCGTAGGAAAATGCCGAATCAATGGTGTAGACATAATAAAGGTCTTTGGCATCAACCAGCTGAATAAAATTTACCCACAGAAGGTCAAGTAAGTAATAATAACAATAATAATGATAACCCATATACCCTTCATGGTCCATGTAAAGATAGCTGATGTAACAGATGGTGCACGAAATGGACCATCCTCCTCGCAGCACTAGGACCAACCATTCTTAGCCTTCCGAGACTGGGTGGAGGGCAGGAGCTGGGTAACTTACGAAAAAGGGTCTACATGTTAAGATATAACGATGAACTAGATGTTAAAAAGGAATGAAGTACCGAACCAAGACAGTGTAAATTAAGCAAAGGTAAGTTAATATAAGTTGTAACTAAAGCAACTATTAAGGAGGTACCTACTGAGATAATTTTGGATACTGCAGCTGCCACATGCCTATGAGTAACATTTTTTTCAAACAGGTTAGCCATAATAAGATTGCGGCTTTGCCAGTTGAGATCTGTAGCATTACTGGAGCTTTCACGGTACAGACTATCAGAGTTCAAATGCAAGTGGACGTAATTCACAATGAGGAAGAAGTAAAATGCAGCTTCTTCGTCGTAAGAAAATCATCCTTAGATTGCATCTGAGAATGGATTTTTCTCTGCGAGAGGAAGGCAATAAAATTCCTCGAGACAGGACATCGTTATGCAGAGGGGGAAGGTAAACGAATAAGACTGGATTTGCTGAGAAACCCGGAGCTGAATCGTAAATAATGCAAGTATATTAATGTACAACGATTTGGATCTACGTCACTACACATAGTGACTGATTTTTGTTCCGAAAATTCAGCTCAGTAACAGAACGTACAGAATAAGGATAATCTTATTGGTGGCAAAGTAGCGGAGTCATAATATTTAACTCAACAAAAAGAGCTATACCACTGATTAAGCAGATAAATTCAAGTGTTTGCAGAGAAACCGTGGATAATATAAGACTGATATGCCGAAACTTTAAGACCATTGCTCACATCTAGGCTGGATGTCAGATGGTGGTGTTGCGCGAACGTGACACGGCGAGGAAAGTACAAAAGTGGACCAAAGATGGATGGGGAATCATTCTAGCAAGAACACAGCCTTCAAATGGGGAAATCTGCTGACATAAGAGAGTTTGACAAAGATATCTTTAAAACGACGGAGCTGGTTGAATGTCCACATGCTACAGTAGTGAGCATCCATGGAAAGTCGTCCGTTGCAGACGATCCGTACGTGTTTACACGTTGGCCCAACTACTGTACATCGCCAGTCGCGATTGCAGTGACCACGGGGTTATCGTGATGGGACCCTGGACCAATGGAAACGCGCCGCCTCATGGTCGTTTCACAAACGCCCTCGTCCACGTAAATGACGGTTCGAAATGTAAACCGCGTCAAGGCTGGTGGGAAGAGGACTTTCTGTTGCGCCCACGTGGACCCTTTGGTAGTAATCGAAGACGTTTAATAGCTATAGACAGCCTGCACCCCTTCATACATGACGTCTTGCCCGCCGGCGATGCCATCTTCTAACAGGATAATGGTCCATGTCTTAAAGCCAGACCCGTGCTACACTGGTTTGAGCAGCGTGATAGTGTTCTCACTTTGATGTCTTGACCACGAAATCAGTTTACTGTGAATCCAATGGAACCCATTTCGGTCGTTATTAGGCGCCACCACGACGTACAAAAATCATCAGACCGCTGTTTAAGGAAATAACATAATCTGCGCATGGACATCTGGTACGACATACCTCCACAGAACAAACATCAAACTGACAAATCGATAATACGCACAATCAGGTACGTATTGCGGTCCAGAGGTCGACCGACAAGTTATTAAGCATGAGATCTTAAAAAAACTACTGGCTATTAAAATTGCTACACCACGAAGATGACGTGCTACAGACGCGAAATTTAACCGACAGGAAGAAGATGCTGTGATATGCAAATGATTAGCTTTTCAGAGCATTCACACACGATTGGCGCCTATAACGTGCGAGGTGCCGGGGCTAGCAGTGTTTTTAACACTCAATTCTTAGAGAATTTACATATGTACATGATGCTCTAAGCCCCCCCTTTTCTAACTCCAACTTTTCCTGTTGCACAAGGATAAAAAAAATACGCGAACTGACTCTAATCAACCCTGCCAGTGGAGTAGAAGAGAGTTTGGCACCTGCAATAATTTAATTTGTTAAATAAGTTAATTAAACGAAGGTTTCATTAACATAGTGAGGAATGATGGGGTTGCTCTATCTATTAACAGAATGAAAGTTCTGTCCAAAATAACAATATGATTTATTAAGACTAAACACAAAATAATAAACAACAACACATGAAACATTAACAATATATCAAATTGGCTCTAATTGGATACTTAAACAAACGCTGTGAAATTGAAGTTGTCCCTAAACTAGATTGTGAGGATTATGACGAAGTGGTATGTGCAGCCAATTCCTAGCAACTCAATTCTTAGAGAAAACACATAGCCAACCCACCATTAATTGCTGCTACCCAAGACAGAACAAAGTTAGGAAAAAAAAAAGACGAACAGGCGCACTCTGCTGAGCTCTGATTGTCACCTAGGAAAATCCCTATCTGCCAGTGCTGCGGACATACATTACCAAACCGACTTCTTGACTCCCAGAACACGATCTGCCGTACCGGAGCCGTTGGCTGGTTGCCTCGACGTCCTCGACCGAAAGGCGAGAGACGACTACCCACTAGAGCACCCGTACAAAAAAACCGAACACAGAACATTCCCGCCCCCACGACAGTGGCCGTGGTTAAACGTTCCAATCAGCAACTCGAAAACCGGCGGAAATTCCACTCCATTGCCGGAACGCTACCATTCCACCAATGGAGATTCTTGGCGCCAATTTCTGCGCCGATCTTGCTACGTCACGGAGCTATGCCCTGAGCAAGCCAATCACAGTTACTATTTTGCAGAAAGTGCGGGAATTTTCCCGCCACAGCTGCCTGGGTACACAAGTCATTCCCACGCCTCGCTGGTAGCCCGCCAGAACGTGTTTTCGCTAAGTTTCTGCGAAGTAACGGAACCTCTAGCCCAGCCACTACTTCAAGCTCTGCGGGCATGCCTCTTGACAATGTCGGTGTCTGCAAAGCATTCACTCGACTTCCTCACACCCGTCGGCTTAAAGCTTTCCAGATCAGCAGAGCCCGCCTGTCACCGGACCACCCGGGTGACGAGAGACGCTGCGTGGGAAGTCCGCGCGTGAAGGAATAGCAACTTTCCACCGCATGCAATTATAGAGGAGAATCGTAAGATAGAAATATGAGAGGGGGCTCATGCCACCTCTCATAGCCCCTACGCCATTTTAGATTGTAATTGGTGAGCGGTTGGCTCACTTAGGAGCAAGGTAGTGAGTCAATCGCCCAAGAACAATCTCGCAAACTGGCTGCACATGCCGCACTCTATAAAGAAAATAACTGCAACTGAAAAATGCAGCTCATAGAGGGAGGATTATTTATGATGTATCCAACTTCACCTTCTTAATATGGAACACTAACACTCACATCACACATCCATACCCAGGGAGCCCCTTCCAAACACCGATTCACACAGACATTCACTCTCTAAATATGGCCCGGGCATGTGAGCCAAATATGGAGCAATTTATTCTTTACAATCAGAGTTGGAGTGCTCCGCAATTAAATGCCCAAGATGTTACAACAATTTTAATCATTAAACTAACCTGAACTCACTCACACATGATACTATTTAAGTTAACAATCTCTTTGTGAGCTTTCAGAATCTAATTACGACCTCCGATTCATTCTGTCTCCCTGCAGCAAGAATAACCTTTACAAAATGTTCCCTGAACTGATGGTCCATTCACAATGACAGAGGTGGTATCTGCTTCAGTTTATGGGGACTTCAGGCACACTGTTTCCATACACTCAACAATAAATACAAGATAAAAAAAATGGTGTGGAGAACAATACAGTAAATTGTAATGAGAATTACAGTGTAAAACAAACACATACAAGGTATCACATACATTACAAAAACAACATTAGAGAAAGAAATTAAAAAAAAACAAGGTTCATGGGACATTAAGTTGTGCATGCACATTGCACACTGTTCACGACCGTGCTGAGAATGTGGCACTAAATCACATTGTTAGAAATGTTCGAAGCACTTCACAAATTCATTAGTTTCTCTGAGGGGGTTGGTATGTTGAGTCACATGCATTGATGCACGTGGTTCCATGTCTTGAGCATTGGAGGGCGGCTTTTGGGATGGGGCCACAGTACTGACATCACATAGGGCTAAACGTCGGGTGTTGTTGCTACGTTGTTGCAACAGCAATAGGGAGTGCTGGAGCGTCTGCAGTACGCTGTTGAGATTGTAGTCAGACCCACGCATATGATCACGGCAGTACGGTAGGAAGACACAGTGATAGGCCCTCCTCACGTCGATTAATTGTCTCTGATGTCTACTTGTTGGGATACATCACTAGTCTAGGTCTCTTCTCTCGCTGGGCAGTACTTTACGTTTCCCAATATTGCAGTTCGACGAGGGATGATGGCACGTGGAGTGACTCCACAAGTGTGTGAGGTCATCCATACAGGATCGAACTAGGAGCGACGATTGCTAAAAACTGCTCTCTAATAGAGAGGAGAAGTTAGAAATGAGACTATACATTTGTTAGTGTGGCACGATACTGCTTTGTGTAAGCAGATCGGCCAATGCTAGTGAGTTGTAAAAACCCAAACAGGTGAGTATATAGCGTCCCTTTCTGTCCTGAGGCACATGAGACGCCAGTTATGACACCAAATGTGATCTTCTTCGTGTACTCACGACTACGTGGTCTGCCGCAGGGAATCCCTCCAAACGGCTGCCTCGTGTGGGTCGCGTGTCAGTGTCAACGGCCAGCCTCACTTTCGCTTGTGGCCCGGCGAGGATCCTCCCTAATCCCTCAGGTACACGGCCCGGTGACTGTCAGCTTGTAGGACCGGACGCCCTCGCGCCCCTCACGTCAGGTAGCGCGTCGACGCTCTCCTCCTGCAGGTAGCCGATGACCTCCGGCTGGCCTCTGCGTTGCCACTATCCCAGTCCTCTGCACAGTTCTTACAAAAATCATATGCCTAACTTTTCCCCATGACCTTCTATGTTATAATAAATTTACATACCGATACATTGATGGTCTGTCATTTCAAACACTGTAATTTTAATTTTATAGTTATTTATCTGTAGCTATCATAACAAAAAATGGAAATAATTTATCTTGATATTTGTGTAGAGACCGATCTCAGTATTGTACATGGTGTGTGATAACTGATGCTATGTAATGGATGAACAACTAAATGTGCGGGCCCACACTAATATTACTATTAATTATATAGATCGACAGTAGACATGCTCAAGAATTAACTACCATTTGCCAACGATCTACATTCTATGTCTTTTAATTAAATTATGTTGTTATTCAGGTCTAAGTTTTACTGTGCTATAAAGAACATGCAACTATACTACTTTCGCTCGCCGGTCGTCCCTCCATCTCGGGTCTGTGATTTGATGACCTGAAAAATAGCATCCCAACAGGCGCGCGCCACACTTGTGGTAGAAAACCCCCACAATATTAATCTAGTTATTGTTAAATCCTACAGTTTAACTTATCCTAGTATAACTTACTTTCCCTTTTATTTATTTATTTATTTATTTATTTATTTATTTATTTATTTTATTTATTTTTTTTTGTTTACCTTATACACTACTCTTACATAATTCCTGTTACGCTGCGATATCTCGCTGCTCGCCGCTATTGACGACAGTGATGTGCGCGCCGTACGACACGGCCTCCGAGTTCTCACTACGCCTCACTGAAACTCCAGAGACTGGGTTAGCCATGGCTATACAAGACAATAAATTTATAGTTGAACTTAATTTTGTATGTGATGCAGTCTTAGCAATGAAAGCGCACCTTTCCAGAGGCAATGTAATTTGACCCAGCCAAGTCTGGTTCCTGTTGAGGATTCAGTCGCCCATCACACGCCAGCTACACAGTATGTCACGAATATCCTAGTATGAGTCACTGGTTATTCATCTGTGACAGTCGCAAGCAGCATGCTAAATCCCCAACCAGCACATTGGCATGGTAGGCTTTATGCCCGCATTTCTACCGTCTAGGCCCTAGGGCACCATTGGAGTCAAACGCTCACAGGTTCACCCCGACTTGCAAGACAACGATGCTGGCGCAGCTCTGCAAAAACTATACTGCCAATATTCATCCTCGAAATCTCGCAATATACCACAATCTTGCAGTGCACTGACGCGTGCCTGCAAGCATTGGTATGAACGTCTCACGAACTGGCTGTGGCCGCTATGGAGCGTATCACGACTTCTCAGAACGCTTCTAAGAGCACGTTTTTGTATGCGCCCGTTTGTGCGACATCTCGTCACTCATCACTATCCCTTAACATGGACACCAGATTGGAAAGGACAAAAACATTGCTCATGGAAAGGTAGTGCCTCTTATCGCATTGACAGTGGAGCTTGCGAACATAAACAGAAAAAAAATTAGCAGCAGTAAATTCTTATGCGAGAAAACGCAGCGTGTTAATACTTTAACAATCTTAATCTATTAATGCAACGATTATTGTTCCCCGAAGAAAGGTTCATATCTTTGCCTATTCTACTCTGTACACCACTTACACTACTACTATAACAAGGTTCACGTATTTGCCCATTCTACTACGTACACCACTTACACTACTCTATTCCACGAACTCCTTTATGTGAGAGATGTGGTGGAGTCCTATGGACTTCTTTCCTTTCAGCGTCTCTAATTCATAAGCATTGTGGTGAGCTGCTCTCCTTATACGGTACGGCCCGTTGTAAATAGAATAGAATTTTTGGCATTTCATTTTTTGTTTGTTCGAAAGTCGGAAAGACTTAACGAGCACCTTTTGTCCAATGTGGAAGTGTCGTAGACGAGCTCCCCTGTCGGCACGTCTCTTCCTGACCTCTGCTGCAGCACGTATCCTCTTGAGAGCCAAATCCACTATGGCTTGGTGCTGCGTTCGCGCACTTGGTGGGAAGTTTACGACATCGGTTATCAAGTCCTTAGGAATCCGGTTTTTCAGTACTGTAATGGGTGCCAATTTTGTTATCCCATGGGGTGCCTCATTGATCACCTCCTGGAAGTCTTTAAGGAAAACGTCCCATGTCGTGTGCTGTTTGTTACAGTACAACCGGCACAAGTTTCCGAGTTCTTTAATAACCCGTTCTGCAGCATTCGAGCTCGGATGGTGCGAAGATATAAAAATGGGATCAATTTTACATCGACGCAACGTCTCCTTCCAAGTTTTTGACTTAAACTGTGGCCCGTTATCAGAAATAATTTTACTCACATGACCAACCTGTTGTAGGAATTCCCGGATTAGGGCTCGAGATACAGTTCGTCCTGTCGCCCTCTTCAGTGGCGTAAAGGTAACGTATTTGGACGTTAGTTCAACAAACACTAATACGTAAGTATATCCTCTTCTTGTTCTTGGCAAAGGTCCCATCAAATCTGTTGCTGCTAATTGTCTTAATTTGGTCGGTACGATTGGGTATAATGGTGCCTGCATGCTCACAGTGGTGTGCTTCGCCTTTTGGCAGTCTTTACACACCGACAGTACCCTCCGAATTCGACGCTCCATGTTTCGAAAGTAACACATGGTCCTTAGCTTGAGATTGCACTTGCGTGGTCCGAAGTGTCCATAGCTGAGGTGAGTATGCCATATAACCTTGTTTATTAGGTGTTCAGGGATGCATACCCCCCATTCAGTGTCATTGGCATAATTTCGGTGGAAAATTATGCCTTTCCGCAAGAGGTAGAACTGCCTGATGGTGGCGTGTCTTCTGTCTATCCATTTCTGTTTCAATAACACTAGGGCAGGGTCCTTGTCTTGCTCCTTCTTGATGTCATGCATACTACAGGTAATGAAATTTTCAAAGGCTACTTTCTGCATATAGAAAAGGCAGTAGTGATTTTCCTCCAGATCTTCTTCCATGTTGTGCTCAAATCCGATCGGTGACCGTGATAAGGCGTCTGCAATAATGTTCTGACTGCCGGGGATATATTCTATCGAAAAGTTGTACTGCTGCAGATATGATGCCCACCTAATGAGCCGCCTGTGATTAAGCTTTGCAGTCATCAAGAACTCGAGTGCCTTGTGGTCTGTGTAGACCCTCGTCTTGCGACCAAACAGAAGGTATCTGAATTTTTCAAACGCCCATACAATAGCCAGCGCCTCTAACTCGGTTACTGAGTAATTCCTCTCACTCTTGGCTAGTACTCTGCTACCAAACGCAATTGTCTTCCACACCCTGTTTCCTTCATGTACATAGTCTTGGAACACCATGACACCCAGACCTGAGTATGAACTCTCCGTTACTATGCAAAGCTCTTCTGCTAAGTTAGGGTGTGATAGGATGGGTGCTTGTAATAATGCGAATTTTAATGCTTTCCATTCGGATTCGGCCGCCTCATCCCATTCCCAAGGAATCTTCTTTCCTGTAAGTTGATGCAACCTAGGACTGCTCTGAGTTTTGACATGTATAAAGCGGTTGTAAAAATTTATGATCCCCAAGAACCCCCTTAACTGCTTCTTTGTCGTAGGAATGGGAAACTTTTCAATCGCTTCGATCTTTTCGGGATTTGGCGCAATGCCCTCACCCGTGATGATATGTCCCAGAAATTTGACAGAGGACGTCCCAAAATTCGATTTTTCGATATTGATAGTCACTCCGTATTCCTTGAATGTCGCAAGGAGTTCACCGAGGACCGCATTGTGCTCTCCCCAAGATTTCTCCGCGATCAGCAAATCGTCCACATAGCTGGTGACATGACGTTTCAAATTATCGCTTAGTATGCCGTCCAGCCCCCGAATGAATGCGGCAGATGAAACGTTCAAACCAAATGGTAGACGACGAAACCGGTAACATCTTCCAAATGCTAAAAAGGCTGTGTACTGTCTGCAATTTGGATGGAGCTTGATCTGCCAGAAACTCGATTTTAGATCAACTGATGAGAAGATTGATATTCCATGGAAGTTTTGTAAGAGTTCCTCTAATCGTTCCGGTCTGTCTGTTTCGGGTTCTATTATGGTATTAATTTGTCGCGAGTCCAAGACTAAACGAATACTACCATCTGCCTTCTCGACTACTCTTAACGGGTTATTATAGGCTGAAGCCGTAGGTTCTATTATTCCTTCACTCAACATTCGCGTAATTTCGGCTGCTACTTTCTGTCGATATGCCAAGGGGATTGGATAGGGTGGCACACGAAACTGATTGTGCGGACGTACACGAAATTCATATTGGAAGTTCTTTATTGATCCTGTCTTGGGAATGAAGACCTCCGCATGTTCTACTAGTAATTTATGAAGTTCTTTGCGGTGGTCGCACCTTATATTCTTTATTGCTTCCACTTTTTCTCCTATTTTCTCCTTTATTTCCCCCATTATTCTGACTTCATTCTCATCTGTGTCCGCTCCCCTACCCGCAACGTCGACCTGTTCTTCCTTTCTGTCTTTCAGACACGCATAGTTTATCCGTACACAGCTAGACGGTAGTTGAGCTGGGATCAGCTGATCGTCGAATTTAATGTGGACGGGATTCCCTTTCCTCAAAACCACTTCACCTCGTCCTAGATCAACTATCGCTTCATGTTCATTTAGGAAGTCCGTTCCTATTATCATGTCGATCGCCAGATTTGGCACAATCCAGAAGTTAGACTCTATTTTGTGTCCTTGGCAGGAGAATTCCAGTCTTGTTTGTTGGGTGACCTCCGTACATTTTCCCGCTAATGCCCCTTTTATTTTGGTTTTCTTAACCGATAGGACAGGCCAGTCCATCTCCTGAGAGCACATCTTGTATGCTGCCTCAGATATTGCTGTTATGTAGCTTCCACTATCTATTATCGCATTCATACTCTTTTCAGCTATTGCTACTGTGATAAGAGGCTGCCGATCTTGTCGAGGAGTTGCTTTATGTTCCTCGAGCAGGATTTCTGATAAATCTTCGTAATGTATCATCCGTAGTTGGCCAGGTCCGAGATTACGTGCGAAATTCCGGCGGCCTGTGTTCGCACTAGTCTGGCGTCAATCCCTTGTTAGGCTCCCCCTCCTCTGACGTGCATTAGGATTTGCGGGTCTAGTTTCAATCTCCTGGTTCCACTGTTGTCCTTGGTTTCGCTCTCTCCAATTACGGTCGCTTTGCCGTTCGTTATTCCTCCTATCCCAGATTCCTTGTCTAGATTGACCCTGCTCCCTGACGTTCTGGTTTCCGTGTCTTTGGTTTCCATAACCTTGAATAGCGTAACCTTGACTTCCGTGACCCTGGTTTCCTAACTGACCAGTGCGATTATGCGATCTGTTGTCGTCTTCCCTTCCTGGCCCGTGGTATTTGTTACTTTGCCCCTTCTTCCTGTCCTTTGCGTCTTGTTTATCAAAGACTACTTCGAGTTCGCGCAATAGACTCTTGAATGCTTCTATGTCAGATCCACACTTGCCGACAAGTGTCTGTTGGTACCTAACTGGCAATTTGGAAAAGCAAAATTTAATGATTTCTCCGTTGCTATATGGACTATCTAAAAATTGATTCTTCTTGAGTAACTCATCAAGAAATTTGGTTGCGCTCCTATACCCGGACACCTCCAGTTCAGGACAAAATATTATTTCATCTTTAATCCTGTCCTGCGTTTCCTTTGACCAGTAGGTCCGCAGGAATGCACCAACAAATTCCTGATAAGTCCGACACGTCACTGCTACACCCCGCATCTTTTCCGCGGCTTGGCCTTCGATGTGTCCACACATGAATTCTAATTTTGCCTGGGTTGGCCATGATGCCGGTAATGAATTTGTAAACTGCATCACCCAGCTCTTCGGATGCATCGACCCTCCATTTTCTTTGAACTTCTGGAATTTTAGTATCGACAGGAAATAATTCTGATCAAAATCCTGTCTGATCCTCGCACTGGTGTTGTCACTCGTTTCCGATACTTGCACGTCTGCTGAGTGTCCTGTTCTATCTTGGTGATAACTGTGATGTGCTACCTCTGTATCACAGTGGAAGTGGCACTCAGAATTCACAAGTGGGCTACAATTATTGGAGCTATTACTCGCTGTTTCTGCGTGTGCATTGTTAGTTCCGCACTCGGTCATTGGGCTAGAGCACGGCGGGCTTTTCCTCGGAGACACAATTCTGTGTACTCCATCATTGGTATCCGAACGCGCAGTGCTCGTGTGCCCGTTTTGCTCTAGTTTTGCTATCCGACTCTCTACTTCTTCCAATCGTTTCGTGTTGTTCGCAACCGCGATATTACCCTGAATTTTTAAGAACGCTAGGGATTTTGAGTGGGATTGTGTTGTACGTCGCAAGCGCCCTGCGAGTTTAGAAGTTGCTTCCGCGACTTTCATTGCCCCTATTGCTGCCGTTTTAGCCAGGCCTGCTACTTTTTGTGCAGCCATTGACATTTGTTTTACCTCTCCACATTCTTTCTTTATTGTTAGTAATTCCCCACGAATTTCCCCTATATGCGAAATTATTGCCTCAGTGTCCTTCTTACGCTGTTCGTCAGCTTCTTCCTTCTCCTTCTTACGTTGTTTCTCCTCTTCTTCCTTCTCCTTCTTACGTTGTTTCTCCTCTTCTTCCTTCTCCCTCTTACGCTGTTCGTCAGCTTCTTCCTTCTCCCTCTTACGTTGTTCGTCAGCTTCTTCTTTCATTGATCGTAGGAAGCTCAGTATTGGGTTAATGTCATCATTTTGATCCTCGTCACCCATGGGTGATGTAACTCTGGACACCTGGGCGCTAGAGCTCTGACGTGGCCGAGCTGACCCTGTATGCTCTCGTTCGTTTGATTATAAACTTCTGCTACCGTCTCGACCTGTGTGACTGTCTCTGTTTCATCCTCTACTTCACTATCATAATCACGGCCGCAACGCTGCTCTGAGATCGCGTCCAAATCACCTTCCTCATCAAAGACCCTGGCGTCCTGTCCTGCTAAAAATGTGCCCATCTCATCTCCGAACCTATTCCCGTTAAACTGCCCCTTATCCATTATGCTATCCTCTTTTGTTTTAGCTTCGCTCGATAATAGTCGTGCCTTACTTCTCGTTATCATTCATGAAAAACAAATTTATCTAAAATGCACAATAAAATTAATCTACTCCATATATTTTTACACATAGACACAAAATTTCAACAACGCTGTTCCAACGCTGTAATTACAAGCACAATTTGAAGTGGTACAGAAACCGCACACAAATCCGACAAAGTGCGATGTGGTACGGACACCACACCAACGAAACACAAAAAAACAATGAACAAAAAAAACAAAACAAAAAAAATATATACACTGAAAACAAAAACTGTAATCATGCGCCGCTACTTAAAACTAAACGCGGAACTACCGGAAAAAAAACTTGGGTATTAATCAATAAAAAAAAGAGAGAAAAAAAATTGAATGTTCCTACTAAGAATCCTGTTTGCTTATCAGAGATTCACAGGGAAGATCCGAGGCCAAGGGTCGCCATATTATTCGAGGTGCCGGGGCTAGCAGTGTTTTTAACACTCAATTCTTAGAGAATTTACATATGTACATGATGCTCTAAGCCCCCCCTTTTCTAACTCCAACTTTTCCTGTTGCACAAGGATAAAAAAAATACGCGAACTGACTCTAATCAACCCTGCCAGTGGAGTAGAAGAGAGTTGGGCACCTGCAATAATTTAATTTGTTAAATAAGTTAATTAAACGAAGGTTTCATTAACATAGTGAGGAATGATGGGGTTGCTCTATCTATTAACAGAATGAAAGTTCTGTCCAAAATAACAATATGATTTATTAAGACTAAACACAAAATAATAAACAACAACACATGAAACATTAACAATATATCAAATTGGCTCTAATTGGATACTTAAACAAACGCTGTGAAATTGAAGTTGTCCCTAAACTAGATTGTGAGGATTATGACGAAGTGGTATGTGCAGCCAATTCCTAGCAACTCAATTCTTAGAGAAAACACATAGCCAACCCACCATTAATTGCTGCTACCCAAGACAGAACAAAGTTAGGAAAAAAAAAAGACGAACAGGCGCACTCTGCTGAGCTCTGATTGTCACCTAGGAAAATCCCTATCTGCCGGTGCTGCGGACATACATTACCAAACCGACTTCTTGACTCCCAGAACACGATCTGCCGTACCGGAGCCGTTGGCTGGTTGCCTCGACGTCCTCGACCGAAAGGCGAGAGACGACTACCCACTAGAGCACCCGTACAAAAAAACCGAACACAGAACATTCCCGCCCCCACGACAGTGGCCGTGGTTAAACGTTCCAATCAGCAACTCGAAAACCGGCGGAAATTCCACTCCATTGCCGGAACGCTACCATTCCACCAATGGAGATTCTTGGCGCCAATTTCTGCGCCGATCTTGCTACGTCACGGAGCTATGCCCTGAGCAAGCCAATCACAGTTACTATTTTGCAGAAAGTGCGGGAATTTTCCCGCCACAGCTGCCTGGGTACACAAGTCATTCCCACGCCTCGCTGGTAGCCCGCCAGAACGTGTTTTCGCTAAGTTTCTGCGAAGTAACGGAACCTCTAGCCCAGCCACTACTTCAAGCTCTGCGGGCGTGCCTCTTGACAATGTCGGTGTCTGCAAAGCATTCACTCGACTTCCTCACACCCGTCGGCTTAAAGCTTTCCAGATCAGCAGAGCCCGCCTGTCACCGGACCACCCGGGTGACGAGAGACGCTGCGTGGGAAGTCCGCGTGTGAAGGAATAGCAACTTTCCACCGCATGCAATTATAGAGGAGAATCGTAAGATAGAAATATGAGAGGGGGCTCATGCCACCTCTCAAACGTACTGACATGAGGAAAGTTTCATTTTTTCGGATGAAACCAGGTTCTGTTTACAGCATCATGATGGTCGCATCCGTGTTTGGCAACATCGCGGTGGACGCACATTGGAAGCGTGTATTCGTCATCGCCATACTGGCGTATCACCAGGCGTGATTGTATGGGGTGCCATTGGTTACACGTCTCGGTCACCTTGTAAGTAGGTTGTTTAGGTTTTTTTATTGGTAACGCCAAGTAGCGCTCCATATGAAAATCACTGTCTGTGTTGTATGCAGTCTGAGGCTGGTCGGCATTGTCGCAACAGTCGCTATTGTGGTCTTGGGCAGTTGGCTGTTAACAATGTGTAGAGTTGCGCAGTTGGAGGTGAGCCGCCAGCAGTGGTGGATGCGGTGAGAGAGATGGCGGAATTTCGAGAGCGGACGATCTGGACGTGTGTCCAATTTTGGATATCATGGACTGATATATATATATTATCACTTTTGCACACTATTAAGGTAAATACATTGTTTGTTATCTATCAAAATCTTTCATTTGCTAACTATGCCTATTAGTAGTTAGTGCCTTCAGTAGTTTGAATCTTTTATTTAGCTGGCGATAGTGGCACTCGCTGTATTGCATTAGTTTAAGTAACGAAGATTTTTGTAACTGATTCATGAAAGGTAGAGGTTATTGTTAGTCAGGGCCAATCTTTTGTAGGGATTTTTGAAAGTCAGATCGCGTTGACTAAAAATATTTTGTGTCAACTTAGTGTTGATCAGAATCAGTAAAGAGAGTAATGTCTGAGTACGTTCGGTTTTGCTCAGCTGTTTGAAAATCAAATAATGTAAGAGGTTTATCAGGACAGTCATTTATAATTTTTCTAAGGGGACGTTTCATATGTCGACCCTTAGCCGAGGATACCTCACTGCAATCTTCTGATTTTTTCTTGTAGTTGGTGTAATTAACGTAGCTGTTGTTTATTGCTAGCGCATAATAATAGAGAGAATTTCCTTTGTAGTTGTAGTTTTTCATTGTTGTACAGTAAAACAGTTGTGGCATGCATGTATATTTGCACCAAGTACTTCGCAGCTGCGCTTGCAAATAACTAGATATCATGTTCAATGCTATATTAATGTGTTTTCTTATTTTTCTCTTCAAATTGTGATTTTCTGTGTTGTTGTTGTTGTTGTGGTCTTCAGTCCTGAGACTGGTTTGATGCAGCTCTCCATGCTACTCTATCCTGTGCAAGCTTCTTCATCTCCCAGTACCTACTGCAACCTACATCCTTCTGAATCTGCTTAGTGTATTCATCTCTAGGTCTCCCCCTACGATTTTTACCCTCCACGCTGACCTCCAATACTAAATTGGTGATCCCTTGATGCCTCAGAACATGTCCTACCAACCGATCCCTTCTTCTGGTCAAGTTGTGCCACAAACTTCTCTTTTCCCCAATCCTATTCAATACTTCCTCATTAGTTATGTGATCTACCCATCTAATCTTCAGCATTCTTCTGTAGCACCACATTTCGAAAGCTTCTATTCTATTCTTGTCCAAACTATTTACTGTCCATGTTTCACTTCCATACATGGCTACACTCCATACAAATACTTTCAGAAATGACTTCCTGACGCTTAAATCTATACTCGATGTTAACAAATTTCTCTTCTTTAGAAACGCTTTCCTTGCCATTGCTAGTCTACATTTTATATCCTCTCTACTTCGACCATCATCAGTTATTTTGCTCCCCAAATAGCAAACCTCCTTTACTACTTTAAGTGTCTCATTTCCTAATCTAATACCCTCAACATCACCCGACTTAATTCGACCACATTCCATTATCCTCGTTTTGCTTTTGTTGATGTTCATCTTATATCCTCCCTTCAAGACACCATCCATTCCGTTCAACTGCTCTTCCAAGTCCATTGCTGTCTCCTACAGAATTACAATGTCATCGGCGAACCTCAACGTTTTTATTTCTTCTCCATGGATTTTAATACCTACTCCGAATTTTTCTTTTGTTTCCTTTACTGCTTGCTCAATATACAGATTGAATAACATCGGGGAGAGGCTACAACCCTGTCTTACTCCCTTCCCAACCACTGCTTCCCTTTCATGTCCCTCGACTCTTATAACTGCCATCTGGTTTTTGTACAAATTGTAAATAGCCTTTCGCTCCCTGTATTTTTCCCCTGCCACCTTCAGAATTTGAAAGAGAGTATTCCAGTCAACATTGTCAAAAGCTTTCTCTAAGTCTACAAATGCTAGAAACGTAGGTTTGTCTTTCCTTAATCTTTCTTCTAAGATAAGTCGTAAGGTCAGTATTGCCTCACGTGTTCCAGTATTTCTACGGAATCCAAACTGATCTTCCCCGAGATCGACTTCTACTAGTTTTTCCATTCGTCTGTAAAGAATTCGTGTTAGTATTTTGCAACTGTGGCTTATTAAACTGATTGTTCGGTAATTTTCACATCTGTTAACACCTGCTTTCTTTGGGATTGGAATTATTATATTCTTCTTGAAGTCTGAGGGTATTTCGCCTATTTCATACATCTTGCTCACCAGACGGTAGAGTTTTGTCAGGACTGGCTCTCCCAAGGCCGTCAGTAGTTCCAATGGAATGTTGTCTACTCCGGGGGCCTTGTTTCGACTCAGGTCTTTCAGTGCTCTGGCAAAATCTCTTCACGCAGTATCGTATCTCCCATTTCATCTTCATCTACATCCTCTTCCATTTCCATAATATTGTCCTCAAGTGCATCGCCCTTGTATAGACCCTCTATATACTCCTTCCACCTTTCTGCTTTCCCTTCTTTGCTTAGAACTGGGTTTCCATCTGAGCCCTTGATGTTCATACAAGTGGTTCTCTTATCTCCAAAGGTCTCTTTAATTTTTCTGTAGGCAGTATCTATCTTATCTGCTTAGAAATTTTGCGCTTCCTGTCGATCTCATTTTTGAGACGTTTGTATTCCTTTTTGCCTGCTTCATTTACTGCATTTTTATATTTTCTCCTTTCATCAATTAAATTCAGTATTTCTTCTGTTACCCAAGGATTTCTACTAGCCCTCGTCTTTTTACCTACTTGATCCTCTGCTGCCTTCACTACTTCATCCCTCAAAGCTACCCATTCTTCTTCTACTGTATTTCGTTCCCCCATTCCTGTCAATTATTCCCTTATGCTCTCCCTGAAACTCTGTACAACCTCTGGGTCTTTCAGTTTATCCAGGTCCCATCTCCTGAAATTCCCACCTTTTTGCAGTTTCTTCAGTTTTAATCTACAGGTCATCTGTGTTATCATGTGAAATATTTTGACAATAATGGCGTGTGAAAAACGTAATACTAGGCTCCAAAGTAAACTGAGAAATGACAGTGAAGACGTAAGCAGTGCGTCACCGCCACCGTGTAATGAATTAACTAATGTTCAAAGTAGTAATTTGGTAATAGTGCATAGGGAAATGGAGCGGGCAGCAAATAATGGTGTAGACAGTTAAACAAGTAGTGAACAGGGAAGCATTATCGATCTATCGCTTGACAACAGCTCGCATCAGGAATCCGAAATGACAGAACACAATATTGCAAATACTGTAGGCACAGGTTTTCGGTCCCCACCGTTTTCTCAAATGAGTCAAGCCACATTTTCTGCTTGTCAAAATATGAATGTTTCCGGTGAAAACGCATTGACAAAAAGCATAGAGAAACAGATTCCGGACACTAATACATCATTATTGCAATTAATGCAACAAATGGAACAAAATCAAAGACAAACACAGCAAAAGCTTCAAACGTTAGACACAATGGAACAAAATCTTCGGAAGTTAGACACCACACTAGAACAAACACGTGAAGATTTAACTACTGAGTTACATAATATTGAATCGAAATGTCAAAAAGTCTGTAATGACGTAAAAACACAAATTTGTGAGCATTTTCAACCTATTTTTTCGCGGCATGAAAATGCATTAGAGAATCACGAAGCAGCCATAAAAGAACTGCAAACTACTGTTCATGAAAATCATGATACCTTGCAAGCTAAAATTGACTCAGTTGCATCTACCGATTCGGTTACGCAACTTGCAAAAACTCAGGAAAACTTAAAGGACACAGTAGATACGATTTCAACACAAATGGACACTCCGAAACTTGGTTCAGCAAAACACACTGAGGAAATCAGTTCACTATCGGAGAAAGTAGCCGAACTTTCGGATCAGTTCACTAACTTATCTACAAAGGTAGATGATGATCTGAATGACACAAGACCTGTAGCCATCACTGACTCAGAAGAGCATGAACAAATTAGAAAATTCAAACAAAATAAAAATCAAATCAATGCGCAACACCAAAGAGAAATCCCGGAAGTACAAGATTAGTTGACACAGGTAATACAAGAATTACATATCTCAGAGGACACTCGCGCTCCAATACGGGAAGAGGAACATAGAAATACGGAACAGCTAAAAAATAATAACACAGGGCACTTCGGAAGCTATGAAATAAATTGGCAAGGTACACCGAATTTTGAGATGGAACCGCCGAAAAGAAGTAGCAATGACCAATGTGCGAATCGCCGACATTATGATTTTGACTATAAGCTGTTTATTACTACACGTAAATTCAAAACATTTAAGAACTCCAGCAACGACATTCATCCACAAGCGTGGCTTCATCAATTCTCTCATTGTTTTCCTCTAAACTGGTCATTAGACCACATATTAGAATTTATGTGTGGCTATTTAGAGAATGAACCAGCTGTAAGAATGCGATCGGTCATTCACGAATTTTACCATTCCTTCCTCTCAGCATATTGGTCTCAAGCTCCACAGGACCGAGTAAAATATAGCATCATAATGATGAAACGTTTCGAACAATCTGAATTTTCCAGTCTTGTGAAATATTTTGAAGACATGTTGCACAAGAATCAGTACCTGTCAAACCCATACAGCTCCTCAGAACTCATCCACATTTGCTTAATCAAATTACCTGAACATTTACGACATATTATTTTGGCAGGACGTTGCAAAGACGACATTGAAGCTTTTCAGGGACTGTTACAAGAACTGGATATTGACACTGACAATCGTGGGCCGCGAAAACAAGAACACAACAATTACAGGTCACAACCGTCACAATTCCGCGATGAAAGAAATAATAACTGGACACGACAAGGCTATTCTTACAACGCAAATCGTGTCCAAAACAGACACCACCCATATAACAACGGTTGGCAGAGTAGTAATAATTACAGAGAAAGCTCGCATTTCCATAGTAATGAATGTGACAGAGACAACCATAGAAACAGACAATATGGGAACCAAAACAATTATTATTTAGGGAGACAGAATAACTTCAGGCACAACGGTCCTCCACGCAGTTATGACTCAGGGAGAAGTTCTCCACCACATGACCCACAAGAATTTAATTACAGAAATTACCGACATGACGACAGACGATATAATCATAACGACAGACCTGAATTTCATCAAAACTGGCGAGATTCAAACAGGGCTGGGCCTCGCGACAAGGTGAATTTGTAGAAGTTAGGTCTCCTAATCACAATAACGACGTGCGCCAACAAAGAGACAAACAATGACTCGCACTGCAGGCAGCCACGTGCGCCAGCTGGCTCAGCGAAAAATAACATAGACGTTAACCTTGAGAAAAATTTAGGTTTCCTTACCGACGTATACAACATGACAATTACTTCGAAGTTGAAACTCTGGGCACTAGAAAGAGTAAAGGATTGCACCACGTTTCACATGTAAAACAGTTTATTGAAAGATAATCTACTTTTTAACTTAGTCTTTGCCATAAAATTTTTCACTTCACGCTACTAGAAAAATTTGTCACACTTAGAAACTGTTATCATTCAACAATGTTTTGAAGTTAACCATCCAGTCTAGAACCTAGGAAACATATTTAGACAGTAATTACCACTGCATTGTGATAGTGAACAGAGGTCACAGTGTAACTGTGTGTGTACATTGTTGCTTGTTTGTTGCACGATTACATAACGACTATATGGCTTACATACCTAGAACATATACTGTTAATGTGATTTTGATGCAACATTTTGGTTTACTTGAAAAGATATTCTTAATTGAAGTACATTCTTTGAGATTAAAGATGGCTTAGCATTTGGTTTCTTTGATTGCTACACGATTCTATCACAACGCTGATATGTGACACAATTTACATTGTTTCTTTTGCGGTGTATCTGTTTTATGTCTGCACAGTTTTTCTGAATTATTCTGGAAAGTAACGTTTTAGTAGTAACTTTTGTGGTATAGCTACAATGAGACAGCCTTTTCCATAGCTGAATAATACGCTACAGCACAGTACTTTCTTCATCACTGCAATAAGCGTAATAACTAAGATATCTAATTCAAACAAAATAGAAATCAAATCAATGCGCAACACCAAAGAGAAATCCGGGAAGTACAAGATTAGTTGACACAGGTAATACAAGAATTACATATCTCAGAGGACACTCGCGCTCCAATACGGGAAGAGGAACATAGAAATACGGAACAGCCAAAAAATAATAACACAGGGCACTTTGGAAGCTATGAAATAAATTGGCAAGGTACACCGAATTTTGAGATGGAACCGCCGAAAAGAAGTAGCAATGACCAATGTGCGAATCGCCGACATTATGATTTTGACTATAAGCTGTTTATTACTACACGTAAATTCGAAACATTTAAGAACTCCGGCAACGACATTCATCCACAAGCGTGGCTTCATCAATTCTCTCATTGTTTTCCTCTAAACTGGTCATTAGACCACATATTAGAATTTATGTGTGGCTATTTAGAGAATGAACCAGCTGTAAGAATGCGATCTGTTATTCACGAATTTTACCATTCCTTCCTCTCAGCATATTGGTCTCAAGCTCCACAGGACCGAGTAAAATATAGCATCATAATGATGAAACGTTTCGAACAATCTGAATTTTCCAGTCTTGTGAAATATTTTGAAGACGTGTTGCACAAGAATCAGTACCTGTCAAACCCATACAGCTCCTCAGAACTCATCCACATTTGCTTAATCAAATTACCTGAACATTTACGACATATTATTTTGGCAGGACGTTGCAAAGACGACATTGAAGCTTTTCAGGGACTGTTACAAGAACTGGATATTGACACTGACAATCGTGGGCCGCGAAAACAAGAACACAACAATTACAGGTCACAACCGTCACAATTCCGCGATGAAAGAAATAATAACTGGACACGACAAGGCTATTCTTACAACGCAAATCGTGTCCAAAACAGACACCACCCATATAACAACGGTTGGCAGAGTAGTAATAATTACAGAGAAAGCTCGCATTTCCATAGTAATGAATGTGACAGAGACAACCATAGAAACAGACAATATGGGAACCAAAACAATTATTATTTAGGGAGACAGAATAACTTCAGGCACAACGGTCCTCTACACAGTTACGACTCAGGGAGAAGTTCTCCACCACATGACCCACAAGAAATTAATTACAGAAATTACCGACATGACGACATACAATATAATCATAACGACAGACCTGAATTTCATCAAAACTGTCGAGATTCAAACAGGGCTGGGCCTCTCGACAAGGTGAATTTGTAGAAGTTAGGTCTCCTAATCACAATAACGACGTGCGCCAACAAAGAGACAAACAATGACTCGCACTGCAGGCAGCCACAAGCGCCAGCTGGCTCAGCGAAAAATAACATAGACGTTAACCTTGAGAAAAATTTAGGTTTCCTTACCGACGTATACAACATGATAATTACTTCGAAGTTGAAACTCTGGGCACTAGAAAGAGTAAAGGATTGCACCACGTTTCACATGTAAAACAGTTTATTGAAAGATAATCTACTTTTTAACTTAGTCTTTGCCATAAAATTTTTCACTTCACGCTACTAGAAAAATTTGTCACACTTAGAAACTGTTATCATTCAACAATGTTTTGAAGTTAACCATCCAGTCTAGAACCTAGGGAACATATTTAGACAGTAATTACCACTGCATTGTGATAGTGAACAGAGGTCACAGTGTAACTGTGTGTGTACATTGTTGCTTGTTTGTTGCACGATTACATAACGACTATATGGCTTACATACCTAGAACATATACTGTTAATGTGATTTTGATGCAACATTTTGGTTTACTTGAAAAGATATTCTTAATTGAAGTACATTCTTTGAGATTAAAGATGACTTAGCATTTGGTTTCTTTGATTGCTACACGATTCTATCACAACGCTGATATGTGACACAATTTACATTGTTTCTTTTGCGGTGTATCTGTTTTATGTCTGCACAGTTTTTCTGAATTATTCTGGAAAGTAACGTTTTAGTAGTAACTTTTGTGGTATAGCTACAATGAGACAGCCTTTTCCATAGCTGAATAATACGCTACAGCACAGTACTTTCTTCATCACTGCAATAAGCGTAATAACTAAGATATCTATACGCAAAGCATTTCACTTTTGTCTATGAGGAGGTGAGTACATTGACGTCAGCAGAACTTTGCTTACAGAGGATGATAACTACGACACTTCCCCAGAATTATCTGACACCAAGACGCACATTTAGCTCTACAGGACACGCATTTGAGTGATTAATTTTGTACGTAACCCATTTATTTTTAAAGATTTTTGAATTACAAAGAAAGTTTTCCGTGATAAATTTCATTCAATTGCTGTAATCTGTAACACCTGAGGGTATAATTACATTAATCCTCAGGGGGGTACACGCCTACTTTGTGTACCATGTGTCTGGCAAGCAGAAGGAGCCCTAGCTAATATGGTAGATGCTTATACAACTTTACACATCGGTACCATATTTCTGTAACACATTAATTACACACCTCTCTGATCATTCAACTGAGAGATACAAACATTTATTTTACTACATCAGTGACATATGTTTACGTAATCACACAGTTGGATAACTTCACACTTATGAAATTGTATTTTTCTGTACTTTGTGAACTGTTCATATTTTTATTTTGGAACCATTTTGATACTATGAACGCTTTGAATGTCGCATTTGGTATGGGGTCATGATTTTTAAAGTGCGATTGAGGTACATGACACTACTGAAATGAGCAGAGAATTTTTTTTAGGTTTTGAAATTATTGCAAAAAGCTACGACGTTTTTGAGATTTTTCTGAGGTGTTATGGTGTTATTATTACGACGACAATGTGTATTATGCTTTTGAGGTATGTTTATGATCAATGAGATGACGCTATATGAGGAATCTGATTATGCTATTATAAAGACTCCTATTTATTACTAGGCTAATTACTATTTAGCTCTACAGGGCCTTTATACTGAAATGGTTCTCCCCACCACCTAGTATTGACTTCTATGTGTGTGAGTAACTGTTTGTTCACTGTTGTGGGTAAATACATACAGCATACACAGGGCGGTGTGTGAAACTGATAGCGATTACACTCTTCCGCTGTTGTAGAAATCTGCTCCAGATGCTGCAGATACCGTGTTGAGCTGAAAGTGGTAACCAAAGTACGGAGAAATATTCTTCGGGGCTCTGTTGCATAGCAATCAGATTGCTTTCAGTTCTGAGAAATGTCCAGTTACTATTGTGGATTTGAATGATCCATGAAGTGACTTCTTTTCCGAAGAAAACATCGAACTATTTCACTAGAACTGAACGCTCCCGTCGGAACTGTTCTCAGCTGTGGGATATTAGTAGATCACAATAGCAGTATATCGCTGGGTGTATAATAAGACGTACCTTCTTGAAATGAACAATATATTTATTGTTCTATTAACTGATTTCCTTCCATATGCACTTATATTTTACAATATGAATCACAAACTCGCAATGGCGTCGATTTTTACATCACAAGAATGGCTCTCCTCTCCTCAAATTACTCTTAACAAGAACAAAACAAAAAAAACTATATCCTAAGAATAATTATGTGAGCGCTGACCGCCACAGAGTAATAAACAATATCTTTGTCTCTCTCTCGCACTGTCACAGCAAGTTACGCTGCATGATACATCATATATGCCCCTCTTGTGGACGAACGTTTTTGGGCAAAAACAAACACGAGCGTTCACACAACACTATATCGATGATTGTTTATGACGCTGTATTAAAGTCCACGAGAGTATTAAGGTCCACTGTATTTCTTATGATATTTGGTATTAGTGAATGACTATCTAAATGTAAATTATAGATTTGGTGCATATACTGCTGACAAAGGCTGTTCTGAATTCCTGATGCAGCATATATGCATAGCTTACATGCTGCTTTTATTCATTTGTCGAGGATGGCATGAGATGTGATCAGAAACCTTTTTTATCATCACTCAAAGCTTCTGTCACTCGCCTTGGGATGTCTCAAACGGATAATCTAGCCATTCGGCCAAGCCCCACAAAGGAAAACCAAGGAAAACCTCGGGGTAGATTTACCATCCTCGTATTTCTCATTTGCAAAGATAATTAATTGAATTACAATGGAAAACAAAAAAATATTTACAATATGGATTTTTTTTTTGTTGAATGAATTTAAACACTGTTCACAAAAGAAACACAACACTGTTAATCTTCTGTGTCTTGAGGTGAACCGTCGACGCGTTGATTTACGTCCATCTACGATTCCCTTCTATCAGTCATCTCCGGGTAACTGATTGCATTCTATTCCCATTTCACTGTCTCCTCGTGGGTATTATGGTTTTCCGCATATGGTTAACATGAAAATAAGAGTCAGTGTAAGTTCCGTGGAAAAGGTGTTTGATCTATGCTGAGCTGAAATAGGATCTAAGATTAAAGTTCTTTCTAATTCTCTGTCCTGAATTCGAAATATTCGGAAGTCGTAAGGTGTTCTTCATTTCCATCAACAACCCTAGAATGCACTATACACAAATCCAACTGGAGCTGCCGTGTCAACTTATGCTCGTCATCCTTCAGATGGACTTTAACACTTGTTGATGTGCTTGTAACTGAAAGGCATTCGCTCAGTTGGTAACTTCGCGAGCAACAATTGATACAACATAATTTACATACACAGGTATGTTACAACAATAGTACAATTCTAAAGACAATGTTCATCACAAAAGATTGAAACAAAGTGATATGCGTCCTTTTAAAACTGAGAACGGGTTACCCCTTCCGAACAGCATGACTTCAGCTCAGCGAGTAAAAAAAACAAATACAAACATACATTGAGATTGTTAAATTGACATAAGAAAAAAATATCTTGCCATAGACCAGATTCATTTGAGTTACTAACCCATGGTCATTATGCATTGTGAAACCTGATTGAAGTTACTATCAACTAAATAAAAAATTAAAAAATTTTTAAAAGAAATCATTCATACTATAGCTAAATTCTCTGCATGCTGAAAAGAAAACTTATCTTTACAGTGGAAAACAAATACATAATGTCTGCATATCTCTCGTACATTATGCCTGAAAAGAAAAACTAACTAATAAATTGCAAAAAAGAAACTATCCTAAGTATGATTCATAGGTTTAATGAAAATTTTGTAATCAATATTATTTGATAAGAATAGTATTTTCAATCTTCAGAATCTTCAGTCATCATGAAATTGCTTTAACAAGTGATGAGGATACATTCCTTTCACCCTTCCATTCTTCACATCCTTCAAAACATAAGTTCCTGGATGGGGTATTTTGGTAATCACAAATGGTCCTTGATACAATAATTGCCATTTTGTATTCTTCCTCTGTATAAGTGGAGCCTTAGGATGAGTTTTTACTAAAACTTGGTCTTTCACTTTATATGTTTTTATTTTTCCAAGTCGATTGTCAAAATATATTTTCCTTTTTCTTGCCTTGTCCATTATATTAAGTAAGGATTGTCGTACTTTATTTTGTAGGTCTATTTTGTTAATAGCTACTTTAGGAATTGGTCGAATCCAGTCATTCTGTTCCTGTTTTCCAAACATCAGTTCGTATGGGGTGTATTCCGTCGTAGTATGTGGCATATTGTTTACAATTTCCTGAAAATCGTGAAGATAATCGATCCATTTGGGTTGCTGGTTGTGGAAATATGTTCTCATGAACCGGTTTAATTCACGAAAAATTCGTTCCACGGGATTCGCCGAAGGGTGGTACACTGATGTTAGAATTTGTTTTATACCACAACTGGCTAATGTTTGCCTCCAACGAAATCCAGTGAACATTGACCCATTGTCAGAAAGAATAGCCTCTGGCTTGCCAACCTTGACTATATAATCCTTGACCAGCTTCTTGGCTATGGATGCAGCAGTAGCTGATTTTAATGGATAAAGTTTGACATACTTAGTAAATATATCAAGAAAAGCTACAATATATTTGCATCCTCCCTTTGATGATGGTAGAGGACCACAGACGTCGACCGAAATGATTGACAGCGGTTTAGTGGGTATAATAGGATGTAGGAAATCTTTCACACAAAAATTTCCTGGTTTGGCTAGCTGACAAATTTTACATTTCCTTAACTGTCTGTGCACTTTCCTGCGAATGTTTGGGAAGTAGCAATATGCTTGAATCTTCCGAGCACACTTTAATACTCCAAAATGTCCCCAAGTGATGTGCGTGTGCAAAATTAAGTCATTCTCATTCTTCTCGGGAATACACACCTTCCAATTATCTGAATCAAGATGCCCTTTGAAGAATAAGACGTCGTTCTCAGCTTTGTACAGTCTCTTCAGATCATCGTTTCCAGGCTTTGCTAAAGTTTCCTTTATTGAATGCCAACGAGGATCTTCATTCTGCAGTTTTTCCATGTTCTTACACATGTCAAGAAAATGTTTTCTATATATTCTATCAGTCATTATAAGAACATTAAATTCGGACGGATTGTCCGTGATGTTGATAGTTGACAAATCTCCATCTGGCATTCTAGACAGTGCATCAGCGATGAAATTATCCTGTCCGCTTACGTATTTAATTTCAAATTGAAACTCTTGGAGTGAGAGCGTCCATCTTGCTAATCTTGGATGTAATAATTTACATGTTTGCAAAAAGCTTAACGCTTTGTGGTCACAGTATACTGTTGTCTTCGCTCCATATAAGTAATAGTAAAATTTCTTAAATGACCAGACAACGGCCAATGCTTCCCTTTCGGTAGTCGTATATGTTCTTTCACAAGCAGTTAAGAGTCGGCTAGCAAAGGCTATTGGACAGAAAGTTGATTTTCTGTCTATCATCCTTACTTGGAAGAGGCATGAACCTATTCCAGTTTCCGAAGCATCTGCCATTAAACCGAATTCTGGGCTCATATCTGGATGATATAATATTTGTGAATTGACTAAGGCATGTTTTATTGCTTCAAATGCATTCTGACATTGTTGCGTCCACACCCACGGACTATTTTTGCGCAACAAGCTGTACAACGGTTCTGCGTTAATAGAGTGGTCGTGAATGAAACGCCTGAAGAAAGAGACCACTCCGAGGAAGCCCTTTAACTGCTTTTTTGTTGTTGGAAGTGGAAAGTTTTTGATTGCCTTTAGTTTCTCGGAGTCCGGTAAGATGCCTTTTCCATTTATAAGATGACCCAAAAATTTGATTTTATCTCGAGCAAAGTGGGACTTTTGCAGATTTGCGGTTATGCCTGCTTCCTTGAAACGTTCTAACACTCTTCTCAATAAATCAACGTGCTCCTCCCATGTGGTCGTAGCTATGAGCATGTCGTCCACAAACAAAGTTAAATTGCTTCAAAGTGCAGGTCCCAATGCATAATCTAGAGCATTTATAAAAACTCCTGAGCTCACGTTTAACCCGAAAGGTAAAACCTTAAATTGATAGCTTCTACCTGCATGTACAAATGCGGTGTACTTTTTTGATGGTTCGTCTAGAGCTACCTGCCAAAATGAACTTCTCAAATCAATATTTGTTAAGTATTTCATCCCCTCGAACTTTTGAATTAGCTCATCGATATTTTCCGGATGAGTTCGCACGGGCACGATAATCTTATTTATCTGCCGTGCGTCTAGCACGAGACGAACTTTTCCTCCCTTTTTCGAGACAACATGAAGCGGACTACAGTATGGACTCGTCGAAGGTTCGATCAGATCCCGTTCAAGCATCTGGTGGATTTCCGCATCAACTGCCTTTCGTTGGTGCCACGGTACTGGATAAGAAATACGGCAGAAAACTTGGTGTGGTATCACATCTAAATGACATGTGTATCCCTTGATTACACCAGGTCTTTCTTGAAAGACTTCATGATATTCCTGTAGAAGATCATATAATTGCTTTCTTTGGTGTTGTTGCAAATATTCAGGTTCTTGTACCTTTTCATATACCGTATCTTCAGGGTTTAAAACTGATTGCAAGTAATTAATTTGGTAATACCGTACAGGTTTGCTATGTATCCACTTTATTTGCAGCTTTCGTCCCTGACAATACTTTCCATGGGTACTATATTCCCTGAGAAGATTCACTTGATGTTTCTGATCCATTATTGTAAAACTGGCACGGCCTAGAGAAAAATCGATATGCCAATTTCTCTCTCTAAATTCATCTATACCCAGGATACAGTCCTCAACCAATTTTTCTATTACAAGGAACGTGCAATTTATAGCTACATTTCCTATATCTAACTGGAGTTGAGTCTGCACTTTAACCTGAGAAGACTTATGACCAGTAGGACCTACAATTCTACAACATTGAACAGGAAAAACCGGTGGATTTGCTTTCTGGAGTATTCTTTGAAATAACTTCTCAGAAACGACATTTACTGCTGCTCCTGTATCTAAAGTAACTTGCACAGTAATGCCTTCAATTGCCGCCTGAATTTTCGCAACAGGTTCAGTGATATGTTCCTCTTGACAAGGCATCATATCTTTCTGAAGTTCTTCTATTAATAATTTGCCATCATTGTACCGAAAGAAATTGACGCTTGAATTTTCGCCCCTGAAAACTTCCTCGACTGCACCGTCGGGGCTTCTGACAGTCGAGTTTAGTTTGACGATCGTCCATTATTAGTAGATCTCTGCTCCGTTACGTCGGTTATTATTGGTGGTTGATTTCTCCATTCATTTGCATTATCATTTGGTATCCAACCTGAAGTTTGTGGTTGGTTGTGATATTCTTGGGTTGGTTGCTGATATCGGCGTTTTTGCTGATAATTCCCTTCTTGATAGTATCCATTCCTCTTCTTATTATTCTTCCTCCATTTCCGTTTATATGTTTGTTCACATTGTTGGTCATGATTACACTGGTCGGGATTTTCGTTACCCAATTTCACGTTTTTCTGGAAATAATTCACCTGTGGGTTTGTTGAATTGTGTGCAAAAGGTTTGTTTCCATATTGTTTGTTGTTACTATTATATTTGTTAGGTTGGTAACTTGGCTGGTTATAGCGCACACGTGATTCTTCGAACAGAATGTCTATTGAATCCAATGTGGCTAGAAAATCTTCCACATGTTGTTCAGGCACATGTAGAAGTTTTTCCTTAACTTCAAGTGGAAGTTTGCCCTTTAATATTCGAATGATATCCTGCGTCGGGATTGGTTCATTCCAGTATTTACTTTTATTTATATACTTCTCGAAATACTTTCTTAAAGATCCATTTTTGAAAGGAAAAGGTTGTGGGTCAAAAACTTCCTTACGTAGTCTTTCTTGTACTCCCTTATTCCAGTATTTGTGCAAGAAAGCGCGTTCAAATTGGTCATAATCTTGACACCAATCGGATGCTTCTGACGCCCACATCGATCCATCTCCATGTATGAATCCTGCAACGTACATAATTTTTTGTTGCTCAGTCCACATTTGCGGCAATATCCCTTTAAATTGCTTGATAAATACCACGGGATTGATCGACTTCCTTTCGGGAATAAATATCTGGAATTGACGATATTTAAGCATTTTTTCTTCATTCATGGTCACAGGTGTATTCTGGTGGCTACTTCGCGGCGAATGATAATTTCGATCATCTGTTTCTGGTTGATTACGTAAATATGCACCAATACCTGGATATTGTTGCATGGATTCGGTTTCACTGGATTCATCAGGAATAATGTCTGCCTTTGATAAACTGCAAGTAGTATGTGCCCCTCTAGTATTAACTAGACCTTGCTGGCATGCTTTTAATGTATTTTCTATCTTTGCTTTCCAAGCAGGAAATTCATCTCCTATATTCTCCTTAATCTCTTTAACTTCTACCTTAAGTTGTTCTTGTGCAGCTTCGTTGTTAACTTGCACGTTAGAAACCGTTTCTTTCAAGGTTTTGTCAACATAATTTCGCACTGTCTCGGTTTGCTCTTTCGCCCAATCTTCAATGTCCTTAGAGAATGCGATCTTATGTTCATTGAAAAGTTTCTCTATGTGTTTCTCGCCTTCGAGACTGAGAGTGTCTATCCTCCGAGTAAGCTCAATGACAGCTTGCTCGTTATCGTGCTTAATTGTATTCACGTCTTGCGCAATAGTGTTCTGTACATGAATAACTTCCTGCACTTGATGATTTAGTGTATCTTGACGACATAAGATGTCTTTGTATTTGTTTGTTAATTCCTGATACTGTTGTTCTTGTGTAACTATGAGTTGTGCCTGACTGGTAATCAAGTGACTCTGCTTTGTTTCCAAACTCTGGAATTTTTCAGTAATCTTATCATTTATTTCTTTTAGTTTATTAGATTGCTCCTGAGCCAAATTAAATTGCGCACTCTCCAATACTTGGAACCTACGATTCACGTCGTTTGCAAAATTAGATTGCGATGTTTCCAATGCCTTAATCCCTTGTGTTATGACAGTCAAACTTGACATCAGCTGGGATAACAAATCGGTATTCTCAGCAATTGGCGATTGCACTGGGCTTAATGAGGATTGTACCGACACAATTTTCGGTACAGTCATTTCGTTTTCGCACGCGTCTGTGTCAGAGATAAAATTCATGTTGTTTGTTGGTTGCTGCATATTTCTCTGGACTTCTTTCGACATATGAATGTCGGAACTAGCAACCGTTTGTGTCGACGGCGTGAGCGCATTAATTATTGCTGGTTGCTCAGCCGTAATCGACATATCTCTAACTACGGCGGTATTAAATTCTGTGGCACTAGTTGACGATGCATGCACACTATTTAATTCATTTTGTGGCATTGTGATGCGTGCTTGCTTATTGCCTTTGAACATAGATCTAGTTACCACCATGTAAATGAGCAATTGACAGTTTCTCCTCTAAATAAGTCCTACAAAAGTGACTATTGAACTTTTACACACGCAAAAAAAACGTTAATGTCCTAATGCTGTCAATGTACACTTTACAATGTGACACAAACACAGTACATAGATAACACATAAAATATTGTCTTACTATATCTACTGAAATACAGGAATACTAGTAAAAGTAATATAGCAACACTATTTATACTTAGAAAATTAATAGCTGAAAGGTAACTAAATGCATAAATGCTCAAGAAAGCTAGTAATTCAAATGTTCTGGCCTTTTAGAAGTTTCTGCTCGGCTGCTGGGACGGCGTACTCGTTCTCTTCACAAGATACTCCCGCACGTTCAGTTAGCATGAAACATACAAAGGACCATAATGTAGTTACTCTATAAAACTAGACATATATACACACAATGAAACATTAATTACTAAATTACTAACATGGTTATATTTCATGTTCACTATGAGTGTTGTATCAGGATCGTGTCCTGTCTAACGGTAGACATTTATAAAGACTCCTATTTATTACTAGGCTAATTACTATTTAGCTCTACAGGGCCTTTATACTGAAATGGTTCTCCACACCACCTAGTATTGACTTCTATGTGTGTGAGTAACTGTTTGTTCACTGTTGTGGGTAAATACATACAGCGTACACAGGGCGGTGTGTGAAACTGATAGCGATTACACTCTTCCGCTGTTGTAGAAATCTGCTCCAGATGCTGCAGATACCGTGTTGAGCTGAAAGTGGTAACCAAAGTACGGAGAAATATTCTTCGGGGCTCTGTTGCATAGCAATCAGATTGCTTTCAGTTCTGAGAAATGTCCAGTTACTATTGTGGATTTGAATGATCCATGAAGTGACTTCTTTTCCGAAGAAAACATCGAACTATTTCACTAGAACTGAACGCTCCCGTCGGAACTGTTCTCAGCTGTGGGATATTAGTAGATCACAATAGCAGTATATCGCTGGGTGTATAATAAGACGTACCTTCTTGAAATGAACAATATTTTTATTGTTCTATTAACTGATTTCCTTCCATATGCACTTATATTTTACAATATGAATCACAAACTCGCAATGGCGTCGATTTTTACATCACAAGAATGGCTCTCCTCTCCTCAAATTACTCTTAACAAGAACAAAACAAAAAAAAACTATATCCTAAGAATAATTATGTGAGCGCTGACCGCCACAGAGTAATAAACAATATCTTTGTCTCTCTCTAGCACTGTCACAGCAAGTTACGCTGCATGATACATCATACTATGTATTTATTATGATGAAATATTGAAGACGTGTTGATGAAAATGAATATGTACATGTGTAACAAAGTAAGCAATAAGGAGTAGTGGTTACGGACTCTGATTTACGAAAAGGATGTTGGAAACCAAGAATCGTACTTTACGAGTTATGAAATGTGTGTACATACGTGGATGTTAGTTACCACAATGCTGACAAAACTTTTTGGACACTGTTATATATGAAATTTTATTTCTACACACTTCTAATGTAAATTTCTAACCTTAATTTTTTTTATTTTTTATGAGACTGTCACAGTAGCGGAAACTGCTGCCATAAATATTTGAGTAAGGAAGATAGATGACCTTGAACTAATGTGCTGTGGATGCCCATCTGAGCGACAGTCACCTGGGAAAAAAGCCATTAGTGTTTGCTTTTCAGAGGCACAGGTGGAGAAAAAAGGAGGCCATTATCCTCGCTATTGACATTTCTTTGTAGAAAGCATCGCAAATAGAGCATGCTCAAACTTGAAAATATATGATTACACTCTGGAGCACTATGATATTTACTAAAATGCTGAATGAAATGATGAGAAACGTTTTACATCTATTGTCTTTCTAGTTGAGAGATTTTTTACTGCCTTTGGAGACGCCATTTGCCTAGTGAATGACGTTTCACACATTTCTTTGTATATATTTGCTCATTTCGTTTAATATCTAGTTTCTAGTTGCACTGCAGCATTGGTTAAAATAAAATTTTGTAGATGCACTAATATAGTTATTTTATGTCTACAGATCCAGTAAATAATAATTTTATTATCTACTTCCGAAAAAACAAGAGAGCACAAATAGACATTTCCACTTCACAGGAATTGCATACATAATTTTTGTCAGTGAGTTGGTAACTTGTCTGCTAGAATAAGTTACAGTGATGCATCACTTTAGTGTTAAGATGTGACATAGGTATTATACATGACCATCTTTAGTGTAATATTTTTTCTGCTTGAGCGTTGTCATGTTTAGATATAAGTTATTGCATTTGCTGCTGCTGTTTGTTAGGCATAGTGCTACTAAATTTTACTTTGTATTACTCTGTTAAGCCAGTTTTACTACTGATTAATTTTTCTTGTTTGCTGCACATTGCCTTATATTAGTTGTAATATTGCAATTGCTTTGCTAATTTATATATACTGCTGCTTGCTTTGCAAATTTCCATTTCTTTGTCATTGCTGTTTGTTTTAATTTGTTTTGTGCTGCTGCATTGCCTCGTCCCTTGGTATATATATCTGAGCTCAGTAAATTTAAGTTAGCTTAAGAGGGGGTAGACTATATAAGAAACTAACTAAGATGAATTGGAAGAAATGCATTGAGAAGATATAAGAAAATGGTTTGGCCAAAAAAGTAGTGTAAGTGGAGAAAAACTATTTTTGAAAGTGGATATGAACAAAAAGGTAGGGTTTAGGGACAACAGGTTTAGGTAGGATTTTCTTGGAAATATATGATGAGGTAAGATAATGGAAAATAAATAATGAGGTAAGAAATATGTGAAAATATGAATACAGAAAGAATGCCTGGATAGGATTTTTTTGGTGGATACAAATGTTGAAATAAGACAAAAGATCTATGGAATGAAGTTTTGGGTTGGACTGCAGTACCAAATGTTACACTGAAAACAAAGCCCTGTCTTTTCCTCCTGTGTTATTCTGCTATGTGTTTGTGTACTCTTGTGTATTTGTGTTTTTCCTGTCTTTATGTGTTTAGCTAATAAGATTTATGTTGTAGAATTTTTCTAGTACTAAACTACATTCACTATGATGAGGAATACTGTTATCCTCAAATATAATTTGCATTAATAATATGTTATTTACTTTGTAAAGATGTTTAGACATTTTTAATTCTGTTCTGTTTCAATGCTCATGTGTGAAATTAATGTTTCGAAAACTATTCTCATTATTTTACATATTTACTTATGTCATAATACCTGTAACTCTGATGTATATGTTTATTTCTATTCTTTTGTAAAGCCTGTCTTACTACAAATGTTATCTGTACTATTATGTTCTTTAATGATGTATTTTGTACCTTTGTAATTGTATTCTTATGTTGTAAACTTATACTTGTATAGACACCAGTTCCTCAAATTACGTATCATCTCACTGCACACATTTCTGTTGGTCATAATATATGCACAGCATGTGAGAAGTTGGGACTGTTAGTGTTTGCACGCCTGTTGATAATTCAGCAAGGGACTGGTTAACAGCATTGCTGGTTCCAAGGACAATTAAAAAAAAACTTTGTGAGTGCACAAGTGGTGGTTTATGGACTTGCTGTATTGTCTGCAACGCACTTCGACGGTGATTGTGCGCCTGCACAGTCGCAACAGATGGCTGCTGGCCGTCTCTACAAGGACTACAGTGGGTCTGCATCTTTGATGGCCCATCTATACCATTATTTCTACAAGGACTGCAGTAGGTCTTTTCGCGTTCGGTTTTCGTTCTACTTCTTTTCTATTATTATTACTATTGCTTGCGTAACAACGCATATATGAAAAGAGCCGCGAAATATCTTTTAGTAATGCTGTGCTATGAATTTCTTTATCATCATTACTTTTTAACAAAACAGAATATATTGAGTTCTTATTGTTCTGTATCTGGCCTTCTATTAAAGGAACATTTTTCGTGACTGTAACTCATTCTAAAAATCAACATATCTTCCCTACTTTATAGTTATTAAAAATGAAAATTACTTTGTTATGAATACTGATGTTACAGTTCGTATGATTGTTCAACAACAAGATTTTGCAGTGGATTTTGTTTCTCGGTAAAACACCATTCAATACCACGACTAGGACAAGAACATGAGACTCTTATTGAAAAAATACGTTTTCACTATAAAGTTTGCCAGATCAGAACCGAGCACAGCAAGATTCCTATTAGATTTTGAAGGTACATTATCTTTTTTGTACTGTTAGCTATATATTATCAGCAGCCCGCGTCAACCTGCAACACATCATAAAATCTGCTGCTCTGCACTGCAAGTCCGGAAGCTAAAAGAAATAATATTATTTCACTGTTACCTTCCCGCTTCCTTGCGGTATGATAGATTCTATTTGAGGTAGTTTGAATACGCCGCGGCAGCGGCTCTTTCGATCGCCGCGCAGCTCGGAACCACAGATAATATTTAAATAACTGAAAAATGTCTCAACGGGATGGGATAATATGCAAGCAAGCTATAACAATTAATAATGCAAGTTTTAATTTAAATAACTCTATTCAAACATTTAAATACACACCTTTAAAATGCGCACGCAATGGCGTACATCTTTCAGTCTTGACAAAAGAATGCTACGCTAGCGTCCAATACAACGTCACAGGATATCCTACTCGCTTAACTCCAAGAAGAAGAAGACAGAGAAATTAATGTTCATCAAGTATTATATACTAGTTACCTATTCTAATCTTTGTTTGATATTTATCGTCTGTGGCGGTTTCATTATTCGCCGACGCAGATATTCTCTAAAATAAATAAAAAAAATACATAATTTTATACAGTAACACAATATGATAAATATAATTTCCTCGTTACTACATAATATGTTTTTTTTTTCTACTAGACGTTACAATGCCCCCTGGCAGCAATTGACTAACATTAAGAATGTTTGGCAATATGCTGCCACTAACGTCTGTTTGGTTATTGTCTGTCACCTTGATTGGAACATCCACTTTTCACTTCTTAGTTCTTTTGCACTATAGTTTTAATTACACTCTTTATAGTGTTCTTACACTTAGCGAGGTGACCATAAACCTAGTCCCAGGGTCATTACAGTTATCTGGCTCCCCCATTCGGGCTACGTGCGGTCAGAAAACCTGGGAAAACTGCGCCGGAGCCATGGTCATCTCGCCTGGTTTGTCTTATATACAGTTTGATTGTTCATCACAAAAAAGTTCAGACTTTATCCAATGTTCACAGCTAACAAAGGCTAGTTATGACAAAATGTTAAACTTTTAGTCTCTTTGTTACAAATGTACCTTTTACCAATGTGTTCTGTGTTGCAATGAAAGTCAATCATTAAACAGTTTTACAGAAATGTAATTGATTGTCTCTGCACTTACTCACGACAATTGTTCTATAATGTTCTGGCATTCGTGCGAGTTTACTTCATTCACATGACGAAAACATATTATATATATATACATATCACTGAACCAATTAATATTTTGAGTCTGCACCCAGTAACTAAAGAAAAAAATGTTTGTCACGTCATTTCGTGTCCAATAAACCATTTTCATGTTAGTACATTAACCACATAGTTGACAGTTCATTTGAATGACAACAATGTACGGAGCGTGCTGCGCGAAGCAATTGTTGAGTAGCGCCGTCTGGAACGCAGCGTGCCGACGACCGCTGGGGTCGACGACCGGCTCGCAGTAACAGCGACGTCGTGCTGACGTGGCGTCCAAGCCGTCGCGAACCGCGCCGAACCATTCACCAATGTCGGCGTGTTGCAGTGGTTTACCGCGACCGACTGGCTGGCGGCACGGCTCTCGTCTCTGCTTCTCCGCATGGCTCCTCGTCGTAGCGCATGAAACAAATATTCCACAACGGTGTATTGTCTTTAAGGACACAGATTACTAGCTGTGGAAGAAAATGCAACTTGTTTAAAAGCGTTTATTGTTCAGTAAGCCGTCGCTTCACTGGTATGCACAGGATGTTTTGGCGTGATAACAGGTTTCTTGTGGCATTGTGACACTGGTATTCAGGGCTCGTCACATGCACATTGTACTACACACTTTCACCTGCTCTCACGGTTGATACACTGCCAGAGCGTCTCTCAACACGCGAGAATGTTTCGGTTCACACATACTAAATGTCTCCGTCGAGCATTGTTTGTTTGAATCGACTCCGAACGGATCAATAACTATTGTTTTTATACACTGTCTCTTGTTCGTTGAGCACTGCACTATGACAGTCTGTCACTCAACACTTGACTTATATCGACGTATATATTGGTGCAGATACAACAGTCATTTTCTGTCCCTGCTACACACAATATTCCGTCCTTTCCTCAATTGTTTATGCACACAGTTTCTTTTTAATGCATCTTAACTGTTCTTAGCATAATCACTCTCGTCTACATTGCGTCCATTGTTTTTACTTTGTCACAACACACTTTTAATGCTATTACTAGGCGTATATGGCCTTTTTGTAATTTTTTTTTAAAGGTGTGTGATTTTTGGTACATAGCTTTCCTTTCCTTTTTTAGTGTAGCTTGCCTGGTTATCACCCATCTAGCAAACAGATTTTACCATGTGCATGACAGCTTGACTTGGGCATATTGCTCAATAAATACTTCATTTTGTACTAGCATTATTTTTAATGATCTTTCCTACATGACTACAGTGTAGGTTCCGCATTGATTAACTTGATTCGCGTATCGCGTAATTAATATTCAAGGGTGTGTACCAAGTACACAGGCTTCAATTGAAGCATCGATACATACAAAGCGGAGTTTACACGGAATGGGTTTGTTTTTGATTAGCTCCTGCTCCAGTGTCGTTCTCAGATCACTACTGGCAACAAACGTTACATCACATAATTGTTTCATATTACAAAGTCAATTTTTGGCTAATAGAGACTCTCTCTCTCAGGGTTTCTTAATTCTAATACCATTACATCTATTACTTTACTATATGAGATTGCATCATTAATTGTAGTTACATACTACACATGGAAAATGATTCAAGAAATTAACCCTCACTTTATCAACAAGAAGATTGTTCGTTGCTTGATGAGCATATAGTATTTTAATGACTCTAATTGTCTGTAAACAAAGTCTTCCCTTTGTATGCTATTGCTCACTTTACTGATTCCACTTCCTCCAAGTTTAATTACATATAAATGTTTTCTTAAAACTAACATACTTATACTCTAACACACAATTGAAATCGTCTTATTACTACTACTGTTTACATCTGACATATCATTGAATAAATAATTTTACTATCCCACTCTAACCTCTGTCGAATCTCTTTAGCCACTACTTCCCTCCTCGACCAAGGGATGGAGTAAGTTGCGCGACAGTATGTTTTGTGGGGCATCACCTCTATGTGATAGTGGTACCCTTTGACTATTCCTGGTCGGTCGGTAAATACCATGGTATATTCCGATAGCAGCTGCGTCAACTGTTGCTTTTGTATATTGCTTAAACTTTCAGATTCCTGTACTTTGGTTTGAAATGCCTCAACATTTGTTTCAAAATTTCGATCCTCTAAATTCGGGTAATAGAGGTCTGCTACATGTGAAAAATCATCGAGGTGTAGAACCCAGGGGTTCCTACATTTGATATTCATTCGATTACAACATGGCACAAGTACCTCCTTCGATTTCATCATAGACAATTCGATCCTACTACCTTTATTAACTATGCTGAGTTTCCCCAAGGAGAGGTCGATCACTGCGTCCCTCTCACGGAGAAAATCTACTCCCAGAATGCAGGCCACCTTTAACCCTTTAACAATGAGGAACGAGCTCACTATGGCTTCGCCCTCCTTACAAATCTCCACCTGCACCTGGTACTTAACTAATTGGCTCTGTGCACTTATGGCTCCAGACACCTTGCAATTATTAACCGGGAAAGTCGGTATGCTACGTCCCTTCCCCAGCGCTTTAAACAACTCTATACTCATTACACTTACTGAGGCACCTGTGTCGATGATTATATTCACTGCAACATCGTTGATTTTCGCTTCTATTATGGCCTGCACATTTTCGTTGTTATCTTTCTTACATTCGTGCGGTTCGGTCAGTAGATCTTTATCAATACTGATACCGTCGTTGTATCGCAGCATACATATTCCAGGTATATTATTGTCATTCGTGTTGCTCTCACTCCACCCCTCGGCCAGCGATGGAGAGCATATCGAGGCCGATTCTAGTTTGTTGGATTGCTTGCTTGTGAGGTACTTGGACGGCTATTGTCCGCAACCTCTACTATGTGTACGCTTTGATTTGTAGGCCGCCACGAATGCGCAATGGGCGCGTTTTGCGGTAGCGGTCTGTTGTTGTCGTACCGGTCATTACACTGTCGCTCTGGGCTTGTTCGCTGATTCTGATTCCAGTTGCGATTACTGTCACTATAATTGCTATGCCACTGACCTCGCGCATTTTTCCAGCGGCTGGTCCCTGACATTCCGGAGTCGTATCGGTCGTCAAATCGACGCTTTTTGTTACAGGTTGGTTGCCCATACCCGTTCTGACTTCTCCCATTATTACCATTTTGCGAATGCTCTTGCCGCTTGTTACCACTCCCACCATTTCCATGGTTGTGGTTTTGTGCACTATTATTTCTGTCATGTTTACACCCTGATCCATTATTCCGCGAGTGATCACACGCTGCTTTTGCGTCCTCCTGGATTAAGTCTATTGAATCTAGAACAGACAGGAAATGTTCCATATCGCTCTCTGGTACGTGTATTAATTTCTCTTTGATGTGAATGGGTAAATGTGATTTTAGGAGTCTTATTATGTCTCTTGGTGATATCGGCTCGTCCCAGTAGCGCGTTTTGTTTATATACTTTTCAAAATACCGTCTCAAATTCCCAAGACGGGGTGAGTACGGTTCGGGATTGTATACTTCTTTTCTTAGCCGCTCTTGTATACAAGGCGACCAATATTTCGACAAAAACGCCCTTTCGAACTGTTCATACGTCATGCAGCTGTCTGCTACTTCCGTAGCCCACAACGCTGCATCACCCTGAATGTATGACATTACGTATTGAATTTTCTGTGCTTCGTTCCACACACTAGGCAAGATATTTTTAAAGCTTTTTATGAATACTACTGGGTGTACTGACTTCCGTTCAGTAGTAAACGTTTGAAACTGCCTATTTTTGATTAAACTTTCTTCAACTAATATTTTTGGACTATATGGATTTGCTCCTGGGACATAGGCTGTGTGCTCCGAACTGAAGCTACAGTTCTTCGCATTATCGCCTACAGCTTCACCATTGTTGTGTCGCGTATAAGTTTGTGCGTTGCCAAAAACATTGGCTGTTGGCGACATAGTTTCATATTCTAGATGTTTTCTGCTTTGTGCTAAACCCTTTTCCAAGTCGGATATCCGTTTACTAATATTCACTTGCCACTGCGGAATATCCTCACTGAGTATTTGTTTGATGGTTTGCACATCATTCTGTACCTGACTATTTACTGCGGTACTGAACGATTCAGCCTCTCTATCTACCATGGCTGCTTGTACCTTAGAATTAATATTTTTGTCGATCTCACTCTCCTTCGCTTCTAGCCATGAGTTGAATTCGGTTTCAATTTTAGTCGCTTGTTCGTTCCACTTCTGCTCTACAAGCTGTGTGGAATCTATTTCTAACTTTTCTACTCGGTTAGCTAAGACACCTATCTCGTCTACCCTGTTAGTGTTTGCTACTTGCAGGTTGTTGACCTGTACAGTCAACTCCTGCACGGCCTTAGGTATCGATTCATAATTTTGTTTCATACCGGCAATCTCTTTTTTCATAATTTCTAACGATTGCACAAGTTGCTGGTCTCGCTCAGCTTGCTGGCGATCCCGCTCAGCTTGCTGGCGATCTCGCTCAGCTTGTTGGGCAAGTAAATTTTCTGCTAACTTGGGATCTCGCTCAGCTTGCTGGCGATCTCGCTCAGCTTGCTGCGCGAGAAAGATCTCAATTTTTTCATCCTTTTCAGCTTGTTGTTGTGCGAATTTTGACTGGTAATCCAGCACGCGCTCTAATATCGCCTGAAGTGAATACCCACCAGGCAGATTCCCACTCTCTGGTTCCTGCTTTTCTGGGGGTGGTGCAATTTCTTTATCTACGTCTCCTTGAACACTGGTGGGCGGTGGCACCACTTCCTGTGCCCCTGCCCCCACATTTTCGCATGGTATATCCTCAAAGAGAGTACTTGTACTGCTTAAGGTACCCGTTTCTACATTTCCTGCACTAACTAATTGCTGTTCCTCAGTATCCATATTGCTCGGACGTTGACTACGCAATTTAACCATATTCCTAAATTGCCTACTCTAACACAAGATCTAACAGTTTTGCCACTTGCATACAAAATACGTTAATTTATCTACACTACACTGCACACTAAAAATTACTATCTACCATCAACTTTGTCCTGTCATAAACACTAACATCAAACTACGCACACCACTAGCGATTTGAGATCACTTCACTGGAGTTCAGCTTCTACAAACAGGACAACTACACTGTAGTCTTACCTTTAGTTTATCTGATCTCGGGGTTCGGCTGCCCCCGGATTACGTAGTCGTTACAGTTTCTCAGTAGTATCAGGATCGTCTCCTCTGACTCGCTTGCAGTGGTGCGTTTTTTCATGAAAGAGTGTTTGTACATTCATTAATACATTGCATTAATCATGATACACATACATACATTTATCACTAAATACATACATATATACATATATAACAATAGACACTGAAAGGAAAAAACATAAAAATTTTATTTTTGTGGCCACTGCAAATTCGTGCCCCACGTTTTTGGGCGACAGTTTCGCGTTCGGTTTTCGTTCTACTTCTTTTCTATTATTATTACTATTGCTTGCGTAACAACGCATATATGAAAAGAGCCGCGAAATATCTTTTAGTAATGCTGTGCTATGAATTTCTTTATCATCATTACTTTTTAACAAAACAGAATATATTGAGTTCTTATTGTTCTGTATCTGGCCTTCTATTAAAGGAACATTTTTCGTGACTGTAACTTATTCTAAAAATCAACATATCTTCCCTACTTTATAGTTATTAAAAATGAAAATTACTTTGTTATGAATACTGATGTTACAGTTCGTATGATTGTTCAACAACAAGATTTTGCAGTGGATTTTGTTTCTCGGTAAAACACCATTCAATACCACGACTAGGACAAGAACATGAGACTCTTATTGAAAAAATACGTTTTCACTATAAAGTTTGCCAGATCAGAACCGAGCACAGCAAGATTCCTATTAGATTTTGAAGGTACATTATCTTTTTTGTACTGTTAGCTATATATTATCAGCAGCCCGCGTCAACCTGCAACACATCATAAAATCTGCTGCTCTGCACTGCAAGTCCGGAAGCTAAAAGAAATAATATTATTTCACTGTTACCTTCCCGCTTCCTTGCGGTATGATAGATTCTATTTGAGGTAGTTTGAATACGCCGCGGCAGCGGCTCTTTCGATCGCCGCGCAGCTCGGAACCACAGATAATATTTAAATAACTGAAAAATGTCTCAACGGGATGGGATAATATGCAAGCAAGCTATAACAATTAATAATGCAAGTTTTAATTTAAATAACTCTATTCAAACATTTAAATACACACCTTTAAAATGCGCACGCAATGGCGTACATCTTTCAGTCTTGACAAAAGAATGCTACGCTAGCGTCCAATACAACGTCACAGGATATCCTACTCGCTTAACTCCAAGAAGAAGAAGACAGAGAAATTAATGTTCATCAAGTATTATATACTAGTTACCTATTCTAATCTTTGTTTGATATTTATCGTCTGTGGCGGTTTCATTATTCGCCGACGCAGATATTCTCTAAAATAAATAAAAAAAATACATAATTTTATACAGTAACACAATATGATACATATAATTTCCTCGTTACTACATAATATGTTTTTTTTCTACTAGACGTTACAGTCTGCACCTCTGGTGGCCCACCAATACCACAATCTCTAACATGACTACAGTGGTCTGCTCTATGATGACCTACCTACCAATATTCTTCAACTTCGACTGACTCTGCTGTGGGTTTGCTCTGTTGTGGCCCATTACCTGCCTGCATGTCAAGAGTCAGCACTGTCTTTCTGTTGGAACGACAACACTACTTCTTCAAGACTGCTTGGAAATCCACTACTTCTGTGTGCAATTTCTTTTACTAATCAGACTTTGTGAAAAAACTATAATTACTATTGTGATAAATGATCAGGACTGTCCTTATGGGAACAATTTTTGCTTTTGACCAACAGTGTATCAATAAGTGTGTGCATTTGATATCTTTGTTATTGTAATTATGAAAAATTTTATCAAATCATTATTGGCCACTGCCCAAAACTACTTGTGAAATTTTTTGTGGGGAGCATGGGGGCTATGTAAGTAGGCTGTTTAGTTTTTTTTTTTATTGGTAACGCCACGTAGCGCTCCATATGAAAATCACTGACTGTGCTGTGTGCAGTCTGAGGCTGGTCGGCAATGTTGCAATAGTCGCGATTGTAGTGCTGAGCAGTTGGCTGTTAACAATGCGTAGCGTTGCGCAGTTGGAGGTGAGACGCCAGCAGTGGTGGATGAGGGGAGAGAGAGGCGGAATTTTGAGAGCGGAAGATCTGGACATGTGTCCAGTATAGGATATCATGGACTGATATATATATTATCACTTTTGAACACTATTAAGGTAAATACATTGTTTGTTTTCTATCAAACTCTTTCATTTGCTAACTATGCCTATCAGCAGTTAGTGCTTTCAGTAGTTTGAATCTTTTATTTAGCTGGAAGTAGTGGCGCCCGCTGTATTGCAGTAGTTTAGATAACGAAGATAATTGTGAGGTAAGTGATTCATGAAAGGTAGAGGTTATTGTTAGTCAGGGCCATTCCTTTGTAGGGATTTTTGAAAGTCAGATTGCGTTGTGCTAAAAATACTGTGTGTCAGTTAAGTGTTGCTCAGAATCAGTAAAGAGAGTAATGTCTGAGTACGTTCGGTTTTGCTCAGCTGTTTGAAAATCAAATAATGTAAGAGGTTTATCAGCACAGTCATTTATAATTTTTCTAAGAAGACGTTTCAACCTCTCGTTCGCATTGACGGCACTTTGAACAGTGGACGTTACATTTCAGATGTGTTACGACCCGTGGCTCTACCCTTCATTCGATCCCTGCGAAACCCCACATTTCAGCAGAATAATGCACGACCGCATGATGCAAGTCCTGTACGTGCCTTTCTGGATACAGAAAATGTTCGACTGCTGCCCTGGCCAGCACATTCTCCAGATCTCTCACCAATTGAAAACGTCTGGTCAATGGTGGCCGAGCAACTGGCTCGTCACAATACGCCAGTCACTACTCTTGATGAACTGTGGTATCGTGTTGAAGCTGCATGGGCAGCTGTACCTGTACACGCAACTAAGTTCTGTTTGACTCAATGCCCAGGGGTATCAAGGCCGTTATTACGGCAGGAGGTGGTTGTTCTGGGTACAGATTTCTCAGGTTCTACGCACCCAACTTGCGTGATAATGTAATCACATGTCAGCTATAGTATAATATATTTGTCCAACGAATACCCGTTGATCATCTGCATTTCTTCTTGGTGTAGCAATTTTAATGCCCATGAGTGTGTATCACATGGAAGCTTATCCGCACAAAACCATTTCCGCGCCTATTATTCCGTACCTTGGACTAAAAAAGAAGCTGTAACTGAAGACGTTATTAAGATGTTTGATTATAAAATCATAGAACATCCTAATTCATTGTATAGCGGTCCGCTATTAGCGGTAGCCAAACCAGGCGTAAGTTGATTGGGTCTGGATGTGTGGATTGTAAATAAAATCAAAGTACCCGTGTGCACACGTCTTGAGTACGTCCCACACATGCGAAAACCCAACGGAATTGTATAGGATAACGCATTTAATTTCACAGTTTATAAATAAAATGAGTTCTTTAGAGACCAATGTATTAGATAATTGTAATAGCTATAGTCCGTCCTGAATGGAGTCCAATTGAAACTATTTTTCAACAGATTTATTTGATCGTATGCTCATAAACAACAAACTAGATGAGTATGTGTCAGTTTATGAGGAATTTTTAACCATCTTCCTCATTCCTCAAAATAGCGTATAGCAGTGAGGTAATGTTAAACGAAACAGAATCAAAAGAATGGATTAACTCGGTAGCGAAAGTACCTGACAAGGAAAACCAGTAGGAACAGGTCTTAAAAAAACTTCTGTATAGTGCACAAAAGCGAAATCATCATTACAATAAAGAACGCCAGTATCAGTCTCGGGAAAAGAATTCGTTCAAAACCCACTCAAGAGCAACGTTTCGAAAGAATCAAAATAAAAATTGGCATATGATGTATGCCGGTCCCAACACAATACTGCATATGGCTCATGAAAGAAACTATTTAGTTGTATATCCAGGAACTAGAAGTGTAAAGGCAATATAGCCTCATAAAAAATTATGAAGTATTTAGAATAAGCATGTTCCTACAATTTTCATTTCTTTTAACGTCCTGAGGAATTCAAAGTACATACAAAATTAGCATTTACTGTTTACGTCAAGTAGTTAGTAAATGTATAATATAATATAATTAAGTAGATTAATGAAGAATGTCAAGACTGATGGACAATATTAATAATTAGACTAACTCTCCTACGAACAATTAGAGAGTTGAATCTATTAATTAGAGCAGCTCATGATTTCAGAGCAATTCTGTAAAACATCTATGTTGAGTTAATTTGAAAATTACTGATTACTATGTAGCAGAAAATTTTGTGTGTGCCTGAGAATACATAAATATTTCTTATTCAGGAATGCACAATGGCTTATCATAGTCAAAGCACGAGTTATAAGTCAAAGTATGTATCCTTTCTAACGCGATTTTACCGTGATTTTTCCGTGATTATAATTGGGAGCTTATGGCTTATTTACTGTGACTGAAAAAGGTTAACTGTAAAAACCAACATCCACTAGCTTCTGATAAATAAAAGTAAATTCAACAATTACTGATGTGGACTAAATAATTTGTTATCCAGATATGTCATGTTGCTATCGGAATGTCAAGATACAGACGTTAATAACTTGTATCCGATGTTGCGACATGAGCAACTTCAGTTAAAATACACACTTCAAGAAAAGTTTTGCATCACCCCAGTTCCCAGAACTCCTGAAGATAGACGTTGACTCTGGATATTGTATCATACGCACAGTCCCTTTGACTGTTCAGAGATGTCACTAAATTCAACCAAAGATGTAAACAACCGTCGCATGAGATGCGCCTATTAGACGGAAGGGAGCCGACAGCCGATCAGTTCCAGTCATACCACCAGGAAGCAGGTACACGGCTCGTGTTGTCTATAGTTCAACCATGCCTAGTCGGTCAATACCGCAGTTCACGAAATCACTCGACTAGAGTGACCAGCATGTTCTCCAGACTTGAACCCTACCGAACATGCCTGGGATAGATTGAAAAGTCCTGTTCATAGACGACGTGACCTAATAACCATTCTAAGGGATGTATGTCGAATCGCCGTTGAGGAGTGGAACAATCTGGACCAACAGTGCCTTGATGAACTTGTGGATAGTATGCCACGACGAAAACAGGCACGCATCAATGCAAGAGGACATGCTACTGGGTATTACAGGTACCGTTGTGTACGACAATCTGGACCATCACCTCTCTCTGTATAGTGATACAACATGCTATGTGTGGTTTTCATGAGCAATAAAAAGGGCAGGAAAGATGCTTACGTTGATCTCTATTCCAATTTTCTGTACAGGTTCCGTAAACGCTTGCAACCGAGGTGATGCGAAACATTTTTGATGTGTATAGGATGATCAGCTAAGTACAGTACGTACATAATGCGCGAGTAAGAGATTGGTAAAAATGCACGAGAAACGTGTAAACGAAATGAGATTAGACTAGAATGTGTCTAAAGAGATCGCAAAAATACGCGAAAAGAAAACAGTCGAGCAAAAGAATAGGTAGTACAGAAACCAAAATAAGTTATTACTATCATTTACAATGATTCTGTTAACGAATTGACAACCTTAACTGTCCTAAAGCAAATGATTGCTATAAATAAGTAACAAGTTGTGAAGTGCCCATCGGCGATAACAGAACATTATCAAACAAACTTCGTATTTAATGGCACGTCGTCGATGAAAAACTTTTAGAACGTAATTGTAAATACTTTGTAGGAATGATCCAGGTTCACGATGCTGGAGTACCTGGAACTGTTCTACACTGACTGCTATATCACCAGCTGAGCAGTTTTCAGTCTAGATGAGGACAAGAATTCGATTCCCCCTACGAGAAACAGATCCGTCCAGTGTGGATTTCTGTAGCCGCTAGTCACACACCTAGCGAGTCAGCACACTTGCGCATTCAAGCTGCAACTAGAAACGCGGATAAGGAGATAAAAATTTAAAAAATAAAATTATGAAAGTAAAAAAAATTACAGTGTACTATGTTGAATGTTATCATTGACATGTTGAAAGAACCCAATGAAATTATGTACTGAGATTTGACTTTATTTTCATACGAACTGTAATACGTCTACGAAATACCAGCAATGAAGACGCCAGAATTACGGTAAGTTCGTCCTAGCTCATTACTGAAGAACTTAACGTATCTATGAAATACTTAAAGATTAAAATGTTTATGTTCAAACTAGAATAGTACTGAAATACTTGACGTACCATTGAAATATTTGAAGATCAAGATGCTTTAGCTCACACTGGTTTAGTGTTGAAATACTTAATAAATGAATTATTAGTTTAATAATGGAAAACGTGAGAGTACTCTATTTACCATACACCTACGAACAACTTGAAAATACTTAAAAGCAAATCTCTATATGCTCAAAAAATTATAATTTGAGAACGTTTAATAACAACGTGTCTAAGCCCATTTAGTAATACGAATGAGATGCATAAGACTACGTTTAATAAATAATGTCTACAACCTCTCAAAATTTTATCGAGAGCTTGAATACCATTTATGTTGAAACACCTAAGCAAAACATTGGTTAACTTATGGACTGTGATTAGTAAAGTAAACGTTTATGTATACTGCCCACAGCCTGGAGGGCTTTGCAACCACTCATTTTGTCGATAAGAAATTTTAGTTTATAAATCTATTTATTACACACAGAAATATTAATTTCATTGTGCATGAAACCCAGATTAATATTAAAGATCATTAAAATCACTAAGAGCCTGTAGGTATAAGGAATATGTAGCTGTAATAAGTACACTGTTTTCTTTCAGTATATATATTAATGCAAGATATGGTTTCGGTTACTGTTACTGTTGCTGCTATTATCACAATAACTGCTGTTCTTTCTTCTGAAACGATTTTGAATTCAGTCTGATATTACGTTCATTGTACGGGCTACGAGGGAAAAATGAACTAGTCTGAAGATAAAATTATTTTCTTTAAAGTAGTTCACGAGATACCTTAAAGTGACCAATTAAGTGAAAGTGATTTCAAATTTAGTTGCGGTGAGTTGCTTCTCTTCCCAATAACAGATATCTCTGGATCTCATTCCGGTACGCTATTCGGCTTCACGTAAATAAATTTCAATTGAAGGTTTAGAAATTTTGTACTGCACCAGCAGACAACAGATATTTAATTCAAATCAGATGCGCTTCCATATAAAGGATGAAAATGTAGCGTTTTATACGTTGTACAGCTTCCTACTGTAGAACTGTTTTTTTGCTTACATTCAGTATCAAAAAAATTCTGTCTTCCCTCCGTACAACATTAAAGAAAGATGACGTTATCGAAAACTGTACATCATTGTACTGCTCCTCTGTGGATACAACGAAAATGCAGCGTCCCTTAGATACACAATCGAAAAATGGAAGTCTATGTAACAACTTAGAAGTCACGCGCGGTAGGAAACAGTACGGGCCGCCACATTCGGTTCCTTATTGGGTGCCAAAGCAAGCGTCTGTTCACTTTACCGAAGCTAATAGCACTTGCTTATTGAATTCGTTTTATCCTTGTTTCTCGCCTTAATATACTATTACAGTACCATGTGTCGTACAGGCAGGTGTTTGTTCTTTTATGATTGACTGAACCAATCTCCACGCATCAATCATCATCATCATCATCATTTAAGACTGATTATGCCTTTCAGCGTTCAGTCTGGAGGATAGCCACCCCTTATACAGTTCCTCCATGATCCCCTATTCAGTGCTAACATTGGTGCCTCTTCTGATGTTAAACCTATTACTTCAAAATCATTCTTAACCGAATCCAGGTACCTTCTCCTCGGTCTGCCCCGACTCCTCCTATCCTCTACTGCTGAATCCATGAGTCTCTTGGGTAACCTTACTTCTCCCATGCGTGTAACATGGCCCCACCATCTAAGCCTGTTTGCCCTGACTGCTACATCTGTAAAGTTCATACCCAGTTTTTCTTTGATTTCCTCATTGTGGACACCCTCCTGCCATTGTTCCCATCTACTAGTACCTGCAATCATCCTAGCTACTTTCATATCCGTTACCTCACCCTTGTTGATAAGGTAACCTGAATCCACTCAGCTTACGCTCCCATACAACAAAGTTGGTCGAAAGATTGAACGGTGCACAGATAACTTAGTCTTGGTACTGACTTGCTTCTTGCAGAAAAGAGTAGATCGTAGGTGAGCGCTCACTGCATTAGCTTTGCTACACCTCGCTTCCAGTTCTTTCACTATGTTGCCATCCTGTGAGAATATGCATCCTAAGTACTTGAAACCGTCCACCTGTTCTAACTTTGTTCCTCCTATTTGGCACTCAATCCGTTCTTTCCCACTGACATTACTTTCGTTTTGGAGATGCTAATCTTCATACCATAGTCCTTACATTTCTGATCTAGCTCTGAAATATTACTTTGCAAACTTTCAATCGAATCTGCCATCACAACTAAGTCATCCGCATATGCAAGACTGCTTATTTTGTGTTCACATATCTTAATCTCACCCAGACAGTCTATTGTTTTCAACATAAGACCCATAAATATGAACAACAGTGGAGACAGGTTGCAGCCTTGTCTTACCCCTGAAACTACTCTGAACCATGAACTCAACTTACCGTCAGCTCTAACTGCTGCCTGACTATCCATGTAAAGAACTTTAATTGCTTGCAAAATTTTGCCTCCTATTCCATAATCTTGTAGAACAGACAATAATTTCCTCCTAGGAACCTGGTCATATGCATATTCTAGATCTATAAAGCATAGATACAATTCCCTGTTCCACTCATAACACTTCTCCATTATTTGCCGTAAGCTAAAGTTCTGGTCCTGACAACCTCTAAGAGGCCTAAACCCACACTGATTTTCATCCAGTTGGTCCTCAACTAATACTCGCACTTTCCTTTCAACAATACCTGTGAAGATTTTACCCACAACGCTGATTAAAGAGATACCTCTGTAGTTGTTACAATCTTTTCTGTTTCCATGTTTAAAGATTGGTGTGATTACTGCTTTTGTCCAGTCTGTTGGAACCTGTCCCGATTCCCAGGCCATTTCAATTATCCTGTGTAGCCATTTAAGACCTGACATTCCACTGTATTTGATGAGTTCCGACTTAATTTCATCCACCCCAGCCGCTTTATTGCACTGCAATCTATTGACCATTTTCTCCACTTCCTCAAATGTGATCCTATTTCCATCATCATTCCTATCCCATTCTACCTCGAAATCTGAAACATTACTGATCGTATTTTCATCTACATTGAGCAACTCTTCAAAATATTCCCTCCATCTGCCCAAGGCATCCACAGCATTCACCAGCAGTTTTCCTGACCTGTCCAAAATACTTGTCATTTCCTTCTTACCTCCCTTTCGAAGACTGCTAATTACACTCCAGAATGGTTTTCCAGCAGCTTGACCCATAGTCTCATAATAAATTATAATATCCGTGCCATTAATCATGTCTTTACCTCGCTTTTAGAGCTTTAACCCACACTTCTTTTCGCACTTTTCCCGCCTTTCCTGCCTACAGTGTGTGGCAACTGATGGTGGAGCAACAAGCTTTCGAAACTAGTCGTGCAGGATTTTCTATTCAGTGAACATTATTATCAGTTGTGAAAGATGTCAAAATCAGCTTTTATGCGTAACATCTTACCACACCAATGAAAAAAAAAGTCACCTAATTTTTGTCACTGGGGTTGCTGTTCTGAGTCATCAAAAACCATTTACTTTAAAATGAAGCTCAGAGCTCTCGTTTCTGTTCCGTTAGTCAATAAGATGACGCAGAGATATTGATCAGTGTTTTGCTATTTAACCTAGGTTAAATAATATCGCAAACATCTTTAACGATCAAAAAGTTTCCTCGATGGAATCCGTGCTTCCTGGGACCGATAAGTTTTCGTTTATTTTCTTTCTATTTCACAATTTCGGCCTTAGCCGAGATTCTAGTACCATGCTGAAAGTTTTTTTATGAAAACTGGCACATCTTTAGCAATCGCTTTTTTCATTCAAAGTTAAAAGCAGTGACTAAATAGGGTATAAGTGTTTAATCGTGATTCTGTTTCTCAAAGATCGTTTATTAAACTTGATGTCCTCCTAGTCTTCAATAGCTTGACTTCGCTGCACAGATAATACAGTGCCTGATTGGAAAATGGTTCGATGACTTTTTTTAACCCGTGTACACAGTTGCTATGATTTGTTTAAAAATTATACCACGCTTTCAGAAACTGTTAATTTGTATTTTCAAAGTATCTTACAATTTGTGGTGCCTGATGATGAAGTAAAGCTCCAATTGTGCAGTGGTACGAAAATAAAGTAAAAATAACATAACAGGCAGTGTGGATTCACTTGCAAGACTCTTAGTAACTGTAGACCCATAATCAATGAAACTCATAAAACCAAAATGTCTGTAAGAGGTCACAGTGAATTGCTTGTTGGTAGCTGTTAAGGAATTTAGCTGTGAACTACAAGGAGTTGTCAAGCTGCTATGAACTGAAGGTACAGCACTACAGCGGGTAAATATTATTAGGCAATACGCACACCTTTGAGAGGAGAGTATAGCTCGGGGATGAAGCCTCTGGTGGTGGTTCTAGATACCCTCCGAAGGCCTACATTTCACGCGGGTGCACGAACACTTTGCATAACGGTGGCGCCAGCGTATATTAAGTTGCCTACCCGCAGCACCGGGCCTTATAAATGCGGACGCTGGCGCTCATAATAAACGTTCAGCGAAATTAACAACAGTAAATAAAGTTGCGCCAGCAATATCGGATGCCCCGAAGCGCTGTCTGAAACACGGCTCCGCACTCTCGCGGAATAAGTCCGCAATCCGTTATCGTGGTTACGAGCCTGGTTTAAGAAAATGCAGCTACGGGGCCTGTTTCACACTTTTTTTTCTGGATGAAGAAAATCGCAAATCCTGATTTCTTATTCTCAGATTACACTCTATGGGCAAGACTACAGAATCACACTTCAGTCCTTCCACGTACCGTCTCTTTCCCGAGGCAGAATAAGGAAGAGTAGACCTTGGAAAATAATTTTAGGGTCAAAATTTCAACACTTTGTTGTGTCAAAAGATGGAGATTAATTTATATTCTGATGGTTTTTATTGTCAAGCTGAGGAAATGTTCTAATTTACATCTGGAAAACAGCAGTTTACTACACTACTGGCCATTAAAATTGCTACACCACGAAGATGACGTGCTACAGACGCGAAATTTAACCGACAGGAAGATGATGCTGTGATATGCAAATGATTTGCTTTTCAGAACATTCACACAAGGTTTGCGCCGGTGGCGACACCTACAACATGCTGACATGAGTAAAAAAATGGTTCAAATGGCTCTGAGCACTATGCGACTTAACTTCTCAGGTCATAAGTCGCCTAGAACTTAGAACTAATTGAACCTAACTAACCTAAGGACATCACACACATGCATGCCCGAGGTAGGATTCGAACCTGCGACCGTTGCGGTCGCTCGTTTCCAGACTTTAGCGCCTAGAACCGCACAGCCACTCCGGCCGGCGTTGACATGAGTAAAGTTCCCAACCGATTTCTCATACACAAACAGCAGTTGAACGGCGTTGCCTGGTGAAACGTTGTTGTGATACCTCGTGCAAGGAGGAGAAATGCGTACCCTCACGTTTCCGACTTTGATAAAGGTAGTATTGTAGCCTATCGCGATTGCGGTTTATCGTATAGCGACATTGCTGCTCGCGTTGTCGAGATCCAATGACTGTTAGCAGAATAGGGAATCGGTGTGTTCAGGAGGGTAATACGGAACGCCGTACTGGATCCCAATGGCCTCGTACCGCAGTCGAGATGAAAGGCACCTTATCCGCATGAATGTAACGGATTGTGCAGCCACGTCTCGATCCCTGAGTCAACAGATTGGGACGTTTGCAAGACAACAACCATCTTCACGAACAGTTCGACGACGTTTGCAGCAGCATGGACTATCAGCTCGGAGACCATGGCTGCGCTTACCCTTGACCGTGCATCACAGACAGGAGCGCCTGCGATGGTGTACTCAACGACGAACCTGGGTGCACGAATGGCAAACGTCATTTTTTCGCAAGAATCCAGGTTCTGTTTACAGCATCATGATGGTCGCATCCGTGTTTGGCGACATCGCGGTGAACGCACATTGGAAGCGTGTATTCGTCATCGCCATACTGTCGTCTCACCCTGCATGATGGTATGAGGTGCCATTGGTTACACGTTACGGTCACCTCTTGTTCGCATTGACGGCACTTTGAACAGTGGACGTTAGATATCATCTGTGTTACGACCCGGGGCTCTACCCTTCATTAGATCCCAGCGAAACCCTACATTTCTGCAGGATAACGCACGGCCGCATGTTGCAGGTCTTGTACGGGCCTTTATGGATACAGGAAATGTTCGACTGCTACCCTGGCCTCCACATTCTCGAGATCTCTCACCAATTGAAAACGTCTGGTCAAAGGTGGTCGAGCAACTGGATCGTCACAATACGCCAGTCACTACTCTTGATGAACAGTGGTATCAAGTTGACGCTGCATGAGTAGCTGTACCTGTACACGCCATCCAAGCTCTGTTTGACCCAATGCCTAGGCGTATCAAGCCCGTTATTACGGCCAGAGGTGGTTGTTTCAGGGTACTGATTTCTCAGGATCTATGCACCCAAATTGCGTGAAAATGTAATCACATGTCAGTTCTAGTATAATATATTTGTCCAATGAATACCCGTTTATCATCTGCATTTCTTCTTGGTGTAGATGGGCAGTAGTATACAATAACGTTTGAGGTTAACATTTTTTTCACAGACGATGATGATCATGATATTGATGTCTCGTTTGTGGGGCGTTCACTTGCGCGGTCATTAGCGCCCGTACACAGCTCCAGTTATTACACAGTCCAGTTTTTCTACACAGTTCATTGTAGCCACTGTCACTAATGATGGTGATGATGAGGAGGAGGATAACACGGATACCCAGTCCGCGGGCAGAGAAAGTCCCCAACCTGGCTGGGAATCGAACCCGGGACCCCGTGATCCAGAGGCAGCAAAGCTAGCCACTAGAGCACGAGCTGCGGGCTTCTGTCACAGCAAATTCAGACAGTCTTTTCCAACTTCTCCATGCAGATTGCACTGCGTTATCCATCCCAGAATGCAGATTCCCATTACTCACCACAACTCCTCTGAGCTACTGGAAGCGATCAACTTTCTCCACACGCTGTATGTGCCACTATCTTAAGTTTTCCTTCTGATCGTTTTAAGTCCTCTGTTCTGCCGTGCCCACGTCCAGTGTTTCAGGTTACATTCCACACTATAGTTGTATACGCTGAACCGAGCAATACCGTCTGCAAACGCTGGGGCTTTATCTCGAATGCGTTCTGACAGGTCGTCCACAACAATACTCAACATGTTGGGAATAAGTGCGGATCCCTGATGCGCAGACTGGTTCTTGCATTTTCGTACACAACTTTCCCTTCTACGGCTTTGTCTTCCTTCCTCTCAGATCTCCATATTTCTTGCCGTTGCACTCTACCATACTCATTCTCTGGATGTGAAAAGGTACGTAATTCCTGATACTTCTGTCGATGTCTTTCCGTATGATGGCACAGTGCAGAGACCACATCTTTTATTCCTTCTCCTAGCACAAATTAGAACTACTGCGATCGTACTGATGTTTCGTCTCTGAACCGTTTTTCTACACAATATCCTACGACCACTTCAAACGCAATGTAAAATGTCTCCCGGTCTCGATTGGTAAAATCTATCTCAACATTATTTACACGAAACTTCCTAAGAGAGTAAAACCGTATTCCAATCGGCTATTCGGATCTGGAACTTTGTCCTCCGCCGGTAAATTATCAACTGAGTTATTCAGCCGCGACTTAACCATTGACCATCGCAGTTTCACTTCAGCTGTGACGTCATTCATACTTTCTAAACTTCTCGCCAATATATTTCCCTGCATTAGCAATCCCGAAAACCTGGTCCTTACTGAAAATGTACCTCGCTGAATTAGCATTTCTATAAATTTCGTCCTTTCTAATAATATCTGAACGTCGTATTTGGCAGTGTAATGAATTATACTGATTTGACACATCTCTTTTTGGGGCAATAGCATCACTCCCCATGCTTGCTAGCTCACTCAAACTGTCTAGCTCCAGCGGACGAGTCAAATTCAGTGAAGCTTTCACAATTTCAAGTAAAATAATTAGTCACAAAATAGTTTTCTGATTTGATCGTCATTATTTATAAGTAGTGGTACAGGGTACTGTCTCCCACGCACCGTACGGTGGCTTGCGGAGTATCTGTGTAGATAAAGATGTAGATATACAAAAGTAGAACACTGATTTATATGCAAGACTTCCTTTTGCGACGATTTCTGAATTTTGTCCGTATAAATAGGATACCTGCACATAAAATTTACAGGAACTGTTACGGATTGTTCTGATTAATTTCTTGAAACCGAAGAACGCAAAAAGTAAGAATACTGTTGCTTATGGGTGCACTTGACAGTCTATAAATTACAGTCTCATGGCTCCAAGAATAATGCTGTAGTCCAATGATGTTGCTTGCTCCACAGTTTTCATCACTAGTTTATCTGCTGTATGTAGTGAGCACATCAACAACACTCTTTTTACATCATCAGCTCGTCTGAGTTCAGTTACTATTGCGGCTTTCTACTGACCAAAGGTCCCATTTGTAGCCACGTAACGCTAATACTCTAGAATACGTGAGGGAAATTTCCGCTTCAGAATTTTGTTCCAAGACAGGTGAGTGCATATTATTTCTAAGCACCAGAGTGTGCTCCAGTTTCCTGTGCTAAATCAGCTACGGCCCCAAATGTTGGCAAGGCTGTTTCTCGTGCGCTGCAGAAGTTTCACTGGGCAGCCCTTACACATCCCCCGTAGATTTCCAACCTCTCCCCATGCGATATCCATAATTTTGGAGCCTTTCCGTGAAGGCAATGGCCATGTTGTCACAGAATGAAATAAATGTGTTAACTGTTACGGCGATTATTTTTTAAAATTACAGATAGTTTATTTACTTTTTCGGGTTCTGTACCTCAATCGGTAAAAATGGATTCCTTATGGAACCAATTTCTTGTCCGTCTTTCTCTCCGATTGTTCGAAACCTTTTTTCTTACGGACTGAAAGACGTATGAGGTTGAAGTTCCTTTCACATCTTAAGGTCTACGGTCTCTTTGCAACGTAAGAAAAACGAAGCTTCTCAGTCAATGAAGTCAAAATATGCGGCCTTTTATGTCAAATATGTTGATACTCGAAAAACCCAGTCATCAAAACCTACAGGGGGTTTTCCTTTTACCTAGAGTCATGAAATTTGCAGAGAAGCAACGTTTCACGCCACAAGCAAAGGGATAAATCCGAAATTGCCCCTCCTTCTTGAAAGTGTTAGCCACATATTCCTTTCCTCTCCGATTCTGCGCAGAACATCCTCTTTCCTCATTCTACCAGTCTACTTAATTTTCAACTTTCGTATGCATTCTTAGATTCTCTTCTGATCCGGTTTTCCCAAAGTCCATGTTTCACTACCATACAATGCTGTGCTCCAAACATACATTCACAGAAATTTCTTCCTCACATTAATGTCTATGTTTGATACTAGTAGATTTCTCTTGGTTAGGAATGCCGTTTTTGCCAGGGCAAGACTGATTATGATATCCTCCTTGCTCCGTCCGTCATCGGTTATTTTGCTGCCTAAATAGCAGAATTTCTTAACTTCATCTACTAAGTGACCATCAAACCTGATGTTAAGTTTCTCGCTGTACTCAATTTCGCTACTTCTCATTACTTTCGTCTTTCTTCGATTTACTCTCTGTCAACATTCTGTACACATCAGGTTGTACATGGCATTCAGCATATCATATAAAACTTCTTCACATCCACTTCGGATAACAATGTCTTCAGCGAATCGAATCATAGATATTCTTTCACCTAGAATTTTAATTCCACTCCTAAACTTTTCTTCTATTTCAGTCGTTACTTCTTCGACGAAAAGATTGAACAGTAGGGGCGAAAGTCTACATCCCCTTTTCTCCACCCTTTTTGAACCTTGTGTTTTGATTATGCCCCCTTGTTTCCGGTACGTATTGTATCTTACACGTCTATCACTAAAGCTCCACCCCCCCCCCCTCCCCGCCCCATTTTTCTCAAAATTTCGAACATCTTGAACAATTTTACGTTGTCGTAAGCTTATTCTACGGCGAGAAATCCTATGAACATGCAGTTATTTTTCTTTAGTATTTCTTCCACTCTAAACCGGAAAATCAGAACAGACTCTCTGGTGCCTTTATCTTTCCTAAAACCTAACCGATCGCCATCCAATACGTCCTCAATATCCGTATATTATTCTTGTCAGCAACTTAGATGCATGAGGTGTTAAGCTGATTCTGCAATAGTTCTCCCACCTGTCAGCTCTTGCAGTCTTCGGAAATGTATGAATGATATTTTTCCGAAAGTCAGATGTTATGTCACCAGACTCATGCATTCTACAAAGCAACGTGAATAGTCATTTTGGTGCCAATTCCCTCAATGACTTTAGAAATTCTGATTGAATGTTATCTACCTCTTATGCCTTGTTCTTAAGTCCTCCAAATCTCTCTTAAATTCTGATTCTAATACTGGAGCCCCTACCTCCCCTAAATCGAATCCACTTTCTTCTTCTGTGACATTAAACAACTCTTCACCCTCATAGAGACCTTCAGTGTACTCCTTCCACCTATCCGCTCTCTCCTCTGTGTTTAACAGTGGAATTTGCGTTCCACTCTTAATATTACCTTCCTTGCTTTTAACGTCACGGAAGGTTGTTTTGGCCGGCTGGTGTGGCCGTGCAGTTCCAGGCGCTTCAGTCTGGAACCGTGTGACCGCTACGGTCGCAGGTTCGAATCCTGCCTCGGGCATGGATGTGTGTGATCTCCTTAAGTTAGTTAGGTTTAAGTAGTTCTAAGTTCTAGGGGACTGATGACCTCAGATGTTGAGTCCCATAGTGCTCAGAGCCATTTGAACAATTTTTTGAAGGATGTTTTGACTTTCCTATATGCTGAGTTAGTGCTTCCGACAAACACTTCTTTTTCGATTTCTTCACGTGTTTCATCCAGCCATTTCATCTTAGCTTCCCTGCACTTCCTATTTATTTATTTCCTCAGTGACTTTTATTTCTATAGTCCTGATTTTCCGTGAACGCGTTTGTATGTCCTCCTTTCATCGATCAACTGAAGTATTTCTTCTGTTGCCCATGGTATCTTCGCAATTACCTTCTTTGTACCTACGTTTTTCTTTCCAGATTCTGTGGCGTTCCTTTTTAGAGATATCGTTCCTTCTTCAACTGTAGTGTCTGTTGAGCAGCTCGTTACCGCGGTATTCTAGCCTTAGTGCTTTTTTGTCGCCGGCCTGTGTGGCCGAGTGGTTCTTGGCGCTTCAGTCTGGAACCGCTTGACCACTACGGTCGCCGGTTCGAATCCTGCCTCGGGTATGGATGAGTGTGATGTCCTTAGGTTAGTTAGGTTTAAGTAGTTATAAGTTGTAGGGGACTAATGACCTCAGATGTTAAGTCCCATAGTGCTCGGAGCCATTTCAACCATTTGAGCTTCCGTGTCCCACGTCTCTGTGTGTGATTCTGCCTCCTTTTCTCTTAATCTCTTAAATTTCAGCGTACTCTTTATCAATACTACATTGTGATCTGAGTCTGTATGTGCTCCTGGGTACGCCTTACAACCTAGTGTCTTATTTCGGAATCTCTGTCTGGCCATGATGTAATATAACTGAAATTTTCGCGCATCATGCGTCCTTTTCCAATTAGACCTCCTCCTCTTGTGATTCTTGAACAGAGTATTCGCTATTAATTGCTGATATTTAGTAAAGAACTCAATTAGTCTCTCTCCTCTCTCATTCCTTGTCCGAATCCCATATTTTCTGTAACCCTTTCTGTCACTTCTTCCTCTACAACTGCATTCCAGTCCTCCAAGACCACGCAGTTTGAGGCGTCATGTCACGGACTGCGCCGTCCCTCCCGCCAGAGGTTTGAGTCCTTCCTCGGACATAGGTGTGTGTGTTGTTCTTAGCATAAGTTAGTTTACGTTAATTTAATTAGTGTGTAAGGCTAGGAACTGATGACCTAAGCAATTTGGTCCCTTAGGGATTCACACATATTTTAACATATTTTTCTCCATATGTTCATCTTCAGCTTTCGACGTCGGCTTTTATGCCTGAACTATCGTTATCGATGTTGGTTTGCTGTCTATTCTGATCAGAACAAGCCTATCACTGAATTGTTCACAGTAACACATTCTCTGCACTACCTTCCCATTCATAACAATTCCTACTTCCGTTATAACATTTTCTGCTGCCGTTGGTATTATCCTGTACTCATCTGGCAAGTAATCCTTGTCTTCTTTCCATGTCGTCTGACTGATCCCTGCTATATCTATATTGAGCCTCTGCATATTCCTTTTCAGATTTCTAGTTTCCCTACCACTTTAAAGCTTCTGACATTCCAAGTCCCGACTCGTGAAACGTTATCCTTCTTTTTGTTATTCAATCTTTCGCTCATGGTCATATCCCCCTTGGCATCCCCCCCCCCCCCCCCGAATGGGGGACTGTCCCAGAATCTTTTGCCAGTGGAGAGATCATTATGACACTTTTTCAATTACAGACCACATGTCCTTTGAATACACATTATGTGTGTTTAATACAGTGGTTTCCGTTGCCTAATGCATGCTCATGGCGATGATCATTGCTGATTCTTCCGCCTTTATGGGAAGTTTCCCATCTCAGGAACGAGTGACTGCCCTCAACCTCTGTCTGCTCCTCCGCCCTCTTCGACAAGGCCGTTAGCCGTATGAGGATAGGGACTTCAACTGCTGTGTTCGGATGCAGGCTGAGTTGGCATCCCTTCGCTCCCAGCTTCAGGCAGTGTTGGCTTCGGTCACACAGCTTGAGGCTGTGGACAATGGGCATCATTGTGGAGGTCCGGATGGGGGTTTGCCGGGGACGGCCAGCTCGTCCCACGCATCCCCCTATCGGACTACGACTGCGGTTGCCCGGGATACTGCCCGCATTGAGGCTAATCCCTCACCTGTGGTAGAGTGGGAGGTCGTCTCAAGGTGTGGCAGGGGGCGAAAGACATTCTGGAGGGCTGAACGGAGGGCCTCTCCAGTTTGTCTGACGAACCGGTTTCAGGCTCTGTATCAGGCTGATACTGATCTTCGGCCTGACATGGCTGCCTGTCCTGTTCCAGAGGTTGCCCCTCAGTCTGCAAGATCCGGGCGGTCGCCGAGAGTGGGCTTGCTGGTAGTTGGGAGCTCCAACGTCAGGCGCATAATGGGGCCCCTTAGGGATATTGCAGCAAGAGGGGGGAAGAAAACCAATGCGCAATCCGTGTGCATATCGGGGGGAGTCATTTCAGATGTGGAAAGGGTCCTTCCGGAAGCCATGAAAGGTACAGGGTGCACCCATCTGCTGGTGGTCGCTCATGTCGGCACCAATGATGTGTGTCGCTATGGATCGGAGGAAATCCTCTCTGGCTTCCGGCGGCTATCTGATTTGGTGAAGACTGCCAGTCTCGCTAGTGGGATGAAAGCAGAGCTCACCATCTGCAGCATCGTCGACAGGACTGACTGCGGACCTTTGGTACAGAGCCGAGTGGAGGGTCTGATCAGAGGCTGAGACGGTTCTGCGACCGTGTGGGCTGCAGATTCCTCGACTTGCGCCATAGGGTGGTGGGGTTTCGGGTTCCGCTGGATAGGTCAGGAGTCCACTACACGCAACAAGCGGCTACATGGGTAGCAGAGGTTGTGTGGCGTGGGCTGGGCGGTTTTTTAGGTTAGATGGCCTCGGGCAAGTACAGAAAGGGCAACAGCCTCAACGGGTGCGGGGCAAAGTCAGAACATGCGGGGACCAAGCAGCAATAGGTATTGTAATTGTAAACTGTCGAAGCTGCGTTGTTAAAGTACCGGAACTTCAAGCGCTGATAGAAAGCACTGAAGCTGAAATCGTTATAGGTACAGAAAGCTGGCTGAAGCCAGAGATAAATTCTGCCGAAATTTTTACAAAGGTACAGACGGTGTTTAGAAAGGATAGATTGCATGCAACCGGTGGTGGAGTGTTCGTCGCTGTTAGTAGTAGTTTATCCTGTAGTGAAGTAGAAGTCGATAGTTCCTGTGAATTATTATGGGTGGAGGTTACACTCAACAACCGAGCTAGGTTAATAATTGGCTCCTTTTACCGACCCCCCGACTCAGCAGCATTAGTGGCAGAACAACTGAGAGAAAATTTGGAATACATTTCACATAAATTTTCTCAGCATGTTATAGTCTTAGGTGGGGATTTCAATTTACCAGATATAGACTGGGACACTCAGATGTTTAGGACGGGTGGTAGGGACAGAGCATCGAGTGACATTATACTGAGTGCACTATCCGAAAATTACCTCGAGCAATTAAACAGAGAACTGACTCGTGGAGATAACATCTTGGACCTACTGGTAACAAACAGACCCGAACTTTTCGACTCTGTAAGTGCCGAACAGGGAATCAGTGATCATAAGACCGTTGCAGCATCCCTGAATATGGAAGTTAATAGGAATATAAAAAAAGGGCGGAAGGTTTATCTGTTTAGCAAGAGTAATAGAAGGCAGATTTCAGACTACCTAACACATCAAAACGAAAATTTCTGTTCTGACACTGACAATGTTGAATGTTTATGGAAAAAGTTCAAGGCAATCGTGAAATGCCTTTTAGACAGGTACGTGCCGAGTAAAACTGTGAGGGACGGGAAAAACCCACCGTGGTACAACAACAAAGTTAGGAAACTACTGCAAAAGCAAAGAGAGCTTAACTGCAAGTTTAAACGCAACCAAAACCTCTCAGACAAACAGAAGCTAAACGATGTCAAAGTTAGCGTAAGGAGGGCTATGCGTGAAGCGTTCAGTGAATTCGAAAGTAAAATTCTATGTACCGACTTGACAGAAAATCCTAGTAAGTTCTGGTCTTACGTTAAATCAGTAAGTGGCTCGAAACAGCATATCCAGACACTCCGGGATGATGACGGCATTGAAACAGAGGATGACAAGCGTAAAGCTGAAATACTAAACACCTTTTTCCAAAGCTGTTTCACAGAGGAAGACCGCACTGCAGTTCCTTCTCTAAATCCTCGCACAAACGAAAAAATGGCTGACATCGAAATAAGTGTCCAAGGAATAGAAAAGCAACTGGAATCACTCAACAGAGGAAAGTCCACTGGACCTGACGGGATACCAATTCGATTCTACACAGAGTACGCGAAAGAACTTGCCCCCCTTCTAACAGCCGTGTACCGCAAGTCTCTAGAGGAACGGAAGGTTCCAAATGATTGGAAAAGAGCACAGGTAGTCCCAGTCTTCAAGAAGGGTCGTCGAGCAGATGCGCAAAACTATAGACCTATATCTCTGACGTCGATCTGTTGTAGAATTTTAAAACATGTTTTTTGCTCGAATATCATGTCGTTTTTGGAAACTCAGAATCTGCTATGGATTCCGGAAACAGCGATCGTGTGAGACCCAACTCGCTTTATTTGTTCATGAGATCCAGAAAATATTAGATACAGGATCCCAGGTAGATGCTATTTTTCTTGACTTCCGGAAGGCGTTCGATACAGTTCCGCACTGTCGCCTGATAAACAAAGTAAGAGCCTACGGAATATCAGACCAGCTGTGTGGCTGGATTGAAGAGTTTTTAGCAAACAGAACACAGCATGTTGTTATCAACGGAGAGACGTCTACAGACGTTAAAGTAACCTCTGGTGTGCCACAGGGGAGTGTTGTGGGACCATTGCTTTTCACAATATATATAAATGACCTAGTAGATAGTGTCGGAAGTTCCATGCGGCTTTTCGCGGATGGTGCTGTAGTATACAGAGAAGTTGCAGCATTAGAAAATTGTAGCGAAATGCAGGAAGATCTGCAGCGGATAGGCACTTGGTGCAGGGAGTGGCAACTGACCCTTAACATAGACAAATGTAATGTATTGCGAATACATAGAAAGAAGGATCCTTTATTGTATGATTATATGATAGCGGAACAAACACTGGTAACAGTTACTTCTGTAAAATATCTGGGAGTATGCGTGCGGAACGATTTGAAGTGGAATGATCATATAAAATTAATTGTTGGTAAGGCGGGTACCAGGTTGAGATTCATTGGGAGAGTCCTTAGAAAATGTAGTCCATCAACAAAGGAGGTGGCTTACAAAACACTCGTTCGACCTATACTGAGTATTGCTCATCAGTGTGGGATCCGTACCAGGTCAGGTTGACAGAGGAGATAGAGAAGATCTAAAGAGTAGCGGTGCGTTTCGTCCCAGGGTTATTTGGTAAGCGTGATAGCGTTACGGAGATATTTAGCAAACTCGAGTGGCAGACACTGCAAGAGAGGCGCTCTACATCGCGGTGTAGCTTGCTGTCTAATTTTCGAGTGGGTGCGTTTGTGGATGATGTATCGAATATATTGCTTCCCCCTACTTATACCTCCCGAGGAGATCACGAATGTAAAATTAGAGAGATTCGAGAGCGCACGGAGGCTTTCCGGCAGTCGTTCTTCCCGCATACCATACGCGACTGGAACAGGAAAGGGAGGTAATGACAGTGGCACGTAATGTTCCCTCCGTCATACACCGTTGGGTGGCTTGCGGAGCATAAATGTAGATGTAGAAATACAAGGTGTTCAGCAAGAACCCCAAAATTACTGCTGAGCTGAAAACAGCCATTCAGGAAGACATCGACAACACCGATGTTGCGACACTTCAGCGAGTCAAGCAGAATTTCGCCATTCGTCTGCGCCACATCATCTGAATCCGAATATCCGTAGTGACGTTTACATGTTGAATGTGGGTACGCCGTAGTTTGTAACTAATTTGGTTTTTTTTCACATAATACTGTAACTGTCACCCAGCAGCAACACTCACACATAAAACTTCCAAAGAGTTTCCGGATGTGTGCTGCACTCGAAATGTTGTATTAGAGTAGATGACATTGTAACCCCCCACAAAAAAAAAAATATGAATAGTATTCTCCCAACAGTAAAAAATATAAGTATATAATTCACATTCAGCATAGTCTTCCAATAATACAATGTGACTAACTTCTCAATAAAATTGTCGCTCACTTATAACCTTTCAATAATGAATGTCAATTTAAACTGGTGAATTTTGGCCCTGAAAGATCATTCTGAATAAATTGAAAATTCTTACCTCAATAAGGTCGCCGGATAACGCATATATATATCTGCTCCTATAATAAATTTTTCTGGCACAGCCCTGTGCAATGCTAGCCGATAGATTTATCATTTATAAAAGGAAACAACTGATTTTTCTTTTCACTAATCGGGATGACCAAGGATTGGAGAAATTAGTAAATTCTTTAAATTGAAATGAATGATTTTCAAAAGTTACTTTTTATGAGAAAGATTATTATTAAAAGATTTTTTAAAACATTTACATGGTACTTGATATAACAATACTACATATGCGCAAGGCTGCTTTTACCTTATACTACATCGCTCAGGCTCCGCCATCGCTCCCCCTTGACCGGCCCAGCCAACTCGATACACACGACTGCTCGCTAGCTACTACTTACTCCTACAGCTACATAGTTCCTACTGCAGTCAACACTGCTCTTTGGTCTCAGATTCTCTTATAGCTTACATATCGCAGGCAGCGCGTGAGGAATCCATCGAAATTACATCTGCTCGAGTGCGCTAGCAATACATTCCTTAATCATGGACCTCTTACATAACCCTCCTCTGGGGGGGGGGGGGGCAAAAATTTGGCAGCGATGGTGAGTCAATTGGACTTGGATGAGCAACAAATATTTCTATAATCTATTTAGTTACTAAGTCTACAGTCACAGAGTATATACATTATTGATAAGTGCAGAACATATTAAGAAATGAAATAGAGTGCACACGCACTGATTTCAGAACATATTAAGAAATGACAAAGTGTATACGCAATGATTACAACATATATTAACAAATGACATAAAGTGCACACGCACTCTGTAAGTCTTCAGCATTTTTGGGACAACTGATCATATTAACAAATGAAATGAAGTGCACATGAACTGTAAAAGTCTTTAGCAGTCTTTAAAGGAACTGAATACATTAACAAATGAAATAAAGTGCACACACACTGTAAAAGTCTTTAGCATTTTTACAAGAACTGGATAGATTAAGAAAAGAAAGAAAGTTCACACGCACTGTAAAAGCCTCTAACATATTTAGGACAACTTATCATATTAATAAATTAAATGAAGTGCACACGCACTGTATAAGTCTTGAGCATTTTTTTACAAGAACTGAATACATTAACGAATGAAATAAAGTGCATATGCGCTGTAAGAGTTTATAGCGTTTTGTAAAAGAACTGAAGTGAAATAAAGTGCATATGCACTGTAAAAGTTTTTAGCATTTTTTTTACAAGAACTAAATACATTAAGAAGTGACATAAACTGCACACACACTGTAAAAGTCTGTATCATTTTTACAAGAACTAGGAAAGGAATGGGAAGGATAGCATCATGGTTGTAGCACAGTAGGTTGCACGCAGCTACACTGCAAGTCCATATCTTTCTACAGAAGCACAACACCAAGTGAGACAATCTGAAGTTCTCTTCCCTGAATTATTAATCAGTGTAGCCAAGACACTGAAATGTTGCATTAATATTGTATGTTATCATTGTGGTAGTACATTAGGTACACCAAACAGTAGGACCATAATGACATCTCCATCGTTCAAGGTGGTGGACAGCTTGATATGTCAACACCACATTCTTGTAGAATCCATACTCTTACAGCAACGTAGAATTAGTGCAAAAACCAAATATAGTGCTCCATGGTCATGAGGATGGACAGAACAAACGGATTTTGCAGTAATTGTTGGTAATTAGGTCAGAAGGTGAAGGATACATTATGTCTTATGCTAGTCATCATTGAGAATTACATTAGTGTATCAACCGATTTGAATAATTATAGGCACTCATTGGTTCGTTACTAAACATTTCTGTACTCTGTACGGAGTATTACAGAACATTAATCATAAGTCATCTCGTTACAATAATTATTACAGAACATTATTCATAAGTCATCTAATTTCAGTAATTGGTTGCATCATCAGTCTTCTCATTACAGTAATCATTGGCATAACATATATAGAGTACAACAAAACATTATTCATCATCATCATCATTTAAGACTGATTATGCCTTTCCGCGTTCAGTCTGGAGCATAGCCCTCCTTATACAGTTCCTCCATGATCCCCTGTTCAGTGCTAACATTGGTGCCTCTTCTGATGTTAAACCTATTACTTCAAAATCATTCTTAACCGAATCCAGGTACCTTCTCCTCGGTCTCCCCCGACTCCTCCTATCCTCTACTGCTGAATCCATGAGTCTCTTGGGTAAACTTACTTCTCCCATGCGTGTAACATGAGCCCACCATCTAAGCCTGTTCGCCCTGACTGCTACATCTATAGAGTTCATTCCCAGTTTTTCTTTGATTTCCTCATTGTGCACACCCTCCTGCCATTGTTCCCATCTACTAGTACCTGCAATCATCCTAGCTACTTTCATATCCGTAACCTCAACCTTGTTGATAAGGTAACCTGAATCCACCCAGCTCTCACTCCCATACAACAAAGTTGGTCGAAAGATTGAACGGTGCACAGTTAACTTAGTCTTGGTACTGACTTCCTTCTTGCAGAAAAGAGTATATCGCAGCTGAGCGCTCACTGCATTAGCTTTGCTACACCTCGCTTCCAGTTCTTTCACTATGTTGCCGTCCTGTGAGAATATGCATCCTAAGTACTTGAAACCGTCCACCTGTTCTAACTTTTTTCCTCCTATTTGGCACTCAATCCGTTTATATTTCTTTCCCACTGACATTACTTTCGTTTTGGAGATGCTAATCTTCATACCATTGTCCTTACATTTCTGATCTAGCTCTGAAATATTACTTTGCAAACTTTCAATCGAATCTGCCATCACAACTAAGTCATCCGCATATGCAAGACTGGTTATTTTGTGCTCACATATCTTAATCTCACCCATAAAGTCTATTGTTTTCAACATATGATCCATAAATAATATGAACAACAGTGGAGACAGGTTGCAGCCTTGTCTTACCCCTGAAACTACTCTGAACCATGAACTCAAATTACTGTCAACTCTATCTGCTGCCTGAATATCCATGTAAAGACCTTTAATTGCTTGCAAAAGTTTGCCTCCTATTCCATAATCTTGTAGAACAGACAATAATTTCCTCCTAGGAACGCGGTCATATGCCTTTTCTAGATCTATAAAGCATAGATACAATTCCCTGTTCCACTCATAACACTTCTCCATTATTTGCCGTAAGCTAAAGATCTGGTCCTGACAACCTCTAAGAGGCCTAAACCCACACTGATTTTCATCCAATTAGTCCTCAACTAATACTCGCACTTTCCTTTCAACAATACCTGAGAAGATTTTACCCACAACGCAGATTAAAGAGATACCTCTCTAGTTGTTACAATCTTTTCTGTTTCCATGTTTAAAGATTGGTGTGATTACTGCTTTTGTCCAGTCTGATGGAACCTGTCCCGACTCCCAGGCCATTTCATTTATCCTGTGTAGCCATTTAAGACCTGACATTCCACTGTATTTGATGAGTTCCGACTTAATTTCATCCACCCCAGCCACTTTATTGCACTGCAATCTATTGACAATTTTCTCCACTTCCTCAAATGTGATCCCATTTCCATCATCATTCCTATCCCATACTACCTCGAATTCTGAAACATTACTGATCGCATTTTCATCTACATTGAGCAACTCTTCAAAATATTCCCTCCATCTGCCCAAGGCATCCACAGGATTCACCAGCAGTTTTCCTGACCTGTCCAAAATATTTGTCATTTCCTTCTTACCTCCCTTTCGAAGACTGCTAATTACACTCCAGAATGGTTTTCCAGCAGCTTGATCCATAGTCTCCAGCCTGTTTCCAAAGTCTTCCCACGATTTCTTCTTGGATGCTGCAATTATCTGTTTGGCTTTGTTTGTTTCTTCAACATAACTTTCTCTGTCTACCTGGGTTCTGGTATGTAGCCATTTTTGATACGCCTTCTTTTTCGTTTTACAGGCTGCCTTGACTGTATCATTCCACCAAGCAGTTTGCTTCATCCTACTTTTACAGTCTACTGTTCCAAGACATTCTTTAGCCACTTCTAGTACTGTGTCCCTGTACCTTGTCCTTTCGTTTTCCAATGACTGTAATTGACTACATTCAACTAACTGGTACCTTTCTGAGATCGCTGTTATGTACTTGTGCCTGATTTCCTTATCCTGAAGTTTCTCCACTCTTATCCTCCTACATATGGACCTGACCTCCTGCACTTTCGGCCTCACAAAATATTATTTACAGAAATTATAGACTGAAAGAACCAGAGGTTGTAGAGAGTTTCAGGGAGAGTATATGGGAACAATTGACAGGAATGGGGGAAAGAAATACAGTAGAAGAAGAATGGGTAGCTCTGAGGGATGAAGTGGTGAAGGCAGCAGACGATCAAGTAGGTAAAAAGACACGGGCTAATAAAAATCCTTGGGTAACAGAAGAAATATTGAATTTAATTGATGAAAGGAGAAAATATAAAAATGCAGTAAATGAAGCAGGCAAAAAGGAATACAAACGTATCAAAAATGAAATCGACAGGAAGTGCAAAATGGCTAAGCAGGGATGGCTAGAGGACAAATGTAAGGATGTAGAGGCTTGTCTCACTAGGGGTAAGATAGATACTGCCTACAGGAAAATTAAAGAGACCTTTGGAGAGAAGAGAACCACTTGTATGAATATCAAGAGCTCAGATGGCAACCCAGTTCTAAGCAAAGAAGGGAAAGCAGAAAGGTGGAAGGAGTATATAGAGGGTTTATACAAGGGCGATGTACTTGAGGACAATATTATGGAAATGGAAGAGGATGTAGATGAAGATGAAATTGGAGATAAGATACTGCGTGAAGAGTTTGACAGAGCACTGAAAGACCTGAGACAAAACAAGGCCCCGGGAGTAGACAACATTCCATTAGAACTACTGATGGCCTCGGGAGAGCCAGTCATGACAAAACTCTACCATCTGGTGAGCACGATGTACGAGACAGGCGAAATACCCTCAGACTTTAAGAAGAATATAATAATTCCAATCCCAAAGAAAGCAGGTGTTGACAGATGTGAAAGTTACCGAACTATCAGTTTAATAAGTCACAGCTGCAAAATACTAACGCGAATTCTTTACAGACGAATGGAAAAACTGGTAGAAGCCGACCTCGGGGAAGATCAGTTTGGATTCCGTAGAAATGTTGGAACACGTGAGGCAATACTGACCTTACGACTTACCTTGGAAGAAAGATTAAGAAAAGGCAAACCTACATTTCTAGCATTTGTAGACTTAGAGAAGGCTTTTGACAATGTTGACTGGAATACTCTCTTTCGGATTCTGAAGGTGGCGGGGTTAAAATACAGGGAGCGAAAGGCTATTTACAATTTGTACAGAAACCAGATGGCAGTTATAAGAGTCGAGGGGCATGAAAGGGAAGCAGTGGTTGGGAAAGGAGTGAGACAGGGTTGTAGCCTCTCCCCGATGTTATTCAATCTGTATATTGAGCAAGCAGTAAAGGAAACAAAAGAAAAATTCGGAGTAGGTATTAAAATTCATGGAGAAGAAGTAAAAACTTTGAGGTTCACCGATGACATTGTAATTCTGTCAGAGACAGCAAAGGACTTGGAAGAGCAGTTGAACGGAATGGACAGTGTCTTGAAAGGAGGATATAAGATGAACATCAACAAAAGCAAAACGAGGATAATGGAATGTAGTCAAATTAAGTCTGGTGATGCTGAGGGAATTAGATTAGGAAATGAGACACTTAAAGTAGTAAAGGAGTTTTGCTATTTAGGGAGTAAAATAACCGATGATGGTCGAAGTAGAGAGGATATAAAATGTAGACTGGCAATGGCAAGGAAAGCGTTTCTGAAGAAGAGAAATTTGTTAACATCGAATATAGATTTAGGTGTCAGGAAGTCGTTTCTGAAAGTATTTGTATGGAGTGTAGCCATGAATGGAAGTGAGACATGGACGATAACTAGTTTGGACAAGAAGAGAATAGAAGCTTTCGAAATGTGGTGCTACAGAAGAATGCTGAAGATAAGGTGGGTAGATCACGTAACTAATGAGGAGGTATTGAATAGGATTGGGGAGAAGAGAAGTTTGTGGCACAACTTGACCAGAAGAAGGGATCGGTTGGTAGGACATGTTCTGAGGCATCGAGTGATCACAAATTTAGCATTGGAGGGCAGCGTGGAGGGTAAAAATCGTAGAGGGAGACCAAGAGATCAATACACTAAGCAGATTCAGAAGGATGTAGGTTGCAGTAGTTACTGGGAGATGAAGCAGCTTGCACAGGATAGAGTAGCATGGAGAGCTGCATCAAACCAGTCTCAGGACTGAAGACCACAACAACATAGGCATAACATTTATCCACAAGTCATCTCATTACAGTAATCATTGGCATCATAAGTCATCTCATTACAGTAATTATTGGCACTCATTGGCCAGTTACAAAATATTTTTTATGCATTATTCAGAAGTCATCATTCAAAGCAAGAGTTAATTATTGGTATAGCATTTATGCATAAGTCATCATATTACAGTAATCATTGGCACCATAAGTCATCTTATTACAGTAATTATTGGCACTCATTGGCCAGTTACAAAGCATTTTTATGCATTATTCGGAAGTCATCATTCAAGGCAACAGTTAATTATTGGCATAGGATTTATGCATAAGTAATCACATTACAGTAATCATTGGCATTCATTGGTCAGTGACAAGGCATTTATTATGCATTATTCAGAAGTCATCATTCAAAACAGGAGTTAACTGAGTGTAGCATCAAGCTACTGGTATTTATATATGATATCATGTAAGTGACATAAGACATATTTAAAATGTAACACATTGTAACTATTACTCAAGGTCTGTAGTCCAATAATACATAGACTTAAGAGATCAATACATCAGAAAAATTTGCATTATATTTAGGACTAGAAATATATCTTAAACTGGTAGCATTATTTAGTTATATACTGGTAATAGTTGGGACTGGTAATAAAAATTTTTTGCTAGCAATGCATTGCGTTGGGATCGATAATTAATTGGTGGGGCATGAAAATATTAGCCTTTGACTTATTGCTGGAAATAAGGATTAATAACGTCATTTGTCATGAGTCAGCTGTACCAAGGTTATTAAACAAGTAGAGTATATGTGATCACATTCATGAATGATACACAACTGGGTAAAGAAAATGCAAGTACTAGAACAGGTTTAATAACTAACAGCTTATAGAATATTAATGTCATGAAAATCTTCTCCGGGAAAAAATACAAAATGGATTATTGAACTGAAAGAAAAAATGTATATTATGCTGAAAAATAGTAAGCTTCGAATTAACAGGTAATGAAACGTGTACTTAATATGTATGTACTCTAGCTGTCTTTCCCAAAACATTCAGTCATTATACTATGCGACATAAGACTTACTGTCAAAAGGAACTGCAACACATACTTAAATATCTACATAGCATATCTTAACTAACAGAAAATATATAAACTTCATCATCATCCTCATCTGCAAAGAAAAACTTCATTATTCATATTGTTATAACTTCATCATTATCATCATCTGCAAAGAAAAACTGCATTATTCATCATCACATTACCATTCTCCTCATACAACTATTCATTATCATTCATTACTTTTATATAGTATAGAGTTTCTTACTTCTAGCACTTATCATGACTAAAATTAACATCTGTAGTTCTGTCTGACACCCTGCATCAATCGCCTCGTATTCTGAAAGAAAAGTAATTAGTTAAGACTGCTATTATACGATGTGTATAGTATATTCTTGTTAATGCTTGTTAATTCTGATCCATTTACTCTTCATGTCAAGTTATTGCATTTTCTTTCGTTCATTCCGAAGGTGAAATTCCCATTTAATAGTAAGCCACTGTGGTTTGTTTAATTTATTTCTTTCACACGGTATTGCTTTCTGAAAACGATGAATATGGATTAATATCTTGCACTTAAATCACATACCCATTAAATGAAAACTTGTTTCTAGTGATATAGCTAAACATACAGTATAGCATGACAGAAAACGTATTAGGTCAAAACCATTGACAGTTTTGAAGTGCAAAAATGTACATACAGTATCATAATGTAGTAGCAAAAATTGTAGAATAGTCAAGATACTGAGATATCATAAGGCAAAATGTCAAAGTCAACTGGTGTTTGTTATATCTTAAAGATTTCATAGTATGTACAGAGAAAAATTTTACTTTCGTTAGGAAAACAATCATACATACACAAAAAATGGAAAATGTGCACGGTCTGATGTCTAACGACAAGAAAAGCGACCTGCTAACCTTACCTTGCCGGGCACTTGCCAAGAAAAAAATGCGATCATTATCAATAAGTAGTCACATAAATATAATTGCATAACTGGTCATATAAATATCAGGAAATGTCATTACAGTGTGATAAAACATGTTCATTCAATATAGGGTTTAATATTGGAAATATGGCGATTGCCTTTGCTTTTTATGGTTCTCAAAGTTTCGACGTGTACTACATTTGGGGTGAGGAATGCCGCGAATTCTATATGCCGCGTATAGAAGCTCAAATTTACTGCATCTACTCTTTCCTCTGTTGGATAAGTAGTGTGTGCGTACTAACATCTTCTGGCCTATGTGAAAGTCACGGCGTGTACAAACCTGTTTTTGCTGTCTTCTCCGGCGCTCTGCGGCACGTTTGATGTTTTTGAGTGCAATGTCAATTATTTCATGGTGGCTTAGTCGACGAGATGTAGGAAAAGATACTAATTCTTTAATTTTGTTAGGTGGTGCAACATTTTTCAATGTAACAGTCGGAGATAGAATAGTAGATTCATTTGGTATGGAGTTAATTACATCCTGGAATGAGAGTATGTGTGCGTCCCAATCAATATGTTTTTTATGGCAGTATATTCTACATCGTTGACCAATTTCTTTCATTAGCCGTTCAGAAGGGTTCGAAGAAGCGTGATACCTGGATGTATAGATCGGAGAAATGTTTCTGGCGCGTAACATACGTGTCCATATCGCAGATCGAAATTGTGGTCCATTGTCGGAAATTACTTTCAATACATGCCCTACATGAAATAAAAAATGTTTTACAAATGCATTCGAAATAGATTGAGCAGTAGCTTTGCGTAACGGAGTGAAGGTAGCAAATTTCGAAGTGAGCTCAACAGCGACAAAGATGCAACAAAAACCTCCATTAGATCTGGGAATCGGACCAAATACATCTACAGCGGCCATGTGTCTCAATTTAACGGGTACAATGGGTTGTAACGGAGGAATATGTGAAGTCGTATCTGATTGAGCTTTCTGGCAGATTTTACACGACGCTAAAACTCGTCGAATACGTTACTCCATGTTGGCAAAATAACAGTTCTATCTCAGTATAAGAAAACATTTTCTGGCTCCTTAATGTGCGTAACTTAAATGAGTATACCAAATTAATTTGTTAACAAGTTCGTCTGGAATACAAAACAACCAATTGTTGCTGTCAGGGTGAGAGCGGTGAAACTGAATGTTCTTGCGTACAGTATAATGGTCTCTAATGGTAACGTTATTCCTATCTTGCCAAAGGTGTTTAATTTCTTCCCATACGTTGTCTTTGCTCTGCTCTTGTGCCATGTCTCGTAATGACAACGAAATGAAATTTTCAAATGCAACTTGTTGAATATCCATGACGCTAGAATTTGCTTGGCAGAGATTGGTTGCGATGTCTTGCTGATTGTTGCGTCTGCTACAATATTTTGTGTACGGATATTCAGAATAGGATAATGTTTAGCTTTAAAGGTGTCATGCTGTTCAACTTGAAATTCATACATAAAACCGGTCATAGTACCAGGGATGTTGTCAAAATCTGGAGCTTTCTGTAAAAGAATTTTGCGTTGTTGCGTACGTTCGGCGTCTGAATTTGCAGTGCTTTGTTTTACTCTATCGAAAATCATTTGCATAACGTCATAGTCGGCTTTGTCTGGTGTATTATAGTTGCGTACGTACCTATCTGTGAATAATGTGGAATCACAGTCCGTGTTACGCGATGTAGAAAAGACCTCTGTTCGATTAATTGCCTGTTCATCTGCAGGTAAAGAGTGCTGAAATTCTAATGCCAGTTGTACATTTGCATCCTCTAACATTAGATAGGAATTTTAAAAGTCAATAATTGCGTCGTGTTGTACCAAAAAATTCGCACCTAAAATAACGTCTGTTGTCAGTAAGGGAACAACCCAAAAATTTGAGTGGAACGTCTGACCTGCAATACAAAATGATAAGTGTGTCTGTAATTGTACATCTACTCCTTTACCAGATACAACTCCTTTTACTTTAGTTTTGCCTAATGGTAACGTAGGATAGATACTATCTTTGTTACATTCGTTGAAAGTTTCTCCATGTATAACTGACGTAGGTGATCGTGAATCGATTACTGCTGAAAATGTGGATGCTCCAATCTTTACTTCAATTACAGGGTGGGAAATGTTTTTTTTTTTTTTTTGTATAATTGGTTTTATATGCTAAAGTGTGTCACGGACGTCGTCAAAAGTAATAGCATTTTCGTGAACAAGATATTGTGTGTCAAAAGTATTGCTTACGTTGCTGGAAGATGCAACCTGTACTGTATATAGTCAAATTCTTTCTGACGTACTGTTATTTGCGGGAGGATGCTGTGGCATTTCGACTATTTGTACTGTTCCGATATTTCTTTCTGACGTATTAGGTTCGGGAAGATACCGACTATCTGGTTCATTCATGATAATCTGTTGTGGTTGATTCTGCTGCTGGTAAGACCTACTGTTATTAAACGTACGCTGAAAACTGTGCTCTTTACTTTTGCGTCTATCATAATAGTCATTGCTATACGGCGCATTGCGATAGGAATTGAAATGATGTGTTTTCTGTACGTACTGATTTCCTTGTTGCTGTGCGTTACTATTTGGTGAGGCAGACGCTATACGTGTAGGCGGCGAAACATTAAAGCTTGGTTGACCTTGCACGTTACATTGTTGGTTAGGTATGCTAACCGGCTGGTTTTGTTGCTGTTGTGGTTAAAACCCTCTATTGTTGCCAAAATGTGTTTGCAATTGCTGAAAATTTTGTACATACTGATGATTAAAATTTTGTCTCGTGTTAAAGTTATGCTAGTAGTTCTTATCATTTCGGGAGTGTCTAATGAAAACTGTCACTTTCAGGTAAAACTTGTCATATTATGTTTCCTTTTTCTCATTCCTAATTCTAGATAGATCGATAGTCGAAGAGCTGTTTTGATAGATATAAAGGATAGTAAAAGAGAAGGCAGCAACGCAGAAAACTAAAGATGAAATGGCACTGCTACGGCTCGGGGCCCTGTGCACGCTACGGCACATATTCATTGAAGTGTAATGAATCCCCTGATGTCACTTAGGCGCTGCAAATAAAGTTTAGTTTCTACATTACAGGCAATGCCGGTAAAAATTCAAAAGCAAATTGTTATATCCAGTCCAAAGCGTGAATCTGTTTTGTGTCATTCTTAAATTTCCTAACAGATAGAAAGTGCTTGTAATCCAAATTATCGTCTCTGTATGTCTGAACAGGCTCAGGATTGTATGATAATCTGTTTGTCTGTGACTGTTCGGAATCTAAGTCACGTACTCTCTGTAAATTACCTAAATCGTACTGGCTGTGTGAGTGTGAGAAATGTTCGGAATGTGGCGTATGCTGTGCCGTGTTAGAAGCTGAAACGTTTTTCATCTCTGTTACTTCTTGCTGTAAAGACGACACTTTTCTACGCAATATATTATTGGACGAACTCATCTCACTGATTGTCGGCTGTAAATTTTGGAATTCGGGTGTTTGATTGAACGAAACTGGTGACGTATCGTCTGATTTAGTGTCATTGATATTTTCGATAACCTCAATACAATGGGCCAATTCATCAAATTTTTCAGTCAATGCTTTAACCTGATCATCATTTTTAGTGTCATAAGCATTAATTTGTTTCTGCATTTTACGTATGGTTTTGTTTAATTCTTTAACGTCTGCTTTAATGGCATCGGGATCCTGTATTAATTCTAACTGTTGAAGTCTGTTGGTCATTGTCTGAAAGTCTACTGTATATTTATTTTCCAAAGTCTGAATATTAGTATCTGTTTTTGCCTTTAGATCGGATATTCCACCATGCATTTCAGTGTTCAACTGTTTGATAGTATTGATTTCGTCTGATACTGTAGCAATGTTGTTGTCTACGTATGTTTTTGCTTTCGTAAATAACTTACGCTTATCTTCCTGTCTCTGTACAGTAATTGTTTCCATGACTTGTTTCTTTACTTTGTTTTGTTCCTGCATTAATTTACGGTAACGCGTTTCACTCTTTTGTAGATGGTGAGTGAAACGTTCGTCAATTTGGCTGTTTTGTTCAACAAATTTCTTATCTACTTTCGCATCCAGTGTGCGTGAAAGTTCTGCTGACATTAATTTAAACTCGTCGCGTACCTGTGTTGCGTTTTCTGAACATTGTTTAGCAACTGCACTAATTTCGTCTCTAAGTAATTTCGTTGTGGCTGTATGTGTATTACTTAATTCTTGTGCAACAGTTCTAATTTCTTCACTACTGTTCCTAGCACAAGCCTTAATTTCCTCACGTAATTGTTCTTTAGTATCATGACATTGCATGGCAACGGCTGCAATCTGTTCACTAAGTTGTTTGAAGTTGTTGTCTTGTCTTTCATTCTGTTGTAGCAATGCTGCCATAACTTGATCCAAGCCAAAATTACTGAGTCTTTTTTCTGTGCTGTGTGACGGTGTATCTGCATGTGTCACGTTTTGTGTAACCATGTGGTCATTGTCTGATTCACAAAAAGGTTTGCCAATTGTATGTGCACTGTTAGTCACTACATCGGAATCAAATGAATCTGACATATTTTGAGGATTTTGTTCATTTTCGTTAGAAACATTTATCTGTTCACTGTGTAGATTTTGCAAATCAGGTGTGTCAAACTGGGCAGCGTTCATCGAAACGGAACGTGCCGCGTCATCAATTGTCATTAAATTTCGTGTGGACACAATTGAATTTATTTGTTCATCATTTGAAATAATATCATTACGTGTGGTCGGCACGAGGGGTTGTCTGTAATTGGGGGATTATCATTAAGACACTGAGTGTCGCTAGTATTATTAGTAAAATTATTCAGGTCTGCTTTTTCGCTCATTGCACATCGCGATGTACTGTTAGCAGTTTTTCGCGGCATTTTCACAAATCAAAGTTTAGTACAAAATCAAACAAAGAAAAAGAAAATGTGGAACAAATACAATTACAACAAAGAGCAATAAATTGCCGATGACCTGTGAAAGAAAGAGTGACAAGTTAGTAAATGCGTTGCCCCAGATGCAAACTACCTTTAACAATTGTGTAAATACAAGCAGATATATAACTGACAACTTCTCAGAAATTCAAAAAAATACGTTCCTGGCCGGTTGTCGATAAGTATAACCTCCCCACAAAATATAATATGAATATTATTCTCCCAACAGTAAAAAAATATAAGTATATAATTCACATTCAGCGTAACCTTCCAATAATACAATGTGACTAACTTCTCAATAAAATTGTCGCTCACTTATAACCTTTCAATAATGAATGTCAATTTAAACTGGTGAATTTTGGCCCTGAAAGATCATTCCGAATAAATTGAAAATTCTTACTTCATTAAGGTCGCCGGATAACGCATATATATATATCAGCTCCTATAAGAAATTTTTCTGGCACAGCCCTGTGCAATGCTGGCCGATAGATTTGTCATTTATAAAAGGAAACAACTGATTTTTCTTTTCACTAATCGGGATGACCAAGGATTGGAGCCGACCGCGGTGGTCTAGCGGTTCTAGGCGCTCAGTCCGGAGCCGCGCGACTGCTACGGTCGCAGGTTCGAATCCTGCCTCGGGCATGGATGTGTGTGATGTTCTTAGGTTAGTTAGGTTTAAGTAGTTCTAAGTTCTAGGGGACTTATGACCATAGATGTTAAGTCCCATAGTGCTCTGAGCCATTTGAACCATTTGAACCAAGGATTGGACAAATTACTAAATTCTTTAAATTGAAATGAATGATTGTCAAAAGTTACTTTTTATGAGAAAGATTATTATTAAAAGATTTTTTAAAACATTTACATGCTACTTGATATAACAATACTACATATGCGCGAGGCTGCTTTTACCTTATATTATATCGCTCAGGCTCCGCCATCGCTCCCCCTTGACCGGCCCAGCCAACTCGATACGCACGACTGCTCGATAGCAACAACCTACTCCTACTGCTATACATTTCCTACTGCAGTCAACACTGCTCTTTGGTCTCAGATTCTCTTATAACTTACATATCGCAGGCAGCGCGTGAGCAATCCATCGAAATTACATCTGCTCGAGTGCGCTAGCAATACATGTCTTAATCATGGACCTCTTACTAAATTTCTAACAAGATATGAAAACAATTTGGAGCAGCTACAGCTGATTTTCTGAGTCACAAATGTAAAGCATCACTAACTCAAAGTATTTTCCTAGACAGGTTATAATATACCATGGTCAAGCCTCTGCACAAAAAAGGGGACCCAACAGATGTCAATAACTACTGGCCAGTATTCTTGCTTACACAATTATCAAAAACAGTCGTGGAAGTAATGTACATGACAGTGATTAGCCGTCTCATCAATAAGGGGATACATAGCAAATCGTATTTCGGATTTCAGAAATGCTGCTCCACTGAGACACCAATATAGCACCAATTCACTGCCCATATAATAGAATCTTTAAATATTAAAATGGTGCCAATAGAAATTTTCTGTGACTTTTCCAAAGCATTTGATTGTGTGAACCATGCGTTATGTTACAGAAATTACAATTATATGGTATAAATGGACAGCATATGAGAAGTTCAAGTCATATCTACAGAACAGGAAGCTCATCTAACTGAGGTGAAAGGTGTACCACAGGGTTCGATGATGGGTGCTCTTCTGTTCTTGATATATATGGATGATCTCCATCCTTATCTGAAACATGAAACTAATCTGACACTGTCTGCTGATGACACAAGCATCATTGTTATTCTGGTAAAAGAACTATAATGGAAAAAGATATAAATAATGACTTTCGAAAAGTTATTAATCAGTTTTCTGTGAATTGGCTTGCTCTGAACTTTGAAAAAAACGCAGTGGATCCAATTTTCTGCTGCAAGCAGTACAGTTCCTTCAGTAAATGTAACACAGCAACAGAAGTGAGTAGCCAGAGCAACGCAAACTAAGTTTTCATGTGTACATGTAGATGAGAATCCGAATTGGAAAATTCATATTTTGGAGCTCCTAAAGCGACTATGTTCTGCATCTCTTGCAATCAGAATAATTGTCAACTTGAGGATATAAAAATTTGTAAGCTATCATTGTATTGTACTCTATGGAACTGGGGACCTAGAATCGATGGAGAGGCTTCGTCCCCGCCGTTGCCCTCAGTAGTACAAAACCCCACAACAAGCTACAGCAGTCCACTCACCCCACCGCCACCCCACAACGAAACCAGGGTTATTGTGCGGTTTGGCCCCCAGTAGTCCAACCCGGGAACGTCTCAGAACAGACGAGTGTAATCCCAATGTTGGTGTGGTAGAGTAATTATGGTGTACACGTACGTGGAGATAGTGTTTGCGCAGCATCGCCGACATAGTGTAACTGAGGCGGAATAATGGGAACTAGCCCGCATTCGCGGAGGCAGATGGCCGGCACACCGGACCTCCAGAATAATCTGCCGGGTACGCCTTCCTCCCCCCTCCCCCCCCCCCCAGAAAGCAGTGCTTCAGACCACATGGCTAACCGGATGGGCCAAGCTAACATACCTTGCATATTTTCACTCTCTGATCTTATACGGAATAACATTTTGTGGTAACTCAACATTAGGTAAAAAGTATTCACTGTTCAAAAGAAAGTGGTTACAACAGTGTCTGTACGCATCTGTTTGAAAGGTTAGGTGTTCTTACAACAGCCTCACAGTACATATTCTTAATTATGAAATTTGTTCTCAACAGCATGGACCAGTTTAAAAATAACAGTGTCATTCATGATTATAATACCAGAAGAAAGAAGGACTTACACTCTCCTCTACTTAACATATCTTTGGCACAGAAAGGGCTAAATTATACTACTGTAAAACTTTTCAGTAAATTGACAGATGAAATAAAATGTCTGACATTTTTCAAAAATAAATTTAAATCATCTCTCCTTGGCAACTCCTTCTATACTATAGATGAATTCTTCAATAGGGATAAATAAATGTACGTACAATTTATGGATTTTGTTCCATTTAAGGGAATGGGGTAGGTAATAAAAATTTTAAGCTTAAAAAAATAAGGACACTGATTCATGTGTGCATTTCCTAGGCACTTGAGAAGTTCCACATCATAAAGGTTACAGTGAGATTCATCAATGGAATACGTAACTAAATGTTTGTAGAGACATCCAAACACTTATTTCATTCGTCAAGTAAACAAAGAAGAGGGCAGTGAAAACTTCATTTGCATTTTTGTGATAAATCTAAGAGTATGTGACTAAGATATAAGTCCAACTTGTTTTCTGCTTCCAAGAGGACATGTTATGGACTGGAAAAATGACCGTGCGATACCCTTTGTTAGCAACATTGTGCTAGTCGTAAGTATAAAATAAGGACTTCGTACGTATGAAATATCAGAGTGTTAAACGTCATTTTCACTGCCGTAATACAAATAATACGTTTATTTATTAAGGTAAACAGCTAGTTGCTATCGTTGAAACTGGGGTAAGTGTCTAAAGAGGTGAACGTGAAATGCTTTGCGAATACTGGGGAGAAAATGATGCCACCGTTCGTCAAATGTGACACTGCGGTAGAAGTCTTCCAGTTTATGACGTCTGAGTTGTGTATGGAATGTATACGGTGAACGTTTGGGTCTCGTGCAGCTATGCACCGCATTAAGTTTTGAAAAGTAACGTCATGAATTTTAAACAGAAATTGCAAGAAAGACACAGTAATGGCACTTGTAATCAATATGAATTGCGCTTGAGAGAGACGCATCTTAAAATGTTTGCATTTACGAAGTTTTGTTGAAGCTTTTGCACTATGGCATGAAAAAGTAAAACTTTGAGTGCTGTCAAAAATAGGACGCATATTGTTGGAAGGCTTTTATTAGACTCTATATTACGGCAGAGATTTTAATGATGACGTAAAGGGGAACGGAGGGTAATAAGAGGAGAGTAACCCAGCAAATATTCATATCCTCACCGCAAACCAGTCTGCAAGTACTGCATTACTTAGAGAAAGATCAGAATGCACTAAACCTCATTTCCCGACTACCACAATGCTTTGACCCTGAAACTAAATAACAATGAATACCTTTTATTAAATATCTGTCAGCACAATCATAAAATTAAAACCTAGATACTGATAAATAAGTTCTCACAATCTTTTAGATCGTTACACCATTAGGACTGGAAATTGCACTGCAAGTGCAAAGTAAGCTTTTGAAGCTGAAAATGAAGAAAGGCGGAAGTAAAAGGGAGTGTAAAGCAACCAAAATCACTAGTTACTTCTCACAGGAGGGAAAGCCATTAGAACAAATAATAAGCATTTCTGTTTATTGAGTTACAAAACGGACTAATAACTATAATCCAAACATTTCGAAGGGATTTCGCAGAAAAAAAAATTAATAACTTCTACCTGTAAGAGAGTAGTTTGGTTATTTATAAAACAGTAATATAGTTCCTATAGATTTTCAAACGTGCTTTTGTTCGGATGATGTTCCGAAAGTTTGATTTTCATGTTGGATAATGTCATTTGTGTGTAACAAATCAAAGAATGTAAAAATATTTGTTTTTAAAGTATGCACTTATCTTTAAGTGGTCAGAACGAGCGAGGTCGCGCGGTGGTTTTCACACTGGATTCGCATCTAAGAGGACGATGGTTCCAAACTGTGTGCGGCCATCCAGAGCTAGGTTTTCCGTGATTTCCGAAGGTTTTCTATCTTTAGTCATTACAAGCTAATACTGGATGGGATGAAATGGCACTGTTCCTGTGAAAGGACTCTGCTGACGTCCTTCACCATTTTTGAAACTATTCGAGCTTATGATCCGTCTCTAATGACCTCGACATCGACGGGACATGAAACAGTAATTTTAACTGACCACTGAACTCTCTTTTCCGCAGCCAAAATACGGCGACCCACAAAGAAAAGAAGAGCTTGCCATCGTTATTTCATCGAGAGAGAAATACTTAAAGAGAACACTATTCCGGAAGAGACCAAAATAGGTGGGTGTGAGGAGGGTTACACGCAAAGCGCCTGATAAATTTGTGAAGGAACAGAAGTGTTGCTTTTGTCGTTAGCTGAATTAGAGACATTGATACAGAAATTAGTCAAGTGTCCTGGATGAAGATTTTTTCACGTCTTCTGTGACTAAATCCGATACCTCCATGCAGCATACCACTTTGGCGAGTCAGAACTATAGTCGTAGAAAAGAGAGTCCCCTACGGGATAAATTCGCAGAAGGGCTTCCCATATTACATATCTAACAACTAAGGTGTGCCATGTCGACAGGCACATTCGTTTTGTCCGGGCTTGGAGCTTCTAGCACTGATGTCGTCTAAGGGTGGGCTCCCCATGCACTTGTTTGATGAGAGTGCTTTCATGGTGCCGAGGGGGAAGGTTCTATGGACGATTGCAGTAGGTCCAGAGACAAGCGGATACAAGAAGATGTCTGAATTTCGATAAATTAGTATAATCGATATTCTGGTTTCCTTTCTTTTTTGTTTCATGACATTATGTTGAAGAAGCTATAAACAGTTTTCGATGTAAATTTTAATATTTATGTCAAATTTCAAGTAATGTTGTAATCAAAGGGAAGTGGAACTAATGTTGGAAATATTGTAAGATGTGAAAGTTGTAATTGATTGCCTGGTCCATACGTAGGCAATGAATTAGGATAAGTAGAATGTAAAACCTTTGCTGAATACCCTGTCTGTAGGGGAGCGGTAAAAGGTGGAGGCAGGCGAGCGCGGGAAAATGCACAAGGGCACGGTACGGCATAACGGGCTCAGCAATAGTAGTCGGAGTTGGGCATCGATCTGAGAAACACGTGCTGGATCGAGGAGGCTCTCCTGGAAAAAGTGGTTTCGTTGAGCCTCGGATGCGCTGTTTCCGACGTCTATACAGCATGACTAAATGGCACTAAATGGAAAAGCATTGCGACGCCATGAAGAAGTAAAGTGCCAATATTTCATGAGCCATTGCTGTAATTGCACGTGTGCTTTGTGCCTCGCCATCTCGCCGCCTGCCGACCGCCTCATCGATACGAACAGGTTGAAACTTTCAGTACTGTATTCGTGTGGACCAGTGTCACTTTTGCTACATACTGTTCAATAACAACTTAAATTTTACCAGAGCTGTCCTATCAATAATTATCCTCACAACTAACCTAGACAGGGTCCTTTCCACATGTTGTGCAATCCGAGTATCCCAAGATGAAGATTTAAAGTTTATGTTAATAATAATTACCTGCAGACCTATCAATGTTAAAATGATGTTTAAAGAACTTTGTTGTTAATGAATACTGGACGAATAATATAGGTATGACAAAGTTGGAAGATAATGTTGAAATTGGTTTAGTAATGAAGTTTATTTAAATTGAGACAAAAATAACGGTAGTTAAATGAGCAGGAAATAAGACAAAAAGAGTGGTAAATCATATTTTGAAAATCTTGAATGCTTAATGCTCTCAATAATCAAACTTTCACTACAGTGATCATAATAGTTTCAGGGTCCCCCCTTTTTTTTCTTTTCTATTTCATTTGAATTTTGAAGTGTACTGAACTGATTTGACCAGCAAAGTTAAAGTCAATATAAAACCTAAATTAATCAGTGTTTTACCCTTCTTAAAATTGACATTGTATGTGTGTGCCTTTTCTAGGGTAACCTACTCCCGATTTCAGTCGGATCAATAGACAAAACGCAGTTTGTAGTAATCATTATAGTGAAATGTTGTGTATTTATAGCTTGTCCAAATTAGTACAGAATGTGAAAATGGTAGTTCAGTAGATTTTTATGGTTCTAAAATTTACCATATAATGCAGTATTACTACGTATTGTTATGCTTGCACGTACATCCACTTGCACAGGGAAAAAACTCAGTTAATGCCTAATTAGGCTGGCGACCGTATTATTAAAAATTGGTAGCATCTGCTGTGTATGTTTCTTGCCCGTCCTAACGTGTAGTTGCACTTTAGACTTGCTTGACGTATCATTGTTGTTACTGAGTGGTGATTTTGCCTCCATTCAGGTACACGCGTTCAACATATTTACTAAAATCCTTTCTTGTAAGGTGAAGCCCGTCAACTTACCATAGTACAGGCTTTAAAGAGTTAACGTACGCACGAGCGTAGCCGTTACAATGGGACCTCACTGATTCCACTGGAGACGGGCGAAGAGGTTTGCAGATTGCAAGAGGAGCATCGACTGGGTCCCTTAGTAGCTAGAGCACTATTTTGGACGGTCGAGTAATGTAACGTACAGTACAGTAAAGAGTATGGACGATCAGTAGTATTACACCTAGAAGGTCTATTGGTACAGTGCGGCGTATTATGGTTGTGGAGTTGTGGCAAGCTGGATGTGAAGATGTTTTATTTAAAAGTGAGAGCCATACTGATTTTTTGTTTAAACGGTGCAATCGTGATTGATTTTGTATTTGTCATTGTGCAGAAAGTGAAGTTATTATTGCCCTGTGAGCGTGACTGCTTTTGTTTATGTCACTTTACCGAAAATTATCTCATTATTTTATCCCATGAGAGTGAAGTAATTTGTGCTGCACATTGTACAGGAAACTGTATTGATAAATTTTGCGCAGGTAGCCCAGTTAGTTGTGTACTGAGGTAAGTAATCTTAATTAAATTATCTCATTATTTTATCCCATGAGAGTGAAGTACTTTGTGCTGCACTTTGTACAGGAAACTGTATTGATAAATTTTGCGCAGGTAGCCCAGTTAGTTGTGTACTGAGGTAAGTACCCTTAATTAAGTGTTTGTTGACCTGCTGCTAATTGCAGAAGCCAACTTTATTGTCGTTCTCCGGCCAGTGGGCATGGGCTAGGCATTGTAAAATGCGTACGAAGTATAACCAAGTATGGAAGGGATACATGGTCGATAAACAGTTTAGATAGAAAGAGAATAGAAGATTCTGAGATATGGTAGTACAGAAGAAAGCTGACGATTAGATGGGTATATCATGTAACTAAAGAGGAAGGTACTGAACAGTATTTGGCAGCAAAGAAATTTATGGCACAAATTGACTAGGAGAAGAGATAGCTTGGTAGAACAGGTTCTGAGATATCAAGGGATCACAAATTTAATACTGCGCGGAAGAGTGGGAGATAAAAATCGTAGAGGGAGACCAAGAGATGAGTATAGTAAGCGGATTCAGAAGGATGTAGGTTGTAGTTGTTTCTTGGCGATGAAGGGGCTTGCACAGGATAGAGTAGCATGGGGAGCTGCATCAAACCAGTCTTTGGACTGAATACCACACCAACAACAACAACAATATTCTCGCGCATCACACGACCTATTACGAGGCCGCTATACAGAAACTCACAAGTATTGCCAACCGGCTGAATATGTGCTACACTTCTTCTTATTGAGTTTTATTGGTGTAGCTATTAACATGTCGCAGACTTTATCCAAAATAACAATATCAATTGGGATGGAATAACACTCCGGTCTCATTTCGTGGAGAGGAAGTTTCCAGTGAGAAGAATGTCCCATTATTCTTGTCGTTTTCAAATGCCTCTTTTCTGGATTGCAGGCAATACGATAGTGATTTGCAGGTTGGACTCACTGTTCCAAGTATATTATGAATAAAGCATTTCACAGGAGAACACCTTCCTCTCAGTAAACCCGAAGACATGATATTTCGTCGTACCACAAGTGAGCCGCCTTTATACACAGATACATAATACGTAGCTACAGTCGCTAGTTTCATTCCAATGTATATACCGCTGAAATATGCGTATTGTCGGAATCTTATGCAAACTAACATTAAAATTAATCACTGCGTCCCTGAGAAATAAATAACTATTCCCCATGTCAAGGTAAGTACTGTTACGAAAGTGAAGAAAAAAATTTTTGTGTAATTGTTTCTACAACTTAAGCACATTAATATTTGCAGATAATCATAGACTGTCTGAAAAGGCTTCAGTTGTTACAGTATTACAAAAGAGTAAATAGATCGTGACTGAAAGGGGTGGAGGGGGAGGGCGCGGGGCTCGGGATGCATGGCGCATTCATCCCTGACGAATTCAAACAACCCTCTGGAAATATATTAAAAACGAATAAACTATAGAAAATGCTGTCATTGCATACCCCTTCTGCTCTCCACAAACACCTTCGCGTCGTTCCGTATCGGAATCGCACAATCAAGTTCCTCCCAGACGACCAGAATGGGTATTTTGCCCTTTTGACCACTAACGACAGAATTTTGAGCAAATTTTTTAAAGCAATGCAACCTCCGCCATTTAGGCGATATCTTTGTTGACCAATACCTCAACTAGAAGTGTATTTTTATGCTTTAGGTTAATTTCATTTGTGCCCACATCTCGTGGTCGTGCGGTAGCGTTCTCGCTTCCCACGCCCGGGTTCCCGGGTTCGATTCCCGGCGGGGTCAGGAATTTTCTCTGCCTCGTGATGGCTGGGTGTTGTGTGCTGTCCTTAGGTTAGTTAGGTTTAAGTAGTTCTAAGTTCTAGGGGACTGATGACCATAGATGTTAAGTCCCATAGTGCTCAGAGCCATTAATTTCATTTGTAGTAATATTTATCACTCCTTGTGAATTACTGAAGTATCGCAACAGCAAAGTTCTACAGGTCTCCAAATAACGACTCCAGTGCTAACACTGAATTGTTGTTATTGATAGCTAATTAGGCTGTTGCAGTATTGCGTACATATTTTTAATTACCATAATGCAAGTGCATAAATCATAATGGGTTTCCCTTTTCTTTCTTGTTTAAAACTTACCTGTATTTATGAACTATCACAACATCACATAGAGAGACAGAAAAAAATCCAGAAACGGCAGCACGTATGTTAAATTCAACTGCAAGTAAGATCTGAACCGATTACCAAAACAAATGAGCTCAAGTAAGGCCAACAATGCGAGGGAGTTGCTCGTCACTAATGTAAGGGTGAGCGATAGCTGATAGTGCTATCGATATATCCGTACTTTAAATCTAGCGATTGCCTCATTTACTATCGACAACACGCATCCCTTTTTCGACGTATGATTGAAAATCAAAATATCTTTAAATTTCGCTACACTGTAACTATATCGTGTCTAATTTCATTTCGGTGATAGGGGGGGGGGGGGTCAGGACCCCCTGGAGCCCCCCTCCTCCCATAAACTGTTGTTATACAACTGCAGACATTGTGTTTCGTCTAAATAACTCCACACCTTTCGCTTGTGACGTAGTAAATTTTTGGTCTAAATAAGCGTAGGTATCCTAGATTTTAAGAAATTTTGTTGTTTCTGGTAGTACCTATAAAATTTGGTACACAACACATAGTAAGTTCTTAATCATCGTATCATCCAATATTTTATGAGTGTTTTGTGTAGTTGGTCGTAATTACATTAGGTACATAACGCAAGTTTTTAAAATTCGCATTTGTGTCATTTTAATACTGGGACTGGGATGTATTTGACACAAGATAGAAATAGAAATAATAATATTAATGGTGGTGGCTTATTTTCTACATTGCTGGGGAAACGTCTCACTCACAGGAAACAGTGTTGTCCTTGTATACTGGGAGACCAGCCCGCTCGCATTGGCAGTAGACTTGCGTGAATGGCTTCGCTATTTTGCGCGGCTGGCTGTCCTTCCGTGACAAGCGAACATTTCGACGAACTCCAAGTCAGTGCTGGGTGTCTTTTCTTGTACATCAAAGGAATGAGGCCCGTGTTGTCGAGAACAATGGACGCCCAGGGTGGGGCCAGACAATGCCCTAATGCCCTCCCTACCTAAGCAGAGCCTGCAGCCGGTTATGTCGTGTTCCTTCGTTCCACAACCCTACCATGGGGCAGGTGAAAGATACAGCTTTCTCATCTGCTCTCGGAGATGTTGGGTAACACTATGCAACGAAATTTATCTTATTCCCTGGACCAGAAACGAGTTCGAGCATGTACTACTTATTTTGTAGAGATGAATTAGTAAGCTACAAAATACGCATAAAAATATCACGATCCACATAAAAAATATTTTAATAAGCTAAAGGTGACAAGATTGCTTTAACTGTGTGTTGCCTCATGGTGTTTCTGTTTAATACTACGTCGGTGACGAAAACGACTTTCTAATAACAAAACGAGTTTGGGAAATGGCTCTTCACGTGAGCTAGAAATTGGCCTGATGGTAGTTTTTATATGACCGAAACCAGTAACCACCAGTAAGATTGCAATCTACTCTTTTTTATTCATAATTTTTTGTAATTAATTTACAGATAGCATATTATCTTATTTATTGTCTTGTTTCACACATCGGAAGCGAGCATCCTCAGTTCTTAGTTACGTGGCTGCAACATGTTAGAGGTCTGAATAATCGCTCGGCAACATCTTAAATAAAAAATTATATGAGTTTTTTTTTTTTTTTTTTTTTTTTTTTTTTATAGAACCGGCTGTTGCTCAGTGGCTCCTGAACAGAGAAGTCAGTGTAAGCATAAACTTTTTCTACCATTCATTTGTTTCCAGAAATCTTTTGAATCACTTCCAACAAAATCTGTGGTAATGTCCCTTGAGTGTCAAGATTATGATTGAAGGTCTGTCAGTATAATGAAGAATAGGTGTGCCTACGTCAAAGCTATACTTCGTGATTTCATCCGAGAAGACAGATTTTTTAAACTGATATTAGAGTCCTCTCCGTTCTTAGTTCTGAATTTCTCTTAGATTGCATAATTTCCACACGTTTGTCGTCAGTCGTAAAGAAAGTTTCCATATGCTTAATCTAGGAATGTTCGAGGGAAATATGTGTTTATAGAATACATGTGCAACTTAGTACAACAGGTCTCAAAGCAGGACTTAAAATTGTTCACAACATGCCAAAAACAATACATACTCAGCTACTCGGAGAGAAAATCGTAGAATTTAGCAATAATGTCTTAGAAGCAGTTGATTAGATTTCATAACCAGGTAGATGAAGACTATGACTCAATGGACACCATAACAAAATAAATAGAAGAGTAATAATGCCTTGGAATGATTCTGGTAAATTAAATGGGCTTTTGTACATATACTTGACATGCCTACTCAGCTAACCACCACATGCTGCAAGGCGGAGTGTACCATGTACCATTGTTAGCCATTGCTTCAAATGTTCGACTAGCAAATGGAACAGAGAAGCTATTCCGTATTCTCAGATATTGATTATTAATAGTCAGGAGCGTGGAGCTGTATCAAACAGTTTCCGGAAACCTAGGAATATGGCATGTGCCTGCGAGATTAGGGCAAACTGAGTTTCGTACAAGGTGTACTTTGTACAATACGTGTTGATTTATCAGGATAAAATTTTATCTCTTACGGAAATTTGTAACTTCCGAACTTAAAATTTGCTTAAGAGTTCTTTAACAAGAGACATGAAGTATGTTGATCTGTAATTCTGCGGTTCGCTTTTATACAGTTCTTATATGTGAGAGTAAACAGCGCCTTTTTCCAGTGGCTGGGGACTTTCCTTTGGGCGAATGCCTCACGATAAATGCAGGCTATGTTTGTACTTTCAAACGTCCAGTGCGTCTTCAAATGAATGTTTTGCAATCTGCGAGTATTTTATGCTGACTTTCAGCAGAGAAACAAGAATTTTTAATTTCAAAGTAATGTAAAAGCAGACAAAGATGAGCTGCATTGTGCGAATTATTACGGGAAAGAAGAAGAGTAAATGTGTCACAGTCTAAAATCAAAGCGGCAGTTATCAGTATAATGAATGTGTAGTGGTTGTGGAACGTCTAGGGTTATTGACCTGTTTATTTTGGTGTCTCATAGGTGTTCTATACCGTCTTCTCGACACGCAGATTACCAAATAAATGCTTTGAATAGTAGATACATACATACATACATTAATCCTTTTTCTATAGATAATGAATACGATATTTCGTAGTGATGTGGAACGTGTCACTTCAGTATAAGTTTTCTTTACACAAAATATCAAGTAACTTGAAATAACATACCTGATTTTAAATTTTATGCCGTTTAAATTATTTTATATGAAATACACTTACGATAATTGAAATTACAGCTTCCTTATACATTCAGTGACTATCTATAAGACGTAGAAAATAGCTAAAACATAGATTCTGTTCAACTGAAAACTACATAATCCCAAAATGACAGAAATTAATACTACATTCTTACCACGCCTAATTGTGAATATGGAATTTGATCATCCGAGTTCGCCAACATTCCAGTCGCAACACGGAAATTCTTGTTTGAATGTTTCATTAATTAAGATGTTATTTTAGTGAATTTATTTTTATTCCGATTCGGAAGCGTCGAGGCTACAGTACGATGACAATTATTTTTGAAAAGAGTAGCATTTGTAATTCCAACATTCAATACACTAAAACTTTGAATAAGAATAACTTTTGAAATATTACACAAGAGTTTTTCAGAAATTTGGGAATTAGGTCTTTCAAAGAAAGAGAAACAGTTTTTTACTGCATTGGAATTATCAAGTGCACATGGTTTGTGGATATTGTAAGTGTTGAAATTATCTTTGAATGGAATATAGCTGCCGGAATAACCAACGCTTTAACATCAGTGGCTTATAATCAACTTATTGAAAAATAAATTTAGAAAGAACCATCACAGATAAGAATTGGTAGATTTCGGACATCACAGTATATTTGTCACTTATACAAGGACATTAGAAAAAAGGGAAAAAATATTTCTATCAGAGGTAATATAAGAACCATACATATGTCTTTGTATCTTGCTTTGGTATATCTGTAGATGTAGCCACGTGAACTGATGGTACATGGACCAAGGAAGGTCCTTGGCGGATTCCAAGAGATAAGAAATAAATCAAGTTGTTGATGTATTGGAAGGTGGATAGATGAATCATGAGACTGCAACATGGATGCGTATAACTGGACCCCACAGTTTAATCTATAGGTCAGAAGAGGCCTTCATCCAAGAGTGGAGGCTCAAAGATGATTATGGTGATAGCGATAACAATAACGATATTGATTATAATGTATGTAGGGTCTAAAATAACTATTCTGCAACGATAATATACATTTTGGGTTAGTACTTCGTCCGTTGGGCGTAAGAAAATTAATATCGATTATTAAAAACTACGTAATATTTAATAAATTCGAATACTTAATAACCTTATTATGGAACGGTAAAGAAACTACTGCTGCGTCTGAGAAACTTATATTCACTTACTTTGCCGAGTTCTTTGACTTCAGGAAGGCATGTAACGCAATTCAGCTCTGTCGACTACTGAATAAAGTATGAAGTTATCGAGTGTCGGATCAAATTAGTTATTGAATTCAGGACATACTTGGAGATTTAACTCAACATGTTCTCAGCGGAACAAAATGTAAGTGAAATTTCAGGAGACACCAATGGAGTGTGACAGAGCTGTTACTATGTATTTCGCCGCGCGGGGTAGCCGCTCGGTCTTAGGCGTCTTGTCACGGTCCACGCGGCTTCCTCCGTCGGCGGTTCGAGTCGTCCCTCGGACACGGGTGTGTGTGTCGTCCTTAGCATAAGTTAGTTTAAGTTGGATTAAGTACTGCGTAGGTTTAGGGACCGATGACCTCAGCAGTTTGGTACCATAAGACCTTACCACTACCACTACTATATATTTCACAATATATTATCAACGGCATTAATATTGCTGTTTTCATCAAACAACGTATCAGTAATCTGAGTCATCATTAACTCAAATACTAACGTAACATGAAACGCTGTTCAATGCCACTACAGCCACCAACTCACGTGGTGCAGTAATTAATGCAAAATACCTATGAGCAACTATCTAAACGACACAAAGCAGTTAATGACTTTGCTTCATGGAGGACCACAGTCTATAGAATCTTTTGAAAGATCAGTTGTGTTCTTCTTCTTCTTTCGTTTCATCCTACTTTGTGGTACGTCAAATAATCAATTTCTAATTATCTGTGCCTATTTATTACCCCAGTTTTAAATCATTCTCTTTGATCTTGCTTTTCTTTCCTGTTCAAAGACTTGGACTGTTCGTTTCATTTTCATTTTGACTTGACAGCACCGCTCTTTTCAGGTGACTTTCAGTTTTTATTCTTATTTCTTACAGATTTATCCGTGAGCATATTTCCTGTGTTTTAGATTTTCATCACGACTCAACAGCACCGCTCTTTTAAGGTGACCTTCTATTTTTATTATTATTTTTACAGTTATATCTGTGAGCATATTTTCTGTGATTTGGATTTTTTTAAGTCCTTGTCGGTTTCCTTAAACCAATTCCCTTTTGGGCAGAGTTAGTCATACTTTTGGTTGTCGATCTGTTTGGGTGCATTCTGAGGATGCGTTCATAAAACTCAGTTCATCTTTTCCTCATTGTGTCTGAGAGTTTTTCGGTAGCTTGATGTGAATTAGTTAGTTTTGATGTGAATTAGTTTGTTGTTACGGAACCTTTGTTGTTGTGGAATCTGGATCGAAGGATTTTTCTTAATATCTTCATTTGTTTGATATCCAGCCCTTCAATTGTACCATGTTTGGTAATGGACAAAGTTTCGGCTGCATACAGGGTTTCCGGTTTGATTACTGTACCGTAAAATCTTATTTCTGAATTCCATGGGAGGGACATTTCTTTATATGTATTTTTGGTGAGCTGAAAAGCGAGTTCATCTCAGCTCACCTCTACTTCTTCTAGATCCCATTCCCTTTTTCTCGAGCGCATTCCAGCTGATACATTCTCCAACATATTTGAATTCTTTTACGATATAAATTTTTTATTCTCCCACTTTAAAATATTTTGTTGAGCTCTTTATGTTTTTCGTTATCTTGGTCTTTCCAAAGGAAATTTTATGACCTAGTTTCAGCTTGTGTGTGTAGTTCGGGGGTCTATTCTGAGGATGCTTCCCAGGTCTCAGCTAATAAGGTCTTATCATCTGCAAAAACTAAACAAACAACTCTGATGCCTTTGCTTTTTGTTCGTAGTCGGTTTTCACTATGGACCTTCGTGTTCCAGTCTCTGACTACTTTTTCTAGGACGCAGTGAAACAGCAGTAGAGAAAGTCCATGCCCTCGCCGTACATCAATTTTTATCTCAAATTCTCCGATGGATTTGACTTTTAAGTACATGTTAAAAGGGCTTTTCTGATTAAGTTGGTGGTTTTGTTGTCTTTGTTATGATTGTGTTAGTATAGAGATGAGGGATTCCCGGTCTATTGAGTTTCATGGATTCTGAAAGTCAATGAAAGGGATAATATTTGATTTTGCTCTTGATTTTAGGTAGGCCATGAGGTTTTTGAGGATCAGGATTTGTCCCGATCACGATCTACCTTCCCTGGTTTCATGCAAGTTGATGGTCTAATTGGGGTTCTGCCTTCAGTCTTGTATGTTACGTGTACGTTGTAGTCGTTGGGGATCTGCTTTGGATCCTTTCGTATGGAGTGGGTGGTTCAGAGACGTCTTCCATTCGTCTTGGATTCTTGTATTTGTCCAAATTTCTTCAAAGATGTTTCGCAGAATATAAGGCATTTTTGTTGACATTTTGGTTTCCTCCCGAGAATTCATAGTTTTTAAGATTAGAAATGGCCGTCTGTAGTTCCTCAGCGGTGCGTGTTTGAGAATTATGGTTGATAACTGCTGAGATCTTAAACTCCATTTCTTCTGCGGGTTCGTTTTACAATTGAGAAGTTTTCTGAAATATTCTGCTTATATTTTGCAATTATACATGTTGTTGTTGTCAGTATTTCCGTTTTTGTCTTTGAGCTGTAGGGTCGGTGGCCTGTATTTGATTATTTTTTGTCTGAAGGTCTTATAAAAGTTCCTGGTGATGTTTTTGATGTAGCCTTCATTTATCTGAAAGAGGAGCTGGTCTTCTTGGGCTTTTTGTATTCTGCTAGTAATTTTGATCACTGTTTTTCTTATGTTTAAGAAGTTTGGTCTGTTACGTCCATTTTTCTGTGATTGCTTCTGTTGCCATGTTTTTCTTCTTAGTGTGCCACATTCTTCTGTTCTCCGGGCTTTAGTTATGTAAGCTAACTGTTCGGCTTTACTTACTAGCCTTCCTTTTATTTGATCACTTTATTGTTTTGAATGTCTTTAGTGGTGAGCGTAAACTCGTTGGAGTTTATTATATTTTCTGTTTCACATTTTCTTCTTTTTCTTTTTGGATTAGTTTGAGTTAGTTTAGAAATTTGGTTATCAGAATGTAGGTTAGTTCCTCCGTGATCTTTGATGTTTTGTATTTCATTATGGAACTTCAGTTTCATTTCCACGTGAACAAGTTCGAATTCACGTAGGTATGGGTTTCGTGAGACCCATATTTTATGGTTTCGAAGTAGCTTTTTAAGGGCTGTGGATTTGAGGATCATTTTCTCTGCTTGACACAGTTCTACGAGTCTAACGCCATTATGCTTAATTCTTTTACGTGCTGGGTACTTTCCAAACTATTCCTTTTTTGTATTGCTTCTCCTTCTCCATCCGGGTACTGAAGTCCCCCTAAGTAGGACAGTTTGTTTTTCCGGGATCTCTTGCACAATATCATGGTGTTCGTCCCAAAAACGTTCCACCTTTTCTTCCTTTTTATTGTCTTCACTTAGGGAGGACGGGTGTTCACGATGGTGTACATTTTGTTAGCAAATTTTAAGGTAAGCTGATAACGGAGTCCAAAATATTTTTACCTCTTACGAAGCCAGTTTCAAGGTGCTCTGTGTTTTTCATAACTTTTTGCCTACCTTTCCTTTGTATATTCTAAAGCTACCACAATCAAATTTGCTTTCTTGTAGGACCGTAGTCAGACTTAAAATGGTTCTTGAGGGTGTCTGTAAGATGTTTCTATTTTCCAGTTTTTAGAAGAGAATTTACATTGAATGTAGTTATGTAACTTGTTTTCGATACTTAATCATGCTTAAGTTTCCAAGACGTTCCCACTCGTCTTTCTGTAATGCTGCAGAGTCCACAGAATCCGATCGTCTGCTGGCGCACTTTGGCGTCGTAGATTTTTCCCCTGGCGTAATTTGCCTCACATCACACTCTTCCGTGATTGATACCATTATGTATGGAATCGCTGCTTTTGTTAGAACAACTGGTTTACGACTATAGTAGTTAGCCCTGGAGGTTTTCTTCACCCCCCCCCCCCCCCCCCGCCCCGCTATCCTGGGAAACTGAAATTGGTCAAAGGCCGTCCAGTCTCGGGACAGACGCCTTTGGATTTTGATTACTGTGTTGCTCTGCCACTGGTATTTTATTTTCCACCTACCCCGCATATCTGCAGAGCAATCCTCTATATGTCACCTGGGGAACAGAAACCCCAGACCAGTTGTCTACAAGGCCAGAAATTTGTTTTCTCGACGATGACTTGTGACAGACAGATCAGACATATTAACATTTCAACATACACTTGAGAATTCCAATAAACCCGATATAATGACTGTGCAAAGTAAAAGAACAATTAACAGTCAAATGGCTGAAATATCTTGAAAAAAACTATCGACGAAAGCCGTGACTTACGCTTTTTCGACCGATTATTTAGTATTTCTCGCTAGTCTGGCAACCTTACATCTGCATCAACATTTAAGTACTCAGCAAGCCTCCAGTGGTGCGTGTCGGAGGATACTTTGTACTGCAGCTAAACGTTTCCTTCAAAGCTCAACACGTAAAGCGAGCGAGGGAAAAAGGAGTGTCCATGTAGCTCCGTAAGAGCTCTGACTTCCCATATCTTCACGGTTCTTTACGTGAGATGTACGTTGATGACAGCAGAATCATTCTGTAATCGGTCACAAATACCAGTTCTCTAAACTTTCTCAGTAGCGTTTCGCTAAAAGAGGTCTTTCTTCCACGGATTCGCGTTTGAGTTCACGGAGCATTTCCGCAATACTCGCGAGTCGATCGAACGTGTGAGTAACGAAATCCTGCAGCCATCTTTGAACACCTACGGTGTCTTCTTTTAATCGGACGTGATGGGGATCCCAGGTACCCCAGTAGATGTCAAGATTAGCCCCACCGGTGTTCTATATGCGGTCTCCTTTATGGATGATATACAATTCTCCCAGTAAACCATAACAGACCATTCTCCTTCCCTACAACATAACTTATGTGCTCCCTTCACTTCAAGTCGCCTTCGAATATTACGTCTAGATACTTAAACGAAGTTATTGTGTGAAGCAGCACATTACTACGTCTGTATTCGAACACTATAGAATTATTTTTATCTGGATTAACTCATTTTTTTCAACATTAGAAGCAGGCTTCCACTCATACATTCACTCAACGATAACAATTTCTCATACACTTCATCGTTATCAGCACTTACAGACAGCTGCGCACAAAGTCCGTCAGATCGTATACCAGGGTAGATTAATAGCAAAGGTACAAAAGATCATAGGAAGAGCTGCGAATTTCGTCACGGGGTCGTTTACTTGATGCGAGAGTATTGCGAAGCAGCTCGACGAACTCCAGTGACAGATTCTGTAAGACAAGCATTTTGCATTACGGAGAAACTTACTGTCGAAGCGACGAGAGCGTACATTGCTGCAAGATTTGGACAACATACGAATTCATCACACATATGTCATGTGAAATGACTCTTGTGGAATAATCAGAGTTCATAAGGAAGTTTGTCACAGTCACTCTTCCTAAGCTGTTTGGTACAAGGTAGAGCGGAAAATGCAGTGACATCAGAAGTAACTATCGGCACATACCGAAATATGGATGGAGGAGTATATGCATGTAATTTTAGAAGATATGTGACGCAGTTTCAACATGCTGGGTACTGACAGCTCTTAACAAACGATCTAAAGACTAAAAGTATGTCACTGGCTTGGAGTATATAAGTAATACCGCTTTTATTTAATTTCGTTAGGACACAGAGGAATTCAGAGTTAAAAGCTGAATCAGTCACAAATTTTCAGTATCAGTTCTGACATCAACATACTTGGAGGAAGCTTTCAGGTTCTTAAACTGGAGGAAAATATCATGGTATGCATGAAAATCAAACATTCCTGGACCTTTTTCACGTAGGTGAATTCAATGCGCTGTCTGCTTCTAGTGGTGCAGATGGACTTAAAAGACGATTGGCTGAATCTACAGGACACAGCCACTACCTGTTACTTAAATTTTACTACAGGTTAAATGGGATGTTAGCAGTCATTTGATTAACTTATAGTAGTAACATGACATTTAAAATGATGGGTTTTGTGAATAATTAAAAGTTTACGCTAATAGCTGAACATGCAAAATTATATACAGTGTCAACATCTTACAAAACTTTAAAACTGTATTATTTACCTCAAATTCCTAGTCCTATTTATTCCTAAAACATATTTAACGGTACCGCCTACTTTCATTCTCTAGCTGACTTTCATTTTCAAAACATACGTAAACATGTATATTTCCTCTTACCTATTCAAATTGGAGCGCACGTTTCCCAAGTTTTTATAAATGCTAGGTAAAAATGTGCAAGTAACATATAAGAAACAATGAGAGTGCCTATTTATTTTTTTCATCAGGCATCATATATTATCTGTTGTGAAGCCATTATAGAGTTGTATCACAAATCGGTAAAGTTAATGTTGTCGCAAAATTGTGAGTTATCTCTCACAACATTGTTCAGTTCTACAATATTCCATTAAATTGTTGGACTTGTTTCACAATTTATTATTAGTGTACTTGAAAGTGGGATTCTAACCCGAAACCTAGGTTGTGCAGTAACATTAACTATATATTGTGAAAGAAGGCAAAAACAGTGTTTGTTTATTTAATTTCCAATGTTTCACCGAGAACTTACAGTTAATTCAGTTAAAATCATCCCATTAACTTTAAGAACTTGTTAATGGGTTAATGTAATTCCGAAACCTGTTATGGTAAGTTTATCACACATTTACGACGACTGATGCGTTACATTCTGAGTAGCGAACTATCGTACAGGTTTGATACGGCTCTCTCGCTACGAGTTTTGCTACGTACGGCTCCATGGGCTATAATGGAAGTCACTCCTGATGTCTTAACGCGCGCCTTATTGACATCCTGACAAATTGAAGTCTGTTTTTGTTGACGAACGAACCCTTTCTCGCGAAGACTGATCGCTTTGCAAGTGCTACTTTTCTTCCCTTGTTTTCCTTGGTTCGCCCATCATGCGTTATTTTGCTTCCAGGTTAACAGAGCTATTTCGACTACTAGGTGGTCTACGATTTTGCTGTCGACAGGTGAACACATTTTTGATGATCGTCAACATTCCATTCAGCTGCTCCTGTAATTAATCCTCATTCTAACAGTGCATACCGATGCTATCGGTGAGACATATCTTTGATAGTAATTGCATTTGCATTTTAATCCCAGTCTTCACAGATTCATCATCGTCATACGTTAAACACAACGCGTTTTTGATGCAACCGTTCTTCTCTGTCCGCCACCATCTGTACCTTCTGATTGTGGTTGCTGTAGCTCATTTCACCGATAGTATTTCGTAACATGGACATTATGGGCCTTCCAAGATATTTTGTCAAATTGTTATATCGAATTGGTTGTCCAATTAATTAATTTTCTCGTCTCTGTACCATGTTAATCAACGTCCTTTGCTCATTAATTTCTTTTAGTGGTTGTTTACTAGATTTCCATTCAGTCCAGGACACTTTTTGTGGCTGTTTTCTACATTCAGATCTATACTGTTCTATTGTATTTTTCTTGTTTTCCCAGAGCCCACCCTTCACTAATACAGCTTGATATGCTCTCCGAACCAGTGTTTTGTTGAATTTATTTCTTGTTTCTGTGCTGAAGTCAATAAATTACTCCCATTTCTGGTTAAAACATTGCAATTCTTTTAACGTGCATGGCTCTACTATTGTCATCTGTTACTGTACTTCCCATTTAGGTAAACGCGTTTACTTGCATTTGCCTTTTATTTCCAACCTCACTGTTTGTCCTTATTGGACAGTTCGGCTTATCCATCGTCATTAGTTTAGTTTTGTTGGAGTTCGTTTTCGGTTTGTGCTTATACAAGGCATCAAAAAACAGTTTAAAGGTAAAGAACATGTGCTTCTCAGAATCTCTTGAGAGTACTGGATCGTCAGGAATAGAATCTGGTGTTTTTGTTTGCCTCTAATTCCTTGCCGACCGTTATCGCCTAGAAGTTATAAGCGCTACAGTCCGGAACCGCGCTGCTGCTACTGCCGCTGGTTCGAATCCTGCCTCGGGCATGGGTGTTTGTGGTTAGTTAGTCAGTTCTAAGTCTAGGGGACTGATGACCTCAGATGTTAAGTCCCATAGTGCATAGACCTATTTGAACCATTTTTTAATTCCTTTGGCGCTTCTTTCCACTGTTTCTATTACACTTTCTACAAATAAATTTAATAGGGTCGGAGAGGACAGCCTTGTCTGACACATCTCATTGACCTATACAGTTTTTTAATCTCGTTATTATACCGATTGAGAGTCGTTTTACCTCTTCAGTCAATCCCGATTATATTCAGTTTTTCAAGCAGTATCCACAGATGCATATGAACTGTCGATAACTGGTAAGTATTTCTGCAAAGATAGATTCTAATACTGTGCACCCGGTGCGGTGATGCATGTTCTACACTGACTGTAACTTTCACATGTGTAAAGAATGAATACCGGTTGTCGTTTTGCAGAAGCGCAACGGCGAAAGAAAGCGCCGGTGACGACTGCGAAGCACCTGCACCGTATTCGGTTGACGAGTGAGACCGCACGTATGCCGAGCAGGCAGAAGGACAGCTTCATTTGTTGGTCTTCGAGGACAATGAGGTTTCATTTCCGGGAGCACAAAAGGAGTCACCTGCGGGCACGGCCGCACCGGTGCGCCTGTTAGTGGATCAGTAACCCGATAGCGGGCCACTGCTGTTCAGGGTATCCCGATGTCAGCCCGGCCTTTGGCCGCCGGTTCCGCAGTCCTGGAAGCCTCTCAGGTGGCAGCAGGGGTGATACTCGGAAATGAAACGGGGCCCCTGTCGCGGTCACCCACATCGCGGTCAACCACTGTAAAGCGTCCGGTTCGTTCAAAAGTAACACGGCGGTTATCGAAGTCTCGACTGGAGAAGTTAGCCTCTACAGCGGCGTTTTTTTTTCTTTCTCATTGCACAGCTAGAGCCACAACTTCATCATGATTTTAAGGGGTGCTCCAGAAGTGGCTAAGAGAAAACACTGTTGACAAGTGTTTGTCATATTTTTTACTCATTATTTTGGCGTACACAAGTGTAGTCACTATAACTACCATGAAAGACTACGTCGCAATTTAAAATATTGCGAATGAGTCCATTAAAACCCATACAATTTCGAATTTATTGTCAGCCGATGACCAAAATTATGGAAACATTCGATGTTACGTTATTCTGTTTAAGAAAAATTATGAAATTAAATTAAAATGCGTGTATAATGCCTTCAATCACGAAGAGAAGTCTACTGGATTGGGCATGGTTCTAAATCTGTGGACGAAATTTGTAAGAATCCGCATCTGGCTCACAGCACTGTATGGTTTGTGAGAAAACTGAAAAACAGAGAACGAAACGCTTGTAATGAGAATGTTGCAGAGAGATTCTGAAAATTACGGCGCTTATGAGATGAGATATAAGGAGGAGCTCTGCAGAATCGTCGAGCAAAGGACTAAAAAATCGGCAGAAAGCTAAAGCATATATTCATACAGGATGGAATAAAATCTATGATATTGGAGAGAATGTAGAGGGCAAAACACTGTAGAGGGTCATTATGTAATATATCAGATAAATAGTGGAGTTGCATATTGGCACAGAAGCAGACATGAAAGAATTTTTGGTGGCACTCATTAAATAAGAGGGCAGGTGGTCAACAAAAAAAGGTTTCATCGTACTCTGTGTTACAATTCACCTGTGGTTGGGACAGAAGGGTTGTCAGAAACTAGTAAATTACGTAGTGACATACTGGAGTTAGATTCTGCCCATAACTTCCTGACGGTAAGTCAGTCACATAGAAAATGAATGATACGTGAAAATCAGCCAACCAGTAGCAGGTATAAAACCACTGGATAAAAATATAACAAACAAAAATTACTGACACATAAAGTAACATAATGATGACGATAAATTTCAGGACGAAGAAACTGTTGTGAAAATAAAAAAGTGGATTTTATTTGGTTTTACTGATCGTCACACATATCATGCGAGATTTTACGTGTAAGTACTGTTTCTTTATCACATTTGTATCCAGTGGTTTTGTACATCTGTTACGCCATGATAATTCGTTCCAACTGTGACGTAAAATGATTCATCAATAGATCTACATTTACATTTACATTTACATTTATACTCCGCAAGCCACCCAACGGTGTGTGGCGGAGGGAACTTTACGTGCCACTGTCATTATCTCCCTTCCCTGTTCCAGTCGCGTATGGTTCGCGGGAAGAACGACTGTCTGAAAGCCTCTGTGCGCGCTCTAATCTCTCTAATTTTACATTCGTGATCTCCTCGGGAGGTATAAGTAGGGGGAAGCAATATATTCGATACCTCATCCAGAAACGCACCCTCTCGAAACCTGGCGAGCAAGTTGAGTTTGTTAAACATCTCCGTAACGCTATCACGGTTACCAAATAACCCTGTGACGAAACGCGCCGCTCTTCTTTGGATCTTCTCTATCTCCTCCGTCAACCCGATCTGGTACGGATCCCACACTGATGAGCAATACTCAAGTATAGGTCGAACGAGTGTTTTGTAAGCCACCTCCTTTGTTGATGGACTACATTTTCTAAGGACTCTCCCAATGAATCTCAACCTGGCACCCGCCTTACCAACAATTAATTTTATATGATCATTCCACTTCAAATCATTCCGCACGCATACTCCCAGATATTTTACAGAAGTAACTGCTACCAGTGTTTGTTCCGCTATCATATAATCATACAATAAAGGATCCTTCTTTCTATGTATTCGCAATACATTACATTTGTCTATGTTAAGGGTCAGTTGCCACTCCCTGCACCAAGTGCCTATCCTCTGCAGATCTTCCTGCATTTCGCTACAATTTTCTAATGCTGCAACTTCTCTGTATACTACAGCATCATCCGCGAAAAGCTGCATGGAACTTCCGACACTATCTACTAGGTCATTTATATATATTGTGAAAAGCAATGGTCCCATAACACTCCCCTGTGGCACGCCAGAGGTTACTTTAATGTCTGTAGACGTCTCTCCGTTGATAGCAACATGCTGTGTTCTGTTTGCTAAAAACTCTTCAATCCAGCCACACAGCTGGTCTGATATTCCGTAGGCTCTTACTTTGTTTATCAGGCGACAGTGCGGAACTGTATCGAACGCCTTCCGGAAGTCAAGAAAAATAGCATCTACCTGGGAGCCTGTATCTAATATTTTCTGGGTCTCATGAACAAATAAAGCGAGTTGGGTTTCACACGATCGCTGTTTCCGGAATCCATGTTGATTCCTACATAGTAGATTCTGAGTTTCCAAAAACGATATGATACTCGAGCAAAACACATGTTCTAAAATTCTACAACAGATCGACGTCAGAGATATAGGTCTATAGTTTTGCGCATCTGCTCGACGACCCTTCTTGAAGACTGGGACTACCTGTGCTCTTTTCCAATCATTTGGAACCTTCTGTTCCTCTAGAGACTTGCGGTACACGGCTGTTAGAAGAGGGGCAAGTTCTTTCGCGTACTCTGTGTAGAATCGAATTGGTATCCCGTCAGGTCCAGTGGACTTTCCTCTGTTGAGTTAATCCAGTTGCTTTTCTATTCCTTGGACACTTATTTCGATGTCAGCCATTTTTTCGTTGGTGCGAGGATTTAGAGAAGGAACTGCAGTGCGGTCTTCCTCTGTGAAACAGCTTTGGAAAAAGGTGTTTAGTATTTCAGCTTTACGCGTGTCATCCTCTGTTTCAATACCTTCATCATCCCGGAGTGTCTGGACATGATGTTTCGAGCCACTTACTGATTTAACGTAAGACCAGAACTTCCTAGGATTTTCTGTCAAGTTGGTACCTAGTATTTTACTTTCGAATTCACTGAACGCTTCACGCATAGCCCTCCTTACGCTAACTTTGACATCGTTTAGCTTCTGTTTGTCTGAGAGGTTTTGGCTGCGTTTAAACTTGGAGTGAAGCTCTCTTTGCTTTCGCAGTAGTTTCCTAACTTTGTTGTACCACGGTGGGTTTTTCCCATCCCTCAGTTTTACTCGGCACGTACCTGTCTAAAACGCATTTTACGATTGCCTTGAACATTTTCCATAAACACTCAACATTGTCAGTGTAGGAACAGAAATTTTCGTTTTGATCTGTTAGGTGGTCTGAAATCTGCCTTCTATTACTCTTGCTAAACAGATAAACCTTCCTCCCTTTTTTTATATTCCTATTAACTTCCATATTCCGGGATGCTGCAACGGCCTTATGATCACTGATTCCCTGTTCTACACTTACAGAGTCGAAAAGTTCGGGTCTGTTTGTTATCAGTAGGTCCAAGATGTTATCTCCACGAGTCGGTTCTCTGTTTAATTGCTCGAGGTAATTTTCGGATAGTGCACTCAGTATAATGTCACTCGATGCTCTGTCCCTACCACCCGTCCTAAACATCTGAGTGTCCCAGTCTATATCTGGTAAATTGAAATCTCCACCTAAGACCATAACATGCTGAGAAAATTTATGTGAAATGTATTCCAAATTTTCTCTCAGTTGTTCTGCCACTAATTCTGCTGAGTCGGGGGGTCGGTAAAAGGAGCCAATTATTAACCTAGCTCGGTTGTTGAGTGTAACCTCCACCCATAATAATTCACAGGAACTATCAACTTCTACTTCACTACAGGATAAACTACTACTAACAGCGACGAACACTCCACCACCGGTTGCATGAAATCTATCCTTTCTAAACACCGTCTGTGCCTTTGTAAAAATTTCGGCAGTATTTATCTCTGGCTTCAGCCAGCTTTCTGTACCTATAACGATTTCAGCTTCGGTGCTTTCTATCAGCGCTTGAAGTTCCGGTACTTTACCAACGCAGCTTCGACCGTTTACAATTACAATACCGATTGCTGCTTGGTCCCCGCATGTCCTGACTTTGCCCCGCACCCGTTGAGGCTGTTGCCCTTCCTGCACTTGCCCGAGGCCATCTAACCTAAAAAACCGCCCAGCCCACGCCACACAACCCCTGCTACCCGTGTAGCCGCTTGTTGCGTGTAGTGGACTCCTATCCAGCGGAACCCGAAACCCCACCATCCTATGGCGCAAGTCGAGGAATCTGCAGCCCACACGGTCGCAGAACCGTCTCAGCCTCTGATTCAGACCCTCCACTCGGCTCTGTACCAAAGGTCCGCAGTCAGTCCTGTCGACGATGCTGCAGATGGTGAGCTCTGCTTTCATCCCGCTAGCGAGACTGGCAGTCTTCACCAAATTAGATTGCCGCCGGAAGCCAGAGAGGATTTCCTCCGATCCATAGCGACACACATCATTGGTGCCGACATGAGCGACCACCTGCAGATGGGTGCACCCTGTACCCTTCATGGCATCCGGAAGGACCCTTTCCACATCTGGAATGACTCCCCCCGGTATGCACACGGAGTGCACTTTGGTTTTCTTCCCCTCCCTTGCTGCCATATCCCTAAGGGGCCCCATTACGCGCCTGACGTTGGAGCTCCCAACTACCAGTAAGCCCACCCTCTGCGACTGCCCGGATCTTGCAGACTGAGGGGCAACCTCTGGAACAGGACAAGCAGCCATGTCAGGCCGAAGATCAGTATCAGCCTGAGACAGAGCCCGAAACCGGTTCGTCAGACAAACTGGAGAGGCCTTCCGTTCAGCCCTCCGGAATGTCTTTCGCCCCCTGCCACACCTTGAGACGACCTCCCACTCTACCACAGGTGAGGGATCAGCCTCAATGCGGGCAGTATCCCGGGCAACCACTGTCGTAGTCCGATCGGGGGATGCGTGGGACGAGCTGGCCGTCCCCGACAAACCCCCATCCGGACCCCCACAGTGATGCCCATTGGCAACAGCCTCAAGCTGTGTGACCGAAGCCAACACTGCCTGAAGCTGGGAGCGAAGGGATGCCAACTCAGCCTGCATCCGAACACAGCAGTTGCAGTCCCTATCCATGCTAAAACTGTTGTGCAAAGAACGTCTGAACTAATCTACAGAGAGCGCAAACAAAACGACACAAAATTGAAACAGTTATTAAAATACAAGATTGCCTAGTAAATGCAGTAATGCTGCCACTTGTGCACTGCTGACACACTGCTCGGCGGCGGAAGGAGACTACGCGATTTAACACTATTCGAGTACTAAAACGCGATGCTACAACTCTCAAATACTATAATACGCCCGAAATTTATGAATTAAACAATGCAAGTACCAAAAACACGCAAAGAAATTAAGAATTAAACTATGTAACAAATGAGTGAGCTAGGAGTATACGACTTGCTGCTGCAGCTGCTTATCCAACGGCGGCAGGGAGCACACTGACTGTGACCAACCGACACTGGCCGTTCATTACAAAAACAGATGACAGACGACTACGCGAATTTACATTATTCAGGTACTAAAACGCGATGCTACAACTCTCAAATACTATAATACGCCCGAAATTTATGAATTAAACAATGCAAGTACCAAAAACACGCAAAGAAATTAAGAATTAAACTATGTAACAAATGAGTGAGCTAGGAGTATACGACTTGCTGCTGCAGCTGCTTATCCAACGGCGGCAGGGAGCACACTGACTGTGACCAACCGACACTGGCCGTTCAATACAAAAACAGATGACAGACGACTACGCGAATTTACACTATTCAAGTACTAAAACGCGATGCTACAACTCTCAAATACTATAATACGCCCGAAATTTATGAATTAAACAATGCAAGTACCAAAAACACGCAAAGAAATTAAGAATTAGACGATGTAACAAATGAGTGAGCTAGGAGTATACGACTTGCTGCTGCAGCTGCTTATCCAACGGCGGCAGGGAGCACCATGTACTTCTGAAGAAGACAATTTTGTAGGTGTTGAAACCATGTTCAAGAGTTGTTTATAAATTTACATACGTGCAACTGACTGGCTGATATTCCCAAATCATTCATTTGCATTCACCATTGTTGGATAGCAACACTGTTCAAAGCTAAAACAGAAAGCAAAAATTTAAATAGATAACTCATTCACTTAACCAGATAATAAACAGGGTAATCACGCGTGAGTGAGTGAAGGTAACAATACAACAGATACATTAAACATTTATAGTGGATTCCTACTGACATAATAAGTGGAACGTAGACAACTCATGGCATATGAGCCACCTTGCCCACCGGAGTGTGCTGATCTGAACACTACCTCAACCTCATTATTGTTCTAAGCCAGTAGACAAAGTAATAATATGTCAATCCGGTTTTTCTAGCATCGTGCATTACCAATAGCAGCATTAATTGTACTAGGCCTCGTAGAATCCTTGACTTCGTTGTATAATAAACCGAATGTTGACGACGCGATAGCAGGTTACTCAACGCTTGACTCTACTACTTACGCTCCATTGTTACCGAGGTATCGACTAAATTTAAATATCAAAACGAAATATCATGTATAAATCTAGTGTTAGAAAGCACCTAACTATACGTCAACACGGTAGTCACCATTTTTTATGGTCTCCAATGGCTCCAACCTAAGACACCTGACCAACATTTGTTCAAAATTTCTTAAGGTGACACACCAGCAGTGAAGATCGCTGACGAATGTAGCACGATGAGAAATATTTTAACCCGAAGAAGCTTGTCAAGTAGATAATTTTCTAATTGACTTCTATTAGTTAACTCATAAAAATTCAATTGGCTATTAGTGGCTATTCGCCTTAGAAGAAATGGCAGAGAATAAGATTCGAAAAAACGTATGATATCCCAAAGAGTATCATAGCGCTGTTTACCACGGAGTTATCAGCGAAGAAAATTATGTACTATTTTGGAAAGGCAATTAAAGAACAAGGAGAATAAATAAAACTTTGCATATATAAGTGTATGTATGTGCGTGTTTTTGTGTAATTATAGTCTGTATATTCGACACTTCTGTATCGAGATTTCAATATGTTTTAAAATGCGACAAAATTTTTCAATCCTCTCTATCATTGCTGTTACAACAGGTACTTAAACACTGAGTTCCTATCCGTATCAGCAATATCACGACATACTGTTACTGCCACAAGCCTTTCCGCCGTGGGGTGTTTTACACTACTGGCCATTAATATTGCTACACCAAGAAGAAACGCAGATAATAAATGAGTATTCGTTGGACAAATATATTATACTAGAACAGACGTATGATCACAGTTTCACGTAATTTTGGTGAATAGATCCTGAGAAATCAGTACCCAGAACAACCACCTCTGGCCGTAATAACGGCCTTGATACGTCTGGGCATTGAGTCAAACAGAGCTTGGATGGCGCGTACAGGTACAGCAGCCCATGCAGCTTCAATACGATACCACAGTTCATCAAGAGTAGTGACTGGCGTATTCTAACGAGCCAGTTGCTCGGCCACCATTGACCAGACGTTCTCAGTTGGTGAGAGATCTGGAGAATGTGCTGACCAGGGCAGCAGTCGAAGATTTTCTGTATCCGGCCTGTACAGGACGTACAGGACCTGCAACATGCGGTCGTGCATTATCCTTCTGAAATGTAGTATGTCGCAGGGATCGAATAAAAGGTACAGCCACGGGTCATAACACATCTGAAATGTAACGTCCACTGTTCAAACTGCCGTCAATGCGAACGAGAGGTGACCGAGACGTGTAACCAATGGCACCCCATACCATCACGCCGGGTGATACGCCAGTATGGTGATGACGAATACACGCTTCCAATGTGCGCTCACCGCGGTGTCGCCAAACATGGATGCGGTGATCATGATGCTGTAAACAGAACGAGACGTTTTGCCATTCGTGCACCCAGGTTCGTCGTTGAGTACACCATCGCAGGCGCTCGTGTCTGTGATGCAGCGTCAAGGGTAACCGCAGCCATGGTCTCCGAGCTGATAGTCCATGCTGCTGCAAACGTCGTCGAATTGTTCGTGCAGATGGTTCTTTTCTTGGAAACGTCCCCATCTGTTGGCTCTGGGATCGAGACGTGGCTGCACGATTCGTTACAGCCATGTGAATAAGATGCCTGTCATCTCGACTGCTAGTGATACGAGGTCGTTGGGATCAAGCACGGCGTTCCGTATTACCCTCCTGAACCCACCGATTTCATATTCTGCCAACAGTCATTGGATCTCGACCAACACGAGCAGCAATGTCGCGATACGATAAACCGCAATCGCGATAGGCTACAATCCGACCTTTATCGAAGTCGGAAACGTGATGGTACGCATTTCTCCTCCTTACACAATGCATCACAACAACGTTTCACCAGGGAACGCCGTTCAACTGCTGTTTGTGTATGAGAAATCGGTTGGAAACTTTCCTCGTGTCAGCACGTTGTAGGTGTCGCCACCGGCGCCAACCTTGTGTGAATGCTCTGAAAAGCTAATCATTTGAATATCACAGCATCTTCTTCCTGTCGGTTATATTTCGCGTCTGTAGCACGTCATCTTCGTGGTGTAGCAATTTTCAATGGCCAGTAGCGTATTTATCATGGGAATGGTACACTTGTACGTAGAATGAACACCTTCAGTCTACTGTGCGGGTCTTCTGCATCCATCGCACTGAGTTGCTCGGTAGGAGGCCGCAGGTCTACGATTCCGGCGGTCCGTTTCAGCATCACAGAATCCGGTTAGAAAAGCCACTCCTGGCGCACCCGGTGTATTTGGTTCTACGGCGAGCGCGAGGTGGCTGAGAGCTAGAAAAGAAAATAACGCAGGCCTGGGGATGTCAGTGTGTCTCAACTTGCGACGACAAACTTTGCCGGGGGACCCCTGGCCAAGTTGGCATGTCAGCTCGGGGCGAGTTCTGCGCACTTCGGCGCCGCCACCTGTCCGCCGCCGCCTCCGGACTTCCTGCACTCGGCTGCTTCCTGCAACTCCGTCCACATCCCCCCCCCCACCCCCTGTCTGCCACCCACAACCCGTGCCACACCTCCCCCGCCTCGGCAGCCGCATCTCCTGATAGCGACCTCGGCGCTGCGTCGCCCGGGGGCGCTTCGTGCCTTGTACAGTTGTGCCATTCCGCCCTCGTCCACTGCCGTCCTGACCCGGATTTATGTGCCATGACACGGCGTCTCCGGGAGAGAGAAAAAAGGGTTGACACTGGTGAAGCGGCTGAGCGCACTTTTTCTCAGGCGTTGCCTGCAACGTGAGACTACCTCGTTTTCGCCCTTTTCTTTCACACGCATTTTACTGTTTGCGTAAGAGACTATCCGTCGTCAAAGATGGAGCGGCTATTTCGTGTCTTGTCCACTTTGCAAATGAGACTTATTAATTTCTTCTCGGCACGTCTGTTTCACACGGAAAATACCACGCAAACGTTTCACAGTTGTCGTGGTTGGCTTCGATGATTCTTGTTATCGCAGTCTTCAGTCTAAAGCCTGGTTTTACGATCCTCTCCACAATACTCAATCCTGTAAAACAGTCTCTGTATCCAAATTAACAGTGCACACTGCATCTATTTCAACCTGCTTACTTTATTCATACCCTAGTCTTATTTTACAGTTTTTACTCCTCACAATTCCTTCCATTCGAGCTTCAGGGCCGGCCGGGGTGGCCGAGCGGTTCAAGGCACTATGGAACAGCTCCACCGCTACGGTCGCATACTCGAACCCTCCCTCGGGCATGGATGTGTGTGATGTCCTTAGGTTAGTTAGGTTTAAGTAGTTCTAAGTTCTAGGGGACTGATGACCTCAGAAGTTAAGTCCCATAGTGCTCAGAGCCATTTGAACCATTTTTTTTCGAGCTTCAGGATGTATCCTACCGATCAATTCCTTATTTCAGTGAAGATGTGCCATAGATTTTCTTTCTTCCCCAATTTAATTTAGTGCCTGCACATTAATTACTCGGGCTCACCACCTACTCTTCAGGAATCTTCTGTAACAACACCTAACAAAAGTCCGCAGCTCGTGGTCGTGCGGTAGCGGTCTCGCTTCCCGCGCCCGGGTTCCCGGGTTCGATTCCCGGCGGGGTCAGGGATTTTCTCTGCCTCGTGATGACTGGGTGTTGTGTGATGTCCTTAGGTTAGTTAGGTTTAAGTAGTTCTAAGTTATAGGGGACTGATGACCATAGATGTTAAATCCCATAGTGCTCAGAGCCATTTGAACCATTTTTTAACCTATCAAAAGCTGTGCTTGTCTGAACTGCTTATTAGCCACACTTCACTTGTGATGAAGGCTACACTCATGACCAATATCTTGCGAAAAGTTACCTGAACTTTTAATTTGTATTAGATATTAACAACTTCGTCTTTTTGATAAACATTTTCGTGCTATTCCAATTATGCATCTAACCTCTTCTATACTTCGGCCACAATTAGTTGTGTTGATTTTTATGAACTAAACTGGCACTTTCTGAAGAGCATTTTCTTACCTTTCTTTTGGTAACAATGTTTTACCGCGTTTCGAGGTTTCCAAGGCACTGCTGAATGATATACAGCACTCAAGATTCTTCTCCCTCGCAGTTTATTTTCACACAGGAATCCATCAATATTTTCATTCACTACTGAAAAGGCCCTTGTAAAGCATAAGGAGGAGAAGGTTAGTATCGAAACATCTTCGTAAAGCCTATTATAGGCCACATGGAAAAAAAAGGCCAAAAATTAAATTTTAACAGGTGGTGCCTGACTTTTTACATGAAAGACAGACTCTCCTTGGATTCGTGAGTACATTAACTGGAACGCTAATGAAGGGTACCATTCAGCCCTGCTAGCTATCAGACTTTAGGTACAACTTATACAATAAATAAGTACTATACATAGGTACCACGTTAGATATCATTGGTGGACTTGTAAAGCACACTTTCGAATTTCCTTTACCAACAGTAAACCGCGTGACTGTTCCACGGCGTCCAGTGTAAAACGGAAGTGTTATTCAGTATGAATAGATCTACAAACTCCATCATGTGCCAATTCGTGTAGTATTATGAACATACGCAGAAAGTAAATGTTCAAGGGTAATACTTATTGTAATATTAATTATTTATCTGGTGGGCAGTAGATAGATCAGCATGTATAACTGTTGCTGTGAACTGCAACGTATTTTCTAATGTATTATTCTGAAATAGCCTAGAACTAGCTTTCAGAAACATAGCCCCCTTAAATAATTTCAAAGCATGTGCAGCGTATCAGAACCAAAAAGCACATCATTTGTCACTACTTCGTATCCCATTTCTTTGTTCCTTCATCCTACATGACGTATCTCTAAAACCTGAGTGCATCCATCATCATCACTAAATTGTGAGATGAACCATTTTTTGATATTAGAAACGTTGTACAATGAAGTATTTGATTTCTGAATCTTTGCCTCACAATTACGTACGCTGTATTCTATCGTTGTGTGTCTCCTGTCCTTTCCTGACAATCTCTAGTCTTGAGAATGAACGGTGTATTTGCTATTACTACAACAAATATATTGCAATACTCCTGCATACCTTTTCTTTTCTAACCCTTAATGCCAAGTGCATATACTCACGTAATTTTTCCTTCATTTTCTTCCAGTACATTTGTGTTTCATTTGGCCACAGCATTTATCGTTTGTCACTCAAGTATTCTTTTTGCCTGTAAAGGTGATCATAGTTGTTCAACTTTAATTATTTTTTGTTTTCTTTGAGAGTAATTTTCTTAATAATCCAAAATGTATCAGCAGAGATTGTTAATAACATCTTCAACTGCGGCCCTTCGCTATTGTCTTATTCGTAATGAAGACTATTGTTGTTAATAAAATCTTCAGCTTTTATAAAAGACATTTTTGTATTACATTGCAAGTGTATAATATCTTTAGTTTTCTGCATCTTGAAACACCTCAGCAAAATGTTTGGCTGATGCGTTCCATATTTAACGTCTTTTAAGCTATTTATGAGTTATCTGTATGATTCTGTAACTATTACATCTACATCTACATCTACATCCATACTCCGCAAGCCACCTGACGGTGTGTGGCGGAGGGTACCTTCCGTACCTCTATCGGTTCTCCCTTCTATTCCAGTCTCGTATTGTTCGTGGAAAGAAGGATTGTCGGTATGCCTCTGTGTGGGCTCTAATTTCTCTGATTTTATCCTCATGGTCTCCTCGCGAGATATACGTAGGAGGGAGCAATATACTGATTGACTCTTCGGTGAAGGTATGTTCTCGAAACTTCAATAAAAGCCCGTACCGAGCTACTGAGCGTCTCTCCTGCAGAGTCTTCCACTGGAGTTTATCTATCATCTCCGTAACGCTTTCGCGATTACTAAATGATCCTGTGACGAAGCGCGCTGCTCTGCGTTGGATCTTCTCTATCTCTTCTATCAACCCTATCTGGTACGGATCCCACACTGTTGAGCAATATTCAAGCAGTGGGCGAACAAGCGTACTGTAACCTACTTCCTTTCTTTTCGGATTGCATTTCCTTACCGACGATCAACTTTATATGATCATTCCATTTTAAATCACTCCTAATGCGTACTCCCAGATAATTTATGGTATTAACTGCTTCCAGTTGCTGACCTGCTATTTTGTAGCTAAACGATAAAGGATCTATCTTTCTGTATATTCGCAGCACATTACACTTGTCTACATTGAGATTCAATTGCCATTCCTTGCACCATGCGTCAATTCGCTGCAGATCCTCCTGCATTTCAGTACAATTTTCCATTGTTACAACCTCTCGGTACACCACAGCATCATCTGCAAAAAGCCTCAGTGAACTTCCGATGTCATCCACCAGGTGATTTATGTATATTGTGAATAGCAACGGTCCTATGACACTCCCCTGCGGCACACCTGAAATCACTCTTACTTCGGAAGACTTCTCTCCATTGACAATAACATGCTGCGTCCTGTTATCTAGGAACTCCTCAATCCAATCACACAATTGGTCTGATAGTCCATATGCTCTTACTTTGTTCATTAAACGACTGTGGGGAACTGTATCGAACGCCTTGCGGAAGTCAAGAAACACGGCATCTACCTGTGAACCTGTGTCTATGGCCCTCTGAGTCTCGTGGACGAATAGCGCGAGCTGGTTTTCACATGACCGTCTTTTTCGAAACCCATGCTGATTCCTACAGAGTAGATTTCTAGTCTCCAGAAAAGTCATTATACTCGAACACAATACGTGTTCCAAAATTCTGTAACTGATCGACGTTAGAGATATAGGTCTATAGTTCTGCACATCTGTTCGACGTCCCTTCTTGAAAACGGGGATGACCTGTGCCCTTTTCCAATCCTTTGGAACGCTACGCTCTTCTAGAGACCTACGGTACACCGCTGCAAGAAGGGGGGCAAGTTCCTTCGCGTACTCTGTGTAAAATTGAACTGGTATCCCATCAGGTCCAGAGGCCTTTCCTCTTTTGAGCGATTTTAATTGTTTCTCTATCCCTCTGTCGTCTATTTCGATATCTACCATTTTGTCATCTGTGCGACAATCTAGAGAAGGAACTACAGTGCAATCTTCCTCTGTGAAACAACTTTGGAAAAAGACATTTAGTATTTCGGCCTTTATTCTGTCATCCTCTGTTTCAGTACCATTTTGGTCACAGAGTGTCTGGACATTTTGTTTTGATCCACCTACCGCTTTGACATAAGATCAAAATTTCTTAGGATTTTCTGCCAAGTCAGTACATAGAACTTTACTTTCGAATTCATTGAACGCCTCTCGCATAGCCCTCCTCATACTACATTTCGCTTCGCGTAATTTTTGTTTGTCTGCAAGGCTTTGGCTATGTTTATATTTGCTGTAAAGTTCCCTTTGCTTCCGCAGCAGTTTTCTAACTCGGTCGTTGTACCACTGTGGCTCTTTTCCATCTCTTACGATCTTGCTTGGCACATACTCATCTAACGCATAATGTACGACGGTTTTGAACTTTGTCCACTGATCCTCAACACTATCTGTACTTGAGACAAAACTTTTGTGTTGAGCCAACAGGTACTCTGAAATCTGCTTTTTGTCACTTTTTCTAAACAGAAAAATCTTCCTACCCTTTTTAATATTCCTATTTACGGCTGAAATCATCGATGCCGTAACCGCTTTATGATCGCTGATTCCCTGTTCTGCGTTAACTTTTTCAAATAGTTCGGGTCTGTTTGTCACCAGAAGGTCTAATATGTTATCCCCATGAGTCGGTTCTCTGTTTAACTGCTCAAGGTAGTTTTCAGATAAAGCACTTAAAAAAAATTTCACAGGATTCTTTGTCCCTGCCACCCGTTATGAACGTTTGAGTCTCCCAGTCTATATCTGGCAAATTAAAATCTCCACCCAGAACTATAACATGGTGGGGAAATCTACTCGAAATATTTTCCAAATTATCCTTCAGGTGCTCAGCCACAACAGCTGTTGAGCCAGGGGGCCTATAGAGACATCCAATTACCATGTCTGAGCCTGCTTTAACAGTGACCTTCACCCAAATCATTTCACATTTCGGATCTCCGTCAATTTCCTTCGATACTATTGCACTTCTTATCGCTATAAACACGCCTCCCCCTTCACTGTCCAGCCTGTCTCTACGGTATACCTTCCAATCTGAGTTTAGGATTTCATTACTGTTTACGTCTGGTTTCAGCCAACTTTCTGTCCCTAGTACTATATGGGCATTGTGACCGTTTATTACTGAGAGCAGTTCTGGGACCTTTCTATAGACGCTCCTGCAGTTTACTATTAGCACATTAATATCGTTATTCCCTGTTGCATTTTGCCTACTCCTACCTTGCCGCGTCTCAGGAGGCGTCTTGTCGGGCCTAGGGAGGGGATTCTCTAACCTAAAAAACCCCCATGTGCACTCCACACGTACTCCGCTACCCTTGTAGCCGCTTCCGGCGTGTAGTGCACGCCTGACCTATTCAGGGGGACCCTACATTTCTCCACCCGATAGCGGAGGTCGAGAAATTTGCACCCCAGATCTCCACAGAATCGTCTGAGCCTCTGGTTTAAGCCTTCCACTCGGCTCCAAACCAGAGGACCGCGATCGGTTCTGGGAACGATACTACAAATTGTTAGCTCTGATTTCACCCCGCGAGCGAGGCTTTCCGCCTTCACCAATTCCGCCAACCGCCTGTACGAACTGAGGATGACCTCTGAACCCAGACGGCAGGAGTCATTGGTGCCGACATGAGCAACAATTTGCAGTCGGGTGCACCCAGTGCTCTCTATCGCCGCCGGTAGGGCCTCCTCCACATCTCGGATGAGACCCCCCGGCAAGCAGACAGAGTGAACACTTGCCTTCTGCCCCGACCTTCCCGCTATTTCCCTAAGGGGCTCCATCACCCGCCTAACGTTGGAGCTCCCAATAACTAATAAACCCCTCCCCCCGTGTGCCTGCTCGGACCTTGCTGAAGGAGCAGCCACATGTCCACTCACAGGCAGAGCGGGCGATGCCACACGGCCAGCCTCCACATTGACCCTCCGCCTCGTGCGCCGCGAACGCCACTGAACCCGCCACTCCCCTTGGGGAGAGGGTGGCCCAACCGCGCCCGGTACCCGCGAAGATGTCTCGACAGCAGGGACAGTGTGTGAAGCATGTAACACCTGGGGTGTACCCTGCGACGCACCAGACTCCCCACTGCCGCTACACTCCGAGGCAGCAGCCTGAAGACGGCTGACCGCGGCCATCAACACGCTCAGCTGTTCGCGAACAGTGGCCAGCTCCTCCTGCGTCCGTACACAGCAGTCACACATCCTATCCATCCTAAGGAATCAATTTACTGACGAGAGTTGTTCAGCCTTTAACTAGACTGCTAATTCACTAAAGGCGGCTGTTTATTCACTAAACTGGGGTTGCTAGCCACTTCTTGTAGAAAACAATGAAAAATTGCACTACCTGTCTCTGGACTGTATTGAAAACAAACACTAGCACTACTGGCACTATGGTTGACTAAAGGGACTCTCTCTGACTGTATTCAAAACAAACACGAAATCTATGGAACACTATTAATAGCACCAGACAATTAAAGCTTCCTAAAAGCAAATACACACGGAAGAAGAAGTGACAAGTAAGAAAAATACAGTTAATACTTAAATTAAGGTAGCTCGCTGCACAGCAGACGTGAAGCAGACGGCAGTTACGACGATAACTGCAAGGATCAATTCACTAAAAGCCATTTCACTTTCTTTCAATTAATAATTTTTTTGTATTTTTTGATTTAATAAGTTGCAGCTCTCTGTAGCATTTTAGCAGTCGCGGTGATAAACATAAAATTGAGTACTTTAGTTTTGTTAAAAACCATTGTTTTATCATTTTCTGATAGTGTTCATCTGATCATATACTTTTGTCTTGTTTCCTTTTATTTCACTGGCCTATAGTATATACAGAGTCAGCTTTTGCATTTTCCTTTTTCAATTTTGTAACTTTTCTATCGAATTCGGACATGTTTGCAAAGTGTTCTCATTTCCTTTTGAGTTTTGTCGCTTGAATACTGTGCCTAATGCTTCGTCTCCTTATGCTGGAGACCTGATCGTGACTTGTAACGATACAGATATCGGTTTCAAACACAAAGAAGCTCAGTAAGTTTGGGTTGTGGACAATCAGTGCCGTCAGGTGGTATCTATGGGGTCCATTCGGATCAACAAACGACACGTGTCAAGGAATACATTTTTTGGAATGGCAGACCAACTAAGATCGTAAGAACTGTAGCTGTAAAGCCATATAATAACCCAGTCTGTAAGAGAAGCGCTGAAAATTGCCCACCAGATTCCCATACTTTCCTTTCTGATTCGAAGAACGTTCGATGGCACTCTACCAATTTCTGTCAATTTTTACTTCTCTTATGCGTCATTTATTAAGATATTCATATTCTAAAAGTTTTTTTAACTGCGGACGAACAAATTTTTGTCATTTACTTCTTACATAGGTAAAAAAAATATTGTGGCTATTGAGATTTCATCCAGTCAAACCGAGGTACACGCAAAAAGCACGGTAGATAGACACATCCTGTTTTTTTTTCCTTCATTTATTATGTTGCATTTCCCGGTATGAAGTGAATTTCGCATTGATAAGCGTCAGCTTGTTGCAATGTATCTTAGCACAACTGTCACAAAAACACAAAGGACACTGTATTTCATGTAACAATGTTGTAAGCCAATCTTTTTCTGTCAAATTAATGTTACTCGTAATATACCAGTCAAGGGTGTCCTATTTTACAATGCTAAACATACATATTTCATGTCGGAGGCGTAACCAACTAGAGCCTGTACTTGTCCACAAAATTTTGCTACGCTTTCTTTTTACTTACTGTGCATCGTCCTTCGAAATACTCTCGCCCATAATTGATACACCGCTCCCAATACCATTTTAACTTCCGAGGCAGTCTTGGTACGACTCTTACTGGGTTTCGCCAAGCACCGCCTGCGAAATTTCTTTTACCTAGTCTATCATTTCATATCTTCGCCTTTTCAGCGGGGTTTTCAACTATGGAAATAAAGAAAAGTAATCAGGAACCGTGTCTGGAGAGTTCAGAGGACAAGAGAGCGCACTGATTTCTTTTTGTGCAATAGTCACGCATCAACAGGGATGCGGGTGCGTTATCGCCATGTAAGAGCTATGAATTGTCTCTCGACGTTTCAGGCCTTTTCTTTCCTACATTTTCTCCCCGCTTCGCAACACGTCCCAATAGTAGCACCGATTTGCGATTTGTCTGTGTGGAAAACGAATTCACGATGAACTGATGCTTCAAAGATAGACAAAATTATCAGTATGCCTTTGACGTTTTTCCTGGCCTGACGAACTTTCTTTTGTCCTGGAGAATCTCTCCCGTCCCACTGTGAAGCATGAACGTTGGTCTCAACATCATAACCGTAGACGGATGTTTAATTACCATTTATGATTCTCTTAAGGAACACTAAGACACCATTTCTCGTCAGCATTAACGACCCAGGATAGGAATGGCTGGTATTGTTCACGAGTCAACATTGATGACGAGCAAGCATTTGCCAATTTTTCAATTCAGCGACATGGGTCATTGTGGATTAATGCGCTTGAACGACCTTCCTCGGCGGTATACCTGAATGTGAAGAGTCGCTAATACCAAAACTGTCCTCTTTAAATTGAGAAAACCATTTTCTTGCCGTGCCCTGTTCAACGGTATTGTCCCCGTACACGGTAGAAATGCACCTGGCTGTCTACGCTGCTGTCACCCTTCTACTGAACTCTAACGGAATCCTATGTCGACAATGTTCTCATTTCTGCACTTGGTACCTCATTTTCTAGCCTCCAAAGCTCCACTCACTATCTCGAAATGACGAAATGACAGTATTTAAACACAAATAGCAGCAGAGAAGTACGTAAATAAACCCGCAGCCACCGGAGTACCATCGTGCAAAACAAAGCCGCTTCGAACTTATTGACCAACGTAATCTAAGTTTTACCCAGGCAAACGGGGCTGTGTATCATTTCTACTGCCAGCGGTTCGGGTGGTCCGTTGGGCAGTATTAACACAGTAATTCTTAAGAGGCTCCGTCTGGCTACTCTATCTTGGTCATTTATGAACGTCAGGGAAATTAAACACTAACGATCCAAATTCTGTGGTATATAATGTCTTTCTTCTGATAGAACCTGTAGACAGTTCTCTTCAAAAGTTGTAGTTCTTCTATATCCATAAAGTTCTGGAGAGGCTCGCAGGGTAACTCAAACCTATCAAGATGCTGCGTAGCGGTATTGTCCTAGCTGGCCGTTGTGGCCGAGCGGTTCTAGGCCCTTCAGTCCGGAATCGCGCTGCTGCTGCGGTCGCAGGTTCGAATCCTGCCTCAGGCATGGATCTGTGTGGTGTCCTTAGCTTAGTCAGGTTGAAGTAGTTCTAAGTCTATGGGACTGATGACCTCAGATGTTAAGTCCCATAGTTCTCATGGCCATTTGAACCATTTGGTACTGTCCTGCTCGAAGCTGTGAAAGCTCCCTAGATAAACAAGCTGTTGAATGTCAAGCTACTTGGAGGATATCCCAGTAACAGTGAGCTGCCCACTGGATATAATAGTGCTGAATGAGTTGTATCATGGTGGGATATTCCGGATATGGATACAAACGAACAGCAACAGGAATTTGCAAGTGTACGGAGAGCTGAAGTCCATAATGTTATGAGACTAGCTGGTGAAAAGGTCATTTGGGACTTCCGGTCGACCACAAATGAAGAGTACAAGTGCCCATTTTCCGTGTTTTCTGCGGCTCACCTACCGTCCCCTTGTCACGATAGAATCGATTGTAGTATACTACGACTCCTCAAAGGCTGAAGCACAGATATCCTCCCATGCTTTTTTAATATCATTCGGGTGTCATCTCATCTTCCGACTTGCGGTGGGAGGCAATTTTAATTCCTCTTTTAAAATCCGGGAAAGACGGCGCATGCCCGAGCAGTTACCGAAGTCTTGCCCACACTAATCGATAACCTAGCCCTCCTGGAGCTGGCTGTACAACAGGCTTTCCTCCGCCGACATAACCTTCTGAGTACATGGATTGACTTCGAGAAGTCCCGCGATTCTATTCATCTGGGCCCCTACAGAGGCCTAGGCTTGCCTCAGACTTGGAGTATTTTAAGAACAATTGCACCCCACATTTTCACTGTCCTTTTTTACCATTTCAGAAAGGCATAGCAGATGCACAATAGAGTGATGTTCACTATGATGGCTGGAAACAGGGGGATTCCCTTGGCTCTCCCGCAGTGTTCCCCGATCGCGATATAACTATTGGCCTTCCCCATGCCTGTTCTGCTTTCGAAGCAGAGCTCTGTGCGGTTAGGAGGCGCTGGGGCAGATGCGATATGTTCAGTGGGCATGGTTCCTCATCTGGTCCGATTCCCTTCATGAACTAATATCACTGAAGGACATGTACCCATCTGATAAGTTGTCACAGCTGATACGTGGCCAATAGTGCTTCGTCCCATGGCGGGGTAAGCAAGTCTCATTCTGCTGGGTACTAAGGCAGGTCGTGATTCACGGAAATGAACAAGTCGATTGTTCCTGTATTAAACATCATGTTACACACTGCTCTATTCTCCTGCTGGCTGCATTTTACATGTTACTTGAAAAGTCTATGTAGTTGTGGGAACAGGAATGGTTGACAGTGACAAATAGTGAGCTACTGTTGTTGAAATCAAGTACCTGACTTCAGTCAAAGTTTTAATCTTGACGTGATATCTTCTCTTCCTGCTGAACAGTATGTGCACGCATAGTTTGCCGCAATTTTGTTACTTTTAATTTCCGCTGCTGGTTTCTACTCCTGTTACGTATATTTTGCTGCCATTCGTCTCCTACTGTTTTCGACCGGATGCTAAAGACCTTTCTGTTGGACACCAAAACCAACCATCTATCCATCCACATCACATGTTGTCACCCTAATGAACGCGAAACGTGGATAGCTTTATCCACTTAATAGAAACCTATACGAATTATAATAATCGGTAGTTCTGTGTACACATTGACTGTGACGCAATGGTTAAAGTGAAATATCAGGCGAGGAATGCCTTTATGTCACATTTATAATATTCGAACTTAATGCATGATGGTGTCGTAGGGCATATGCATTAAATGGTGGAGGAAAAGGATAAATTTATCAATTTATTCATGGGAATTCACCAGGTAAGACCTTTCTGTTGGACACCAAAACCAACCATCTATCCATCCACATCACATGTTGTCACCCTAATGAACGCGAAACGTGGATAGCTTTATCCACTTAATAGAAACCTATACGAATTATAGTAATCGGTAGTTCTGTGTTCACATTGACTGTGACGCAATGGTTAAAGTGAAATATCAGACGAGGAATGCCTTTATGTCACATTTATAATATTCGAACTTAATGCATGATGATGTCGTAGGGCATATGCATTAAATGGTGGAGGAAAAGGATAAATTTATCAATTTATTCATGGGAATTCACCAAGTAAGACTGAATTGCGCCGAAAGTAATGAAATTATCAGTACACATTTTAGAAATATTTTTATTTATTATTAGAGTTTACGAATATGCGTAGCTTAGGTGTGATATGTTACTACAAAAATATTTCCTACCAATTTAAACAACTTCGCTGTTTTCAGTACGAAGTCATAAGTAGGGAGATTTCACTTATAACTCAATAGGTATCTAGTACACAAACGTTTTAGTTTACCCCATACTAAGAAATCACGTAGATGAGCCAGATGGCGTATTTGTCACTGGAAAAATATATTACGTTTTTAAATTTGCTGAGAAGTTCTGCATCCTGGCAAGAGCTCGTAACTATAGAGTACAGATCATAAAATAACTTACTTCTACGTCTCTTTAGGTATTAGGCGAAACTGCCTGTTACTAAACCCATTGCTGCTGGGGTCTTCCTATATCTCTTCTTCCTGGGTCTTATAATTTCTATCTTTAAGGCAGTCTGTCGCTCTCCAGTCCTCTTAGGTATTCCTTCCCTTTTATTCTATAATCTAGAATTTTACCATTTAGATAAAAGTTTTTCATTCTTCTCTAATATCTTCATTCCTTAGTCTCTCTTCTATTGTGTAGTCTTTAACTCGTCTCAGGAATTCCATTTTTTGACCTTGAATATAGCCTTCCTGTTGTCTGCTAATCACACAGGTCTTGCTTCCATAGGGCACAGTAGGGCTGCAACTGTTTTGTACAATTTAATTTGAGGATATTTCTTAGTTTCGTCTTTAAGCTTTCTATCTAGTACACAAACGTTTTAGTTTACCCCATACTAAGAAATCACGTAGATGAGCCAGATGGCGTATTTGTCACTGGAAAAATATATTACGTTTTTAAATTTGCTGAGAAGTTCTGCATCCTGGCAAGAGCTCGTAACTATAGAGTACAGATCATAAAATAACTTACTTCTACGTCTCTTTAGGTATTAGGCGAAACTGCCTGTTACTAAACCCATTGCTGCTGGGGTCTTCCTATATCTCTTCTTCCTGGGTCTTATAATTTCTATCTTTAAGGCAGTCTGTCGCTCTCCAGTCCTCTTAGGTATTCCTTCCCTTTTATTCTATAATCTAGAATTTTACCATTTAGATAAAAGTTTTTCATTCTTCTCTAATATCTTCATTCCTTAGTCTCTCTTCTATTGTGTAGTCTTTAACTCGTCTCAGGAATTCCATTTTTTGACCTTGAATATAGCCTTCCTGTTGTCTGCTAATCACACAGGTCTTGCTTCCATAGGGCACAGTAGGGCTGCAACTGTTTTGTACAATTTAATTTGAGGATATTTCTTAGTTTCGTCTTTAAGCTTTCTGTTAATTGTTCCCCATATCCGGCTGAATTTACTGTGTCTAGTTTCTATATTTTCTCCTCATGAACCATGGACCTTGCCGTTGGTTGGGAGACTGGCGTGCCTCAGCGATACAGATACCAGTACCGTAGGTGCAATTACAATGGAGGGGTATCCGCTGAGAAGCCAGACAAACGTGTGGTTCCTGAAGAGGGCAGTAGCATTTTCAGTACTTACAGGGGCAACGTTCTGGATAGTTGACTGATCTGGCCTTGTAATATCAACCAAAACAGCTTAGCTGTGCTGGGAACGATCGAAACCAAGGCGAATATAAAGAAGAGGATATGCAGCCCTACTGTATGGTTTAATGATGATGGCGTCCTCTTTGGTAACATATTCCGGAGTAAAGTAGTCTCCCATTCTAATCTCTGGGACAGGACTATACAGGAGGATATCGTTATCAGGAGAAACAAAACTGGTATTCTGCCGATTGGAGCGTGGAATGAAAGATCCCTTAATCGGGCAGGTAAGTTAGAAAATTTTAAAAGGTTTGAGTTAAGTATAGTGGGAATTAGTGAAGCTGGGTGGCGGGAAGGGCAGCCCTTCTCTTCGGGTGAATCTGGGTTTATAAATACAAAATAAAATAGGGGTAATGCGGAAGTTGGTTTAATAATAAACAAGCAAAATGGAACACTGGTAAGCTACTATGAACAGCATTGTGAACGCACTGTTGTAGCCAAGATAGACACAAAGACCACAACCACCACTGTAGCTCAAGTTTACCGCAGATGATGAAGAGATTGAAGAATTGTATGGTGAGATAAAACAAATTATTTAGATAGTTAAAGTCATGAGGCGCTGGAATTAGATAATGGAAAAAGGAAGAGAAAGAAAGCACAGATAATTTAGTCAACGCAGATAAATAGCTTAGGACTCATGATAGAAGGTTGCACACGTGGAAGAGTCCTGAAGACGCCGTAAGGCTTCAGAATGATTATATAATGCTGAGATACAGATTTCAGAACCAGATTTTAAATTGTAAGGTATTTCCAGGGACAGATGTGGACTCTGGCCACAATTTGTTGCTTATGAACTGTAGATTAAAATTGAAGAAATTGCAAAAAGATAGGAAATTTAAAATATGGGACCAGGACAAACTGAAAGAACCGTTGAGAGTTTCAGAAGAAACATTAGAGAACGATTGACAAGAACAGGGGGAAGTAATACAGTAGAAGGACACGTAGCTTTCAGAGATTAAATAATGAAGGTAGCAGATGATCAAATAGGTATAAAAGACGGAGTCTAGTAGATATCTTCGGGTAAAACAAGAGCTGTTCAATTTAACTTATGGAAGGATAAAATATAAAACGCAGTAAATGAAGTTGGCGAAAGAGAACACAGAAGTCTCAAAAAAAAGAGACTGACAGAAACTGCAAAACATCAGGAGTGGTTAGAAGACAAACATGTGGATTTAGAACTTGGCGAAGGATAAATACTGCCTACAGGAAAATTAAATACGCCTTGGGGGAAAACAGAAGCATATGTATGAATATCAAGAGCTTAGATGGATAAACAGCAAAGAAGGGAAAGCTGAAGTGGTAAGAGTATATAGAAGGTGTATACAACGGTGCTTGAGGCAATATTATAGAAACGGAAGAGGACGTAGATGAAGATGAGATGGAAGATACGATGCTGCTAGAAGAATTGACAGAGCACTGAAAGACCTAAGTCGAAACAAGGTCCCAGGTGTAGACAGACACATTCTGTTACACCTACTGATAGCCTAGGGAGAGCCAGCCATGACAAAACTTTTCCATCAGGTGAGCAAGATGTTTGAGATAGGCGAAATAGCCCGAGATTTAAAGAAGATTATAATAATTCCAATTCCAAGGAAAGCAGAGGACAACAGGTGTAAATATTATCGAACTCTCAGTTTAATAAGTCATTATTTACAGGGGAATGGAGAAAGTGGTAGAAGCCGACCTAGGAGAAGACCAGTTTAGATTCTGGGGAAATGTAAGAATACGCGAGACATTACTGACTCTACGTCTTCTCTTTAAAGACAGGTTAAGGGAAGGCAAACCTACGTTTATTGCATTTGTTAAGTTTTTGACATTGTGGACAGGTATACCCTCTTCGAAATTCTAATAGTAGTGGGGGTAAAATACAAGAAGCGAAAGGTTACTTAAAACTTGTACAGAAACCGGACGGTACTTATAAGAGACGGAGGGCATGAAAGGAATGCAGTAGTTGAGAAGGGAGTCAGACAGAGCTGTGTTATTCAATCTGTACACCAATCAAGCAATAAAGGAAAGAAAATAAACATTTGGAGCAGAAATTAAAGTTCAGGGAGAAGAAATAAAATCTTTGCGGTTTGTTGATGACATTGTAATTTTGCCAGAGACAGGAGAGGACTTGTAAAAGAAGCCGAGTGGAAGGGACAGTTGCTTGAAAGGAGGAGATAAAGCAAAACAAGGGTATTGGAATGTAGTCGAATAAAACTGGGTGACGCCGAGGGAATTAAATTGAGAAACGAGATACTTACAGTAGTAATGAGTTTTACTATTTGGGCAGCAAAATAACTGATGATGGCCGAAGTAGAGGGGATATGATATGTATACTGGCAACGGCAAGAAATGCGTTTCTGAAGAAGAGAAATTTGGTAACATCGACTATAAATTTAAGTGTCAGAAAGTCCTTTCTGAAAGTAATAGGATAAAGTGAAGGCATGTGCGGAAGTGAAATATCGACGATAAACAGTTTAGACGAGAAGAGAAAACAAAACTTTGAAATATGGTGTTACAAAAGAATACTGAAGATTAGATCGGTAGATCATATAACTACTGAGGAGGTAGGAATGGGGCAGTAGAGAAATTAACTAGAAAAAGGATTCGGTTGGTAGGACATGTTATGAGACACCACGGGATCCCCAATTTCCTACTGGAGGGAAATGTAGTGGGGTAAGAATCATAGACAGACAACAACAGATGAATACAGAAAGCAGAATCAGAAGCTTGTGGGTTGCAGTAATTACTCGGAGATGAAGAAGGATCTACAAGATAGAGTAGCATGGAGAGCTGAATCAAAACAGACTTTGGACTGAAGACCACAGCAACAACACCCATTTTCTGTATCTGTGCTGCAGCCCTATGTCACCTGCCAACCTAGGTAATGGAAGTGGTTTACTTGGTCTAAGATCTAATCTACGACTGTTTTCGTTGTAATACGCTCTGTTTTCATGAAGGCCGTAGACTTCGTTATTTCTGTTGATATATATACACCCATTTCGCGCTTATTTCTTTCAGTAACTGAATTCCTTTCTGAAGGTTCTTATCTTTATCTGCTAGGATTACTGGACAGCAATCTTTCACTCTTTGAGGATACTCTTGCTCTTCCAACATTCGTCTAAAAGATTTAGCAGTTGTAAGTATAGCAACACTTCTCCTTATTTTAGCAGTTCATCCGGTTTCCCGTTCTTAAGTGATGTTAAGGCAGATGTTATTTGATCAGACTGTATTTTATCTAATCCCTTCTCACCTACTGTTTCAATTCCTGTTTAGTGTTTTGCATCACCATACGATAATTCCTTTGTAATAGTTTACCAGCTCTTCTTCTTCGTTATTGTTCATGTTTTTAAATTGTGTTTAATGTTTTTGAAACGTTATAGGCCATTTATTGTTTTCTGTGAACATCATTCTCGATATTAGAAATAAATATATCCCAGTGTTCTTGGTATGGTTTTGTTACTACACGTTCAGCTCTCTTCATTCTATCGTTATAGGACTGCATCTTTTCAGCTTAGGGGTTTATTAAGTATTTTCAGTATGCTTAGTGTTCTTCTTCAATGACTTTACTTATACACTCCTGGAAATGGAAAAAAGAACACATTGACACCGGTGTGTCAGACCCACCATACTTGCTCCGGACACTGCGAGAGGGCTGTACAAGCAATGATCACACGCACGGCACAGCGGACACACCAGGAACCGCGGTGTTGGCCGTCGAATGGCGCTAGCTGCGCAGCATTTGTGCACCGCCGCCGTCAGTGTCAGCCAGTTTGCCGTGGCATACGGAGCTCCATCGCAGTCTTTAACACTGGTAGCATGCCGCGACAGCGTGGACATGAACCGTATGTGCAGTTGACGGACTTTGAGCGAGGGCGTATAGTGGGCATGCGGGAGGCCGGGTGGACGTACCGCCGAATTGCTCAACACGTGGGGCGTGAGGTCTCCACAGTACATCGATGATGTCGCCAGTGGTCGGCGGAAGGTGCACGTGCCCGTCGACCTGGGACCGGACCGCAGCGATGCACGGATACACGCCAAGACCGTAGGATCCTACGCAGTGCCATAGGGGACCGCACCGCCACTTCCCAGCAAATTAGGGACACTGTTGCTCCTGGGGTATCGGCGAGGACCATTCGCAACCGTCTCCATGAAGCTGGGCTACGGTCCCACACACCGTTAGGCCGTCTTCCGCTCACGCCCCAACATCGTGCAGCCCGCCTCCAGTGGTGTCGCGACAGGCGTGAATGGAGGGACGAATGGAGACGTGTCGTCTTCAGCGCTGAGAGTCGCTTCTGCCTTGGTGCCAATGATGGTCGTATGCGTGTTTGGCGCCGTGCAGGTGAGCGCCACAATCAGGACTGCATACGACCGAGGCACACAGGGCCAACACCCGGCATCATGGTGTGGGGAGCGATCTCCTACACTGGCCGTACACCACTGGTGATCGTCGAGGGGACACTGAATAGTGCACGGTACATCCAAACCGTCATCGAACCCATCGTTCTACCATTCCTAGACCGGCAAGGGAACTTGCTGTTCCAACAGGACAATGCACGTCCGCATGTATCCCGTGCCACCCAACGTGCTCTAGAAGGTGTAAGTCAACTACCCTGGCCAGCAAGATCTCCGGATCTGTCCCCCATTGAGCATGTTTGGGACTGGATGAAGCGTCGTCTCACGCGGTCTGCACGTCCAGCACGAACGCTGGTCCAACTGGGGCGCCAGGTGGAAATGGTATGGCAAGCCGTTCCACAGGACTACATCCAGCATCTCTACGATCGTCTCCATGGGAGAATAGCAGCCTGCATTGCTGCGAAAGGTGGATATACACTGTACTAGTGCCGACATTGTGCATGCTCTGTTGCCTGTGTCTATGTGCCTGTGGTTCTGTCAGTGTGATCATGTGATGTATCTGACCCCAGGAATGTGTCAATAAAGTTTCCCCTTCCTGGGACAATGAATTCACGGTGTTCTTATTTCAATTTCCAGGAGTGTATCTTCACTCCTAATTGTTAGGACCTTGCATTCCTTTTTTTATCGAGAGCTTCTTCTACTATTCTATACATAACATCTTTAAATTCTGCCTTTCTTCTTCCATACTATCTTTAGATTGCAAGTTAGCTAGCTCTTTGTTGAACCTCCAATGGTAAATATGTTCGATGCTCTTCTCTTCAAGCAAGAACACTTTTTATGATCGCTTTGCTCTTGTGGGTTACTCATTTGTTTTGATATTTCCTTCCATTTCATAAAAAAGGTCTACTCTGAAATTAATAGAAAATGATTTGACAGCATAGCTCGCCCTCTATAAACTCTTGTACATGTTACTTCACCCGCAAGCTTATCATTTACTAAAATATTGTCAGTTATTGATCGAAGACCTATACTGGCCCAAGTACACTTAAGTATATCATTTCTCTTACAAAAAGAGCTTGTCGTTTTTAGGTTATTATAAATGGCAAAATCCTTTAGCACTTTTCCAATTTCATTGCACACTGGTTCTCCAGAAGAGCCTATAATACAAGTATTTCCATACACCGAAACTATTCATCACAATAATCTAATCAAGAGCACTGTATTTATTAGTCCTTAACAGAATATTCCAGACGCATTCTATTTTTCTTCTTCTAGTACATACACACTTCTAATGGTGGCGTTGCGTCTTCTCAGCTTTAGTCTGTGACTATTCCTTCGGTTATACATGTGCAATATTTGATCTCTTTTTCCCGTAACTTCTGCAGTAGTAATGCCACTTCTTGGCTTGCTCTTTCGTTTCGCTCGATTCCACTATGGAACATAATGTAGTTGATTTTATTATCTCCCGCTCATTTTTATGTTTGTTTCTGTGATTTCTAGGGCGTCAATAATTATTTCTTTTAATAATTTTGTTAGGCAAACTTTTGCAAGCAATTAAAGGTCTTTACATGGATAGTCAGGCAGCAGTTTGAGTTGACGGTAAATTGAGTTCATGGTTCAGAGTAGTTTCAGGGGTAAGACAAGGCTGCAACCTGTCTCCACTGTTGTTCGTATTATTTATGGATCATATGTTGAAAACAATAGACTGGCTGGGTGAGATTAAGATATGTGAACACAAAATAAGCAGTCTTGCATATGCGGATGACTTAGTTGTGAGGGCAGATTCGATTGAAAGTTTGCAAAGTAATATTTCAGAGCTAGATCAGAAATGTAAGGACTATGGTATGAAGATTAGCATCTCCAAAACGAAAGTAATGTCAGTGGGAAAGAAATATAAACGGATTGAGGAACAAAGTTAGAACAGGTGGACGGTTTCAAGTACTTAGGATGCATATTCTCACAGGATGGCAACATAGTGAAAGAACTGGAAGCGAGGTGTAGCAAAGCTAATGCAGTGAGCGCTCAGCTACGATGTACTCTCTTCTGCAAGAAGGAAGTCAGTACCAAGACTAAGTTATCTGTGCACCGTTAAATCTTTCGACCAACTTTGTTGTATGGGAGCGAAAGCTGGGTGGATTCAGGTTACCTTATCAACAAGGTTGAGGTTACGGATATGAAAGTAGCTAGGATGATTGCAGGTACTAGTAGATGGGAACAATGGCAGGAGGGTGTGCACAATGAGGAAATCAAAGAAAAACTGGGAATGAACTCTATACATTTAGCAGTCAGGGCGAACAGGCTTAGATGGTGGGGTCATGTTACACGCATGGGAGAAGCAAGGTTACCCAAGAGACTCATGGATTCAGCAGTAGAGGGTAGGAGGAGTCGGGGCAGACTGAGGAGAAGGTACCTGGATTCGGTTAAGAATGATTTTGAAGTAATAGGTTTAACATCAGAAGAGGCACCAAAGTTAGCACTGAATAGGGGATCATGGAGGAACTGTATAAGGGGGGCTATGCTCCAGACTGAACGCTGAAAGGCATAATCAGTCTTAAATGATGATGATGGTGATGATAATAATTTTGTTAGTTCAATCCCTTTCTGAGAAATTCCTCAACATTGCTGTTTGCTGCTTAGATATATCTGTTGACCCATTTTCGTTTGTCCTTTTTCGTAGCATTGTCGTTTACCTTTGAGACCATCCTATTTCTGAGGATCCTTGGGGTATTAGGAGTACTGTGTGTTTACCAGGTGTGTGTTACCAGCCACCTGTTAAACCCCCTTTCTAGGACCACCAAGGCTTTCCTTCAGGGTTATCTCCCTTAGACGATACCTTCTCGTTATTTAAAGGCGCCTTAAAACTCGCCATTCATCCTCTCCCTTTTACTACTTAACGTACAGCCGCTGTAGGCCATGAAACGAGCAGGCATCATGCATCTCAGGCCTTGTTGGTCGTGGCTGTAGGGCCTGTTGGCAGAGCTGCCTGGAATTCTTCAAGGTCTCATTCATTCATCAAGTTTCAGTGGATGTTTCTCAGAGTTTTGGTTCTCACCATGAATAGACAGCCTGAACAGACTCTTCGATCCTTTGCCAGTTTTTGACCGTTCAAGATAGAAAAAGAAAAGGAAAATGAAAATGAGAGGTAACCTCAGGCCTGGTAACACAATTCCGTTGGGGTCGAAAAACAAAGAAGAGTTCGACAATGACGCCGACAGAGAAGAGAAAAATAAAAGAAGCCAGACAGAAGAAGGTGTAAGTAATTTCAGACTTTGCTATATTCCCGAGAAGGGAACCCCCTAGCCCCCTAGGACGCCTTTGGAATTTCACCAATTGACCAGTCTGGCATGGGTGACCCTACCACGTGCGTTGTTCCTGCCAGCGTAGCTCAGTGGATCACAGAGACACAGAAACCTCTCCGCCAATGTGAATGTGACAGTTCATGAATAGGCAAATAACTAACTTACAAACTAATTATAGTGAATAACTCACTGATTATCTAGCTATATACGTATATGGATATGGTGTCTGTTCTTTCGAACATGTCCGAAAGAACAGACACCACCGATGACCTGCTGGAGACTAGAACGAAATTAGAATTAATACCTTCAGCTGCCGACAGGCGTTGATATATATAAACGGGGACAGGTGAAAATTTTTACACCGACCAGGACTCGAAGCCGGGATTTCCTACTTACATAGAAGCCGCTCTATCCATCTGAGCCACCGAGGGCACAGTTGATAGCGCGACTGCAAGGACTATCAAGCGCACGCTTCCCGCGAGACCCACATTCTCACCTTGTATGTCCACACACTACATTTGGAGTGTCCAACCCCAGCACACTCATTACTCGTGGAAGACATTCTTACCAAGACCCGTAAGAGCTCGGGGAATATGTGTGCATCCGCACAGAAGAAGAAGGTCATGGCCGCTATTGCCAGAACTATATACTTATATGGATATGGTGTCTGTTCTTTCGGTCATGTTGGGGTGGGACACTACGAATGTAGTGTGTGGATATACAAGGTAAGAATGTGGGTCTTGCGGGAGGCGTGCGAGAGATAGTCCCTGCAGTAGCACTATTTTCTGTGTCCTCGGTGGCTCAGACTGAGAGAGCTTCTGTCATGTAAGAAGGAAATCCCAAGTTCGAGTCCCGCTTAGGGCACTCATTTTCACCTGTCCCTGTTGATATATATCAACGCCCGTCAGCAGCCGAAGGCATTAATTGAATTCTAATTTCGATTATCTAGCTGGCGGTGAATCACAACCAGTCATTCCCATCTCGAAACGTACAGTGCAGGTGTTCATAAGCTTTGCTCTTTTATGTCGTAAACATACATGTATATGGAGATGTAGTGCAGCGCAATAATAGAGTTTCTTGGCACTACCACTCATGATACGCCCCTGAGAGCCGATTTCATCTCCCCTACAGTATTAACAACCACAGATAAAGTAACGCAGCATAATGGATTCTAAAAACTACGATAAGCAGTTTCTTGTATTCTGTTGCTTAGTTTTTAGCTTTTGGGTTATTGCTGCAACGTTAGTTCAAATTCAATTATTAGGCCGTCTCTACCATTTCTGAAAGTTTGTGTTAGCATAGTAGGGACACATTATTTGGCATTCTTTTGATACCTGTCAAAATGTGCCCTTCAGAAAACACCGATACGTTTCAGGTGGACATTCCGCATCTCATTGTGCACTCGGACAAGTGTCTAGTCATTAACTGAAGTAACATTTTTTGTTTGTAGAGTCGATATTCGGTAATCATCAGCCTAGAGAAAGTACACTATTTGATCAAAAGTATCCGGACACAACCCACATATTCAGCTGAACTGACCTCCAGACGACACTAAAGGCGCACTCGCCAACGTGAAAAGATACAGGGAGTATCGTTTTGTCATTTGCGAAGCATGAATAGCATAATGGCTCGACCAGGAAAGCTCTGTGACTTAGGAAGTACACTATTCATTAGTTAATCTCTCAGTAACATATCCATCAAGGACATTTCAACCCACTTACAGGTTGACAAATTGACTGTTGGTGGTGTGAGCGTCGAGTAGAAGCCCAAACAATCACAACTAAACCAAGACTAGGCAGACCTCAAGCACGGAAGGGCAGAGACTGTCGAGCAGTGATCTACATCTACATCTACATCTACATCCATACTCCGCAAGCCACCTGACGGTGTGTGGCGGAGGGTACCTTCAGTACCTCTATCGGTTCTCCCTTCTATTCCAGTCTCGTATTGTTCGTGGAAAGAAGGATTGTCGGTATGTCTCTGTGTGAGCTCTAATCTCTCTGATTTTATCCTCATGGTCTCTTCGCGAGATATACGTAGGAGGGAGCAATATACTGCTTGACTCTTCGGTGAAGGTATATTCTCGAAACTTCAATAAAAGCCCGTACCGAGCTACTGAGCGTCTCTCCTGCAGAGTCTTCCACTGGAGTTTATCTATAATCTCCGTAACGCTTTCGCGATTACTAAATGATCCTGTAACGAAGCGCGCTGCTCTCCGTGGGAGTGATTGTGAAATATCACATGAAACTAAAGGAAGGAAACACACGTAACTACTAAAATTATTACCAGTAGCCCAGATAGCACGTTGACAGTGCGCAGGGAGCTAAGAGTAATCGGGTACAAAGGCGGAGCAACTCCTCATAAGCAATACATTTCTAGAGTCAATGCTAAGCGAGACTTGGGGTTCTGTAAGGAACGACGTCATTAGAAAGTGGATGACTCGAGACCAGCGATATGCAGTGATGAAACACGCCGTATCATGTGGCATTCTGATAGAGAGGTTTGGATTTGGCGAATGCCTGGAGAACGTTACATACACTATGTGATCAAAAGTATCCGGACACCTGACTGAAAATAACTTACAAGTATGTGGCGCCCTCCATCCGTTACGCTAGAATTCAATATGGTATTTGCCCAACCTTAGCCTTGATGAAAGCTTCCACCCTCGCAGGCTTAAGTTCAGTCAGGTGCTGGAAGGTATCTTGGGGAATGGCAGCCGATTCTTCACGGATTGCTGCACTAAGGTCAGGTATCGATGTCGGTAGGTGAGGCCCGGCATGAAGTCGGCGCTCCAAAACATCCCAAGGGTGTTCTATAGGATTCAGATCTGGACACTGTCCAGGCCGGTCCCTTACAGGGATGTTATTGTCCTATAACCACTGCCCCACACGCCTTCCATTATTAAAAGGTGGTCGATCGTGTTGAAAAATACAACCGCCATCCCTGAATTGGTATTCAACTTTGGGAAGCACGAAAGTGCTTAAAACATCAATGGAGGCCTGTGCTGCGGTAGTGCCACGCAAAACAACAAGGGGTGCAAGCCCCTCCATGAAAAACGCGACCATACCACAACACCACCGCCTCCGAATATTACTGTTGGTACTACACACGCTGGCAGATGATGTTCACCGGGCATTCGCCATATCCACACCCTGCCATCGGATGGCCATACATTCGTGACGCTGGTACATATTGTTTTATGACATAAGGATATGTGTGCTCGCAATATGTAACAGCGTCACGAATGTATTTAACAGTAATTACAACGACATATGAATGTGTCAGCTCATTTTAAGCTGACATAGCTTAAAGCCACAAAAATCTGCACTTGATAATCGCATAAGGCTGACATTGAAATCGTGAAATAAAGAAAGTGCTACAGTCAGTGGCGTAAATATGATGTCTTTTATAGAACTCCCTCCGTGTGTAGATAGGAAGATAGAAGAGGAAGATAGAGAATAGATAGAAGAAAATAGCTACCTTGCGATAGTCCATTTGTCACTGAAAATAATGTCGCACTTTATGAAGCATGTACGCTGGGACTGCAAGAACTGAGAATATCTACCAGGACGTTTATACCATAAATACGGCGGGAGGATGCCATTAGTCTCTAAGAAGCAAGACCTCCGGCAGGTGGGTAGCCAGAGCGGGCGCTCCCTAAATCACTGCTGTGCGGGCCTGCCGCAGTATCGACGGCGAGAGGGGCAACTCGTTCCGCTGGCGGCGTTGGCGGCGGAGGCGGACTTCCGGGCCCAACTGCAGAGCGCGGGCGTCGCGACCCGGAGATTAATTGGCGGCGCGGCGCGCAGGCGCCGACAAGGGACGCAGTCCATCACGCGAACGGCACAGTGGGCGACTCCGGGCGGCAGCCGAGCACTCGGTCGCAACGATCCTTAAGGCAGCTGCACAGTGCCTGCAGAGAGAATGAGGGGTGCTGGTGTGTCTATGTGTGACAGAGAGGGAGAAGGGTACGTGGTGGGAGGTTGAGTGGGATAAACAGTGAATGGCATAAAGGGGTAAGTGATTGGAAGCAGGAAGCGGAGAGGGAGACACAAAGAGCAAGAAATAACATGCTCATTCGAATCACTCTGTGACATTCGGGTGACACCACATCAATATTAGGCGTACGCAACTTGAACTTTATATGCGTACGGAAAACCAACAAGTACACAGATAATGCTAACGGAATCTGACAAGTGTTCTTATGAAAACTGAAGAAGGCGGGGGCAGAACATGAAGGAACTAATGACATCAGCTGCACTGTGATTTCATGTGGAATCAGCTGCGACGAGCGAACCAGTGTGCTGGACCGAGACTGCAACTCGCGACCTCCGACTTACCAGGAAGTTGCTTTAACCACTAGATCTCCCGAGCACAGTCTTTGTCAGAAATGCGTGGACGATCTCGGCACATTCCCTGGCCGATCCACATTGCCAAGGTGCACCACCGATTCGCAGTCCTATTCCGTATTCTCCTTGCTTGCAAATTTCGGATTCTCGCTTGAGGTCGAACGTTAATGTACATCGACAATGAAGTCTGTGAAATCATTGCCCATGAAGGCGAATCAATCATATGAATGTGTGGTGTCTTTCCTTTTGAACGTCTCCAAAAGAACAGACACCACAAATTCATATTACTGATTTGCCTTGATGGAAAATGAATCCACATGTCTGAAAGAACAGACACCACACATTTGTGGAATTGATTTTCCTCGATGGGCAATGAATCCATAACCGGCAGTGAGGATGCACGTTTATTTTCGACATGCAGCGGGAATCTAAATTTAGTGAGTGAGGACTGCAGATAGGTGGCGCTAGTTGTGAATGTCAATAGGCATGTGAGAGTGCCGAGACGGTCTAAGAATTTACGATAAACATTACGCCCAGATGGCGCATTAGTTAACGCAACTGCCTAGTAGGCAGGACGGTCTGGGTTCGAGTCCCAGTCGAGTTCTCATTTTCACTCGTCACTGTTGATTTCGCATCGCTTGGTGTACGGAGGGTAAACATTGGACGATTGAACAGTGGAATGCATATAAATGCCGTGAATACATATAAATGTGTCAGCTCATTTTAAGTTGACATAGCTTAAAGCCACAAAAATCTCACTTGACATCGGCCTAAGGCCGAAATTGCAATCGTGAAATAAAGTGTTACAGTCACTGGCGTAAATATGATGTCTTTAATAATATTCTACATGACTGTGAATCCCAAGTACAAGAAGTTAATTAATAGAGGGAGTTTGTTTCATTTTGAGACAACTAAATACAGGATGTTCCTGAAGTGATCGTCAATATTCAGGGATATGACAGGATCCATCATTCGAAACAGAAAATCAAAGTAAATATGGGTTCTAAAACGCATACCTTAAGAGCTATGAGCAATGCTTGATCTTAGATACTGTGAAACAAATCTCTTCTACTGCAAGCTCTTTGCATACCATATTTTGTGTTGTGGTAGTACGGACCCAAACAAGAAAAATATGTGCAGTAAATATGTGCCCTAAAATGCATAGTTCAAGAGTTATGAGCACTTTTGTGCAGTAAACATGTGCTCTAATATGCTTCCTTAAGAGCAATGAGCACTTTTTCATCTTGGCTAATTTGACACACAACTCTTCTAATGAACAAGTGCTTATATCTTTTAAGGTATGCATTTTAGAGCACATGTTTACTGGACATTTCTTTCTTGTTTTGGTCCATACTACCACTTCTCAAAATATGGAAAGCAAAGGGCTTGCAGTAGAAGAGAGCTGTTTCACAGTATCTAAGATCAAGAATTGCTCATAGCCATTAAGGTATGCGTTTTAGAGCCCATGTTTACTTGACTTTTGTTTCGAATGATCATTCCTGTCATATCCGTGATATTGACCACCACTTTTGAAACACCCTGCCTATCGAAAATATCAATGGTGCCTGTTTTTGTAATTAATAATCAACACGTTTGATTCTCGGCTTCATTTAAGTTTTAAAAGTAAACATTTGCATTTTTTGTTCTACAGGTATTTGCATTACAGCTGTGACTACACACACACACACACACACACACACACACACACACACACACATATATATATATATATATATATATATATATATATATATATATATATATATATAAGTTCGTGTTGGTAGCTCTTCCTGTGCAAGGTACAGTTTCTCATAAACACGTGAGGAACATTACGGCCATTTGCTTCTAGCATTGCCATGACTGCACCAGTAAGTACACTAACCGATTTACGTGCACACGTACACTCATCAGCACCTTACAGGGAAAATAAGCATTACTGGCATGCTCTTGCCACTTTTACTTGTAGATCCTGACCAACCTAAAATCATATGACGTGTAATATTTATTAGTATAAACATGACGTTAATATTGTTGTAATGTTGTACAGTACACTGTCCTCACCCACCAATAATTTGCATTCGTAACCTTACAACTGGTATATTATGGAAGAGTAGGAAGACGCAAGGAGCACCTTACTCCAAGTGCTATTATTGTTACAGGAAATTGATAATTAAAGCGATTACATTCTTCCACGGAGGCTGATTCACTGAAATATCTGCAGGTTAAAGTGATTGCGTGTAGTTTTATACCTTACCCAGCAACCTTCGCGAAGGTGGAAATAGTGGACCCAATGGGGCGGAAGTGAATGTTGCGGGAACGAAGTAGGCAGTTAATGACCCCATGCAATCAATATAATTATCTTCCGCTTTGTGGGAAAGTGAGCAAATGAATGAGTGAGCTTTAGCTAGGTGGACATATAACTTGTATTAGAACGTGGAAACATCAGCTAGCTGGAAGTAGCATGTCATAACGAAGATACAGACTCGGTGAGGTGTCATAGAAGACGATAAATTCTAATTTCCCCATTGGAAATCTTTGGTGTTTTCGTGTATGTCTTCCTCCCTTTCAGCTTTAGGATGTTATCCAGTTTTCTTAGTGGAGAAGATATTATATTCCGGATAGATACGATGTATTGGTTCTCTTCGGTACTCGTTTTCCAATTCAATGGTCGGATCTGAGAGACTTCTTAAAGTAGCTGGGTTGCTACGAGCACTGACTAATGGTACAGAAGACATTACTATTTTAACTCTTTCTCGAGCGCAAAACAGAGGCTCCCGACCCTCATACATTTCGGAGGAAGTCTACGAAGTAAAACGACGCTTTAATACAAGAAGAGAATAGAAGCTTTCGAAATGTGGTGCTAGAGAAGAATGCTGAAGATTAGATGGGTAGATCACATAACTAATGAGGAGGTATGGAATCAAATTGCGGAGGAGAGAAATCCGTGGCACAACTTGACTAGAAGAAGGAATCCGTTGGTAGGATATGTTCTGAGGCATCGAGGGATCACACATTTTAATATTGGAGGGCAGCTTGGAGGGTAAAAATCGTAGAATGAGACCAAGAGATAAATACACTAAGCAGATTCAGAAGAGCGTAGGATCCAATAGGTACTGCGAGATGAAGAAGCTTGCTCAGGATAGAGTAGCATGGAGAGCTGCATCAAACCAGTCTTTGGACTGAATACCACAACAACAACAATATTCTCGCGCATCACATGGCCTAAGAGTACATGGATATTGGCGACTGCCAGGAGTGTGACGATGGACGAGAAGGCACGTTTCTTATAAAGACTAATTTACTTGCCAGGGGTTGATCTGTCAGGACCGATATAGGAAGCGGTGTCACCTGGGGTGCATTTGCTAAGGCGGCAAATGGACTGCACTCGCTACACTGACCTGCTTTCCCGCATCGTTATTAGCAGCAACGAGTTTTTAACAAAATCCGTGGGCGGTGACGTCTTGAGGTGACTCAGCTACATCTGTATTCCACAAACCACTGTGTGGAACGAGGAGAGTGTGGACGGTATGCCACATTCATCTTCACCCTTCGTATTTTATTCGCCAGTTACTGCTTGGCTGAAAGACTGCATACACTATACAGGGTGTTACAAAAAGGTACGGCCAAACTTTCAGGAAACACTCCTCACACACAAAGAAAGAAAATATGTTATGTGGACATGTGCCCGGAAACACTTACTTTCCATGTTAGAGCTCATTTTATTACTTCTCTTGAAATCACATTAATCATGGAATGGAAACACACAGCAACAGAACGTACCAGCGTGACTTCACTTTGTTACAGGAAATGTTCAAAATGTCCTCCGTTAGCGAGGATACATGCATCCACCCTCCGTCGCATGGAATCCCTGATGCGCTGGTGCAGCCCTCGAGAATGGCGTAATGTAACACAGCCGTACACAATACGAGCACGAAGAGTCTCTACATTTGGTACCGGGGTTGCGAAGACAAGAGCTTTCAAATGCCCCCATAAATGGAAGTCAAGAGGGTTGAGATCAGGAGAGCGTGGGGGCCATGGAATTGGTCCGCCTCTACCAATCCATCGGTCACCGAATCTGTTGCTGAGAAGCGTACGAACACTTCGACTGAAATGTGCAGGTGCTCCATCGTGCATGAACCACTTGTTGTGTCGTACTTGTAAAGGCACATGTTCTAGCAGCACAGGTAGAGTATACCGTATAAAATCATGATAACGTGCTCCATTGAGCGTAGGTGGAAGAACAAACTAAAATGAGCTCTAACATGGAAATTAAGCGTTTCCGGACACATGTCCACTTATTATCTTTTCTTTATCTGTGTGTGAGGAATGTTTCCTGAAAGTTTGGCCGTACCTTTTTGTAACCCCCTGTAAATGGCACAATTTCTCTAGCTTCACCTTAGTGGTCATTATAGGAGACATTTGCGAATGTGCAAATCAGCAGTACGGTCGTACTGCACGATCGTGTGTGGATTCCGCAACCAACGGAAGCCAGTCGACCAGGATTTGCTTTGTATTTCTGAAAGACAATTTAACCTCAACTATACATTCGCCTCTGTGTGCTGTCCCACAACAGGTGCCCTTACGACACTAAATATAGCATCTCAGATAACATCAGCCGGAACTAACAAATTTCCAAGGCTGCCAACAGGTTTCCAAACCAGAATTAATAAAGGTAAGACAAATCGCTAACGATAATCAGTATAAAATGATGAGCCAAAACATAGTGACCTCCTATTTAGTAGCTTGGCGGTTTACATTTAAATAACAATATATCAACCACTATGCGTCGTGTGGATCAGGTTAGTCCTCAGTAGTTTACCGAAGGTATGTAACAGATATCTTCGCACTGGTCATGCAATTCCCCTGGCGGTTTGACGGTGTGGAGCTGACGCCTGACTGGGTACCATATGTGACACACTGGGTTCAGGTTACACGAACGTGATGGTCAAGACATCAACATACAGTCTTCACACGCTCTTCAAAACACTGTTCCGCAATTCTGGCCTTGTGGCATCGAGAGAAGCCATCGCCGGCGGGAATCGCATCAAATCAGTAAGGATGTGGTCCGCAGTAGTTTCCACGCAGTTCACAGCTGTCACGATGTCACGGATTCCTACCACAGGTTCCATGATAGTTCTGCCGTTGGACCTTGTGGTAGTAATCCATGGCATCGATACATGCTGCTGACTCTGGCTCGTGATCGTCCATGTTATACTTGAAATAATGTCTCATTTTATGGAACAAATACGCTGGGCAGCAAGAACTGAGTATATCTCGCAGAACGTTAAAATTACCTCTACAGGTCTGAGTCCGTCTCGCAGTGATGTTCCAAGCAGCCGTTCACCTGCATGACAGTACATCCAGACATGACCATCGACGTACTGTAATAAGAAAAGTAATTCTTCCTACCATTCATGCACGGTCGAGCACTCGTTTACCTCTTATCCGCTGCAATCTTAATTCATAAACTCGTTTTAAGATGTGGTCTCATGTGGCTCATCTGGTGTGAAGTTCAACATTCAATAATGTACAACGAACAGTGTGTAACGCCGGAAATGCATATCCTCCTATTTCCATCTATTGCACTGCAAATTTTTTTCCTTATTTTGTCACCTGAAGATACGACATTTCTGTCTCTTTATATATTGTAATTGTTTTATACATATATATATATATATATATATATATATATATATATATATATATATATATGCATTTATGTTGGTTTGTTTTGTAAATATTATTTGTATTTATACCCTGTGTATGGCCTAGGGAAAACTATGCTATCGAACGAATACATCGATAGGTCGTGTGGAGAACCAAAGTGTTTAGGATCTTTGGTAGTGTTAACTCTGTCGCGTGGAGCGCGGGCAGAGGGAGAGTCTGGGTGGGGTGGTGCAGTGGAGCAGGTGTGTTGTGTGAAGCTCCCGCGAGTTGCCGCGCTTTCGGGGTTTGGCAGCATGTAATTGCGCTCGACTTGCGATGATAGTTTCTGACATGGTGTCGCGGACGGGAAGCATTAGCTGGCGCACATCAAGAGCTCGTTTCGTCTGGTGACCGTGTGGAGAAGAAGGCGCGCCAACATCCAGCTTCTGCAACAGCGACGGCCGACAATGAGTGACTGTCGCCACCTCCTCGATCGACGGCTTCAAACCTTCAATCAACCAACAAGGAAGACTGGAAGCTCGTCAAGTTTTAGAACTGTATGGCAGACCTCAGCTTTTCAAACTTTTAAAATTGGTGCATCACGAAATTATAGCAACTTAGCATGAACCTTTGTTGCTCATTGTCCAAATTGCATTGCCAAGCAGGGTCCCTTCCTTTTCCGGAATGAACCCGAGTGTCGTTGAAATTCAAACGCCAGCATCATTCGATTTCTCTGCTTTGATTTCGAAGTCCAGTTAAGGTGTTCATAGCTGGCTACAATATTTAGATTACACAAGCACAAATTAAAAGTGCGAGTTTTGTTACCGTATTTTAGCTTACCTGTGACTGCAGCTCAGCTTGGTACATACTAGATTTTACTCTTGTTAATTGTTCAGAATCATTTAATTCAAGTTCAAAGTTAAATCTCTTATTTCTAAATTGCGTAGATTCAAGTAGCTTTTGAAATGATTGTTGAGGTAGTCCAAGACTAACCTATTTTACTGAATTTCGAAGTGCTTCAGAAAGAAAGCTCACTATTAACTTCAGTCACTAAATTAACTTTCGATTTTCCGGTTTCATTAAATCTTTTGCTAAATTAAGTCAGAGCGTAGCGAAATTTATTACTTCTGACAAACTTTCAGTTATCACACTACACGTGTCAACCTTCAGTTGCCACGCTTCTAGTGCTAATTATATGTGTAATTATCTTTCTTTTTCAGTTACTATAGTAATTGTCCTTAGGACTGGCGACCGTAATTTCCCTCAAATCTCAAATACCTAATTACCGCTAGTTAATTGTTAACGTAACTGCCGCACATTTACTTTCTTTATTAACTTTACCCCTTGTCAAAATTAATTTCCACCAGTTTCATTTGCATTTTTCCTTTCATTTAGATGTAACCCTTTCCTCCCTCTATACCGACAGATTAACTTCGGTGACGATAGTTTTTCCCAAATTTCCATTAGGTACATGCGGTTTAATTTTTCACTGTCATTAAGGTCGATGAGTGAGGGGGAGGTTACAAGTGTGCTCCAAAAGTGCGTGGACCAGCACAGCAGTAAGTTGTCAGATGTGCTATAGGTCGCCACCTATCCTGCTTTTCAAACCGAGCGAGGGTCAGACCTCAATGTTTTGTGATGGTACCATTCAGAGGTCGCTGTGCGGTCAGCAAAATGAATCGATGCCACATACGTTAGCGAGAGATCACTGCAGTCGCAATCTGCAATGACGTATTGGAGCTCCTCCAGAAAACCACGTCTCCCTCTCAGCATAGCAGCGCCCTCACACTGAGGTCAGTACAGTGTTGAGCATGCAAGAGCTATGCCCAGGTCAACGCCTTTGCTTCAGCACTCACCATCATCAAGAAGGGCAGTGTTAGTCGATGTCTCAGTCGATCTTGTAGTTGTGTTAATGTGAATAGCGTAATTCAAATAAACAGTTTGTGATTTTATGAAGCAAGTGATATTTATGCTTGTATAAATCAAGTGATTTTTTTACAGTCAGTGACGGTTGTAAATTATGCAGCACTCACGTGGCAAAGATCTGCGTCAGAGTGAGTCTTTTGTTCATTCATGTAATAAAGTGAACTAGTGTCTCATGTGTTGTAGTTTGATGCACCTCCTCCCGGACCAATCAAAAAACCCACAATCGTGGCCTGACTAAAGTATTTTCACTTCGTCACAACAGGTTTTATAAGGAACCATTGTGCACAGTGATCATCGATTGATTATGGAAGGACAGGAACACAGCACTTAGTCGCAATTCTTCTGCTTTTTTTAAAAAATATTCTTGCATATCCAGAAAATAATTAGCCATCTTCAGAGAATTTGAGTAAATCACCATCCAACAACTCGCAACAGTACGTGACACCACATCACTTTACTGCTTTATAGGCAGACGGAAACTGAGTAGATGACTATTTGTAGATGAAATCTGGAAATTGAAGTGTAATAGAAAGTCACTGGATTGAATGAGGTGGCGCAGTGGTTAGGACACTGGACTCGCATTCGGGAGGACGACGGTTTAAACCCGCGCCCGGCCATCCTGATTTACATTTTCCATGATTTCCCTAAACCGCTTCAGGCAAACGCTGAAATGGTTGCTTTGAAAGGACACCGACGACTTCCTTCCCCATCCTCCAATCAGTGGAATTGCGACTGATTGCTGTGTTCCTATCCTTCCATAGGTAAATAGATGTCCAATATCTAGTCACCTACTCCGCAGCATTTATCAACCACTGTTGCAACAGAATTGCCTACAAGATTTGCCGTTTCCGAGATACATATTTCTAGCCGCCTATCCATGGTAATATGCCCTTTGTCGTGATATATAATATCAATGGGTTTCCCAATTTTCGACCAGTATCGTCGCTTGACTGAATCTCCGTTCCTCTCTGTTCCACTTATATACTTTACTTATCGCGACAAGTGTCTGTAATGCAATCAGTCAACAGCCTTGCAGTACGCAGTAGGCATCATAATGTCTTAGGTAAACAGTGTATTTCCCCACTTTCCTGAAACATTTTTCTCTTTCTCATCTACTACAACATACCAAAATGTGTCCAGGCCACGAACTGTTCCTCGTCTGAGAAAACCAAATTCAATGGTGCGAAATAATTTGTACATATCTTACCAAGTTTGTGACGCATCCGAGTTGAATCTATCCTGCGTCCGTACTGCGAGTCTGACACGCAAGTCTGCATCTCTTGAGGCATGATTAGTAAAGAGCAAGAGTCTTCCGTGATCAGATTTATCTCATGAATAGCCCGCACGAAGATTTGCGTTACTCAGTCAGGAGCCCTTCTACTCCCCGTCCCTACTTTTGTTGTTAGTGTACCTTACAATATCGGAGAGTTGAAAACAGAATCAACCTTTCCAGACGTCATCGTACGAGATCTGCTCACATTGCCCATTTGATGCGAATTTAGGAATACGTCAAATTCGGGGTTGTGGTTCATTGACTCAGATTTTGGCAAACTCAGGTGTCAAGGCGCGCTTGGTCAACAAGACTCTTAAATCCCACTCCAGCAGCGGTATTGTGGCGCAAGCAATGCCTCTCCTCTTCTCACCACCCCAACCCATCCCCCACGCCACCCCTGCCCTGGAAGAATTCTCTCCACAAATCCTTTCCTGCATGCACTTGCCTGGTCGATATTTTCCTCCAATGAAAAAGCAACAAAATTATTTTTAATTCTACGACAGTAACTGACGTTCAAATTGTAAGGAAGTCTCTCAGCAATGTACAACCTACACTGACTAAATGAACAGTTAACGAAGCATAATGTACTTTGAATCCTCTCTCCTCTCACTGTTAATACAACATAGCAAGAGACTGAGAGTACCAACATCTATTCTGGAACCGATCGTATGAATGTTCCGTATCCAGATACTTTTGTAAATGAATTACCCTACATTACGATTTTCTTCCGAGTAATCTGATCCTGGCATCGAAGTTCCTTGTGGTTAGAATTATATAGTAGTCTAATCACAAAACGTTCTAGACAGATACTCCCAGGGACATGAAGTTTGTGGCCGATTTCACTAAATTTTCGGCGATAGCATGAACTAACAATAACATGTACCTTGACACATTTCAATCGATTTATCTTGCTGGTCAGTTCCCATTCCACACAATAACTATGAGTCATCAGTTTTCTGACTGCTTTTATGCAGCTCACCTCGAATTCCGCACATCTATCGACCTCCTCGTCTCAGACTTATGCTTGCACTCAACGTCCCCAATTATTTCTCGCATGTATTCCAGTCTCTCTCTTCCTCTACAGTTTTTGGTCCCTGTAGCTCCCTCCAGTACTATGTTTTAACACATGTCTTAACATGCGATCCTTTCCTCTTGACAACCTTCCCCACATGTTTCTCTCTTCATCGAGCCTGCTGAGAAGTGGAGAGACTATTTCTTTATTATCTTATCAAACGACCATATTTTCAGCATCCCTCTAACGCAACACATCTCATCTAGTTCATTTTTCTTCTTTTCCGGTTTTCCCACTGTCCACAATTATTTTCCATACAATGGTGCGCTCCAAACGAATTTCATCAGACGGATAATAATTTCTTGTGGCTCACTAGTCTTGATGCAAGTCTTTCTGCTGGAAGGCACTTCGGCGACTTGCTTATCTGTCACTTACCCCCAGTATCCAGCCGGTAAAGGGGACATATAGCTTAACATTGAATCCGTATCACATCTCGTTTCTGGAGACTTCTCACATAGTTGAAGGTGAAGGTTTTGTTAAAACGCAGACCCCATGTAACCTCCCCCCACTTATCGACCTTAATGACAGTGAAAATTAAACCGCGTGTACCTAATGGAAATTTGGAAAAAGCAATCGTTACCGAAGTTAATCTGTCGGTAAAGAGGGAGGAAAGGGTTACATCTAAATGAAAGGAAAAATGTAAATGAAACTGGTGGAAATTAATTTTGAAAAGGAGTAAAGTTAATAAAGAAAGTAAATGTGCGGCCGTTACGTTAACAATTAACTAGCGGTAATTAGATATTTGAGATTTGGGGGAAATTACGGTCGCCAGTCCTAAGGACAATTACTATAGTAACTGAAAAAGAAAGGTTATTACACATATAATTAGCACTAGAAGCGTGGCAACTGAAGGTTGACACGTGTTGTGTGAAAACTGAAAGTTTGTCAGGAGTAATAAATTTCGCTACACTGTGACTTAATTTAGCAAAAGAATTAATAAAACTGGAAAATCGAAAGTTAATTTAGTGACTGAAGTTAATAGTGAGCTTTCTTTCTGAAGCACATCGAAATTCAGTAAAATACGGTTAGTCTTGGACTACCTCAACAATCATTTCAAAAGCTACTTGCATCTATGCAATTTAGAAATAAGAGATTTAACTTTGAACTTGAATTAAATGATTCTGAACAATTAACAATAGTAAATTGTAGTACGTACCAAGCTGAGCTGCAGTCACAGGTAAGCTAAAATACGGTAACAAAATTCGCACTTTTAATTTGTGCTTGTGTAATCTAAATATTGTAGCCAGCTATGAATACCTTAACTGAACTTTGAAATCAAAGCAGTGAAATCGAATGATGCTGGCGTTTGAATTTCAACGACACTCGGGTTCATTCCGGAAAAGGAAGGGACCCTGCTTGGCAATTCAATTGGGACAATGAGCAACAAAGGTTCATGCTAAGTTGCTGTAATTTTGTGATGCACCAATTTTAAAAGTTTGAAAAGCTGAGGTCTGCCATACAGTTCTAAAACTTTACGTGCTTCCAGTCTTCCTTGTAGGTTGATTGAAAGTTTGAAGCCGTCGATCGAGGAGGTGGCGACAGTCACTCATTGTCGGCCGTCGCTGTTGCAGAAGCTGGATGTTGGCGCGCCTTCTTCTCCACACGGTCACCAGACGAAACGGGCTCTTGATGTGCGCCTGCTAATTCTTCCCGTCCGCGACACCATGTCAGAAACTATCATCGCAAGTGGAGCGCAATTACATGCTGCCAAACCCCGAAAGCGCGGCAACACACGGGAGCTTCACGCAACACACCTGCTCCACTCGCTACTCCAGCCAGACTCCCCCTGCTCAGCCCGCACTCCACGCGGCAGAGTTAACACTCCCAAAGATCCTAAACACTTTCGTTCTTCACACGACCTATCGATGTAATCGTTCGATAGCAGTTTTCCCTAGGCAAGACCCAGCTTAAAAATACAAATAATATTTACGAAACAAACCAATTATACATCGACATAAATGCATAAATATATATATATACAAATAGTAAAACAATTACAATATGTAAAGAAATGTCATATCTTGAGGTAACAAAACAAGGAAAAAAATTATAGACAATAGATGGAAATAGGAGGATATGCATTTCCGGCGTTACACCCAGAATCCTAGATCCAATCACGATGCCATTCCGCGACATCCCGTCAAGCGCTTTACCGCTGTTGTGGCCAATGTCTCACAAATGTAAGATTCTTTGGGTCAGGAATGTCTCTTTTGCTTGCGCTAATCGCTTTTTATCTACTACTTGTTTCTTCCGTCAAGTGTTATCAGGCTTCCAAGGTAGCATAATTGCTTCTCATCGTTTACTTTGTGATACCTAAATTTGACGCTGAGTTTCACATTAATCTCATTTCTACTACTCACCAATCATTTTTTCTTTTAATCCATACTCGGCTCTAGAGACTGTTCATTCTGTTCAGTATGTGCAACAGTTCTTCCTCGCTTCCGTTAACCTTAGCTGTGTCACCAGTGAATCATATCGTCGGTCTCTCCACACGCTGAATTTTAATGTCAATCATGAAACGTTCTGTTACTTTAATCTGTCCTTCTTCGCTGTACAAACTGACCGGCTGGGATACAGACTACACAGCTGTCTTATATCCCCTTTTTGATGTGAGCACTTCGTTCTTGGTCTTCCTTTCTTATTCTTCCTTACAGTATTTGTTTTTATACATGTTGTATAGTTCTCGTATATCACTACTGTCTACACCAATTTTTTTAGGTAATTTGAAGATCTTGTGCTATTTTACATTATCGAACGCTTTTATAGATCGACAATTCCTATGAACGTGTCTTGAAATGTACGCTACTCTAGTTATCACTTTGGATATATGAGCTGTTAGCTGGTAGTTCGATAGTTCTCGCATTTATTTGTCTTTGCTTACTTCGGGATGGTGTAGACGATATGTTTTCGAAAATTGGATTCTCTTCAGACTCACAGATGCTGCAAACCAACTAGATTATTCGCATTTGCCAATTACTTCAGAAATTCAGAAGAACTGTTAGCTACGCCTTCCACCTTACTTGAAGGACTCAGAGCCAACCAATGCCTTCTGCCTCATTTCATCTCACGTCTTTCAAATCATACGCTGACTGCAGTACTTTCTCCCCTATGTCTCCTACACTGTGTTTGTGGTTTCTTCATGTATCAGCCATCCAAACCATTTACTTCCTAGAACTCTTACCAATTACCCATTAACTCCTCTACGATTGAAAATAAGATTCCTTTTCGTATCCTTAAGTTTCCGCGTTTGTTCCTATTGCGACCGAATGCTGTTTTGAGATAACTACATGTCGAATCATTCTTTCCGATAACCATTTCTTCTTCGCTATTTTCGTACATTTTTGCACCAATCTGCCTGGCTCTCCTGCACTTCACATTAATTTCGTCCCTAACATACACCGTCCATCCGAAATGTTCCGAAACTGCTACTACCCCTGGCGCATAAGCGACGTCAGAGCAGGAACTACGGTGGCAGCATGAAGCAGCAACTGCATACAGCAGGTGTGCATTCGACTATAGAAGAGTGAGAGGGCTATCTTATGTTGTGGACGTTCGGTCGCAGTGTGTCAACGTTGTCATGTCACAAATGGCCCTGGAGCCGTATCTCCAGGTGTTCAAGAGATTCTCCAGTGTTATCAGTATGAACCTACCATAAAACTACAAAGTCCACAGTTTTCATCGAGGATAAACGCCTTGATTATGACATTCAAGCAAATGCTACGTGCGAGTGGAACAATATCCCAAAGAATGACTTTTCTGACAGTTTCACTTGGCTGTATGGAAGTTCCGTGCGTTGTACTCAGGTGGGAGGAGACTATGTCGAAAACCAGTACAGAAAATTGTAACTTGGAAATAACATTGTCGAACTTAATGGAGAGCCCAAAGTCATATTTAAGGTGCCAGGTACATCTTACCCTTTAAGTTACGCAAGTAGTGTCAATATTTTTTCGTAATTTTGACACTTCATACAGAATATTTAGGCATGCAAATAAGATGGTGGCATTTTAATTTGACAGCCTGAAACGTTTCTTGCGAAGACCGTATTTTTTTAATTGTTACGGTCCAAGCCCAAAGACCGGCCAGGTTGTGAAATGGCCGCCCATTTCGCACTTTCGCCGACAGGGTTGGCCAAAGTCCGATTACTTGAAAGAATCGACTTATATCGAACTTCGGCCAGCCATTTCGCGAATTGGTCGGAGACTGCACATACTTCGGGAGATCCCTGTTTATATCGCACTGCGTACTGCGATGAGGCCACAACGTGCGTTAGGCAATATTCCTCTCAACTTCAGTGTTAACTGTGCCGCGCACGTGGTAGCGCTGATTTACGGAGAAGGTTCTTCCACTGCTCCTTGTTTTTCTTCCTGACAAAATGGATTAATTGTAAGTACTCTTACGTTTTCTGGTTGGCGTTTCTGCACCTTTCATATGTGGTAACGAAAAGTCGGTTAGTCACGTGAGGTGCTTTTTTGTTTGTCTGTTTGATATTTATTTGCTCTCACTTCGCCCATTTGTGAAGTTTCGTGAAATGTGATGTACCGCCTCACCCCCCCCCCCCCCCCCTTTCCTTCTTTCAGCTGAAGTATACGATGGCCATTTTAATTAGAAAATATATTAACTAAACATACTTAAAGCTTATCTTTCTTGTATTACATTTTTTCCTGTGGAAGCGGACGATAAAATGATAACCACTTTATGTTAAGGTTCATTATAACGAGTTTAATTGAACTGATTGTTTTGGCAGTTGGAAAATGGCTCCCTACGATTTATGAAAATATTTCCTCCAAATAAGTAAGTACAAATTAGATGGCCTTACCATCTTCCTTAATTCCTCACTCAGTGCATCGGAATTCCTATGCTTCTTCTACCGTAATCTGTATAAAACAATTAACAAACATTAGAACATGCCCGCATCTCATGGTCGTGTGGTAGCGTTCTCGCTTCCCACGCCCGGGTTCCCGGGTCCAATTCCCGGCGGGGTCAGGGATTTTCTCTGCCTCGTGATGGCTGGGTGTTGTGTGCTGTCCTTAGGTTAGTTAGGTTTAAGTAGTTCTAAGTTCAAGGGGACTGATGACCATAGATGTTAAGTCCCATAGTGCTCAGAGCCATTTGAACCATTAGAACATACACGTAAACTCAAAATCATTTTACTTCTTTCGAAAGAAAGAAAATGCTTTAATAAAAACATGTTTTTGTAGAGAAATTGTTTTAATCACTTAAGACGTGAAAACACGTTGCTTTAAACACACCAACCCTGAGTAGGCCCTAATATTCATATTTATGACCGTCGGACAGACCGACAAAAAGATTCCTGAAAATTCGTACCGTAATTATATACACTAATGTCACTGAACCTTACCATTCATATGAAAGACAATATTGTTAGTATCGTCTTCTGAACCTTATCACTACGTATCTTCTCGATTTCTAAATCTGAGTCATGTCAGTTAATTGACCTTAGCTTATTTTTACAAAAGACTACCCTCTCTCTGGGACCCTTGTTTCGATTTCTCAGCAGACCATTTGACAAGCACATTATAAAAGTTTTGGTAGAAATTCATTTTAAACCCAACAATATACATTTGTGAGTCGCAGACTTATCACGACTCTTTCTCAATCAACGTCCGTGAATTCGACCGCTCTGCGATGGAACTTCCGAAATTAAATCTGGAACTTGAGCGACACGCCTTTCAGATCTGGGAATACCCGGCATGTGGACGTATAATGCATTCAGTTCAAATCACAGTCTACTTAAAGACTAGTGCATACTTTAATAAGATCTATGCTTGGGTCTGTCCGCCCCGATAGCTGAATGGTGCCGGCACGGTAGCACAGCGTGTTCGGTCAGAGAGCTGATTGGCCTCTGAAATAAAAAAAAAAAACTGAGTGAAAGGATCAAAAACGAACTTTAACGGATGTCATGTGACGTCCGAAACGACCAAACACAACGATCAACAACTAAAAAATGCAGAAAAATATTTTTTTAAAAATGGTCAGTGTGACGGACTGCCGTCCTAAGGGGCCCGGGTTCGATTCCAGGCTGGGTCGCGGATTATCTCCGATCAGGGATTGGGTGTTGTGTTCTCTTCCTCATCATTTCATCCCCATCCGGCGCGCAGGTCGCCCAATGTGGCGTCGAATGTAATAAGACCTGCACCAAGGCGGCCGGACCTGCCCCGTAAGGGGCCTCCCTGCCAATGACGCCAAACGTTCGATTCCATTTTTATGCTTGGGACTGATTTTATAAAACAAAACGGTATAATTTATAATGATGGTGGTTTTCTGAATCAAAAAGTTAACCTAAGATTTTAATTGACATTCCCTTTTAAATGAGAACTGCTAATGTTTTGTCGGACTACTTTCCTCCCGTCTGAGCTCACGTAATTAATGGACATGCCCCGAACCAGCGCTCGAACATTCCGGCACTCACTGTTTTGTAGTAGGACCTAAGCTGATCACATGTAATGGTATCTGATTTCAGTTGTTCGTATGACTTTTCCTTAGGCTGACCTATTCACGGTGAAGGTGGGATAGATGCAAATGCGGGAATAACATTTGTTATAAAAAAGTAGGTTTTTGGACATTCTGAATACGCTGCTGCAAGAAAAAGCAAGTAATACAGGAATAATCACAAGAGATAGATACTGTTCTTTTATAGAGGACGTTGAACTAGCAAAATAATAACAGAGAAAAAGAGAATGTTGACTATAGTCGACTAAGGAAATATGACTTTATTGAAGTTGACGGAAAGAAAAAAGGATTACACCAGTAATAAGAGACAACAGTGCTACTTTGTGCTATGTTCGTACAGAAGAACTGTTCGAAATATTGCACTATATTGACTTGAAAATAAGACGTGTAGGTCGCACACTGACAGAAAAGGAACTGCAGTTTCAGTAGAAAAAAGTCACCAAAGAGGTCATCCACATGAGTGCTAAGAGGAACTCGTTAAACTTCGGCTACACGGTAAATCAGTCTAATCTAAAAGCCGTAAACTCAACTAAATACCTAAGTATTACAATTACGAACAACTGAAATTGGAAGGAACACATAGAAAATGTTGTGGGGAAGGCTAACCAAAGACTGCGTTTTATTGGCAGGACACTTAGAAAATGTAACAGGCCTACTAAGGAACTCGCGCCTGCATTGGGCTTGTCCGTCCTCTTTTAGAATACTGCTGCGCGGTGTGGGATCCTTACCAGATAGGACCGACGGACTACATCGAAAAAGTTCAAAGAAAGGCAGCACGTTTTGCATTATCACCAAATATGGGACCGAGTGTCACTGAAATGATACAGGATTTGGTTTGGAAATCATTGAAAGAAAGGCGTTTTTCGTTGCGACGGAATCTTCTCACGAAATTCCAATCACAAACTTTCTCCTGCGAATGCGAAAATATTTCGTTAACACCGACCTTCATAGGGAGGAACGATTACCAAGATAAAATAAGGGAAATCTGAGTTCGTACGGAAAGATATAGGCGTTCATCCTTTCCGGGCGCTATACGAGGTTTGAATAATAGAGAATTGTGAAGGTGGTTCAATGAACACTCTGCCTGGCACTTAAATGTAATTTGCAGGGTATCCATGTAGATGTAGATGTAGATGAGGTCATTACTTTGAATCTTCGCTTATGCAGACCCTGTCAGACTAAATTGTCTAATCCAAAGAAAGGGTTAGTTTCCAACCTTTAATGAAGATGCCAATTTATCACATTTCGAATTATCATATATTTTTCGTTTCAGTATTTGCATTAATTTATTGTGTATTTAGCGGACCAATGGCATCGATTGTATCCTTGCCCACTGATCAGTGACTGTAAAGACGGTGTGATTTGTAATGATTTTTCTTCTTTGGCCACAGATTCCAACGTGAGCAGTTTCTCGTGCTGTATAGAGAACTCGTTTCTAGGATATAGTTGCTTGAGAACACTACGTTCTGTTCCCAGGTTGTAAAAAGTTAGTTCAAGATGCCAATTAGATGTGATGGACCTGCAAAGTAGCTCTGACATACAGAGCACTTAACCAAGTTTAAATTATTGCGAACCTTGAAAAGCAAAATGGCGAAAGAGGTTGCTCACCATCTGCTTTACATCGTCACCACTAAAGGTGCTCCAAGAGTGCTCCAGTCAGACGATGGTAGAGAGATTACGAACCATGTTATAAATGAGCTAAATACAATGTAGCCTGAACTGAAATTGGTACAAGGAAAACCCAGACATAGCCAAAGCCAAGGTTCCATCGAACGGGTCAACCAGAGTGTAAATATATGATAACGATATGGACGCAGACAAATAACTCAGCACATTGGGGTAATAGTCTTCGATTCATACAGATCATGAAAAAAAAACGTTCTTTTCATCAAGGAATTCAGCAGCAGTTGCCATAAGAAACAATGTTTAGCTGTAAAACAAAAGTGAAGCTGAGTACTTCAAATCTGTCTCAAGAAATTATTGATAACATAGTTACAGAGGAAGGCCTCAAGAAAGACGAATGAGGAATGGAGGGTGCTATAAAAGTAGGGACTATTCCGTAACATGAAACTGCTGCCATGGATGTCGAACCACCGGAAAGTCGAGGCCAGTTGCCTGACAATAACAAGGTGAAAGTATTTTATGCTGTTCGTGAATAGGAGCCTAGTGCAGCTCATTGTTGTATATCATCCGGCAAAAATGATCATACAATTTTTGGAAGAAGTAATGAAGCAGAGAAGGATATGGAGGGAAAATTATATGAAAATTATGTTACAACAAACAAGAAATCAGGAAGAAGATGGCACGAGCTCATGAGAGTATGCAATCACAAGGCGCAAAGATGCTTAAAAATTCAGATGCATAATTTTCATGTGCCAAAGTTGGAGACAACCTTCGCATCCGTATACCAGACGACGAAAGAGGTCTCTGAGATCGCAGGAGCGTTCTTGCAGTTGTCTTGAACGTCGAAGGCACTTTTTACAACCTGGGAACAGAACGTAGTGTTCTCAAGGAACTATATCCTAGAAACGAGTTCTCTATCCAGCACGAGAAACTGCTCACGTTGGAATCTGTGGCCAAAGAAGAAAAATCATTACAAATTACACCGTCTTTACAGTCACTGATCAGTGGGCAAGGATAAAATCGATGCAATTGGTCCACTAAACACACAATAAATTACTGCAAATGCTGAAACGAAAAGATATAGGATAATTCCAAATGTGATAAAAGCTTAACTTGTTGAAATAAGTGAATACAGTTTTTATAAAAAAAACATTATATAAAGGTGAATAGATTTTATAAAGTTTATATTTTTTTATAAATGAGATTGATAAAACAAACAAACTGCAGAGAGCTTGAAATTATGCATATTCAGTCGCTCATTATTCATATTCCGATTCTTGTCCATCTCTCTACGCCACATCGCAAATTTGCCAGTCAGACCGGCACCTCACGAAAATTCGGACGCTGGTCGGACAATTTATAGCGATGTTAGGTCATTTCGTGACTTTTACAATTTGAAATTGCTCAATCAAATCTGCTTAGCTTCTTTCTTCGAAGTTTGGTCGATCGGTCCTAACCTACTAGCGAACGGGCCAGCCGCATACAGAAATCAGGGAAAGATCGGACGTTGGAAGGCCAATTTAAAGCGACGTAGGTTACTTCTTTGCAACTTGGCCGATCAGTTCCCCCTCAGGCTGATTTAAGATTTCAGGCTTTAGCGGTAACAATTATATATAACACCAAAGATTATAAATTGAATATCAGTTATAACTCACAGACATTGTGCGCAAGAAATGTCAAGTAAACTCTGTACTCACATGCAAAATATACAGAAGTGAGGACTTCCTCTTCTGGTTAGCTAATTATGATCTTGTCTTCAAACCTGTAAAGATACATCTTCTAAGCTCTGTAAAGTAACTCTTCGTCGAATAATAACTATCATACTAGCAGTTAATAGTGTCAGCATTTTATATAGAAACCGTTAATCACTATTATGTTAATTTTATTTGATGAGCTCTTATTTTCCAGATGAATGTGGTAGGAATTATGCACATATTGTTTGAAAGCAGAGCGGATGACTGCTTACTGCGTCATGTCACTCATGTCATTTATATATTGTATTATTAACAAACCAAACCTCCAGATCTGTTTGCATGATGTCCAATCTAATACTCATTACCACATTGTACAGGGAAATAGGTACAGCATTTTCACTGTCAGCAAGCTTTCAAACATTATGATGTACAGTTTCAACCAGGGCTTGATACACCAAAGGATCATACTTCATGCTGGCCTAAAGGTATAATGAAGGTAATTCAGTATAACAAAAATCTGAGTGCTTTTTGATGTGTTACAGCATTACATACATTGTGAGAGCACATTTGTGATGTGCCTTTCCCATGACAAACCTTTACCAACTCACTGCACACTTTTTATAAAATTTAAATATCTCTTCCGCCTTATTAGCTACAAGGGAAAAAAAGGTTATGTTACGAGTACACAGTCATGTTCTAAGTGCCAAGTCCATTGTAACCCACAAGCTACGCTAGAATTGTCAATATCTTTACCTATTTTTATGAATAATACAGACAATTTAGACACGGAAATTACATTCAGATATTAAATTTTAGGGTCCTTCGTGCTGTGCAACGAGTTAAGTAGAAATGTTGTTGTTGTTGTGGTCTTCAGTCCTGAGACTGGTTTGATGAAGCTCTCCGTGCTACTCTATCCTGTGCAAGCTTCTTCATCTCCCAGTACCTACTGCAACCTACATGTATCAATGTCAATAATACAACAACTCACTGACCATAGAAACCCATGCGTCAGCACAGAAAAGGTAAGTAAACAACTTTCCCCAATTATCATCAGTTTATAAGCCTTGGTACGCAGCGAGATCTAAGAAGAGTTGCGCTGAATACGTGTGAAGACGAAACTGGCTTGGAGGCTTACACACAAAATAGAGTTTATGAAAATTAAGAACACTTGAGTGGAAGGGTGGGACGAATGATAAAGAACATCATCATCATCATTATCACGATCATCATCATCATCATCATCATTTCTACTAAGGATTAGGCTACAATGGCTTTCAGTTACGTCACAATGGACTATCTGACATCTGCTTTCAACCAAACAGTGAAATGGGTTCACATATTATCTTAAAAAAAGAGTAGGTGACGATTTGTAAATTACACATATTTAACACATTTACAACGACGTATTGCTTTTATTACTAGAGAAATCAGTTAACTGCAGTTGTCAATTTCTTTTTCAAAATTTCCCTTTCGTATCGTACTAATTACAAAAATTCACTAAAATCCACTGTAAGATAAAAGATAAGAGCATAGTCGAGAGCATTACGTGCAGATTGAAGTGCGAGCTGCAGAGATCACTTTCTGATGCATACTCCGAAGTAACAATACCTGAAACGGCCATTTAAAGTTAGAAGTCACAACTGCTTTTGCAACCCCTAAAAGTCGCGAGCGATACGTCTTCTGTATGGGAGCTCCATAAACAAAGCTCGAAATGTACAGTCGATAGCTGTCACGAGTTCCTCCTCGGTTTCTCAAGCTGAGATAAGGATATATAAGAGTGAGAGAAAAATGTGGACGAGAGCCAGCTTCCTGGGTTTCTTTACTTTCCCGGCGATTTTTTTTTATGATTTGTAGGAGAACGGAAAGTTTTGCAATACGTCAGAAGGGCTAACACGGAAGAACGGTGGTCTCTTCAAGAGAAACAACGCCTCATAAATCAGTACCTGCCTGAGGGATAAGAGAAAGTGTCTGCTCCATTCTCAGAGGATTCCCTTCCCGCCACTGTATTTGACGCAATATGCCATCGAATGGAAGGATATACGGTTGCAGAGGTGACTTTTCCCCTGTTACTGATTAACTGTCAAGAGCGGGCGTACAGCTAAAACATGCACATCGGTACATTATTTAACTCGACGCTGTATTCCGTACTGAAATGGCAGCTGAAAAGTGAGCGTGAAATTGAATGTTGTATTTGACACTTTTTAAAGAATATCAGCGATAAAAAATGAACATCCGTGCATCGTTAAACGCCGTTTGAATTATGAAACTGCACTCATTAATACATATCTCTCCTCTTGTGTTATTTCCACGGTTCTCGTTTTCCATACAGAAGTACATTTGGCGAGGCGTCGTTTTGCGATATAATTCCAACTATCTGTCGACTTTCAAATGTAAACAGTCGAATGTAGGTACAACGTTGGTAAAAAGCTGATTCCTAAAAGCTGGATATCTTCTGTCTCACAGGCGAAAGTTACGTAAATTTTGACATACATTTCGCTTGCACACAAAATATAGTTCTCACAAAACCTGAATTTCTAATTTCTCCATAGTAGACAACTAAATACATTTACTGTAGTGAATAATCATTTCATGTATCCTGCATTCCTCTGATTTGTGAACGCGCTATATTATACTAATGAATGTTGGGAGGCAGCAATAATAATCGCAGCAGTGCACTGTGGAATGCCTGTACTTCAGTACTGGTAGTTGAGGGTGAGCATCAGCATGCCGTAACTTTGTGGGGTTCAACGCCTGGACTAGTGAAGCCTTAGAGAATTAATTCGGTTTTCCTAGAAAGGCCGTTAAATGTGAAAGAAAGCTATCGACAGAAGTAAATGAAAATTATCGATAGAAGCAAAGAGGTTTTTTTATATTTTTAATACGCAAAGCCAAATCAGTAAATCCGTATATCCTAGTCAAGTAATTCAGGGTCACTTTTTATTCATAAACATACGATTACGTCGCCTAGTTCCGCCACTAACGCAAAAGTCGAAAATACACACCTGAAAATGGAAAAAAGAACACATTGACACCGGTGTGTCAGACCCACCATGCTTGCTCCGGACACTGCGAGAGGGCTGTACAAGCAATGATCACACGCACGGCACAGCGGACACACCAGGAACCGCGGTGTTGGCCGTCGAATGGCGCTAGCTGCGCAGCATTTGTGCACCGCCGCCGTCAGTGTCAGCCAGTTTGCCGTGGCATACGGAGCTCCATCGCAGTCTTTAACACTGGTAGCATGCCGCGACAGCGTGGACGTGAACCGTATGTGCAGTTGACGGACTTTGAGCGAGGGCGTATAGTGGGCATGCGGGAGGCCGGGTGGACGTACCGCCGAATTGCTCAACACGTGGGGCGTGAGGTCTCCACAGTACATCGATGTTGTCGCCAGTGGTCGGCGGAAGGTGCACGTGCCCGTCGACCTGGGACCGGACCGCAGCGACGCACGGATGCACGCCAAGACCGTAGGATCCTACGCAGTGCCGTAGGGGACCGCACCGCCACTTCCCAGCAAATTAGGGACACTGTTGCTCCTGGAGTATCGGCGAGGACCATTCGCAACCGTCTCCATGAAGCTGGGCTACGGTCCCGCACACCGTTAGGCCGTCTTCCGCTCACGCCCCAACATCGTGCAGCCCGCCTCCAGTGGTGTCGCGACAGGCGTGAATGGAGGGACGAATGGAGACGTGTCGTCTTCAGCGATGAGAGTCGCTTCTGCCTTGGTGCCAATGATGGTCGTATGCGTGTTTGGCGCCGTGCAGGTGAGCGCCACAATCAGGACTGCATACGACCGAGGCACACAGGGCCAACACCCGGCATCATGGTGTGGGGAGCGATCTCCTACACTGGCCGTACACCACTGGTGATCGTCTAGGGGACACTGAATAGTGCACGGTACATCCAAACCGTCATCGAACCCATCGTTCTACCATTCCTAGACCGGCAAGGGAACTTGCTGTTCCAACAGGACAATGCACGTCCGCATGTATCCCGTGCCACCCAACGTGCTCTAGAAGGTGTAAGTCAACTACCCTGGCCAGCAAGATCTCCGGATCTGTCCCCCATTGAGCATGTTTGGGACTGGATGAAGCGTCGTCTCATGCGGTCTGCACGTCCAGCACGAACGCTGGTCCAACTGAGGCGCCAGGTGGAAATGGCATGGCAAGCCGTTCCACAGGACTACATCCAGCATCTCTACGATCGTCTCCATGGGAGAATAGCAGCCTGCATTGCTGCGAAAAGTGGATATACACTGTACTAGTGCCGACATTGTGCATGCTCTGTTGCCTGTGTCTATGTGCCTGTGGTTCTGTCAGTGTGATCATGTGATGTATCTGACCCCAGGAATGTGTCAATAAAGTTTCCCCTTCCTGGGACAATGAATTCACGGTGTTCTTATTTCAAATTCCAGGAGTTTACTTCCGTCACAGAGATAAAAAAAAACAATAGTCCCATCTATGGGTGCTTTGGTGTACTGCGTCGTCACTAAGATAAACATCCGAACTTTCAAGCTAAGCAGATTCCTAAAACATGATATTATGATACTTTTCTTCCGTGATCCGATTTTGGTGTAGTAAAGCCTTTACGTTGCCCATGCTACGTTCAAGTTACCTGTGAAAACGTCGAGAAAATTCGTTAATAGTTTTGGAGATTATCGTGTTCAAGCAGATGAATTTAATCTTTTGTTATTAGTTTAAGTTAAATAATTCAGTGCCGATTACGTAGTACCTCAATGATAGCGACGATTAAGTCGTTATTTCCCGTATTACCGCATAGTTTGAGGCGCCATGTCACGGTTTGCGCGATTCCTCCCGCCGGAGGTTCGAGTCTTCCCTCGGTCATGGGTGTGTGTGTTGTTCTTAGCATAAGTTAGTTTAAGTTAGTTTAAGTTGTGAGTAAGTCTAGGGACCGACGACCTCAGCAGTTTGATCCCTTAGGAGTTCACACACATTTGAACATTTTTTCCGTTATTATTTTATCTCCTTTCTGGACAGCTAATGCACATGGAAAATTTCTTTAGGTGTGTGTGTCTGGGGGGCATATTGAGCTAAGGAAAGGGCAGATGGGTATCGGTGACTTCAAGGTAATCAATACGACCTGCTTTACGTCAGTGTTTGTCAGTAAGTGACATCCTGAGAGTGCGATTTTCAGTGTTGGGACAGCTGAAAGACCGGTAGGTCTATAGCATATTACTACTCAAAAGAAGAGTTAATGTTTTCAAGCTGGTTGCATTAATCTCGTTGTTTCTGAACTAGTGTGTGTAGTGTCTCTGTTTGTATGTCGGTGAAGAACACTATCTTTATCGGCATCGACGAGCCCCACAGTGGACGTAATTTTGTACACGTAGACAAGTTACTCGTGTGGTGGAGAAGCAGCTGCCGACTCCGTCGTTTGCCTGTAATATTCTTGGAATGTAAGAGAAAGAAAACTTCTAAAGGATCTTGTCGAATTGGAACGCTGCCATTCACATTTGGTCATTTGATGATTGTCTGCGTGTGAAATGAGTTCTTTTTATCAGAGAAAACTTTCTTTATGTTTTGACCGTGTCATAGAAGCAGGTTCTGCCGCAAACATCGACCACTAAATGTTCCAAGTTCTATACAAGCTTGTGGTGCATAATAGTTCCCCACAGATTCCTTTGAAAAATATTAAATTCGCGTAATTATGTTTAAAATGCAACAAACTGTATTCTGACCGTTACTTAACTCCACATTAACATTCTTACTGCTTGTGAATCTCAAAACCACAAATTATATAATACGGTGTCTAACAATAACTGTTTCATTGTACACAATTTCCGCTGGCCGAAGTGGCCGTGCGGTTAAAGGCGCTGCAGTCTGGAACCGCAAGACCGCTACGGTCGCAGGTTCGAATCCTGCCTCGGGCATGGATGTTTGTGATGTCCTTAGGTTCGTTAGGTTTAACTAGTTCTAAGTTCTAGGGGACTAATGACCTCAGCAGTTGAGTCCCATAGTGCTCAGAGCCATGTGAGCCATGTACACAATTTCCACAAGTCCACTCGTTATTTTGTTTCGTAGCAAAGTCCAGTCACATTCCGAATTTCTTATTTTTCTTCGCTCGCCCTGGGGCACCGCGATGTCAAAGAGTAAATGTTTCGCTCTCGCAGGCGAAATACACTATCTCGCAATATATATTTACTTTAAAATCATGGCTTTGTTTCCCACCATAAGTCCCACCACCAGACCTTCCCTACCCATGTTAGGCAAAATTTTCTGCCTGACTCATGTAGTACTATCATCGTCAAAGGGTGGTACGGGACTACAATTCCCACCGCCACACCTCCAAAGTGAATTGCAACACCTCCAAAGTGAAATGCAGTGACGCAGTAAATTTACTGCCTCACCAACACAGTTAGACCGCATTAGACCGGTGATGCTGTATTGTAACATATCACCCCGGACTACAAGTCCATTAAAAAAAAAAAAAAAAAAAAAAGGCTTTGTATCCATCAGCAAAGAGCAAAGGCTTCAACACCGCAAGGCAAGACAACCTCGTACACCAGATGCTGACACAGACCTCTATACCGGATATTTATGTCAAGATCGTGGATGACATCCTCCGTGGCAGGACTTTCCTAGTGACTCAACGGGGAATGCGTTCTGGCATTCGCCAATTGTCGGCAGGCACTCCGTAAGGATCGGTGCTAACTCCCATCCTTTTTAATATCCATGTCAATGATATGCCGGTCATCCCCAAGTGCCACCTTGCACAACACGCTGACGACACAGCACTATACACCACTGGCCGCATTACTGACGCCGTCGTCGCCCGCCTCCAGCGACAGGTGGACATCACTATCACCTGGTGCCGGACAAACAAAATAGCTCTCAAAGCCGCCAAAACTACGGCAGTTTACTTCACGAAACGGCGCCGTACTCCGCCACAATATCTCGATTGCAGGTGCCCTGGTGCCCGACAACCACCTATCTCGGGGTCCAGATGGACCACAAGTTGCTCTTCCACTGTCGTGCACAGTACGTCACCAACAAGGGGCAAAAGCTAACCAGGGCTTTGTACCCGCTCTTTCGCAGTAGGGAACTTAACCTGCATACCAAGCTCCGCATTTACCGAACAGTTATCCTGCCTGCCCTCATGTATGGATCTGATGCATGGGCCACGATTAGTGTCACCAGGATGCGGACGTTGCAGCGCCTGCAGAACAAGGTGCTCAGGTGGAGCCTGCACGCCCTGCCACTCATGAGAATTGTAACTCTCCACGAGGAAGCGGGTATCGTCCCCCTAAAGACCACCATACGCAACAACGCGCGGCGGCTCTATGAGAAAGTGGATGCCTTGCGAGACACTGTCCATGGGTTACGCCACGTTGGGACCACACTTCCACGCCGCTGGCATCGACATCCGGTTCCCCTAATCATCCTAGAGGAATCGGATTCCGACCATGGCTAACGATAGGCCACACACGCCCACCACGGACGCATCCTTTGGCGGGACTAGCCCCCATTCTACGTCCAATACTTTCCAATCATACCTGCCCACATTAGGCCAAATTTTTCTGCCTGACCCATGTAGTACTGTCACCGTCAGAGGGTGGTATTGGACTACAACTCCCACCGCCACACCTCCTAAGTGAATTTCAGTGACGCAGTCACTGCCCTGTGGATAAATTTACTGCCTCACCAACACAGTTAGACCGCAATAGACCGGTGATGCTGTACTGTAACATATCACAAAAAAAAGAAAGTAATTAGAAAGTTGTTATATTAAGTGCGTCTTTGCGGCAGCATGCGTTTAAGGATATTGCAGGGTAAGGGAGGGGCTGTTGGTTGGGATATTCACTCCGTCAGCTGCTCCAGACCCACACTGTGTGAGATCCGTTTAACCAAACACATCTTGCTTGGGCCTAACCGTGCGTGCCCTCTTGCAGCCGCCCAACTTCTCAATGCCCTCACTCGAGAACCTGGTTTGTTTCGTCGAATAGTAGACGTAAGTTTGGTGAAGACACTTCTCAATATTCTCTTGCTAGAGGGTATCAAGGAGAATCACACATTTCGTGTTCCATACCTCTGTGCCCTTAGCCTTCCCTGCGGAAGGTGACGCCTCGAATTACACTCCTGGAAATGGAAAAAAGAACACATTGACACCGGTGTGTCAGACCCACCATACTTGCTCCGGACACTGCGAGAGGGCTGTACAAGCAATGATCACACGCACGGCACAGCGGACACACCAGGAACCGCGGTGTTGGCCGTCGAATGGCGCTAGCTGCGCAGCATTTGTGCACCGCCGCCGTCAGTGTCAGCCAGTTTGCCGTGGCATACGGAGCTCCATCGCAGTCTTTAACACTGGTAACATGCCGCGACTGCGTGGACGTGAACCGTATGTGCAGTTGACGGACTTTGAGCGAGGGTGTATAGTGGGCATGCGGGAGGCCGGGTGGACGTACCGCCGAATTGCTCAACACGTGGGGCGTGAGGTCTCCACAGTACATCGATGTTGTCGCCAGTTGTCGGCGGAAGGTGCACGTGCCCGTCGACCTGGGACCGGACCGCAGCGACGCACGGATGCACGCCAAGACCGTAGGATCCTACGTAGTGCCGTAGGGGACCGCACCGCCACTTCCCAGCAAATTAGGGACACTGTTGCTCCTGGGGTATCGGCGAGGACCATTCGCAACCGTCTCCATGAAGCTGGGCTACGGTCCCGCACACCGTTAAACGTCTTCCGCTCACGCCCCAACATCGTGCAGCCCGCCTCCAATGGTGTCGCGACAGGCGTGAATGGAGGGACGAACGGAGACGTGTCGTCTTCAGCGATGAGAGTCGCTTCTGCCTTGGTGCCAATGATGGTCGTAAGCGTGTTTGGCGCCGTGCAGGTGAGCGCCACAATCAGGACTACATACGACCGAGGCACACAGGGACAACACCCGGCATCATGGTGTAGGGAGCGATCTCCTACACTGGCCGTACACCACTGGTGATCGTCGAGGGGACACTGAATAGTGCACGGTACATCCAAACCGTCATCGAACCCATCGTTCTACCATTCCTAGACCGGCAAGGGAACTTGCTGTTCCAACAGGACAATGCACGTCCGCATGTATCCCGTGCCACCCAACGTGCTCTAGAAGGTGTAAGTCAACTACCCTGGCCAGCAAGATCTCCGGATCTGTCCCCCATTGAGCATATTTGGGACTGGATGAAGCGTCGTCTCACGCGGTCTGCACGTCCAGAACGAACACTGGTCCAACTGAGGCACCAGGTGGAAATGGCATGGCAAGCCGTTCCACAGGACTACATCCAGCATCTCTACGATCGTCTCCATGGGAGAATAGCAGCCTGCATTGCTGCGAAAGGTGGATATACACTGTACTAGTGCCGACATTGTGCATGCTCTGTTGCCTGTGTCTATGTGCCTGTGGTTCTGTCAGTGTGATCATGTGATGTATCTGACCCCAGGAATGTGTCAATAAAGTTTCTCCTTCCTGGGACAATGAATTCACGGTGTTCTTATTTCAATTTCCAGGAGTGTATTTCCTGACTGTCGAACAGGGATGCTTCCACGTAATTGAAACGGCCTTGTATTTGGGGTAAAGTAAGGCACCCTTGTTTCAGTACCTGTGACGACTCTGAACAGGAAGATATTGCTCCCTCGCACATACCGCATCAAATGATCGAAGCTGATTTCTGTTCTTGCACTCTACTGATTCGTTGTCACGTTTCTCAGCACCCATCTTCGACACGCCTTCAAGTAATCCCGCACATCACGATGCATGTCATGGGTCAGAGCACGGCCAATATGCAGTGTGGACGCCACACCTGACACTGTTATGGGCTTGTCCACTAACACCTTGTAATGTACTCCAGCATTTTTGTTATCATTTGTGCACATGGAGGAACATGTCTGTAGGAGTTTATGGCTGACGAGTGCATTATTACCGCATAATACCACGAACTCCCAGTGGCGGTCACATTTTCAGCACAAGCTTGTTTGCCATCGTGTAATCGAATAACCTCAGGCACGCTCATCTGCTGCTACCCTCTCTTCTACGACATCATGCGCATGCGTCAATCCTCCTCCACCGGCATCCCTACCATCGTTGGACCAGAAACGGGCATGCAGTCTTAAAGCGTTTGCTTGTTTCACCTGGTGTACCATCTTCTCTTTCAAAAACAGTAACGGAACTTAACTTTTGCTACATTCTATTCATCTATGTTCTTTCTGATCCCGAAGTGATTCTAGATATTCTGAGGAAATTAAACGTAAAATACTTCCACAAACGAAATAATGATTTATTGTGAGACCCGAGCACATTGTTGAAACTGTAACTCAAATGGTGCATGCTGTAATTAAGGTATGCATAAGTTGTAATTTTTCACTAGCTATTTTTGAAACATGAAAACATATATACTGTCTTTGATTGTTTACCTCCAAATATTATTTTAACGCATAATATTCGTTTACCGCACCCTAGGTAACAATAGTGTAATTACGTAATATAATATACATAATGGCTATTATCACTTACAAAGAATTATGGTAGAAATAAACATCTACTGACACTCCACCTGATATATTGCACATGCATCACACAACATTCTTACCCTGGAAAATGCTTTACAGACATACTTGCGATACTCATGACATTGTTTATTCACTTGGACAGGAATCACCCCGTTTTTATTTCAGATTTGGAACATATGCTTCATGGTTATCTCGTTGCTTGCCTTTCAGGAAATCCTACAAACCTGAAGAAATTATTGCTGGACGGATGCCTTGTGCTCTCAAACAACAATGAAGGCATCATTTTGATAGTGGGAAGTCCAACCCTCCAAGGGAACGCGGCCTTTTAACCACGTCATACAGAAATAGAAAAATATGATTTATCCAAAGTAAAGGATGGGACTGTTGCATCAATTTACCTGCCATCGTCCCGGATAGCCGCAATATTTGTGCAACATAGTACACTTTGCTCCGCACTTTGCGAAGAAGACTAAGGGAACGGCGTTCGTGTTCACGAACTGACACTTCAATTCGATTCGTCACTTCCTGCCAACTGATTGCAGCCACTTCCATCGCGCAGCGATCCACCGCAATGCCCAAAGGTTTGTATGTTGAAAAATGACGACATTCCCCCAGCTGTATTAAGATGTTGGTTTTATTGGCAGATAGTTTGTTGTTACAAGTCGCCCGCTTCAATTATGAATATACGAAGACCAAAGGTTTGTGGTGAGCCACCACCGATGCCCACGGAATGACACCGTGTAGAAGATCCTGCAATGACAACAGGGTACATTTACGTTCAGTAATCCGGACCCCAGAGACAGAACAAAAGTAATCGACTGTGCCCTTGAGCCAGGATATGTCACCAAAAATGTTGAAATGTGTGTGAAATCTTATGGGACTTAACTGCTAAGGTCATCAGACCCTAAGCTTACACACTACTTAACCTAAATCATCCTAAGGACAAACACACACACCCATGCCCGAGGGAGGACTCGAAACTCCGCCGGGACCAGCCGCACAGACCATGACTGCAGCGCTTCAGACCGCTAGGCTAATCCCGCGCGGTGGATTTGTCACCGATATGACGTAGCAAAATCATAACATCATCCACATACACCCCTACCACGAGGTTTCTCCTAATATCTACCAACCAACCAGCGACATAATTGATCAGCAATAATGCGAAGCAGTGTTTCTAAGGACAAGAGAAAAAGCAACATCGAGAGAGGTCTGGCCTGCAGTAAGCCCCATCATATGGGGATATGAGGAGTACGAAAGATGCGTCAATACCAGTAAAAAGATTGACCCTGAATAAAGAAAAGTGTGAAATTATTCACATGAGTACTAAATTAATCCGCTAAATTTCAATTATGCGATAAGTTGTAAGTAGGCTGTTTAGGCTCTTATATTGGTAACGCCGCCGCCACATAGCGCTCTGTATGAAAATCACTGGCTGTGCTGTGTGCAGTCTGTGGCTGGGTGGCATTGTTGTAATACTCGCAATTGTAGCGTTGGGCAGTTGGCTGTTAACAGTGCGTAGAGTTGTGCAGTTGGAGGCGGGCCGCCAGCAGTGGTGTATGTGGGGACGTGAGATGCCGGATTTTTGAGAATGGATGATCTGGAGGTGTGTCCATCAGAAACAGTACATTTGTACGAATGGATGTCATGAACTGCTATATATATTACGACTATTAAGGTAAATACATTGTTTGTTCTCTATTAAAATCTTTCATTTGCTAACTATCCCTATCAGTAGTTAGTGCCTTCCGTAGTTTGAATCCTTTATTTAGCTGGCAGTAGTGGCGCTCGCTGTATTGCAGTAGTTCGAGTAACGAAGATTTTTGTGAGGTAAGTGATTTGAGAAAGGTATAGGTTAATGTTAGTCACGGCCATTCTTTTGTAGGGATTACTGAAAGCCAGATTGCGTTGCGCTTAAAAAAATATTGTGTGTTAGTTTAAACACAGTCATGTATAATTGTTCTAAGGGGACGTTTCATATGTCGACCCTTAGCCGAGCATACCTCACTGGAATCTTCTGATTTTTTTTGTAGTTTGTGTAATTAGTGTAGCTTTTGTTTATTGCTAGCGCGTAATTATAGAGTGAATGTCCTTTGTAGTTGTAGTATTCATTGTTGTACATAGTTGTGGCATGCAAGTAGATTTGCACCAAGTATTTCGCAGCTGCGCTTGCAATTAACTAGATATTATTTTTCAATGCTATGTTAATGTGTTTTGTTATTTTGCTCTTCAAATTGTGCTTTTCTGTGTTGTCGTGTGAAATATTGTGACAATAATGGCGTGTGGAAAACGTAATAGTAGGCTCCAAAGCAAACTGAGAAATGACAGTGAAGACGAAAGCAGTGTGTTAGCGCCGACGAGTAATGAATTAACTAATGCTCAAAGTAGTAATTTGGTAATTGTGCATAGGGATATGGAGCGGGCTGCAAATAATGGCGTAGACAGTGAAACAAATAGTGAACAGGAAAGCATTATCGATCGATCGGTCGGCAACAGCTTGCCTCAGGAATCCGAAATGACAGGACACAATCTTGCAATCTTGCAATTCAGGTTTTGCGTCCTCACCGTTTTCTCAGATATGTCAAGACACATTTTCTGCTTGTCAAAATGTGAATATTGCCGGTGCAAATGCAATGCCGAAAAGCATGGAGGAACAGATTCCAGACACTAATACATTATTATTGCAATTAATGCAACAAATGAAACAAAATCAGGGACAAACACAGCAAAAGTTTCAAAAGTTAGACACAATGGAACAAACTCTTCGGAAGTTAGACACCACGCTTGAACAAACACGTGAATATTTAACTAATGAGTTACATAACATTGTATCAAAATGTCAAAAAGTCTGTAATGACGTAAAAACACAAATTTGTGAGCATTTTCAGCCTATTTTTTCGCGGCATGAAAATGCATTACAGAATCACGAAGCAGCCATAAAACAACTGCAAACTATTGTTCATGAAAATCATGACACCTTGCAAGCTAAAACTACCGATTCGGTTACGCAACTTGCAAAAACTCAGGAAAACTTAAAGGACACAGTAGATACGATTTCAACACAAATGGACACTCTGAAACTTGGTTCAGAAAAACACACAGATGAAATAATTTCACTATCGGAGAAAGTAGCCGAACTTTGAGATCAGTTCACTAACTTATCTACAAAGGTAGATGATAATCTGAATGACATAAAACGGGTAGTCTTTAATGACACAGAAGAGTGCGAACAAATTAGGAAATTCAAACAAAATCAGACTCAAATTGATACGCAACACCAAAGAGAAATCCGGGAAGTACAAGATCAGCTGACACAGGTAATTCAAAAATTACATATTTCAGAGGACACTCGCGCTCCAACACGGGAAGAGGGACTTAGAAATACGGAAAAGCCACAAAATAATAACACAGGGCATTTCGGAAATTATAAAAGCAATTGGCAAGGTGCACCGAATTTTGAGATGGAACCGCCGAAACGAAGTAATAATGAGCGATGTGCGACTCGCCGACACAATGATTTTGACTATAAGCTCTTCTTTACTACACGTAAATTCAAAACATTTAAGAATTCTGGCAACGACATTCATCCACGAGCATGGCTTCATCAATTCTCTCATTGTTTTCCTCCCAACTGGTCATTAGAGCACAAATTAGAATTTGTGTGTGGCTATTTAGAGAATGAACCAGCTGTAAGAATGCGATCGGTCATTCACGATTGCCACAGTGAAGGAGAATTTTATCATGCCCTCCTCTCAGCATATTGGTCTCAAGCTAGACAAGACCGAGTAAAACATAGCATCATAATGATCAAACATTTCGAACAATCTGAATTTTGTCTTGTGAAATATTTTGAAGACATGTAGCACAGGAATCAGTATCTGTCAAACCCATACAGCCCCTCAGAACTCATCCGCATTTGCTTAATCTAATTACCTGAACATTTACGACATATTATTTTGGCAGGACGCTGCAAAGATGACATCGAAACTTTTCAGGGACTCTTACAAGAATTAAAATCGCGGAACGCGAAAACAGGAACACAACAGTTACAGGTCACATCCGTCGCAATTCCGCGATGAAAGAAATAATAACTGTAATAACTGGACACAACAAGGCTAATCTCACAACACAAATCGTGACCAAAACAGACACCACCCTTATGACAACCGTTGGCAGAATAATAGTTACAGAGAAAGATCGCACTTCTGTAGTAATGAATTTGACAGAGGTAACCATAGAAACAGACAATATGGGAACCAAAATAATTATTATCAAGGGAGACAGAATAACTTTAGACGCAACGGTCCAGCGCGCAGTTACGATTCAGGGAGAAATTCTCCACCACGTGACTGACAAGAAAGAAACTATGGAATCTACCGACATGACGACAGACGATATGATCGTAACGACAGACCGGAATTGCATCAGAACTGGCGGGATTTAAACAGGGCAGAGCCCTCTCGACAAGGTGAATTTGTAGAAGTTAGGTCTCCTAATCCCAATAACGACGCGCGCCAACAAAGAGACAGAAAATGACTCGCACCACAGGCAGCCACGTACGCTGGCTGGCGCAGAGAAAAATAACATAGAGGCTAACCTTGAGAAAAATTCCAGTATTCTTTACCGATGTGTACCGCATGATAGTTGCATTGAAGTTGATATTCTGCATACTGAGGAAGAATAAAGGTTTACACCACATTTCACATGTAAAGCCATTTATTGAGAGATGATCTGCTTTGTAACTTAGTCTTCGGCATAAAACTTTTCACTTCACTCTACTAGTACAATTTGTCACACTGAGAATCTGTTAACATGCAACATAGTTTTAAAGTTAACTATCCAGCCAAGAACCAAGCGAACTTATTTAAACATAAATTACGAATGCATTGTTATAGTGAACAGACGACACAGTGTTGTTATTTGTACATTCTTGCTTGTTAGTTGCATGATTACATAACGACTATCAGGCTTACATACTTATACATATAACAGTACTGCTAATGAGATTTTACTGCAACATTTTGGTTTACTTGAAAATAAATTATGGATTTAAAGTGCTTTCTGAGAGATACCAAATGACACAGAGGTTAGTTTATTTGACAGTTACACGATTATATCACGATGCTACTAATGTGTGACACAATTTACATTGTTGGTTATGCAGTGTATCTGTTTTATATCTGCACAGTTTTTCTGTATTATTCTGGAAAGTAAAACATGTTTTAGTAGTAACTTCTGTGGTATAGCTACAATGAGACAGCCTTTTTTGTAGCACAACAATACGTTACATTATAGTGCTTTCTTGATCATGGTAAGGTACGTAATAACTACGATATCTATACGCAAAGCATTTCACTTTCGTTTATGATGAGGTGAGTACACTGAGAACTTTGCTTACAGAGGACGATAACTATGACACTTCCACAGAATTATCTTACAGCAATACGCACATTTAGCGCTACAGGACACGCATTTGAGTGATTAATTTTGTACTTAAACCATTTATTTTTCAAGATTTTTCAATTACAAAGAAAGGTTTCCGTGATACATTTCATTCCATTGCTGTAATCTGTAACACCTAAGGGTATAATTACATTAATCCTCAGGGGGGTACATGCTTACTTTTGTGTATCATGTGTTTGACAAGCACAAGGAGCCATAGCTAATATGGTATTTGCTTACATAACTTTACACATCGGTACCATATTTCTCTAACACACAATTACACAGCTTGAAAGGTCTCTGTTGGATTCCTTTCATGTTTAATTTCTTAAATCTGTTGCCATTTATGGAATAAATTCCTCTTCTAAATGTACTGTGGCGTTTTTGACTATCTGGGAGGAGACTGAGCAGTGGAACGTGTTACTTTTACAAATAAACAAGAACGATCTGTCACACTACTACACTTTAAAGCACAGTTTATATGTAATTCTTATATGTAATTCATGTCACACAGTCTCATACGGAACCTACATCCGCTTTCTTTTATATACTGTATATGATAAGATACTGTCATCCCCCTTCCCTTTTGTGTGAGAGGATGAATGAGCATATGTATTTCTAGTTGCATGCTTGAGGGTAGCAGACAAGGCTGTCTGCTAGAGAACAGTAGGACCAACGTCGGAACAGGTAGCTACGCTTCCTAAAAGCAAAGAGGTTTCTATCCTTAGTATGGTCCTGTCCGTCCGTTGTCATGTTGGTATAGGAAGCTGCCCCTCTGGCCACTTCCGTTGGTCTTTGTGAGCCTCCCTCAGGAAGCACGCTCGGGAGTAGGGCAGTTGCAGGGTGGCCATGGCGAGCGTCTGAAGTGGTAAGATCTCCGGCTAAGCGCGTGTCTGTTAAGTCCGTAGGACAATGGATTTCTTAAGTTCAGCCTAACTGAAAATTTAATCACTTTTATTTCGGGTTTAGGTCTAAAATATCCGATGTTATCTTAATTGCAGCGCAGTGTAATTATCGTGTGAAGTTCAGATTATTTTTCGGTAGTTGCTTTGTTACTACTTTGTGAGTAAAGTGGAACCACGTGTTGATCAGTAACTCTAACTAAGTTCATCAATCTTAAATCCGAATGTGCGTGAGATTATAACGTCTCGTCTTGAGAATATTTTTTTAATATAGCAACTTTTCTTTATGCTTTTCTTTATGTTCAACCCAAGTGGGGTGTACTTTGCGAGACCAGTACCACATGCTTATATAACTGTTTGACCCATCAGGTTAATAGTAAGACGTTAGTAACCAGTTCAAGGTTTTTCTTTTGTCAATTGCTTTTCGATCTAATGTATTTTAATTATCAAAATTATTGTGGAGTTGTACGCTTTGTGTAAACCAAGTTGACCACGTGAAGCATGTGGTGTAATCATCAAAGTAGCCCTCAGCTATTCTTTTTGCGAAGACTTCACAAAGAGTTAATATGAATTTAGTATACCAGTGTGTGGTAATTACATGACGGACAGGATTGTGGTATGAACGTAATTTCTTTGGGTAAAAACTGAATCTGTTGGTTGTGGTTAATTTCTTCTTGCTTATGTTTCAATGTTCTTCGTGTGTTATTTTATGAATGCAGTGTTGTATCCAGTCTCCCAATCTTGGGTCCATATTTTATGTGTTCCATAAAATTACAATCTCACTTTTTTTTTTAATCGTAAATAAGGCACCAGCTCAGTTATAACTCACGTATAATATGCTGAAATTTCAATGAACAATCTTAAAATAAATTTCGAAATATAAACTGATTTCTTTCCTTTTATTTAAATTCTCCTTTATATATATATATATATATTACCGGTTTTGTATGACTATTAAATATTATCATTAATGTTAGTCTGCTTGGTAAACCTAGACTGAATATCTGATGAAACAGTTGCCCAGTAATCTACGGTTAACGTCCCCAGACAGATCACGGCTTTTAACCCACTTTCATTGTCAATTAGCACCGATTTCAGTATACCAAAATTAAAGTAACAATATTACAAGCTATCTGATCATTTAACTGAGAGAGACAAACTTTTTTTTTACTATGTCAGTGACAGATGTTTACGCAATTACACAGTTGGATAACTTCACACTTATGAAATTGTATTTTGTCTGTACTTTGTGAACTGTTCATATTACTTTCGGAACCACTGTGATACTATGAGAGCTTTGAATGATGTATTTGGTATGGGATCATGATTTTTAAAGTACGTTTGAGGTAGATGACACTATTGAAATGAGCAGAGAATTTTTTTTAGGCCACACACCGTCTGGTGGCTTGCGGAGTATGGATGTAGGTGTAGATGTTGAAACTATTGGAGGAAGCTACGACGATTTTGATAGTTGGCTGAGGTTTTATGATGTTATGATGACGATGTGTATTACGTTGTTGCGGTATGTTTATGATCAATAAGCTGATGCTATATGAGGAATTTGATTATGCTACGTATTTATTATGATGAAATATTGAAGAAGTGTCGTTGAATATGTATACGTATAATAAGGTAAGGAACAATGAGTAGTGGTTAGGGACTCTGATTTGTGGAAAAGGATGTTGGGAACCAAGAATCGTACTTTCAGAATTATGAAATGTATGTATATGCGTAAATGTATCACAATGATGACGAAAATTTTTTGGGACACTGTTATATTTATAGGATTTTGTTTCTACAGATTTTTAATGCAAATTCTCGACCTGTGAAATTTTTTATATGAGACTGTCATTGTAGTGCAAACTGATGTCGTAAATATTTCGGTGAGAAAGTTAAGTGACCACCATCATGTAATGTGTCTTGGGAACCCAGCTGAGCGACAGTTGCCTCGAAAAAAGCCATTAGTGTGTGCCTTTCAGAGGCACAGTTCAAAAGAAAAAAAAAAAGAGGCCATTATCCTTCTTTGTAGAAAGCATCGCAAATACGACACGCTCAAACTTGAAAACATATGATTACACTTTGGAGCTCTTAATTTATGATATTTACTAAAATGCCTAATGAAATGATGAGAAACATTTTTACATCTAGTGTCTTTCTAGTTGAGAAATTGCTCAATTTGTTTAATATCTAGTTTCTAGCTGCTCTGCAGCATTGGTTAAAATAAAATTTTATAGATGTACTAATATAAATATTTTATGCCTACAGACCCAGTAAAGAATAACTTTATGATGTACTTTAAAAAAACGAAGGAGCACAAAAAGACATTTCCCTTTACAGGAATTGCATACAGAATTTTCTTTTGTAGATTAAATTGTAATGCATCACTCTAGTATTAAGATGTGACATAGGTATTAGACATGGCCATCTTTAGTGTAATATTTTTTTTCCTTGAGCTTTGTTATGTTTGGGTATAAGTTATTACATTTGCTGCTGCTGCTTGCCAGGCATAGTGCTACTAAATTTCACTTTGTATTACTCTGTTAAGCTAGTTTTACTACTGATTTATTTTTCTTGTTGCTGCACATTGGCTCATATTAGTTGTAATGTTGCATTGCTTGGTAATTTAGATTTATTGCATTCTGCTTTGCCAAATTCCATTTTTTGTCATTGCTGTTTGTGTTAATTGTTTTGTGCTGCTGTATTGCCTCGTTCCTTAGTTTAGCATCTGAGCTCAGTAGATTTAAGTTCGCTTAAGATGGTGTACGCTATATAAGAGAACGAGTTGTGATGAATGGAAAGAAATGCATTGAGAAGCTATAAGAAAATGGTTTGGCAAAAAAAATAGTGTACAGTGGAGAAAAACTATTTTTGATAGAGGATGTGAACAGAATACAGAAAGCAGGCTTAGATATGACTTTTTGGGAATAATGATGAACGAAGGGAGATCTCCATGCAAAATACTGCAGTAAAACAAACCCTGTCCTTTCCTCTTGTCTTATCCCTCTATGTGTTTGTGTAACCTTGTGTATTTGTGTTTTTCCTGTCAGTATGTGTTTAGCTGATGTTGTTATGTTGTAGAATTTTTCTAATACTATGTTATTTATTTTGTAAAGATGTTTAGACATTATTTGTTCTGTTTTGTTTTAATGCTCATGTGTGAAGTTGATGTTTCGAAAGTTATTCTGATCTTTTATGTATGTACTTATGTCATAATTACTGTAAAACTGATGTATATGTTATTTCTATTCTTTTGTCTGCTCTGTGATGACCTACCTACCAATATTCTTCAAAACTTCGACTGACTCTGCTGTGGGTTGGCTCTGTTGTGGCCCGTTACCTGTCTGCATGTCGAGAGTCAGCACTGTCTTTCCGTTGGAAGGACAACACTACTTCTTCAAGACTGCATGGAAATCCACTAGTTCCGTCTGCATTTACTTTTACCGCTCAGATTTTGGGAAAAAAGCACTGGAATTTTACTGTGATGAATGATCAGGACTGTCTTTATGGGACTGTGAGAAAATTTTAGCTTTTGACCAACATTGTATCAATAAGTGTGTGCATTTGATATCTTTGTTATTGTAATTATGAAAAATTTTATCAAATCATTATTGGCCACTGCCCAAAACAATTTGTAAAATTTTTTGTGGGGAGCATGGGGGCTATGTAAGTAGGCTGTTTAGTCTCTTATACTGGTAACGCCGCCGCCACATAGCACTCTGTATGAAAATCACTGGCTGTGCTGTGTCCAGTCTGTGGCTGGGTGGCATTGTTGTAATACTCGCAATTGTAGCGTTGGGAAGTTGGCTGTTAACAGCGCGTAGCGTTGTGCAGTTGGAGGCGGGCCGCCAGGAGTGGTGGATGTGGGGACGTGAGATGGCGGATTTTTGAGAATGGATAATCTGGAGGTGTGTCCATCAGAAACAGTGTATTTGTACGAATGGATGTCATGAACTGCTATATATATTATGACTATTAAGGTAAATACATTGTTTGTTCTCTATCAAAATCTTTCATTTGCTATCAGTAGTTAGTGCCTTCAGTAGTTTGAATCTTTTATTTAGCTGGCAGTAGTGGCGCTCGCTGTATTGCCGTAGTTCGAGTAACGAAGATTTTTGTGAGGTAAGTGATTTGTGAAAGGTATAGGTTATTGTTAGTCAGGGCCATTATTTTGTAGGGATTTTTGAAAGTCAGATTGCGTTGCGCTAAAAATACTGTGTGTCAGTTTAAGCACAGTCATGTATAATTTTTCTAAGGGGACGTTTCAAAGTCACACAAATCAGAAGGCTGTAAATGTCACAAAAATGAGAACGCTGTAAGTTCAACTCGATACTTAGGGATTACAATTATAAATACCTTAAATAGGAACGATAACATAGATAATGTTATGGGTAAAGAAAACCAAAGACTGCTATTCATGGGCAAAACACTTAGAAAGTGCAGCATCTCTACTAAAAAGACTGCTTACATCACGCTTGTCCACGCTATTCTCGAGTATCCATTTCAGATGGGACTGACGGATGACATCGAAAACGTACAAAGGACAGCTCGTTTTGTATTATCGTGAAGTGGGGGAGATAATGCCACAGACGGGATACGTGAATTGGAGTGGCAATCATTACAACAAAGGCGTTTTTCGTTGCGATGTGATGTTCTCATGAAATTTCAATCACCAGTTTTCTCCTCCGACTGCGAAAACAATCTGTTCGCACCCACCTACATAGGGAGAAATGATCATCACGATGAAATAAGAGAAATAAGGGCTCGCACACGAAAGTTTAAGTGCTCTTTTTTCCAGGGCGCCGTTCATGAGTGGAACGGTAGAGAGAAAGCTTGAAGGTGGTTCATTGAACCCTCTGCCAGGCACTTTATTGTGAATAGCAGAATAATCACGTAGATGTGGAGGTAGATAATACCTGACATGCAGTATGACTGAGACGGGTCGCCTAGAAGACCTGCATGAAGAAACAGTGTCGATCCGCTCAAAAGGCTTATTAAAATCAACTGCAGAGAGAGAATTCGCTGCGGCCACGGAGACAACGTCGCGTCATTGGGCTACAGAAGTCAGTATAGTGCGACCAGGCAAACAACTTTGGTGGACAGCAAGAATTTTCTCTAGTAGTATCGAGAAACAGCTATTAACTGCCCGGGCCACAGTTTCGTAATCGAAATTAAGTAGTGTGACCGGGCGGTATTTATTAATGTCTGGACGTCCGGCTGTCTTCGGAATTACAACGATGTTACCAGCCTTGAAGGAGTAAGGAACCAGCCCCTTCCCCCTCCTCCTGGATCACTTCATTCACCAGTGACGTAATGGTACCAACCGCAAGACGCCAAAACTGTACAAAAAATTCCTTACGAGTACCATCGAGCCGCGGTGATTTTTGCGATGGTGAATAAACAATAATGCGATATATGCTATCGGAAGTAAAGTCACTTAGATAGTCATCACTTAATGCGGGAGTAACCAGGCAATCCAGGAGAGGAGTAAATCCATCAGGGACAATCGCATCAGTAGCATGAACATCATAAAGGTCGGTAAAGTAATTATAGATCGCTCTGAAAATGTCAAGTTGGGATGTCAGTATGTGACGATCGGTGTGACTGAGGGACGTGTTCCGTGCTCATTTTCGAGAGGGTGATACAAAAAGTTCAGTTCAGCTCATAGGAAGAAGCGGTATTTTGAACGCACCATGATTTCTTTCACTTGTTGCCTCTTTAACTGAAGAAGCTTTGCCTTAACGTGACGGACATTCATAGTCGACACGGGAGTTTGTCTGGCATCGGTATAAAGTTGACACAAGACGGAATAATAAAATTCCTGGGTCCGACGGGGATCCCTCGCCCTCTCAGCGCCGTAAAGCATTAACGCTGGCCGGAGCAAAGGTTTGGCGGGCCCTGGCCAATATTCGATCAGAGAAGGGTAACGGTCCTGCGAACGCAAGCTCTCGAATGATAATCTCGACAGATGGATACTTTAACAGGGACATGTTCAGCATCCAGTGAAGCGATAGAATTTTACTGTTTGCGGCACATGATCTAAATTTGCAGTTATGGCCTAGTGATCAATGTTGCGGCTGTGCGGAAAGACGTCTCCCCGTATGGGGCAACGTGGGTGGGAACTGCGAGATTTAACTCTTCCACAGATGGGGGACGCGGCTTCTCGGAATCAACGGAAACGAGTAAATGACGATATGTCCTTTAACGTCACCATATGTTTCACTGGCACACTTTGGTCGACCTGGTTCTGATCAGCAGTGGTTTGTGGCATCAGTTCTCTATCCGGGGACGTTGAAGAAGGGTGGAGGCGGCCTTGCCTGCGGCTATCGACCGTACGGGGTGCAGTCGTCTGCAAGTAGTTGCTCACGTCGGTACCAATGATGCTTGGGTTCTGAGGCGATCCTCAGTTCGTACGGGCGGCTAGGAAATTTGGTGAAGGCCGCTGGCCTCGCATGCGGGCTGCAAGCAGAGCTCTCTATTTGCAGAATCGTTCCCAGAGTGGATCGGGGTCATTTCGTTTGGAGCCGATTGGAGGGTCTCACCCAGAGGCTTCGTCGACTCTGTGACGGTCTTGGCTGCAGATTTCGAGACTTGCGCTATTGGGTGGGGAATTGTAGGACGCCCCTTGAAAGGTCAGGGGTGCATTACATAAAGGAAGCGGCTACTTGGGTAGCAGAGTACTTGTGGCGTGCACATGGTTTTTTTAGGCTAGGCAGTAGTATGAGATGTCCTGATGAACACTCACCAGTCGACGTGCAGGCAGGGAAATCAGGACGCTCTCAGTATAAAGACACTTTAGCCATCAAGATATTAACAGTAAATTTTCAGAGTGTTCGGAATAAAGTTCCTGAATTTACTGCCCTCCAGGAGGCGTGTGCCGCGCAAATTATTCTCAGGACTGAGACCTGGCTGAAACCTGAGATAGGAAGTTCTGAAATATTTAGTGAGGGTTGGAACGTGTATCGGAAAGACAGATTAGACACCGTAGAAGGTGGTGTCTTCATTGCAGTTGACAAAAATATTGTGTCTACTGAGGTCGAAGTAGAGTGTGATTTGAAGTTATCTAGACACGTTTAACAGAGCTAGGGGAAATAAGGTTAATTGTTGGGTGTTATTATCGGCTACCAGGTTCCACCGTGACAGTTCTAGAATCATTCAAAGGGAGTCTACATTCTGTATCGCAGAAGTACCCGGACCATGCTATATTAGTCGGAAGCGACTTCAACCTACCTAGTATATACTGGGATGTCTATGGATTCATTACAGGTGGTACAGACAAGCCGTCGTGTGAATCACATTTATACACATTATCCGAAAACTGTCTTGATCAGCTAAATCGACAGCCAACGCGTAATGGAAATATTTTAGATCTGGCAGCCACGAACAGACCAGACCTCATCGACGGTGTCAGTGTTGAGACTGGGATTAGTGATCATGATGTTGTCATTACGACTATGCTTACGAAAGTTAAAAAGTCGGTCAAAGGGCTAGGAGAGTATTCTTGCTAGAAAAAAGCAGATAAGCAGTTGTTAGCATCCCACTTAGTAAATGAATCGACTTCATTTACTTCCGGTACGATGGACGTGGGAGAATTATGGGCAAATTTTAAACACGTTGTAAATCACGCATTGGACAAGTATGTGCCGAAAAAGTGGATTACGGACGGAAAAGACCCACCGTGGTTTAACAGCGCAATTCGGAGAATGCTCAGGAAGCAAAGGCAGTTGCACTCGCGGTACAAGAAAGATCGGGAGAATGAGGACAGGCAAAAGTTAGTAGAGATTCGTTCTGCTGTAAAAAGAGCGATGCGCGAAGCATTCAACCGCTACCACCGTCATACCTTAGCAAAAGATTTTGCTCAAAACCCAAGGAAATTCTGGTCTTACGTAAAATCGGTAATCGGGGCAAAGGCTTCCATCCAGTCACTCTCTGATCAGTCTGGCCTGGCAACGGAAGACAGCAAAACGAAAGCTAAAATTTTAAATTTAACATTTGAGAAATCTTTCACGCAGGAGGATCGACCAAACATACCACCGTTTGAGTCTCGTACAGATTCCCGTATGGAGGACATAGTGATAGACATCCCTGGGGTTGTGAAGCAGCTGAATGGGTTGAAAATAAATAAATTGCCAGGTCCTGATGGGATTCCATTCCGGTTTTACAGGGAGTACTCTACTGCATTGGCTCCTTACTTAACTTGCATTTATCGCGAATCTCTTGCCCAACGTAAAGTCCCGAGCGACTGGAAAAAAGCGCAGGTGACGCCAGTATATAAGAAGGGTAGAAGGACGAATCCTCAAAATTAAAGACCAATATCCTTAACATTGGTTTGTTGCAGTATTCTCGAACATACTCTCAGTTCGAATATAATGAATTTCCTTGAGACAGAGAAGTTGCTGTCCATGCATCAGCACGGCTTTAGAAAGCATCGCCCCTGCGAAACGCAACTCGCCCTTTTATCACACGATGTCTTGCGAACCATGGATGAAGGGTATCAGACGGGTGCCATATTCCTTGACTTCCGGAAAGCGTTTGACTCGGTGCCAACTGCAGACTCCTAACTAAGGTACGAGATATGGGATTGGTTCCCAAGTATGTGATTGGGTCGAAGACTTCTTGAATAATAGAACTAAGTATGTTGTCCTCGATGATGAGTGTTCATCGGATGTGAGGGTATCACCTGGAGTGCCCCAGGGAAGTGTGGCAGGTCCGCAGTTGTTTTATGTCTACATAAATGATCTTTTGCATAGGGTGGATAGCAATGTGCGGCTGTTTGCTGATGATGCTGTGGTGTACGGGAAGGTGTCGTAGAGTGACTGTAGGAGGATACAAGATGACTTCGACAGAATTTGTGATTGGTGTAAAGAACTGTAGCTAACCTTAAATATAGATAAATGTAAATCAATGCAGATGAATAGGAAAAAGACTCCTGTAATGTTTGAATACTCCATTAGTAGTATGATTCTATCCATACCGGATCAGAGGCCGTAGTTGACAATTTCAATGCAATGTTCGTAAAAATAAAAAGCAGGCAAGATACTAAATTAGAGAGATTACGACAACAGTACAGTAATGGTAGAATAGAGTGAACGCAACAAGTAGATAGCTTCCAGTTTTACCCCAGGGTTGTTAACGAAACTGATATCGTTTTCAACGAAGACGAGCTAAATTTACTTAATAAGGGGCTAAACTTTAATGTACAACCGGCTTTAAATAAAAGAGTAATGAAAGATTTGGTTGTGGTGACAAAAATCGCAGCAGATGTTGCTAAACTAAATACAGATGAAAAAGGGCATGTGAGGCATAAATTAGCAAAAGCAATAAAAGCTGAAGAAAATAAAATTTGAATAATGCTTTCACTCATAGTAAAGATTACAAAACTGTTACTCCTATTAACGAAAAGCTTGATTCAAATAAGGCAATCGTCACCAAAGCAGACAAATCAAATTCTATTGTTATCGTTAGTGAAGAGCAGTACATTAATAAAACATTGCAGTTGTTTTCGGAAAACGATGTTACAGAAATCGGCATGGATTTAACAAAAAACGTACAAGCCGAGTTAAAAAAGCTATTGAAGAGGACTTTCTTCCTCTTCACAGAAAAAGAAAAAAATACGCTGCTCCGTCATGAATCCGAAAGCTCCGCGAGTTAGATCCCAGTTTAAGGTATATAGGGAAAATTGTCCTGCTAGAGTAATTGTGAATTCTAGAAACAGTCCTTTATGCAAAATCACTAAAATGCTCGATAAAATTTTAAAAGCATCTTTCGTGTTAGAGGATAAGTTCTCAGTCACTAATAATTCAGTTTTGATAAATGAAATTAAGGATAAGCCTATCGCTGACACGGCCCGCCTAGTGCCTCTAGAGATTAAAAACCTTTATGCGAACGTGCTGGTAAATGAGGCCGTTAGGGTCATCAAAGAAACTTTGCTTAGTACAAAACACTGTCTCAGCAAGAAATAGTCCAGTTCATCGAACTGTAGAATTCGTTCTGAAATATAATTATTTTTCTTTTAACAATAAATTTTATACGCAAAAAGATGGAGTGGCTGTGGGTTCCAGTATATCTGGAACCATAGCAGACATCTTTATAAATCATTTGGAAAAAAAGACTCCTCGTTAACCCGCAACATCCCGTGGATAAAATTGTATATTACAAACGCTATGTAGATGATACGCTGCTTCTTATTGATGGAGAAGAAAAAGAAGTTGTAGGAATAGTAAATAAATTTAACGAGTTACACGGTAAAATTAAATTCACTGTGGAAGAAGAGAAAAATGGTGAACTGCAATTTCTCGAGCTAAGTATTAGGAAACAAAATGGTAGGCATGCTTTTAAAATATTTAGGAAACCAACCACATCTGATGTGTTGATACAAAATAATTCCTGCCATCCTAATAGCCAGCAACTTTCTGCTTTTAGATCTTTGATAGATAGAACCTTTAGAGTCCCTATGAATGAAGAAGACAGAATGACTGAGCTGAACATCGTGAAACAACTAGCAAGAGCTAACGGATATCACCAAAACGTTGTCAATAAATAAATACGACAGAAAAAGCGCGCGAATGCAAGGAAGAATACTGCAAATAATATTACGAGAGTCACATCACCATACTTCGGTGATATTTCGCAAAAAGTGGCTAACATTTTCAAACGTTTTTAAATTGATACCGCTTTTCAGACCAATAATGGGCTGCGATTTAAACTAAGAAATAATTTACAGCAGGAAAGCAATAAATATGAGAGAGCTGGGGTCTCTAAAATTCAGTGTAACACGTGCAAGGCAAGCTATGTAAGCCAAACTGGTAGGTCCTTTAAAGTACGTTACAAAGAACATAGCGATGCTTTCCGGCTTAATAATTTCGAAAAGTCAGCTGTAGCCACGCATATTTGGGAAACGGGACACCCCATGTTGGGAATAGATCAGGATGTCTTATTTCACATAGACAGGAGAAAGGCAAAAAGCTGGATCTACTAGAACAACTGGAAATTACGATACATAGCGTGGATAATCAGAACACACTGAATGAACAGCTAAATGGTGATACAAATAACTTTTTCAAACGTTTCACTGGTTTCTTTTAGTAACTACATTTTTAGCAATTGGCAGGATACCATCATTTCATGAGGTCCTTGGAACATGTATACGTTATCTGTTTGTATGGACATCTCTGTGACTTCCTTGTTTACTTGCGCATGAGCTCACTTTCGTTTCAGTGTCGTGTTTGGCTGCGTGGTGTGTGGTATCAACGAAGACGCACGGGCGGTTTACGAAGATAGAGGAGAGAGCCATGTGGTAGATGTTGAACACCATAGCCGGCGCCATTTTAGAATTTTTTAAATATTTTGACGACTGTGCAGAGACGCACCTTGGAAGAGACGGCTGCAACAAGGGAAGTAGCCACGATGTTTTAATTTTATTATCAATTTTATTGTGCCTGGTGCATGTTCCATTTTAGCGAGTTATAACAGGTTCTTTTACTTTTTATTATTGTGATGATGGTAGCTTGATTTCCGAAACGCGTCAATTTTTATTGTTTTAAGCTATAAACAAGTGGTTGAGCCGATATATTTTTTAACATTTCCATTACTAGTGTAGCGCTTGACACAGTCACGTCGATTAAATATTTGGGCGTAACATTGCAGGGAGATATGAAGTGGGACAAGCATGTAATTGCAGTTGTGGGGAAGGCGGATAATCGTCTTCGGTTCATTGGTTGATTTTTGGGAAGATGTGGTTCATCTGTAAACGAGACCGCATAAAACACTAATGCGACCTATTCTTGAGTATTGCTCTAGCGTTTGGGATCCCTATCAGGTCGGTTTGAGGGGGGACATAGATGCAATTCAGAGGCGGGATGCTAGATTTGTTACTGGTAGGTTTGATCATCACGCGAGTGTTACGGAAATGCTTCAGGAACTCGGGTGGGAGTCTTCGGAGGAAAGGAGGCGTTCTTTTCGTGAATCGCTACTGAGGACATTTAAAGAACCAGCATTTGAGGCTGACTGCAGTACAATTTTACTGCCGCCAACTTACATTTCGCGGAAAGACCGAAAACATAAGATAAGAGAGATTAGGGCTCGTACAGAGGCATATAGGCAGCCTTTTTTCCCTTGTACTGTTTGGTAGTGGAACAGGGAGAGAAGAAGCTAGTTGTGGTGGTTAGAGACTCAGGGATGTCTGGCAACTCCTCAGATAATGTACGGAGCTCCGGAACAGGTCTATTCTCATGTGGATCAGAAGAGGCGGTTTCAGTCTCGGGAGTCTGGTCGGAGGTAGTGCTGGAAGGTTTCGAATCTTGAACAGCAGCTTACGTGTTAGCATCCGTTGTAAACTCAGGAAGGGGAGAGAGCACCTCCATCGAAATCTTTTCGGTACAGCGCAGAAGCGAAGAGGAATCGTATGACTCCTGATCATACTGCGACCGTCTACGATTGTTTTGTAGTGGAGGTGGTGACGGCACAGATGCTATAGTAGCGAAGTCCCTAGGCAGGTTATCAGCGGAAATGCGCTATGACCTTCACGTAATGGCTCGCCTTGCCTTTAGAAACTTGGCTGGCACAATGACTGTCACTTGGGTACCAAGATCCGCCACAGTTAGTCTCTTAAGTTGTTCACAAGTGGTTTTTAAAATAATCCACACACCTGCAATCCTGTTTCACCACCACGTCCATGGATTGAATCCTATTACAATCTTTTGAACGATGTTGTGCAGACCAGTGTTCCCGCCGTATATTCCGTATATCCTCAACCGGAAACAGTATGGTCTTGAGGAAACTGTCAACAACTCTGGACGGAAGGTTAGAAAACCTAAAATTTGTGCATTCTTCCACTCCTTTCGCCAGAATAACCATGTTATTAGAGACTTGATGTGAATACCGCAAATTGGGCCTGTCAACCTGATGCGGGTCAAGAAACCTGCCATAAAATATATACTTTTCAGAATATGAGATAACCTGTGAACCTGTCCTGAAGTGACCTTGATCGTATCTACAAGCCAATCAAGAACTTTCAACGAACTAGACTTCACATGACGCATGGACTGCAAAAAACTAAGACTTTCAGCACCTGTGTGTGGAATGTTCATGGAACCATGGACGACATCACGGCGCAACACAACGCCGCTTCAAAATCGAATCACAAACACGAGACGCCGAGTTTATTTTTCTTTTTTTTCCTTTATTGAGATTCGATTCCCCCCGAAGAGGGCGGGCTGCCAGCAGATTAGTACGCCGCTCCCCAGCCTACAGTTTCTTTTTTTTTTTAATGACGATAATAAATAATGAAAGGAGGCGATAAAATCGGTGACTTAAATGGTAAAATGGCTGAAAATTGTGGAACTTAAAACGTAAGACAAATGGTTGGCGATGGTAATAAAATACACAGGAAGCAGATAGGTAAAATAATAGACAGACAATTAAAAAACACGACGACAGTCTGGTTTCTGTTTGCAAGAGATATAAAAATCACACCCAGTGACAGCATGATTTCTGTTCACAACACTTTGGAAGAGACGCACAACACTGAACACTCACTTAAAACACTACTCTAAAAAGTTGGCACAAATAAAACACACCGCAGCTGAGGGCAGATGGGGGAACCTGGACAGATGATGGGAAATAAAAGGGGGAAGGAGAGGAAAAACGAAGTGGGGGCGGGGGGGGGGGGAAGGAGCTGACGGAGGATTAGGACTCATAAGAGGCGGAGGGGTGGGTGGGTAGACGTGAGAGGGAGTGGGGAAAGGCACAGGAGGGGAATGCTAAACGACTAGGAGGGGGGGGGGGAGTGAGAAGGGAGGCAGAGAGATGGTAGGTGGGGAAAAAACAGGATGGAAGGGGGGGGGGGAGAGGGAGCCCGGGGAAAGGAGAGAGGAAAGGATGGGGAGGATCAGATTTGATAGGAGGGGTAAATGGAGGGAGAGATGGCATCACCCGGGTGGGTGAGTTAATGTTAATTGTAATTTAATTTATTCAAAGAAATGCCCCAATAACAATTTTTTATAATATAAAGCAACTCTTTTAAAGAAAAGCATTCATTTCAATTTAAAGAATATTTCAAATGCACGATCATTCCTTCCAATAAAAAAAAAAAAAAAAAATACGCCAGCATTGCATGAAGCTGTGTCAAAAAATTCCAACATAAGAGCAGATATAATTGCGGTTTTTATTGAGGTAAGAATTTTAGCTTTTTTATTCAGAATACAGGGCCGAAGGGCAGCGCTGCTGTCTTCAAAAAATTTATCAGGTTACTAAACTTTTTTTATTATTTTGCTGTTTAGGAATTTTTCTGTTCCGAACTTGACATTAAATGAGAAAAGAATTTTGTGGGAATATTAAGTGTGAATGCATTCTTTGCACAGAGACTATAAATGGGAGCCAATTTTATTCAGAGGTTACATTAAAATCAATTTTGTTCATAGGTTACAATATTTAAAAATTCATTTAATTGTAAGTTATTATATTTTGTGGGAAGGTTACTCATGGCTCAAAAATTCATTTAATTATTATTATCTGTGGGGCGGTTACACTTGGCGACATCCGGCCAGGATCATATTGTAAGTTTGCTGTTTATGTTTTTATGTAAGTAGGCTGTTTATGTTTTCTTTATGTAAGTTTGCTGTTTATGTTTTTTTATTGGCAACGTTACGTAGCACTCTCTATATGAAAAGTTTGAATTGTTGTCTGCCATTGTTGTCATGAACTGCTATAGCTGGATGCGAACAGCGCGTAGCGCTGGGCAGTTGGAGGTGAGCCGCCAGCAGTGGTGGACGTGGGGAGAGAGATGGCCGAGTTTTGATAATCTGTAAGACTGGATGTCAATTATGAATATTAAGGTAAATACATTGTTTGTTCTCTAATAATATCTTTCATTTGCTAACTATCCCTATCAGTAGTTAGTGCCTCCAGTAGTTTGAATCTTTTATTTAGCTGGCAGTAGTGGCACTCGCTGTATTGCAGTAGTTCGAGCAGCGAAGATTTTTGTGAGGTAAGTGATTTGTAAAAGGTATAGGTTAAAGTTAGTCAGGGCCATTGTTTTGTAGGGGTTATTGAAAGTCAGATTGCGTTGCGCTAAAAATTATTGTGTGCCAGGTTAAGCACAGTCTTGTATAATTGTTCTAAGGGGACGTTTCATATGTCGACCCTTAGCCTAGGATACCTCACTGGAATCTTCTGATTTTTTCTTGTAGTTTGTGTATTTAGTGTAGCTTTTGTTTATTGACAATCTGAATTTTCCAGTCTTGTCAAATATTTTGAAGACATGTTGCACAAGAATCAATACCTGTCAAACCCATACAGCTCCTCAGAACTCATCCGCATTTGCTTAATCAAACTGCCTGAACATTTGAGACATATTATTTTAGCAGGACGTTGCAAAGACGACATTGAAGCTTTTCAGGGACTGTTACAAGAACTGGAAATTGACACAAACAGTCGCGGGATGCGAAAACAGGAAAACAATCATTACAGGTCACATCCGTCACAATTCCGTGACGACAGAAACAATAAATGGCCACGACAAACCTATTCTTACAACGTAAATCGTGACCAAAACAGACACCACCCATATGATAACCACTGGCAGAGTAATAGTTACAGGGAAAGATCACCTTTCCGCAGTAATGACTATCACAGAGACAATCAGAGAAACAGACAATATGGGAACCAAAATAACTATTATCAAGGGAGACAGAATAACTTCAGACGCAACGGTCCAGCACGCAGTTACGACTCAGGCAGAAATTCTCCACCACGTAACAGACAAGAAAGAAACTATGTAAACTACCGACATGACGACAGGCGATATGATCGTAACGACAGACCTGAACTCCATCAGAACTGGCGAGCTTTAAACAGAGCTGGGCCCTCTGGGCAAGGCGAATTTGTGGAAGTTAGGCCTCCTAATCCCAATAACGGCGCGCGCCAACAAAGAAACAGACAATGACTCGCACCGCAGGCAGCTGCGTGCGCCGGCTGGCTCCGAGAAAAATAACATTGACGCTAACCTTGAGCAAAATTCCCGTATTCTTTACGGACGAATACCGCATGATACTTGCATTCAAGTTGAAACTCTGCGTACTGAGAAGAGCAAAGGGTAAAAGATTGCACCACATTTCTCATGTAAAACCATTTATTGACAGATAATCTGCTTTTTAACTTAGTCTTTGCAATTTTCACTTCACGCTACTTGTACAATTTGTCACACTGAGAAACTGTTAACATGCAACATTTTGGTTTGCATACGAGTGGATTCTGGATTTGAGGTGCTTTCTGTGAAATGCCAGATGACACAGTGGTTAGTTTATGTGACAGCTACACGATTTTATCACGACGCTGCTAATGCGTGACAATTTACAATGTTGCTTTTGCGGTGTATCTGTTTGATATCTGCACAGTTTTTCTGAATTCTTCTATAAAGTGAAACATGTTTTAGTGGTGACTTTTGTGCTATTGCTACAAGGAGACAGCCTTTTCCGTAGGACAACAATACGTTACAGCACAGTACTTTCCTCATCACGGCAATAAGCGTAATAACTAAGAAATCTATACGCAAAGCATTTCACTTTTGTGTATCATGAGGTAAGTACATTGACTTCTGCAGAACTTAGCTTTCGGAGGACAATAACTACGACACTTCCCAGAGATTATCTTACAGCAAGACGCATATTTAGCGCTACAGGACACGTATTTGAGTGATTAATTTTGTACTTAAAACATTTATTTTTAAAGAGTTTTGAATTACAAAGAAAGTTTTTCGTGATACATTTCATTCCATTGCTGTAATCTATAACACCTGAGGGTATAATTACAATAAACCTCAGGGGGGTACACGCCTACTTTGTGTACCATGTGTTTGGCAAGCACAAGGAGCCCTAGCTAATATGGCATTTGCTTATACAATTTAACACATCGGTACCATATTTCTCTAACACATAAATTACACAGCTATCTGATCATTTAACAGAGAAACAAACATCCTTTTACTACGTCAGTGACACATGTTTACGCAATTACAGAGTTGGATTACTTCACACTTAAGAAATTGTACTTTGTCTGTACTTTGTGAACTGTTCATATTTTTTTTGGTACCATTGTGATACTATGAGAGCTTTGAATGATGTATTTGGTATGAGATCATGATTTTTAAAGTACGTTTGAGGTAGATGACACTACTGAAATGAGCATAGAATTTTCTTTAGGTTTTGAAATCATTGGAGGAAGCTACGACGTTTTTGACATTTGACTGAGGTGTTATGATGTTATTTTTACGACGACGATGTGTATTATGCTGTTGAGGTATGTTTATGTCAATAAAATTCTTGACCTGTGAAATGTTTTTATATGAGACTGTCACTGTAGCGGAAACTACTGTCGTAAATATTTCCGTAAGAAAGTTAAGTGACCACCTGCACATAATGTGACGTGGGCACCCAGGTGTGTCAGACACCTGGAGAACAAGCCTTTTCAGACGCTCAGGTAGAAAAGAAAGCCATTAGGGTGTGCCAGAGGCACAGGTGGAAGAGAAGGACAAAGAGAGGCCTATATATCTGTTAATGACATTCCTTTGTAGAGGGCATCGCTAATGCGACACCCTCGTCACTTAAAAACATATGATTTTTGTAATGCGTTGTGAGCACACAGCTGTGTCAAACACCTGGAGAACAAGCCATTAGGGCGTGCCTTTCATCGCTAAGGCGACACCCTCGTTACTTAAAAACATATGATTACTTGCACTTTGTGCTAATTATTGAAATGCTTATGAATTGATGGGAAATATTCGTACATCTGCTCACCTGATTATGACAAGTGTATTTTTACGAGAGTTGAGAGCCATTAACTTACGAAATGAAATGTCACATGACTATTGAATGATATTTTTATGCTTTGGTTTGCGTAATTGCTTATTTCATTTGATATCTGGTTTCCAGCTGTGTTGCAGCATTGCTTTTATAAAATGAGATGCATTTGCTAATGTGAACTCTTTCTGTCAACAGATCTATTAAATGATAATTTTGTAATCCACATTCTTTAAAAAAAGGAGCACTTGGAAAGGAAAGAACAATAAGAAGGAACTAATAACAGTAACACTGATGTATATGTTTATTTCTATTCTTTTGTAAAGCCTGTATTACTACAAATGTTATCTGTATTGTTATGTTTTTAATTATGTATTTTGTACCTTTGTAATTGTATTCTCATGTTACATAATTGTAATTGACACCAGTTCATCATATTATTAACTTGTAAGCATTCATTTCACTGCACACATTCTGTTGGTCATAGTATATGGACAATATGTGAGAAGTAGGGACTGTTAGTGTTTGCACGTGTGTTACTAATTCAGCAAGGGACTGGATAACAGCATTGCTGGTTCTAAGGACAATTCCCAAAAACTTTGTGCGTGCACAAGTGGTGGTTTATGGACTTGCTATCTTCTCTGCAAGACTCTTCGATGGTGGTTGTGCACCTGCACAGTCGCAGCAGATGGCTGCTGGCCATCTCTACCAGGACTACAGTGGGTCTACACCTTTGCTGACTCACCAGTACCACAGTTTCTACAAGGACTACAGTGGGTCTACACCTTTGCTGACTCACCAGTACCACAGTTTCTACAAGGACTACAGTGGGTCTACACCTTTGCTGACTCACCAGTACCTCAGTTTCTACAAGGACTGCAGTGGGTCTGCACCTCTGGTGGCCCACCAATACCATACTCTCTACCAGGACTGCAGTTGGTCTGCTCTGTGATGACCTACCTACCAATATTCGTCAGAACTTCGAATGACTCTGCTGTGGGTTTGCTCCATTGTGGCCCATTGTGTCAACATGTCAAGAGTCAGCACTGTCTTTCCGTTGGAAGGACAACACTACTTCTTCAATACTACATGGAAATCCACTACTTCTGTGTGCAATTTCTTTTACTAATGAGAAACTGTAATTACTATTATGATGAACAATCTGGACTGTCTTTATGGACTGTGAGAAAATTTTAGCTGTTGACCAACATTGTATTAATAAGTGTGTGCATTTGATATCTTTGTGATTGTAATTATGAAAAATTTTTTCAAATCTGTATTGGCCAGTGCCCAACACCATTTGTAAAAATTTTTTGTGGGGTGCATGGGGGCTATGTAAGTTTGCTGTTTATGTTTTTATGTAAGTAGGCTGTTTATGTTTTCTTTATGTAAGTTTGCTGTTTATGTTTTTTTATTGGCAACGTTACGTAGCACTCTCTATATGAAAAGTTTGAATTGTTGTCTGCCATTGTTGTCATGAACTGCTATAGCTGGATGCGAACAGCGCGTAGCGCTGGGCAGTTGGAGGTGAGCCGCCAGCAGTGGTGGACGTGGGGAGAGAGATGGCCGAGTTTTGATAATCTGTAAGACTGGATGTCAATTATGAATATTAAGGTAAATACATTGTTTGTTCTCTAATAATATCTTTCATTTGCTAACTATCCCTATCAGTAGTTAGTGCCTCCAGTAGTTTGAATCTTTTATTTAGCTGGCAGTAGTGGCACTCGCTGTATTGCAGTAGTTCGAGCAGCGAAGATTTTTGTGAGGTAAGTGATTTGTAAAAGGTATAGGTTAAAGTTAGTCAGGGCCATTGTTTTGTAGGGGTTATTGAAAGTCAGATTGCGTTGCGCTAAAAATTATTGTGTGCCAGGTTAAGCACAGTCTTGTACAATTGTTCTAAGGGGACGTTTCATAATATTTCTTTGTGGATCTTCTGATAAGTAGTCATATATCTGCTCTTATTTACTTAAACGTAGTTGCATCTGGCGCAACGCATTTACTAATTTGTCACTCTTTCTTTCACAGATCATCGGCAATTTGTTACTCTTTGTACGTGTTTGTTGCATTTTGCATTATGCTTTTTTTCATTTGTGAATAATTTTGATTTGTGAAAAATGCCGCGAAAAACTGTTAACAGTACATCGCGATGTGCAATGAATGAAATAGCCGACTCTAATAATTTGACCGATAATACTTGCAACACTCAGTGTAATGATGATAAACACCTAATTGTGGACAATCAGTGCGTACCGACCACTAATATTGATTTTGATCCTAGTGATGAACAAATAAATTCAATTGTGTCCTCTGTTAATTTGACGACAATTGATGACGCGAGACGTTCTGTTACAATGAACGGTGCCCAGTTCGACACGCCCGATTTGCAAAATTTACGTAGCGAACAGATAATTGTTTCCAACGAAAATGAACAGTGTAATCAGAATACGACAGATTTATTTAATTCCGGTGTAGTGACCAACAGTGCACATCCGATTGGCAAACCTTTTCGAGAATAACAGAATAACCAAATGGTTACAGAAAACGTGACAATTGCAGATACACCATCAAACAATATAGAGAATAAAGTAGGTAATATTGGCTTGGATCAAATTATGGCACTATTGCTACAACAGAGTGAAAATAACAAACAATTTAGTGAAAATTTCAAACAACTTAGTGAACAGAACAAACAACTTAAGAAAGAACAAGACAACAATCACAAACAAAATAGTGATAATTTCGAACAACTTAATGAAAATAATGAAAATCTCAAACAACAACATAATGAAAAATTAGACATCAATTCCAGACAGCTTAGCGAACAGATTACAGCCGTTGCCCTGCGATGTCATGATACTAAAGAACAATTACGTGTGGAAATTGAGGCTTGTGCTAGGAAAAGTAGTGAAGAAATTAGATCTGTTGCTCAAGAATTAAGGCATATGCAAACAGCTGCAACAGAATCACTTAGAGACGAAATTAGTGCAGTCGGTAAACAATGCTCTGAAAAAACAACACAATTACGCGACGAGTTTAAATTAATGACAGCAGAACTTTCGCGCACATTGGATGAAAAAGTAGACGCGAAATTCGACCAACAGAACAGTAAAATTGACGAACATTTTAATCATCACCTGCAAAACAGTGAAACGCGTTTCCGTAAATTTATACAGGAACAGAATAAAGTAAAGCGACAAGTTATGGAAACAATTACCGCGCAGAGACAGGAAGATAAACGCAAATTGTTTACGAAAGCAAAAACATACGTAGACAACAATATTGCTACAGTATCAGACGAAATTAATACAATCAAACAGTTGAACACCGAATTGCGTGATGAAATTTCCCATCTAAAATCAAAAACAGATACACACACAGTAGACTTTCAGAGAGTGACAGAAAGAACTCGAACAATTAGAACTAACACAGAATTCCGATGTCATCAAAGCTGACGTTAAAAAATTGAACGAAACCACACGTAAAATACAAAAACAAATTAATGCTTTTGACACTAAAAACGATGATCAGGTAAAAATACTGACTGAAAAATATGATGATTTGGGCAGTCGTATTGACGTTATTGAAAGTAATAATGACAACAAATCAGGCGATACTTCACCGATTTCCTTTAATCAAACACCTGAATTCCAAAATCTACAGCAGACGATCAGTGAGACAGATTCGTCCAATAATACATTATGTAGAAAATTGTCAACTTTACAGCAAGAAGTGACGGAGATAAAAAATATTTCAGTTACTAACACGTCACAGCATACCGCACATTCCGAACATTTGTCACACTCACATAGCCAGTATCATTTAGGCAATTTACAGAGACTATGTGACTTAGAATACGAAGTGACACAGACAAATAGATTCTTATGCAATCGTGAACCTGTTCACACCTTCAGACACGACAACGTTGATTATAAGCAATTTTTAACCGTGAGAAAATTTGAGATATTTAAAAATGACAAAGCACAGGTGCACGCATTGAACTGGATACGACAATATATTTTTGTACTTTCACCAGCTTGGGCTGTAATGAAGAAACTAAAATTAGCATGGATACAGCAATTTGTTTTAGAATTTTCACCGGCATTGCCTGTAACGCAAAAGCTAAAATTTATTTGCAGTGAGTAATAGACCTCAGGGGATTCATTACACTTTAATGAATATGTGCCGTAGCGTGCACAGGGCCCCGAGCCGTAGTAGTGCTGTTTCATCTTTAGTTTTCTGCACTGCTGCCTTCTCTTCTACTATCCTTTATATCTATCAAAACAGCTCTTCAACTAAGAAACGTATAAAGAAAACCGGATATGACAAATTTTACCGAAAGTGACAATTTTCATTAGGCACTCCAGAACTACCACCGTAATTTTAATAACAGATAAAATTGTAATCATCAGTATGTGTAAAATTATCAGCTATAGCGAACGTATTTTGGCAACAGTAGAGGTTTTTCTCCGCAAACAGCAACAAAACCAACCGGTTAGCATACCAAACCAACAATGTAATGTACAAGGTCAACCAAGCTTTATGTTTCGCCGCGTGCACGTATAGCATCAGCTCCAACAAATAGTTACGCACAGCAACAAGGAAACCAGTACGTCCAGAAAACACACCATCTCAATTCATATCGTAATGCACCGTATAGGAATGCCTATCATGACAGACGTAAAAATAATGAGCACAATTTTCAGCGTACATTTAATAACAGTCGATCTTATCAGCAGCAAAAACATCAGCAACAACATATTATCATGAATGAACCAGACAGTAGGTATCATCCCGAATGTAATACGTCAGGAAGAAATAATAGAACAGTACAAATAGTGGAAATGCCACAGCATCCTCCTGAAAATAATAACACGTCAGAATTTGACTAGATACAGTACAGGTTGCATATTCCAATAACGCAAGCAATAATTTTGACACGCAGAATCTTGTTCACGAGAATGTTATTTGCAACATGCTGTGTTGAATGCACCACTTTTATCGCACCCAGATCTTAACAGAAATTTTTCCATTGCCACCGACAGTTCTAACACCGCTTTAGGCGTACACATTTTTCAGGAAATTGAAGAAGATGGTTGTACAGTAATTAAAAACATCGCTCTCGCAAGTCGCATTCTGTCACCTGCTGAACGAAATTATTCTGTTACAGAACTGGAAACAGTATTTGTTGTTTGGGCTTTTACCAGATTTAGGCATTTTCTTTATGGAAGACATACCACCGTTTATACAGACCGTAATGCGATACAATTTTTTACTTTCGGCTAAATTTACACACGACGGATTAAGTAGATGGAAACTTTATTTGTAGGAATTTAATTTTACAATTGTTCACATTCCCGGCACACAAAATATTGTGGCAGACGCACTATCTCGTTCTCTCAGCAACAATCAGCAAGACATCGCAACCAACTTCTGCAAAGCAAATTTCAGCGTCATGTACATTCAGCAAGTTGCATTTGAAAATTTAATTTCGTCGTCATTACGAGACATAGCACAGGAGCAGAGTAAAGACAACGTATGGAAAGAGATTAAACGTCTTTGGCAAGATAGGAATAATGTTACCATTAGAAACCATTACACTCTACGCAATGACATTCTGTTTCGCCGCTCTCATCCTGACAGCTGCAATTGGTTATTATGCATTCCTGATGAACTTGTTAACAAATTAATCTGGTATACTCATTTAAGTTACGCACATTACGGAGCCAGAAAATGTTTTCTTATACTGAGACAGAACTGTTTTTTTGCCAACATGGAGAAACGTATTCGACGAGTTTTAGCGTCATGCAAAATCTGCCAGAAAGCTAAATCAAACACGGCTTCACATGTTCCTCCATTACATCCCATTGTACCTGTTAAATTGAGACATATGGCCGCTGTAGACATTTTTGGTCCGATTCCCGGAACTAATAGAGGTTTTTGCTACATCTTTGTCGCTGTTGAACTCACTTCAAAATTTGTTACTTTCACTCCGTTACGCAAAGCTGCAGCTAAAACTGTTTCGAAAGCATTTGTAAAACATTTTCTATTTCATGTAGGGCATGTGTTGAAAGTAATTTCCGACAATGGATCACAGTTTCGATCTGCTATATGGACACGTATGTTAGGAGCTAGAAACATTTCTCCGATCTATATATCCAAGTACCATGCTTCTTCGAACCCTTGTGAACGATTAATGAAAGAAATTGGTAAACTGTGTAGAATATACTGCCATAAAAAACATATTGATTGGGACACACACATACTCTCATTCCAGGATGTAATTAATTCCATACCAAATGAATCTACAATGCTATCTCCGTCTGTTATACTGAAAAATGCTGAACCACCTAACAAAATTAAAGAATTAGTAACCTTTCCTACATCGCATCGACTACGACACCATGAAATAATTGACATTGCGCTGAACAACATCAAACGTGCCGCAGAGCGCTGGAGAAGACAGCAAAAACAGGTTTGTACACGTCGTGACTTTCACATCGGACAGAAGACATTAGTACGTACACACTATTTATCCAACAGAGGAAAGAGTAGATGCAGTAAGTTTGAGCTTCTATGCGCAGGTCCATATCGGATTCGCAGCATTCCTCACCCCAAAGTAGTACACGTCGAAACTTTGAGAACCAAAAATTCCAAAGGGAACCACCATGTGTCCAACATCAAACCTTTTATTGAATGAACATACTTTATGATTTATCATACTGTAATGCCATTTCCTAATTTTTTTATGATCACTTATGCAATTATATTCACATGAACACTTACTGATGATTGTCGTATTTTTTCTTGGCATGTGCCCGGCAAGGTAAGGTTAGCAGGTCGCTCTTCTTGTCGTTACACATCAGACCGTGCATATTTTTCCAGATGAACTTACACATTTTATGACCACTTATGCAATTATATTTATGTGACTACTTACTGATGATTATCGAACATCAAACATTTTATTGAATGAACATACTTTATGATTTATCATACTGTAATGCCATTTCCTAATTTTTTTATGATCACTTATGCAATTATATTCACATGAACACTTACTGATGATTGTCGTATTTTTTCTTGGCAAGTGCCCGGCAAGGTAAGGTTAGCAGTCGCTCTTCTTGTCGTTACACATCAGACCGTGCATATTTTTCCAGATGAACTTACACATTTTATGACCACTTATGCAATTATATTTATGTGACTACTTACTGATGAGTATCGTATTTTTTCTTGGCAAGTGCCTGGCAAGGTAAGGTTAGCAGGTCGCTCTTCTTGTCGTTACACATCAGACCGTGCACATTTTTCCAGATAAACTTATGTATCTTATGAATAATTATGCAATTTCATCTAGTGACGTATTAATTTTATTAAATTCTCTCTCCATTATAGTCTTCAATTCTCGCCTCTATTAACTACACAACATACAAGCTGAACACAAAGAAGGTCACATTTCTTGTCATCATTTTTATGTATGTATGATTGTTTTCCTGTTTTGTTTGTATGCACTATGAAATATTTAAGATATAACAAACATCAGTTGACTTTAACATTTTGGCCCTATGATATCTCAACATCGTGACTACTTTACTTTTTTGCTGCTACATTGTGATACAGTGTGTACATTTTTGCCTCTGAACACTGTCTATGTTTTTGACATATTACGTTTTCTGTCATGCTATGCTGTATGCTCAATTATGTTACTATAAAACAGTTTTTATTTAGTGGGTATGTGATTTAAATGCAAGACATTAAACAACTTTGTTCATCATTTTCAGAAAGCAATAACGTGTATATATATATATATATATATATATATATATATATATATATATATATATATATATATATATATATATATATATAAATTAAACAGACATGGGAATTTCACCTTCGCAATGAATGAAAGAAGATGCACTACCTCGTGAGGAAGAGTAAATGGATCAGAATTAACAAGCATTAACAAGAATATACTATACACATTGTAGAATAGCAGTCTTAACTAATTTTTCTTTCAGAATACAAAGCGATTGATGCAGGCTGTCAGACAGAACTACACATCTTAGTTTTAGTGAGAAAATATGCTAGAAATAAGGAATAGTTGTATAATGAATAATGAAGTGACTCTTTTGCAGATGATAATGAATGGTGATGAATAATGATGAAGAATATGCTACTATGGATAATGAAGTTTTTCTTTACAGGTGATGATAATAATGGAGTTATGATAATATGGATAATGAATTTTTTTCTTTACAGATGAGGATAATGTTGAAGTTTATGTATTTATGCTATGTAGTTATTTAAGTATTTGTTGCAGTTCGTTTTGACAGTATGTCTTATATCGCATAGTATGATGACTGAAGGTTTTGGGAAGGACAGCTAGAGAACATATATATTTTTATACACATTTCACTACCTGTTAATTCGAAGTTCACTACTTTTCAGCATAATATGCGTTTCTTCTTTCAGTTTAATAATCCTTTTTTTGTATATTTTGCAGGAGAAATTATTCATGAAATTAATGCGATATAAGCAGTTGTTCATTAAACCTATGTCATTTATGAATGTGATCACATATACTCTACTTGTTTATGACCTTGCTACAGCTGACTCACGACGAATGACGTTACACATCTTCATTTGCAGAAATAACTCAAAAGCAAATATTGTTATTAATTATAGATCCTGATGCAATGCATTGCTAGCACAAAAAAAAATGCTTTGTAACTGGCCAATGAATGCCACTGATTATTGTAATAAGATGACCCATGATGCCAATGATTACTATAATTAGATTAATTATGTATAAATGCTATTCCAATAATTAACTCATCTTAAATGATGACTTCTGATGGTTTGTAGCTGGGCAATGAGTGCCAATGTTCTCTGTAAACAAACGATTTATGAACATTATTCTGTAATACTACATACATGGCACAGAAATGTTCAGTAACTGGGCGATGAGTGCCACCAATTACTCAAATCAGTTGTTAGACTAGTGTAATTCTCAATGAAGACTAGTATGTGACTTAATGTCCTTCACCTTCTGACCTAATTACCTGGAATTACTGCAATATCCGTTTGTCCTGTGTATCCTCATGATCATGGAGCACTATATTTGGTTTTCACACTAATTCTACGTAGGTGTACTTTACAAGAACGTGGTGTTGACATGACATGCTGTCCACCACCTTGAGCAATGGAGATGTTATAATAATCCCACTGTTTGGTGTACCTAATGTACTACCAAAATGATAAAATGAATATTACTACGACAGTTCGGTGTCTTGGCTACACTGATTAATACTTCAAGGAAAAGAACTTCAGATTGTCTCACTTGGTGTTGTGCTTTTATGGAAAGATATGGACTTTCAGTGCAGCTGTGTGCAACCTAAAGTGCTACAACCATGACGCAATCCTTCCCATTCCTTTCCTAGTTCTTGTAAAATGGTAAACACTTATACAACGCGTTTAAATTCTTGTAAAATGATAAAGACTTATACAGTGCGTGTGCACTTTCTTTAACTCCTTGATATGATTATTTGTTGTAAAAATGCTAAAGAGTACTACAGTGCGTGTGCACTTTATTTCATTCCATGATATGTTATGTAAAAATGCTAAATACTTCTACAGTGTGTGTGCACTTTCTTTCACTCCTTGATATGTTTATTTCTTGTAAAAATGCTAAAGAGTACTACAGTGCGTGTGCACTTTATTTCATTCCATGATATGTTATGTAAAAATGCTAAAGACTTCTACAGTGCGTGTGCACTTTCGTCACTTTGTTAACATGATTTGTATTCATTACGTATACATTTTGTGATTTGCTGATATGTTCTGAACTACAGTGCGTGTGCACTTTTGTCATTTGTCAATATGATTTGTAGTTATTATGTTTATTTGTTGTAAAAATGCTAAAGAGTTTTACAGTGTGTTTGCACTTTTGCTATTTGTTAATATGATTTGTACTCATTGTGTATACTTGATATGTCGTATACTCAGTGCATGTGCACTATATTTTATTTCCTGTTCTACACTTATATATATATGTAAATATTCTGTGATTGTAAAATTAGATAATTAAGAAAAATTGTTGCTCATGGCAAGTCTAATTGACTCACCATCGCTGCCAAATTTTTGCCCCCCCAGTGGAGGGTTGTGAAAGACATATACATTGCCGGCGATGGGCGAGGCATGACAGAATCTCTGACCAGAGAGTAGTTTATCGTTAGCTGTTGCTAGTCTGCGCTTGACCGCGCGAGTCGACAGTAGTAGTTGTCTGTCAACAGCAGTCGACAGTAGTCGTCAGTCCGTGCTAGTCCGTGCTAGTCGGCGGGAGTCAGCATGCGTCGGCTGTGTGCTCTGCTCGCGACTCTGGTCAGGACTCTGGAGGATGAGTATTGTTGTAGAAGGTAAAGAAGCAGCCTTGCGCATATTTAATAATGTATGTTAATTGTAATTTAATTTATTCAAAGAAATGCCACAATAATAATTTTTATAATATAAAGCAACTCTTTTAAAGAAAAGCATTCATTTCAATTTAAAGAATATTTCAAATGCATGATCATTCATTCCAATAATAATAAAAAAAAAATACGCCAGCATTGCACAAAGCTGTGTCGAAAAATTCCAACTTAAGAGCAGATATAATTGCGGTTTTTATTGAGGTAAGAATTTTAGCTTTTTTATTCAGAATACAGGGCCGAAGGGCAGCGCTGCTGTCTTCAAAAAATTTATCAGGTTACTAAACTTTTTTTATTATTTTCCTGTTTAGGAATTTTTCTGTTCCGAACTTGACATTGAATGAGAAAAGAATTTTGTGGGAATATTAAGTGTGAATGCATTCTTTGCACAGAGACTATAAATGGGAGCCAATTTTATTCAGAGGTTACATTAAAATCAATTTTGTTCATAGGTTACAATATTTAAAAATTCATTTAATTGTAAGTTAATATATTTTGTGGGAAGGTTACTCATGGCTCAAAAATTCATTTAATTATTATTATCTGCGGGGAGGTTACACTGTTTTGTCTAACAATTCTTGTGTAGTTGGTAACAAGGCATGCAGTAAATCCGGGTAAAATTGGACAAATATTTACTTCAGTACATACATGAGCATCATTTTAAATGAGTTTATTAATGCTTTCAGAAAGAACAAAAGACCGCACAGATTTTCTGTTCAACCCTTCTCGTCACGCTATTCCGTTGCGCGACATTTCTGTTTGCCACATGTGAGTTCAATGAGAGCAGGACCATCTGGTGCAGATCCTTGTGGCTGCCAGAAGGTATGTCCAGTTCGGTTGGCGTCTTTAACCTGCTTTGTTGAACTATCCGCGCGAGGTAGCCGCGTGGTCTAAGGGGGTGTTGTCACGGTTCACGCGGCTGCCGTCGTCCAGGCTCGAGTCCTCCCTCGTTCGTGGGAGTGTATGTTGTCCTTAGCGTAAGTTAGGTTTTGTTAGACTAATTAGTGTGTAAGCCAAGTGACCGATGACCTCAGCAGTTTGGTCCCATAGTCTTCACCACAGATTTCCAATTTTTTTCCTTTGTTGAACTCACACATCACATGTGACATGTGCAGATTTGAATAGGTCCTATTGTCTCATTTTTACCGTTTTTGACACCTTGCCAGTAGCACCAATTAATCTCAGTACTGATACCCTCATTACTGTACGCTTGTCTTTACCAAGTAATGCATCAAAGAAGGACTGAGATATCGCACTCACCTCACTTCCACTGTCTAAGAGACAACGTACATTAATACCCAACATATTCACTATTGTTATAGGTTGGCTTATTCTAGGTTGTACAGGTGGTTCCTCAAATTCATCCAATAGTTCCTTTTGGATTTGTCTCCAACTGAAGTGATCGACATCTGTCTTCATTACATTTAGGTCAAAGTGTGTAGGATTTTCCTGAATTACATTTTCAGCTGCCTTTTCCAGTCGGTATATTAATTTTAAATCGAGACACCGCACGACTTCATTACATTTAGTTTGCTGAACATGACCCAAATTACTGTATTCTGAGCGATTCTGCGCCTCCAGACCGGGCATAACACTAGTTACAGCTAAACCACTTTCACTATTATCGTCGGGTTCCTTCTCAAGTGACAACTGGTCACAGCTACTGGGTTCATCGACCCCTAAAAGGCTACTCTCTACATTCTCACTTACCTCCTGTCCTAAATCTAATAGTACAGTATCAACATCCTGCACAGGCACTTTAGATACGAGCACATCATCCTCATCGTAAATACAAGCATGAATTTCTTCTGCTTCTTCACCTGACAATGCAGTATTTTGTAGCTCTTCCCTACCGTTACACTGCTGCGCCTTCTCTTTCTCTTCCCACTTGGAAAGCGTCTCTAACACGGTATCTATCAAATACTGTGAGTGATCTAGTATTTGTGCTTGATCCTTAGATGCTACCGACCCTTCATCCACATGTTTAGTCCGAGTATTCTGATCTGTCTTACCAATTACTGTAATTACTGGCTTAGGAAAAGTAACCGCCTGGTGAGCGCCAGTATCCTCATAGACGGGAACTAGTTTTCCTGCCTCGGCCTACTACTGTTTCCTTTATCTGTATTATAGTTAAGTGGCACAGCATTGCTTTCCGCACTGTTGTTTACCTGCATAATTTTGTTCTGAACAAAATTATGCATCATTTGGATGCCATTGTTGGTTCTGATAATTATTTCTCCAATTCCTACCTCTCTTAGGATGTCGAACACCTACAGTTCTGATGTTTACATTGCCATTCTGCTCGTTCTTAAAATTAATACTAGTGTTATTAGCATTTCTGTTACTACGTGATTGCTCCTCATTGGCAGCAACACGCTCTACACGTTCCAGATATTCAATGAAACACCAAAGTGAATTTAGTTTTGAAAAAATGGCTCTGAACACTATGAGACTTAACATCTCAGGTCATCAGTCCCTTAGAACTTAGAACTACTTAAACCTAGCCAACCTAACGACATCACAGACATCCATGCCCGAGGCAGGATTCGAACCTGCGACCGTAGCGGTCGTGCGGTTCCAGACTGAAGCGCCTAGAACCGCTCGGCCACCTGCGGCCGGCAATTCAGTTTTGACAAGTTCATTGAAGGTTAAACGCTCCCATCCGCAGCCTCCGCCCATCCCCCTTCCAACCCCCTTCCTCCACTCAAAGGACTAACGTACTATAGACCTCGCTGTGATTGGAAAGATTTGCTTGCCTGAGCTATACACAAGCCAAAACGGTAGAATAACCCTCGACAGTAACGCAACCTTGCAGAGTAACCAAGAGGTTCATGGAATACCACTATATAACTGCCCAATTCATCACCGAATTGCTACGCGGGATTAGCCGAGTGGTCTCAGGCGCTGCAGTCATGTACTGTGCCGCTGGTCCCGGCGGAGGTTCATGTCCTCCATCGCGCATGGGTGTGTGTGTTAGTCCTTAGGATAATTCAGGTTAAGTAGTGTGTAAGCTTAGGGACTGATGACCTTAGCAGTTAACTCCCATAAGATTTCACACACATTTGAAGATTTTTTTAACATGACCGAGTCCCTGTTATGTTTCACCCTTGGCAGCAAGGTATCTGCATCGTAGGTTTGGTTCGGCGTACAACAGACGTAAACTCGTCCAGAAGTTGAAAATAGTGTGAAACAATGTTCAATCTTCTATTACTCCATAGACTAGTTTTCATGGATTCGGTACCACGTTTTCCTGTGACGGGCATTTACATCACTGACGTGCAGTTTTAAATTCGATCTCGCCCTTTAGTTGCTAGCTTATGGATTTCGCTTAGGGTTGTTTTGATGCTGACAGGTTCGTGAGCGTGCCATTCATGTTTGCAGCTGTTGTCCTCATATGTCTTATCACAGTCCTCTTCAGTGATTGTCTCTCACGATCAGACAACAGGCAGTTTCGTTCTTGTCGTGACTTAGCGGATGATGTTTTCCCACTTTCTCAGTATGCCGTGTAAATCTTCGATACTGTGCCTGTTGAAACTGGAAATTTTTTGCCTATCTTGATTGTGGCAGCAGCCACTATACGAGCATCTACAATTTGCCCTCCTTCGAATTTACCTAGCTCTGTAGTGTCGCGTAATAGTAAAGAGTTGGAAACGTGGAATATTGTCAAAGTTTCGTTGCCTATGCTGAGAGCCAGAGGGAGTAGATTAGCCAAGAATTCAGAGGATTGCACATGTATCGAAATGTGTCACTCAGGGTCAGTGGCTTGGTTACACACAACAGGCGAGACAGAATTGCACAGCATGCGGGTTTGTGTTAGACGGAGACTTTCGTAGAGTGTAAGACAGAGGTATAGCGTCAGCTGTACTGCATTTCACAATTTCGCGTAAGTCTGTCGTAACAACACGTAACTCTGTCGCAAGGGGTGAGTACGACAGATGAATCAGCAGTATAAGTGGAACGAAAGTGTTCATTACAAACGAGCATGACGTCAGGATGTCGCTCGTTCTTCCTTTAAATACGCCAGCTTTGATAGCAAGAAGGCACTCGCATTTAGACTGGGTCACTGCGTAACGCTCAGCTCAGTGATCGATGTGTTAATCTTTATTAAGCAGATGTTGCAGTAAGGGCGGCCCATCCAGCAGCAGACGTGAGGGGACAGTACCAGCTCTGATCCTCTTTGCTGCTGCTCTCAATCATCAACCCAGGATTAGCAGACATCGCGACAGACTCGCTCGCCGCCAATGCTGACCACATCAGTGAGCCGTCATTGAGATCGTGCGGGGCATAGGCCCTGTGCATCAGCCGTCACAAACGGGTGAGCCAACAACGCTGGGAGATTGCAGCCTGTTCCACCCGCCCATCGCGGACGAGCCACCAGGAGGAGCAGGGAAGAAGACAGGGTGGGATAGAGTACACTCCGCACTACGAGAACGCCTCTCGTGCCGACAGCGCCGGGACTCCAACCCGGAGCCTCCTACGTGCAGTGGCCTGCTGTCTGCAGCCGAGCCGGCCGCCGAGCCGGGCGCCACCAGCCACGCGCGGCCGAAGTACGAAGTAAGAGGATTCAACCGCAACGTCACAGCACACGGCGCTGCGCTAGCAAGATTGGTGCGGCCCAGAGCTGGTGTCATCGCTACGAGTCAGTGAGGACTCGGGGAAGGTCGTTGATATCATCAAGCTCAGCCAGCCTGTGTTATGCGGGCCACATTGTACTCGGCAGGAATAAAGTTGTCATGAATTAATAATGTTTCTTTGGCGTTTCTTATTCGTCCGCAGTCATTTCTTAGCATCCTGACAACTGGAGAGGTCACCGCTCGGCCTCCAGTCCACCGTAGGCGACCGGGACCACCGGGGCGCCTACAGCTCCGACATAATGCACTCACAACTACAAAGAACAGTGTTGTGAGCATGGCTGATACTTGCAGCGCACTGAGGGCGCCGCGCGGGTGCCATCCAGGCTCAAACACATCTCCGCCACCTGCAGGCTTGGCTAGTATGTGTATTTATCATAAAGTAAAGAACGACGGCATTCAGTCAATATCATCATTTCATTTCAAATGCACCATACATTTCAAGCCCTGAGGGTCCATCTTCAGGTACGTTTACGGCATATCTCAATTTCTTTTTAGATTTATGTTAAATCTTATGTGTTTCCAGTAGTGAATACATGGTTCCTAATCACAGTATCAGTAAATATGTTTATGTCCATATGAGTACATACACTTTCCATTCTATAGCACATTAAACACACATGCAGTAAAGTGTATGTTCACTACTGGCCATTAAAATTGCTGCACCAAGTAGAAATGCAGATGATAAACGGGTATTCATTGGACAAATATATTATACTAGAACTGAAGTGTGATTACATTTTCCCGCAGCTTGGGTACATGGATCCTGAGAAATCAGTTCCCAGAACAACCACCTGTGCCCGTAATAACGACCTTGATACGCCAGGGCATTGAGTCAAACAGAGCTTGGATGCCATGTACAGGTACAGCTGCCCACACAGCTTCAACACGATACCACAGTTCATCAAGAGTAGTGACTGGTGTACTACATGTTCATCAATAAAAGGTACCATAATTACTCCAGTTATCGGCAAGACCATTTTTAACTGGCTTCTTTCAAAGTCAACAACACTCTGATATTTTGACAAGAAATCAATGCCAATTAAAACCTCAATACTGAGATTGTTTACAATTAAGCATGGATGATCAATTAAATTACCATTAATGTTAAAGGGCAGCAAAGCTTCTTGCTTTACCGTTTTTGACACCTTGCCAGTAGCACCAATTATTTTCTCTTGTCTTTACCAGGTAATGCATCAAAGAAGGACTGAGATATCGCACTCACCTCACTTCCACTCTCTAAGAGACAACGTACATTAATACCCAACATATTCACTATTGTTATAGGTTGGCTTATTCTAGGTTGTACAGGTGGTTCCTCAAATTCATCCAATAGTTCCTTTTGGATTTGTCTCCAACTAAAGTGATCGACATCTGTCTTCATTACATTTAGGTCAAAGTGTGTAGGATTTTCCTGAATTACATTTTCAGCTGCCTTTTCCAGTCGGTATATTAATTTTAAATCGAAACACCGCACTACTTCATTACATTTAGTTTGCTGAACGTGACCCAAATTACTGTAGTCTGAGCGATTCTGCGCCTCCAGACCGGGCATAACACTAGTTACAGCTAAACCACTTTCACTATTATCGTCGGGTTCCTTCTCAAGTGACAACTGGTCACAGCTACTGGGTTCATCGACCCCTAACAGGCAACTCTCTACATTCTCACTTACCTCCTGTCCTAAATCTAATAGTACAGTATCAACATCCTGCACAGGCACTTTAGATAAGAGCACATCATATAAGCATGAATTTCTTCTGCTTCTTCACCTGACAATTCAGTATTTTGTAGCTCTTCCCTACCGTTACACTGCTGCGCCTTCTCTTTCTCTTCCCACTTAGAAAGCGTCTCTAACACGGTATCTATCAAATACTGTGAGTGATCTAATATTTCTGCTGGATCCTTAGATGCTACCGACCCTTCATCCACATTTTCAGTCTGAGTATTCTCATCTGTCTTACCAATTACTGTAATTACTGGCTTAGGAAAAGTAACCGCCTGGTGAGCGCCAGTATCCTCACAGACGGGAACTAGTTTTCCTGCCTCGGCCTACTACTGTTTCCTTTATTTGTATTATAGTTAACTGGCACAGCATTGCTTTCCGCACTGTTGTTTACAGGCATAATTTTGTTCTGAACAAAATTACTATCATTTGGATGCCATTGTTGGTTCTGATAATTATTTCTCCAATACCTACCTCTCTTAGGATGGCGAACACCTAATGTTCTGATGTTTACATTGCCATTCTGCTCGTTCTTAAAATTACTACTAGTGTTATTAGCATTTCTGTTACTACGTGCTTGCTCCTCATTGGCAGCAACACGCTCTACACGTTCCAAATATTCAATGAAACGATCCAGATTGTCTCTAGGGGCAGATATAATTCTAGTTTGCAGTTTGGCTTCAAGACCTAGTATTACCATTTCAGGTTTTAGCTTTTCGGCCAAATGTGACAAACGTGAGATCCATGACCTAGCAAACTCTTTAATAGATTCCTTGCCTGCATTGAAGCGTTTTCCACTCCAAAATTCTCTCAATACTTCATTTTGCTTATTACTAGACCAATACTCATTAATGAAAGCTGTTTTAAATTCCGCTAATGTTTTACACTTCAACATAACATCAGCTGACCAACGCATGGCGTCACCTGCTAAATGGCTTCAAATAAATGAGATTTTCTTTCGTTCAGACCAAGTTGCTGGAATCACATCTTCAAAATCGTTCTAGAAATCAAGCAGGTGGATATTTTTATCTGGATCGAACCGCAAGAACTACCGACACCCGATAAAAACGGCGTTAGCAGCTACAGCTTGTTGCATACTACTATTACCAGAAGTTACTGAAGCTACTTTACTCTCAATGTTAGCAATGTTAGTACTAATATTTTCTACTCTCATTTCAACATTATCTACTCTTTGCACAATATGAGTAGTATCAGTTTTGATTGCATCTACTTCTGCTTGACATATGTTTACTTTTATATTAACATCTTTAAACCTATCTGAGCACAGTTCAGATTCCGCCTCGATATTTTCTGATAACTTGTGCTCCAGCTTCGCATCTTCCATTTGGAAGTCTTTGCGAACTTCAGCAACTTCGGATTTAACTGTTTTATACATCTCAGATAACTGTTGAGCAACATTTTTCTTAATATCCTCATGGTTGTAATCAATTTTATAATTCAAACAGTCCAGATCCTCTTTCAACTTATTGTCACTAGCCTTGAAGGAAGTTTCTAATTCAGCTTTATTGGATTCTAATTTATTGTCCATTGCCTCAAACCGTTTATTAAAATTGGTTTAGCTGGCCATAATCCTGTTATTTACCTCAATTATATCAGATTTTAACTCAGCTGTCATTCTAGCATTACTGGCTGACAATTTTGCACTACTGGCAGCTATTGCTTGTAATATAACATTTAAATCAATAGCCCCAGTATCTTTGGGTTGCTCACTAGCTGGCTTTTTACCATACTCAGGTGACGAAAAACTAGCTCCAACACCAGAATCATCAAAACTAAATGAAACTTCTGATTGATTAGTCATATCTAACTTCTCCTTCTTAAACTCTACAATCTGTGATGACTGTTTCGTTTTTAACTCATCAGATAAACTATCATCCAATACATCAACAATTTCTGATTTCTGCTTTACTACAGGGGTCTCTATTATTGAATCATTGCCCCTTATCACACTACTGTCAGGAGACAATACTTCATATTTCACTTTAACATTACTATTTTCATACATATTTACACCTGAATCGTTGTCTGGATTTAAAGTTCCCTCTACAGACATAGGTTCTGATTTAAGTTTAACCTCAGTTTCTTCTGGCGGTTCCAGTTCCGACAGTCTTTTAGTGCAGGTTATTGAAATTATAAACAGCTTTTCACTTAACTTAGTTAGATTTAAGAGATTATACAGAAAATGTTCGACTGCTGCCCAGGCCAGCACATTCTCCAGGTCTCGCACCAACTGAAAACGTCTGGTCAATGGTGGCCGAGCAACTGGCCCGTCACAATACGCCAGTCACTACTCTTGATGAACTGTGGTATCGTGTCGTAGCTGCATGGGCAACTGTACCTGTACACGCCATCCAAGCTCTGTTTGACTCAATGCCCAGGTGCATCAAGGCCGTTATTACGGCCAGAGGTGGTTGTTCTGGGTACTGATTTCTCAGAATCTATGCACCCAAATTGCGCGAAAATGTAATCACATGTCAGTTCTAGTATAATACATTGGTCCAATGAATACCCGGTTATCATCTGCATTTTTTCTTGGTGTAGCAATTTTAATGGCCAGTAGTGTACATGTGGAGCACAGAATTGTGTAGTGGTGGAACATGGACTGTGGGAAAACCTTAAGAGAAGAGACTCGAAGCCCTTCAGATGTGATGTTGGATGTTGAAAATTAGGTGCAGTGGTAAGGTAAGGCACGGCGACGTTCTTCGTAGAACCGGCGTAGAAAGAAATATAAGTAGAACACTGACAAGAAGAAGGATGATAGGACGTGTGCTAAGACATCAGGGAATACCTTCCTTGATACTAGATCGAGCTGAAGAGAATAAAAGTTTTAGAAGAAGGCACATATTCGAATACATCCGGGAAATAATTGAGAACGTAGGTTGAAATTTGCTACTCTGACATGACAAGGTTGTTACTGGAGAGAAATTCGTGGCGGGTCGCATCGAACCTGTCAGAAGACTGACGATTTACAAAAAAGCGGAGTTAAGGGGGTAGATCTCTTGCAACATATGAGAAATAGATTATAATCATGATTCTTTTTTCAAGCAAAATAGAAAGTAATTCTAAATAAGATAATGCAGCTTCATTTCTCACACTTTTGTCTTTGATAAATGAATGAAGTGGAAAAAATACAAAGGCGATGTACTGGGGGGCACTATTATGGAAGTGTAAGAGGCTGTAGATGAAGATGAAATGGGAGATACGATACTGAGTGACGAGTTTGACAGAGTACTGGAAAACCTGACTCGAAAAAGGCCCCAGGAGTAGACAACAATCCATTAGAACTACTGATAGCCTTTGGAGAGCCAGCCATTACGAGACTCTATCATCTGGTGAGCAAAATGTATGAGACAGGTGAAATACCCACAGACTTCAAGATAATATAACAATTCCAATCCCAAAGAAAGCAGGTGTTGACAGATGTGAAAGTTACTGAACTATCAGTTTAATAAGTCACGGCTGCAAAATACAAACACGAATTATTTACAGACGAACGGAAAAACTAGAAGAAGCCGATCTTGGGGAAAATCAGCTTGGATTCCTTATAAATGTACGAATACGTGAGGCAATACTGACCCTACGACTTATCTTAGAAGATATATTAAGGAAAGGCAAACCAATGTGTCTAACATCTGTAGACTTAGAGAAAGCTTTTGACAATGTTGACTGGAATATTCTCTTTACAATTCTGACGGTGCCAGGGGTCAAACGCAGGGAACGAAAGGCTATTTAAAATTTGTTCAGAAACCAGATAGCAGTTATAAGAGTCGAGGAGCATGAAACGGAAGCAGTGTTTGGGGAGTGAGACAGGGTTGTAGCATACTCCAGTTGTTTCTCAATTTGTATGTTGAGCAAGCAGTAAAGAAAAGAAAGATTTGGAGTAGGAACTGAAATCCATTAAGAAGAAATAAAAATTTTAAGCTTTGCCGATAACATTGTAATTCTATCAGAGACAGCAAAGGACCTGGAAGAGGAGTTGAACGGGTGGACAGTGTCTTGAAAAGAGGAAATGAGATGAACGCCAACAAAAGCAAAACGAGGATAATGGAATGTAGTCGAATTAATTCAGGTGATGGTGAGGGGTTTAGATTAGGCAATGAGACACTTAAAGTAGTTGATGAGTTTTGCTGTCTGGGGAGCAAAATAGTTGATGATGGTCGAAGTAGAGAGGGTATAAAATGTAGACTGGCAATGGCAACAAAAACGTTTCTGAAGAAGAGGAATTTGTTAACATCGAGTATAGATTTAAATTTCAGGAAGTCTTTTCTGAAAGTATTTGTGTGGAGTAGAGCCATGTATGGAAGTGAAACAGGGACGATAAATAGTTTAGGCAAGAAGAGAATAGAGACTTTCGAAATGTGGTGATACGGAAGAATGATGAAGATTAGGTGGACAGACCAGGTAACTAATGAGGAGGTACTGAACAGAATTGGGGAGAAGAGGAATTAGTGGCACATCTTGACTAGACGAAGGGATTGATTGGTAGCATATGTTCTGAGACATGAAGGGGTCACGAAATTAGTATTTAAGGGCAAGGTGGACGGTAAAAATCGTAAAGGGAGACCAAGAGATGAATACACTAAGCAGATTCAGAAGTATGTAGGTTGCAGTAGGTACGTCGAGATAAGGAAGGGTAGGGTAGCATAGAGAATTGCATCAAACCAGTCTCCGGACTGAAGACCACAACAACAACAACATGCTAGAACTCAAGGTGGTACACTGGAACCCATCGTAGTTGATCGTTCTTGGAACGTCGTGAAAAGCTCACACGAAACACGTGCAAATCCTAGACTCAGTTAGCTCAAGAAAGTCCTTTGCTCGACAATTTGTATTTCCAATTCCACGTGGGTACTCGGAAGTCAATGAAAATTTTGAGGAAAGGACTATAGGACCAAATTACTGAGGTTATCGGTCCCTAGGCTTACAACCTACTTAATCTAACTTAAACTAACTTACGCAAAGGACCACACACACAACACACACACACACACACAGACACACACACGCATGCCCGAGGGAGAACTCGAACCTTCAAGGGGTGTAGCCGCGCGGCTCGTGACAAGGCTCCTAAGACCACTCGGGTACCACACGCGGCGAGAAGTCAGTGGCCTTTATATTTACTCACCCGCGTGGATCGTTCTGGGTTTTATTGTAAAACTGAACTTGACACGCATTTTCTATCTGACACTAATTTAGGATGCAGGTGGTCAAATCTCCTAGCAGAACTCCTCTTATGGCGGTGTGGAGACAATGACCATCAGACCATAAATACAGAATTAGCAAATAATTTCACACGCCAGATTACTCATGTATCTCGCACAGTTCACACCCAAAATGCCTAACCAATAATCGACAAAGACATTGGTATAGTTATGCGTATTCAAATGCTGGTGTACGGAAACAGGCAGAATACGGCGCTGCGGTCGGCAACGCCTGTATAAGATGACATGAGTCTGGCGCAGTTGTTAGATCGGTTACTGATGCTACAATGGCAGGTTATCAAGTTTAAATGAGTTTGAAAATGGTGTTATAGTGGAAGAACGAGCAATGGGACATATGAATGGCTTATTCCAATAGTGGTACAAGTCCATTTCTGTCCGTTCTGAGATACAGAGTCCTAAAGTTAAATGAGCGCTGAAAAATCTGCAGTTGAGATAACAGAAATGTTCAAGTATATATACTCGTCGGGCGAGTCTCGTTTCAAATTGTACCGAGCGGATGGACGTGTACGGGTATGGAGACAACCTCAGGAATCCATGAAGCCTGCGTGTCAGCTGGGGACTGTCCAAGCTGGCAGAGGCTCTGTAATGGTGTGGGGCGTGTGCAGTTTCAGTGATACGGGACCCCTGATACGTCTAGATATGACTCTGACAGCTGACACGTACGTAAGCATCACGTATGATCACCTGAATCCATTCATGTCCATTGTGCATCGCGACGCTCTTGCGTAATTCCAGCAAGTCGATGCGACAAGCAACACGTCCAGAATTGCAGCGTAGTGGCTGCAGGAACACTCTTCTGAGTTTAAACACTTCCGCTGGCCATCAGACTCCCTAAAGATAAACGTTACTGAGCCTATCTGGGATTCATTGCAACGTGCTGTACGGAAGAGATCTCCACCTCTTCGTACTCTTACCGATTTTTAGACAACCCTGAAGGATTCACGTTGCCAGTTCCCTCCGGTACTACTTCAGACATTAGTCGCGTTCATGCCACGTCGTGTTGCAGCACTTCTGCGTGCTCGCGTTGGCCCCTAAATGATATTAGGTATGTGTACTAGTTTGTTTGGCTCTCCAGTGTATAACCTCTACTTTCGTTGTACAGTTGTAGGGAAGCAGCCTACTCACGCCTTATAAAATTCTCATCAGTCTTTCCATTGTGTGCCAGCCTAGTCCGCTGTAACTAGCTCTGACGTCATAAATGTTGCGCAATACTTTAAAAATCAAGTAAATAACCTGAAACGTTTCTAGCATGTCAGGAGTAATATTAAATCAATATGTGTTGAATGTCAGTTCAATAACTTTAACCATTTTCGAAATTTGGATGTTTTTCAGTAAAAATCATTGGCGCAACAGAAAAGAGCTAGAAACTTAAAAATTTATATTTGGAGTCCTTTTTCATAATAATTTAGTAGAAACAGTCTTCTGGATCTCACAAATTAAGATTTTAGTTGAAATTCAATATTTTCTGTTTTTTGTCTTAAAAATGAAGGAAGCAAGATAGATTAAGTAGGCTAATAAATAAGGCTAGGATGTTTAAATTTAAGTTGAAGGGAGATTCGCTATAAACATTAAGATGTGAAAAGTTTCAATTGAATCTGTATAATCTCTTAAATACTGCGATATAATGTTTTAACAGATTGAAATTTACTTTACTTATGACAGTGAACAGTGTGTTCTGTACGGACAAGTTACTCTGTAACTACAACATATGGTATGTTGGCATTTTATATGTTCCAAAATTTCATTTTGTAAACTAAAATAGTTTTTCACTAACTGTATCTCTCTTATTAATTACATTTTTAACATTGTCTAACAGATCTGAAGATGGGCAGCTAGCCCGAAACCGGTAATTGAAAATAAAGAATAGCGATCGAAGACTGAAACTCCATATTTTACTTATTGAACGATCGCGGAATTCCCAGTGAGACAACTATGTCTAGTTTTGATAAAATTGTGTTTTAGTTCAGCTGCTGTACATGCAATTTTTGTGTTAACTATGAGGTTTTAAATGTTGCTTTTATTTAGTGAGGGGGCAATATTGTGCTTAAGGCCTTTGTTTAACAGCTTTAATTCATTACTATTGAAGCATATTTCTGTAGTATTTATCACTTTATCATAAAACTTATGTTCCGTTTCAGATGACATACTGGAGGACCTCACTGCATTCTTTGAAATTAGAGCATTTATTTTTTTCTCGTATGTATGTGAGATGATAAAACGTTCTTTGTTTACATATAAAAAAAAAACTGCCTGTAACATACAAGTAGAAATAACATATCAGATCACCTGAAATTTGTTCTTGTAGTAATTTATTATTATTTTATCTAGTGATCTCATGTTATCGCCATTCTGATAAAAACTTGCCCTTATATCGACTTTAACACATGTAAAGAACAACAAATTACATCTCTGTACAAAGTAGACTTATGCTATATCTCTCTGTCAAGATCTTTGTTATAAGCAACAGTTGTAAAGCGCATGCTGGATGTTGGTAAAGTGTCACTGTTAAAGTGTGAACTAATATAGTTCGTGTGAAAGTATTCAGGACACCAAAATGGAGGCAGACAGATACGAAAAAAGCCGCCTATACTGTCACAAACCAGCACCCAGCATTATGCTACTACCAGTAATGATGTAACTTCCCGGATTCTCCCGAAATCATCTGAAGATGAACCTGAAAGGGTTCGAAAACCGGTTAATGTAATAAAGCATTATTATTGAAAAAAGTGACTGGTTGCAGTTGTGTATAACTTATTTACGTTACCGTTTATGCCAGAGACAGTTTGCTTTCTGTGTTCTCTTTGGTCTGTCTGTCACTTCGTTATTTTGCTGCCTAGGCAGTAGCATTCTTGCTACTTCTCATTACTTTCGTATTTTTTCGATTTACTCTCAATACATATTCTGTGCTCATTAAACTGTTCATTCCGATCTTCAGATCCTGCAATTCTGCTTCACTTTCAATGGTCACAGCAATGTCATCTGCAAATCTTATCATTGATTTTCAACTGTGCAGTGCTTGTCGACAATATTACACGGTGTGATGGTGTCAGAGGGTACTGAAGCGGGAACCGATATACACTCCTGGAAATGGAAAAAAGAACACATTGACGCCGGTGTGTCAGACCCACCATACTTGCTCCGGACACTGCGAGAGCGCTGTACAAGCAATGATCACACGCACGGCACAGCGGACACACCAGGAACCGCGGTGTTGGCCGTCGAATGGCGCTAGCTGCGCAGCATTTGTGCACCGCCGCCGTCAGTGTCAGCCAGTTTGCCGTGGCATACGGAGCTCCATCGCAGTCTTTAACACTGGTAGCATGCCGCGACAGCGTGGACGTGAACCGTATGTGCAGTTGACGGACTTTGAGCGAGGGCGTATAGTGGGCATGCGGGAGGCCGGGTGGACGTACCGCCGAATTGCTCAACACGTGGGGCGTGAGGTCTCCACAGTACATCGATGTTGTCGCCAGTGGTCGGCGGAAGGTGCACGTGCCCGTCGACCTGGGACCGGACCGCAGCGACGCACGGATGCACGCCAAGACCGTAGGATCCTACGCAGTGCCGTAGGGGAACGCACCGCCACTTCCCAGCAAATTAGGGACACTGTTGCTCCTGGGGTATCGGCGAGGACTATTCGCAACCGTCTCCATGAAGCTGGGCTACGGTCCCGCACACCGTTAGGCCGTCTTCCGCTCACGCCCCAACATCGTGCAGCCCGCCTCCAGTGGTGTCGCGACAGGCGTGAATGGAGGGACGAATGGAGACGTGTCGTCTTCAGCGATGAGAGTCGCTTCTGCCTTGGTGCCAATGATGGTCGTATGCGTGTTTGGCGCCGTGCAGGTGAGCGCCACAATCAGGACTGCATACGACCGAGGCACACAGGGCCAACACCCGGCATCATGGTGTGGGGAGCGATCTCCTACACTGGCCGTACACCACTGGTGATCGTCGAGGGGACACTGAATAGTGCACGGTACATCCAAACCGTCATCGAACCCATCGTTCTACCATTCCTAGACCGGCAAGGGAACTTGCTGTTCCAACAGGACAATGCACGTCCGCATGTATCCCGTGCCACCCAACGTGCTCTAGAAGCTGTAAGTCAACTACCCTGGCCAGCAAGTTCTCCGGATCTGTCCCCCATTGAACATGTTTGGGACTGGATGAAGCGTCGTCTCACGCGGTCTGCACGTCCAGCACGAACGCTGGTCCAACTGAGGCGCCAGGTGGAAATGGCACGGCAAGCCGTTCCACAGGACTACATCCAGCATCTCTACGATCGTCTCCATGGGAGAATAGCAGCCTGCACTGCTGCGAAAGGTGGATATACACTGTACTAGTGCCGACATTGTGCATGCTCTGTTGCCTGTGTCTATGTGCCTGTGGTTCTGTCAGTGTGATCATGTGATGTATCTGACCCCAGGAATGTGTCAATAAAGTTTCCCCTTCCTGGGACAATGAATTCACGGTGTTCTTATTTCAATTTCCAGGAGTGTAGGATGTGCCTGATTCACCGTAAATCACTAGCTGGAATCTCCTAAATGTCAATATCGGTCGGTCCATTTAGGTAACAAGGCGGAGGCAGCAGTCGAGGAACACACCCCGTTTTTGACATGCGCCCCCCGCTGCACCGCCAGCCGACCGTGGCTGCCCGCCTCGCTATCACCCCCCTCTTCTCCACCCCCCTTCCTCCCCCCCTCTCCCACATCCAGTGCACGCGTGGGCGCCGCCGCCTTTGAGGGCTCCCGCGTGTTAATTTGCCAGCTCGCTGGGCCATGAGATTGTTGCCTCACCTCAGCCCGGCGCGGCCCGGCCCGGCCGGCGCACCTTGGCCGTTTGTCGGCGGCTGATACTTGGCGGTAATCCGCAGATTACGGCTGCAAACAACGCCGCTGTCAGCCGGCGCCCATTAGCCCGCCACTGTGCAGGTCTGCACCAGCCGAGGCGCCTGCCAGCCGCCAAAGTGGGAAGCAGCGGGGCAGCGCGCCACTGCCGGCCACCCACCACCGCCGCCGCCGCCGCCGGACCATTTCTCGCTCGGCTGGCGGCCCCCGAAGCAAACGGAGCAGAAGCCTGCATTATGGACGGTTCATTTGCGCCTTTTGTCCGACGTCGTTCGGGGCTGTTTCTTGCGATTTTTGTGGTCATTTTTTCCTTTCCCAGATCGCTGTACCCTCAAGTCGCACTGAGGGAGATGCAGTCAGTTGCCGACAAGTACACCTGGCTGAGAATACATTCCCACGATATGACACGGTACCTTCTCTAGTGTTTTTCTTGCCATCGGACACTGCGACAAGCAGATAGTAGAAGTGGAGAGTGTTAAATTCCTGTGATTATAGCTTGATAATAAATTCAACTGGGAGGAGCACACCTCAGTACTGCTGAAGCGTCTTAACAAATCTCTATTTGCAATGCGAATTTTGTCAGACATAGGGGATATAAAAATGAAAAAGCTGGCATACTATGCTTACTTTCATTCCATAGTGTCATATGTGATTATTTTTTTGGGATAATTCATCAACCAAGCTAAAGTTATCAGGGCACAAAAACGTGCAGTAAGAGTTATACTGGGTGATCAAAAAGTCAGTATGAATTTGAAAACTTAGTAAACCACGGAATAATGTAGATAGAGAGGTAAAATTTGACACACAGGCTTGGAATGACATGGGGTTTTATTAGAACAAAAAAAAAAGAAGTTCACAAAATGTCCGACAGATGGTGTGGGCAGCAAAACGTCAGTGACTGCGCATGACAATCGTGTATAAAAGGAGCTGTAATGAGAGAGACAATCAGATGCGCCAGCAGTCGTAGCAGGTTGACGTTACCTCATCCAAATGGTTCAAATGGCTCTGAGCACTATGGGACTTAATATCTATGGTCATCAGTCCCCTAGAACTTAGAACTACTTAAACCTAACTAACCTAAGGACGTCACACAACATCCAGTCATCACGAGGAAGAGAAAATCCCTGATCCCGCCGGGAATCGAACCACGTTACCTGAAAAGGCGCTTTTAGTGAACCTGTATTATCAGAATGGGGAATGTGCTACTTCAGCGTTACGATCCTACCGCCATAGGAAGGGGATTCGAACGGGTAAAGGTCCGTTGACAAGTGCAGCTGTGGTGAGAATGATTTCGAAGTTCGAAGCCACGGGTTGTTTAGACGACTGACCTCGTAGTGGCCGACTGAGCACAAGGCGTAATGCTGCTGAGACTGTTCAGGGAGAAATGGAGACTGTAGCGGGTTCGTCTATGCACGGGGAGGTCATCGCTCGTGCAGTCGCACGTCACACCGGAATTCCATACACTACTGTTTGGTTGGCACTGGGGCATACCCTCCGATGCTATCCGTACAAAATCCATCAGCATCATGAACTGTTACCTGGCGATTTAGTGAAGCGGAGGGCATTTGCGGTGTGGGCGTTTCAAAAGATTGCAGAAGATGACGATTGGTTGAGTAGTGTGTTGTGGACCGACGAAGCTCATTTCATGCTCCGAGGGTCTGTCAACGCTCATAATTGCAGAATTTCGGCTACCGAAAATCCTATAACTGTCGTGGAAACTCCATTGCACGACGCGAAAGTTATGGTATGGGTTGGATTTACCACATCTACCGTTATTGGGCCTTTTTTCTTCGAGGAAATGCGTGATTCTGGTTTTCTAACTGCTACCGTGACGGGTGAGAGGTACGCCCGTATGTTACGGAATCGCATCATCTGCAGCCTGGCTGATAAACACCTGCTGGAACGTACGATGTTTATGCAGGATGGCGCTCCACCCCATATTGCTAGACGCGTGAAAGATCTCCTGCGCGCGTCGTTTGGTGATGATCGTCTGCTCAGCCGCCAGTTTCGTCATGCTTGGCCTCCCAGGTCCCCAGACCTCAGTCCGTGCGATTATTGGCTTTGGGGTTACCTGAAGTCACAAGTGTATCGTGATCGACCGACATCTCTAGGGATGCTGAAAGACAACATCCGACGCCAATGCACCACCGTAGCTCCGGACATGCTTTACAGTGCTCTTCACAATATTATTCCTCGACTACAGCTATTGTTTACGAATGATGGTGGACATATTGAGCATTTCCTAAAAAGAACATCATCTTTGCTATGTCTTAATTTGTTACGCTAATTATTGCTATTCTGATCAGATGATGCGCCATCTGTCGGAAATTTTTTGAACTTTTGTATTTTTTTGGTTCTAATAATTCATTCCAAGCATGTGTGTCAACTTGTACCTCTCTATCTACATTATTCCATGATTTATTCAGTTTTCAAATTTATACTGACTTTTTGATCACCCGGTATGCGGTGTGAACTCAAGAACATCCTGCAGAAGCCTGTTTAGGGAACTAGGGATACTAACTACTGCTTCCCAACATATTTATTCCTTAATGAATTTTGTCATTAAAAATATATCACTTTTTCAAACAAACAGCTCAATTCATGGAATAATTACCAGAAATAAGAATAATCTTCACAAGGATTTAAAGCCACTTACTGTTGTACAAAAAGGTGTGCATTATTCAGGAACACCCATTTTCAATAACTTGCCAGCAGCCATAAAAAGCTTAACAACCTATGAAATTCAGTTTAAGAGAAGCCTAAAGGATTTATTGGTGGCCAACTTCTTCTATTCCATTGATGAATTTCTCAGTAGGACGAACTGATTTATATATATAAGTATAATATAACTTCTGCACCATTTTAGTGCAGTAATGTGCTCATTCTAAATAAGCATTGTAGTAGCTCTATTACATGTTTGTTACCTCATAATTAAAGAAACTTTTTTATTTTAAATTCAGTGCATTAGTGTTAGTAAAATGATTCTTTTATATAGTGTTCATTAAAAAAATACGATCATTCCACTTGGGACATGTGGAACGTACAGTAGCTTATTTGTTTCAGTTGTAAATATTTGTCATGTATTATTGTTCTTCTGAGATGTTTCACATCCTGGACGACCTCGTCACTATAGATCAATTGGAACGAAAATAATCTAATCTAATCTAATTCCAGATTCAATCTTTTGTTTGTCCATTATTGTGATTGCAGCTCTGAGGGGCTTCAGCCATTGACTTGTGTAATAATCAGGGAAGACCTACAGCCGTCCTTATTAGGTCATTTGTTGCATGGCTACCAGTTTCAGTGCTCCAGTGGCACTATCTTCAGGCTTTAGCTGACGGTGAGTAATTAACTCCATCCGTGTGAGAGATGCATCAGTGGTCAAAATCTATAACTGACTTTCACACACTGCCTGTAACAAGATTGCTGTTTATAGCTTTATCCTGTTTTATATAAATACTTTAAAGATAAAAGGGGCTCCAAAAACGATAATGCACCTGGAAATTAAAAGAATTATGGATGACTATAGCTGTACAGTGACGAACCAAATCAGGATGACCACCCCTCACTGCGACATTCAGTACTGGCTCTTGGCATTACATGTTCGTGACGTGGTAAGGAAGGTGCATAAGTGTGTCAGAATCGAATGGGGAGTTATTCTTCACTCTGGAGACGATTTTTTATGAGTCATCAGTCTTCTGACAAGTTTGATGCTGCCGGGCTGCCAACCTTCTTATTTCAGAACAGTAATTGTATCCTCTGGATATACTCCAATCTCTGACCTTCCTGTACAGTTTATACCCTCTACAGCTCCCTCTACTGTGTAACACTTCCAATTATATTTTTAGCCGATCTGATATGATCAAACAGCAGCCCAATAATTATTAATTAATGTGACCGTGTACCTAATGGGGCTGGCAATCAGAATTGACTGCTACGGAGTTGTTACTTTCAAGCTTGTCCTTCTCGAATGCTGTAATAATGAAATGTCTGGTAACAAGAAGAACACCAACACAGCTTCACTACTCAAGAACCTATATTCGACTCAAAAACACAAAAAAAGGAGACAGCCACTGCCTTCGTCATACACATCTAATGACGGCTAATCTCAGCACAGGCTTCTTCGTTATTCATTATCGTCACACGCTAATCCAATCACTGCAATCCAACACTGCAATCCAACACTGCAATCCAAAATGATGCAGGCGCGGTAGACGCGAAACCAAAATATTGGCACTGAAATAGCACTGACCACTCTCGTAATTATACTTCTTCACTTTCCCAGTATTATTCTAGTACAAAGGGGTCAAACCGCGGCGATGGCCACTCCCTTTGTCGGTAAAGCCTTGCATTACAACAACTGGCCTCCAGACAGCTCGGCCCGCAACATGGGACTCCCTACTCCACACTCGCTCTCGCAACACGACACAATCGATTGTTCGCCCTATCGACCTGTGCCGAGTGCAAACTTATAGTAAGGGCCTACGGACCCCTTACAACTGCCATGGAAGTTAAGCCCTGATTGTCTTAACAAATGTCCCTTCCTCTTGTCAGTGTTTGCATTATGTTACTTTCCTCACCGATTCTGCGGGGGATCTCTTGATTTCTTAACTTAGGCTTCGATTTCCTTCTGTTCTGGCTTCACCACAGTCCATGCCTGGAGATTATATGGGCTCGTAACAAGAAAATCCACTCTCGTAAGAAACTTTGACAAAGGGTAGATTATAATGTTTCCCTGCCTGGGAACGAGTATTTTTGAAGCAGCGAAGCTTGTCAGTTATTCCCTTTGTACTGTCGTATGTATCCGCGGAAAGTGGTTGAAGGATGGAGAACAAAGAGTGGGCTACAAGCTGTGGGACGAACACGCCACGTTAGAGAGTGTGTTTACCAGTTGTATAAAGCAGGTTCGGTGGCTATCTGAGGTAGACGTGACGACAGTGTACGGTGCAGCCTAACCCCTTCCAAAAGACCTCGGAATTCCAGGCGGTACCTACCGTCTGCCGTGTCACTGGATGCAGACTTGGTGGGGCATGTGGCCAGCACACCTCTCTCCCAGCCATTGCCAGTTTTCGTGACTGGAGCCGCTACTTTTGAGTCACGTAGCCCCTCAACTGACATTACAAGAGCTAAATGCACCTCGCTTGCCAACTGCTTTCGGCAGACCCATCCAAGTGGTAGCCAAGCCCAACGGCTCTTAACTTCGGTGGTCTGATGGGAAGTATCCATTGCAGCAAGGCCGTTGGTGGTGTACAATGCTCTTGCGGGCAAAAGTGTCCTGAAGCACACGGTTTGGTGCGCGTTGTTGAACATGCGGCTCCACAGCAAACATCCCTTCATTTTCCATGCTGACCCATGACATCGTCCGCTATGATTGCAGTGGCCACGAGGTCACTGAGCTTGGAATGTGGATCAATGGAAATCTTTTACTTCGTGGATCATGTTTATTGCTAATCCGTTCTGCCTTCGTGTCCTGATGCACAATAATCCATGTAAATCTCACAAACAGCAGCCAGGCCACAGGCATGAGGATACAGATGAGCTTTCTACATTCCCACGTGGATAAGAATGATCTATATTGCGTAGACAGACCGACATTCAGATCGCTCTGCGTGGACTCAAGTCCATTTTGCTAACGTAGACATGCAACGGATAACTTACAAGACAGCAAACACGAGACACTGGCGTTGCATCTCATAAAAGGTATGAAAAAAGTGGTCCACATAGAGGCCTTTTATTAGAAACTTCCGTATTAACTTACAGATGAATGAAAATTATTGCAGGTTCCACCCTATTTTATGTAAAATTACAGAATGCGAAAATGGACGGATTTTGACATGGGAGTATTTGACACGTGAATGCTGCGACAAAAGCTATACGAAGATATACAATATAATATTGTAAGATGGCTGCTCATTGGCTAATCATAACAAAATTGCAGAGAATGGGATGCCAGGACGCCAGTTTCCGAGAAAGAAGGACATTGAGATGAGTATATTGTCTGAAGTGGAAACTTAGTAGAAAACTGAGAGACTAATTCAGATTCGTTCAAGAACTGTGTATGTAGCAGTAAGAAGACCGGTTAATATCGTACACTTTTGCAAAGAGTGGAGATAGTTACCCTGTTAACAAAAATGTCCACTGTTTTGTAGAGCATTTTTCATTGGTCATATGGTTTCGTATGGGTTTGTAGAGAGGAGAAAGGTGGCGGTGGTCGTAGGAAACCCACTTCGTCTGGGGGTCGTGTAGAACACACTGCGGCTGGGGGTCGTGTAGAACACACTGCGGCTGGGGGTCGTGTAGAACACACTGCGGCTGGAGGCACAGAACAAGGCACTTGTTTTCGGCACATGGTAAGGTTCACCGTCTGCAGATGCAGCGAAGAGCTGTTCCAGCAACTGGCAGCTTATGTGTAGCCATTTGCAACAGGTAGTGGTGCTTGAAAAATGACCACATTACTGAGTGCTGAATACGGTGAGAAGTTGCAGCCTGGGTCAACAGAGCTGGACAATTAGCGATTGTTTATAGGTGCGCTGTTAGGATCAACAATATTGCACAAATATTATGCTGTTTCATGACTCAGTCAATATTTTTACAATGGTATCTTGTCAACAAACCAGCGAAATCCATCGACGATTTTTTGGGGTCTATTGAGAAACTTGAACAGTCGTTGAAATTCAAGCCACCAGAACTGGAACAACATAGAGGGAAATGGAGATCATAAGAGGATTGATAGTAATATCCAGAATAATTTTAATTATCACAGTAGAAATAATTGTCACCGTAAGAATAATGAGGAAAATGGAAAAGGGAATTCTCATAACGGATATCACAACCGGGATCAAATATCTGAGAGGCAGGAGCCTCACGAAATGTAACGCCGGAATACGAGACCAGAAATTAGAGAACGAGGCCAAAAAATTAGAGAACGCCTTATCTCAGGTCCGGAAGTGGAGAAATAAACCCGGTCTTGAAACGGTCATAATTTAAAAACTTTATGGTTGTCTAAAATTTGGCAAAGAAGTCACAGATGTTGCAGATGGAAGTTACAGGAAACGATAATAAAAAGGGGAGTGATTTTAAACAACGAAACCGTAAACAGGGTGCAAAAAAGGTTGTAAAATGCGTAGAGAAATAATAGGGATTTGGTGCTGAAAAATTTATTTTGCGAAGGGGAAGTGAATGATAGAGTGGATGTATGTTTGTTGAAAGAGTCTTTCATCAGAAAAGAGACTAAGGTGGGTCTGAATTTCGTGGTGATTGATCGTATGAGTAATTCTGATGAGACACTAATCTATAGCAGCAATAATAATAACACACGTGGAAGTGATGTTGTATCGGAGGAAGTAGGTGAAGCTATTTGTGAAGGCGGCGAAGCTGTGGTCATATCAGCAGGTGGTGAATCAACGGAATTTACGGAGGTATTTCTAAAAGCGATTGATGATTAATGTCATTATGTATCGGCGGATGTGAGAGATTTATTGTTAAATGGAGGTCAAGGTGGCATTTTAGGTGCTCAAGTTGCGAAGGTTCATGGTGCTGATTTAGATATTTTGGAGGAAGGAATCTGTGCATTTATTTCTATTCATGGAAATGAACCGATGCTTCTGGACGAAAGCATAAATTATGAAAGGCTGAATGTGAAAGTAAGCTGTTAAGTAGCATATGAGACTGCAGAGTGTTGGAACAATCTGAGAGTAAATGAAACGGAAAATAAGATAGAGTCAAGGTTTGTGCAGTTCGAGTGTACTGTGGATTCTAATATGAAATGATGCAGTAAGGGCAATTTTTGTGGTGTATCGGTAGAGGTTGATGGAATTGTTGGTGATGATTTCCATAATGTACTGACGTATATATTAGATGTTTTAAGTAAAGAAGCTTATCAGTTATCAGTGGATATGAAAGGAGTTGGTTGTGATAAATTTCGTGGTGACCTGGGGAAATAAATGAGGATTTGTTTAAGAGAGACGAAGCTCAAAGTTGTGTGGTTAGTTGAGAGAATGTTCAACTGCTGATGTCGTTATTCGGAGTAACGAGGCAGTGTTCTTGATTCTAAAGAGGACGTTGGAACAACGGATTTTTCAAGAGATTTAAATGCTACAGCTAATGTAGTGGTAGAACGGGAGAGTACAGAAACGAGTAATGGGGAAAATTTTGTTTCGGAGATGTTTGTACAGAACAGTATGGCAAGGATTTTTGTAGTGATCTGAGGAAATAAATGAGGATTTGTTTAAGAGAGACGAAGCTTAAGGTTGTGTGGTTAGTTGTGAGAATGTTCAGCAGCTGATGTCGTTAATTAGGAGTAACGAGACAGTATATTAGATTCTGAAGAAGACTTTTTAACTACGGATTTTGCAAGTGATTAAAATGCTACAGCTAATGTAGTGGTCGATCGGGAGAATAGAGAAATGGGTAATGGGGAAAATTTGGTTTCGGAGATGTTTGTACAGAACAGTATGGCAAGGAAGAAATTGACTACTCAGTTACCGATTGGAGATGGTCTGGAAAAATATAGAAGTCATAACTACTTCACTGGTGGGCACAGGACAAGTATAAAGCAGCAAGAAGTGTTTCATAAATTGTTTGGTGGTGTTAATGAGACTGGGAGTTTGTGTACTGCTGAAAAGTGTACCATAAATCCGGAGGAAGATTGAAGGGATGTTGAAACTGATTATTTGAGAGCGCAAAGTTTAGAGAGGAGTAAAATTAAAATTGTGCCACCTGTTAGTGAAATAAACTGTGTTGATCAAGAAAGAAAGTGCGAATCTCTCGAAATTAAACATTATGTTCCAGTGGTTGTAGCAACTTTTGAATGTAGACGTAGGAGTACGTTGATGAACAAGAAACGAGGCCTCGAATTTGAGTAGTTCGAAAACACAGAGTTTTAAAAGGTACGCACATTGGCGAGAAAAACACTGTAAGAGCCAATGGCGGCATTTCTTGTGAATGGTGTGTGTATAAACGTATAAACGTAAGAGTACGTATAAATGTATTTTCACATGCTGTTTGTAAGAAGCTTGTGGAGTTACATGTATGGTGTAAAGGGCAAATTTGGTGAACTTAATATATCTGTGATGAACAGGAAGGCAAAATTTAATGCAAGAAGTCGGTGTAAATTGTTCCCGCAAACTCTTGGTGGAGCGTATTTGGCGGAAAGTAAGTAATTCCCTGATTTACAAAAGAGTTAAATATAAATCGTACTGTATGTCAGACTTGGAGGGAGGTGAGGAACATCAAGGGGTTATTTAAGTGTGTTACGTGTCTTTTGGGTGGGTTTCTCGTGTAATATGTGTAATTCACTTGTTATTATTTTTCGCAGATGCTTTGGTGCATGGAGATCCTCTGACCTCGTTAAAATTTTAACAAGTTGTTGGGTGCAAAGTATAAGCTAATTTTCTTGTAGTTTATTATGTTTGGAAGATTTTTGAATTGATTTGTATATAAAAGTTTTGCAGACAACTTCGTAAATTGTTTAAGAGAATAATTCGCCGATTTCTGCATAAGGTAATATTAGTTTCAATATTTCTAATTATAAACTGTAAAATTGCGGAGATATTATAAAATGTAAGATGTTTTATCGTGGCGAGCAAATTTCATGGCAGAAAAGATGTGATTTTTAGTGGGAACATGGACAGAGTGTTCTAAATGTCGATCTGAATCAAATCCGTTTTGCCTACGCTATAAATCTGCTTTTGTTCGCTTTCCTGTTTGCGAATGTATCGATTCCACTGAGGGGAGTTGGGGGGGGGGGGGCAGGCGGCGTCGAGTGCCTGATCTATGGGGATTCGTTCGGAAAGTCAAATAACTACTGGTGACTACGCCACAATCGTATTTCGACAGCTATTTTGCTCCAGCACTGTCGGTGACTCTGGACTGACGTATGTTTCAGCGCAATATGTGGGCAAAGGTGTCATTAATTTCGAGAGAGTCAGTTGAACTGCGAACATCTAAATTTCGATCCCAGATAACCGATCGTGTGCTGCGTTGATAGTGGTGAAGTGCTACGATATGGTCAGAGCAAAAATGTGCTATCAAATAAGAGCAAAATCTTGAAAGAACTTTTGAAAGGATCGGGCAGACTTGAACGTTACATAAAAATTAAGCGTTTGACCAAATAAATTACTATGAAGCGGTTTTTATGATTTGTGTTAAATTTAGTAAATGCATAATGATATGGTGCTATGACGGACCTGCGAGGTACATGCTGTTTCATACATCACTACAAATATACTTGCACTATTGTTCTGACTTGTATGTGGGGTATTCTATTTACGTATGTTGTGTACTTATTTATCTCGTAAGTATATCAAATTTGGTGCGATTTAATGGGCCAACGGAAGTAATGGGCCACATTAAGTGGAAATGGGTCATGTTACGAATAGGTAGGCTAGGTATTCATCCACTTAGGGCTGGAGCGATCTTAAGTGGAACAACCATACAAAACAAATAGTGGGAAAAGCGGATGCCAGAATCATATTCATAGGAATCGGAATCAGATTCATCCACGAAAGAAGTGACTTATAAGACGCTTGTAATGCCCATTCTTATTTTTCTCCTATCTGGGATCAAAAATGGTTCAAATGGCTCCAAGCACTGTGGGACTTAACATCTGAGATCATCAGTCCCCTAGAACGTAAAACTACTGAAACCTAACTAACCTAAGGACATGACACATATCCATGCCCGAGGCAGGATTCAAACCTGCGACCGTAGCGATCGCGCGTTTGCAGACTGTAGCGCCTTTAACCGCTTGACCACCCTGGCCGGCTATCTGGGATCCCTACCAGGTAGGACTGATGGGAGAGATAAAGAAGATCCAACCTAGAGCACCACTCCGTCATGGGATCCTTTACGTAGGCTCGAGACCGTTAAGGAGATGCTCAACAAACTCCATTAGCAGACATTACAAGAGAGGCATTTTTCATTGCTGTTGAAATTTCGATCGGGCGTCTAACTTGGAAGAGTCGGACAACTTATTACTTCCCGTCACATATGTCTCACGTAACGACCATGAGGAGAAATTTCGAGAAATTAGAGCCACTACAGAGGCTTACCTACAATCATTTTCCCAGGTGCTAATTCGCGAGTGTAACAGGGTTGGTGGGTTCAGTTAGTGGTAGAGAAAGTACCCTGCACCACACACGGTAAAGTGGCTTGCGGTTGCTTGCTTGGCTGGGTACGATTTGTGAGGAGGACGTAAAGTGGCCACTCCAGGTGAGCTCAGGTGAGTGACATGCAGAGTGTGGCTGGAAATGAATATTTTGACACTTAACAGGGCAATTAGTGCTCCAAGAAGTGCCAGAGTGTCAGACAAGCAGAACGATGGCTTCTTAAAACTCTTCATTCGAATTAAAGTACACTCCTGGAAATGGAAAAAAGAACACATTGACACCGGTGTGTCAGACCCACCATACTTGCTCCGGACACTGCGAGAGGGCTGTACAAGCAATGATCACACGCACGGCACAGCGGACACACCAGGAACCGCGGTGTTGGCCGTCGAATGGCGCTAGCTGCGCAGCATTTGTGCACCGCCGCCGTCAGTGTCAGCCAGTTTGCCGTGGCATACGGAGCTCCATCGCAGTCTTTAACACTGGTAGCATGCAGCGACAGCGTGGACGTGAACCGTATGTGCAGTTGACGGACTTTGAGCGAGGGCGTATAGCGGGCATGCGGGAGGCCGGGTGGACGTACCGCCGAATTGCTCAACATGTGGGGCGTGAGGTCTCCACAGTACATCGATGTTGTCGCCAGTGGTCGGCGGAAGGTGCACGTGCCCGTCGACCTGGGACCGGACCGCAGCGACGCACGGATGCACGCCAAGACCGTAGGATCCTACGCAGTGGCGTAGGGGACCGCACCGCCACTTCCCAGCAAATTAGGGACACTGTTGCTCCTGGGGTATCGGCGAGGACCATTCGCAACCGTCTCCATGAAGCTGTGCTACGGTCCCGCACACCGTTAGGCCGTCTTCCGCTCACGCCCCAACATCGTGCAGCCCGCCTCCAGTGGTGTCGCGACAGGCGAGAATGGAGGGACGAATGGAGACGTGTCGCCTTCAGCGATGAGAGTCGCTTCTGCCTTGGTGCCAATGATGGTCGTATGCGTGTTTGGCGCCGTGCAGGTGAGCGCCACAATCAGGACTGCATACGACCGAAGCACACAGGGCCAACACCCGGCATCATGGTGTGGGGAGCGATCTCCTACACTGGCCGTACACCACTGGTGATCGTCGAGGGGACACTGAATAGTGCACGGTAGATCCAAACCGTCATCGAGCCCATCGTTCTACCATTCCTAGACCGGCAAGGGAACTTGCTGTTCCAACAGGACAATGCACGTCCGCATGTATCCCGTGCCACCCAACGTGCTCTAGAAGGTGTAAGTCAACTACTCTGGCCAGCAAGATCTCCGGATCTGTCCCCCATTGAGCATGTTTGGGACTGGATGATGCGTCGTCTCACGCGGTCTGCACGTCCATCACGAACGCTGGTCCAACTGAGGCGCCAGGTGGAAATGGCATGGCAAGCCGTTCCACAGGACTACATCCAGCATCTCTACGATCGTCTCCATGGGAGAATAGCAGCCTGCATTGCTGCGAAAGGTGGATATACACTGTACTAGTGCCGACATTGTGCATGCTCTGTTGCCTGTGTCTATGTGCCTGTGGTTCTGTCAGTGTGATCATGTGATGTATCTGACCCCAGGAATGTGTCAATAAAGTTTCCCCTTCCTGGGACAATGAATTCACGGTGTTCTTATTTCAATTTCCAGGAGTGTATTAAATCACATCTGAATACATCTGCGATGTCACAAGAATGAGGTGCTTCAACAATGATGCAACAATATTTCAAGATCTTTAAAATTGTAGAAGTCAGTATTTCACAGCGAATTAACGTTTCCACAGTGAATGTCTGAATAAACAGCTTTTAAACGCTTCATGCGATTTCAGCATATATTATCTCAGATGATAGCATTGTATTACAGCTATCATCTCTGAATCCTACGGACCTGTATATATTTTATTTCTCGATTTATCACGAAATGGACTTAGATTCCGCGTATCTTCAAATCAAATTTTTCAAAGGGCTCCAAGAACTATGGGACCTAACATCTGAGGAAATCAGTCCCCCAGACTTGGAACTACTTAAACCTAACTAACCTAAGGACATCACACACATCCATGGCCGAGGCATGATGCGAACCTGCGACCGTAGCAGCCGCGTGGTTCCGGACTGAAGCGCTTACAACCGATCGGCCACCGCGACCGGCCCCGTGTATCTTCGATTACAGTTAAGTTTGGGAATTTTGCAATCGATCTCGTACCATCTCAACGTAAGTTTACTGCATACAATATGGGGTATTTTTTGTCTGTATTTTAACTGGATATCGTAGGATCACTTCCCGTTTATTTGAGATATCCTCCATTCAATAAACATTATTCAAAATAATGCCCTCGTCTACATCAATTGCAGACGTTACAATAGAACCTTTCTTATTAAATTATTAAGTGGCTTTTTTTTGTATTTCTGTGATTTCAATGACTCGCAATTCTAGGCAACGCGTAGACGTATGTGTTACTGCTGGATCACAGCTACAAGTTTATATTTGCTGCGAATTAGATGTGGGCTTGAATGCAGACACACGCGCCTCGATCCTATGACTGCATCGAGATATTCTTTTTAAGGAGAGCCCTGTGTATTCTAGCTGCCTAAAGTACGACTAACCACAAGTAACCTTCGTACATCCATATTTAAATTGGATGAAGGTGGGACACAGCTGGTATAATTTTTGTTTAAAATGGAACTCCTTCAGGTGTACTTAAGACTTTATATTATTTGGCCACTAGTTTCGACGTTGCGTCGACGCCATCTTGAGGCCCGTACACATTGATGAAATCAATTGTATGTGGCTCCGTACTAGAAGTCCGCGTTGAGAGCAACACATGGATGTGGAGAACGTGTTGGTCTCACCGTGGACTTCTAGTACTGAGCCACACACAACTGATTTCATCAAAGTTTACGAGCCTGTACCCAAATAAATATAAAATGTTCAGTACAGCTGGAGGAGTTCCATTTTTCACAAAAAAAAACCACAGGTAAAGACGCAACTGGTTTCTTCGTATGGGACGCTGTTTAAAAGAGTAATTCCGTACTAAAATTACTGTTAGGTACCATAGTATTGCAAATAAACGTAATACTTCATGAAATATTTAGTGTAAGTTTTGAACCATTAATCAGTTATACTACAGTCATTTCACCACGGTGCCTAGAAATAGGGTACGGAGAGATACGATGTGGAGTAATAGTACATGTTGCCACGAGTAAATGAGATAGATGGCTGCGATTGATTGGTAAGGTAATCTGAAACTGAAACTGTTCTCCGCTGTAACAACCTATATTCATGTGTGTGCATTGCGTACTTGACGTTCAAGGAAGGGAAACTGAGAGTGTACAGACAAGTCTTCCTCTTACTTGCTAGGTACTGCATAAATAGTGAAGCAGCAGGAGGAAAAAGATAGTGGCTGGTAACTCGATTATTCCTGTCCTTTTCCTGTAGAAATATGTGGATATTTTCTGGCTATTAAATGCTTCGTCTCCCGTAATCGTGGAGAAGAACCTGTCCTGGGTTACTGGGTGCTCACACATTTATGTGTAAGAAGTCATTCTCCTCCGAATGCGAAAATATTTTGTTGACTCCGATCTAACTAGGGAGAACCGATCAACACGATGAACCCTCTGCCAGGCACTTAAATTTGATTTGCAGAGTATCCATGTAGATGTAGATGTAGAAGTCATACTTTCGATGTCAAATTCTAGAAGGAATCGAGCAGAAAACGTAGTGTGTTACTTTGCACTTTCCGTTCACATGTAGAACTTAAATAGAGCATGTTAAAAAGAATCGAAGTGCAGTACATCAGGCAATAATGCTTGGTTTGTTTATTAACATTTCGTTTTGTACTTTATAACATAAGTTCTACTTTCAGCTGTATTCGTTGTAAAATAGATCAAATGAAATAGCTATCGATTACGGGGAACTGTAGCCACATCCTCAGACGCCTACTGCGAACGATATGCAGAATGAGCTTCTTCATATCCCCATAGAACTTTCACTTATTCAACTTCGAAAGTAAGCACAGGGTCGCAAACAGGAGATTTAAATGTTCCGTCCAGTAATACAGCGTCGGCCAAAAGTGTCTCCAACGGGGACGTAGGAGAAATTAGTTGATAAAACATTCAGCCTGTGTGATGCAAACACTTAAACGTTTTTTTACAAAGAGGGATAATCTAAAATACTCTCCTAGAAAGACCTAAAATCACTATCCTTGAAAGGAAAAAAATATTGTCTTTTGACAGTTCCATATATTCATATAAGAGCCTTTCTTGATTACATAACGCTCAGAGTAGTAGCTATAAACTTGTGCTAGTGCTTCCCATTACAGATATCTCTCGAAATTTGAAGGTAGAGTTTGTTCTGTTCGGCAACCCCGAGTGACTAAGTCGGGGTCTGCATTTACATCTTTCCGGTACGCCGAAATACTCCGAATCGTTGAATTTGCAAGTCAGATTTTATGTCTGTCATTCCATTTGTGGGGCAGTTGAGGTTTGGCGACCAAATTAGCATTCCTCCGCCATAGTATAATCGATACTTTCTCCTGCACTATCGAGAACTGGTGATTCCTAATGAGTTTTTCCACATTCTCTTATACATTAATAGCGCGTGCACAATGACAGTTATAACAGTAGGAAAGTTATTTTCTACCACGCCAAATGCTTTTAAATGTGGTGGAAGTTTTCATGAGTGAAGTTAAATACCATCTGAGTGCAACGCTAATAAATAAAAAACACACTAGTGCTATCCTTGAGATACCCAGTAAATCTAAAACTTTATTAGTATGCATTATGTATTTGAAGCTTCTAGAATTAATGTCCTCATTGCCCAGTGTATATCGAATGTAGTCGACGGTGTATAAGGATCGTATTTTTATTGCAAAAATTAGAGCAAAGTACCATACCTAGATGTTTCCTGTAACTCCATAGCTTCCGTTTTACGATGTAATGAGTTTAGTGTACTGAATTGTTTCTAAGAGGCAAACTACCAATATAATATGCGGTACATGTTTTCTGATTTTATGGATTATAACGGATATATCCTCCACTATTAATGAAGCCCTGTGTTTTTCAACGATTAACGACATGTGTCACGATACTTATACATAATATACACATTATTAATCGGTTTTATTTCTATTTAAACGTAAATAAAAGCAGTGTATGTTGCACACATGTTTTCGTGTCCTACGTACCTCTGAAAGGAATCGCTTTGGTCCATTAGGAAGAATGTAATGTCTGAAAAATTCTGTTAAGGATGAATGGACAAATCAAAGGTAATGGTTGCTGGAACATTAATGTGTAAATACAGATGTGATGAACGTATCTTGTAATTAGAGGAAAACAGTAATAGAGTTGCACAAATGAGGCAGTTTACTTTAGAGAACAGTCAGGACGTGTAATGCGGAGATGAAAACTGTAGTTCGGAGGAGACTGTGGAAACAGATTGAACGTGCGGAGATTAGCAAGATGCAGAAATTGCCAGAAAATTACGGTCGAAGCATTGTTGCTGGGAAATACTAATTGAATGAAGAGCCATGATTGTGGAATTATCAACAAAGATAAGGAGACGCAACTGGAGAAGATACTGATGCAACATTCTTTCCGACAAATTGCGCAAGCAATTTCTCAATCTTTATCAGGATTTCTTTGTTGACCGACACATGTGGTACTAGGTAGACCTCTGGATATCACGTGGATTTTCGTTTCTCATCTTTGTTTCAATGATGACGTAAGCGGAATTGATGCGATTTAACTGCCATTTCTTTTTGATTCCCACCACGTTGGAGATTGCATGTATGTTTCTCACACTCGATTCTCCTCCATGTGTACATTATCGACGTAGTAAATAAAATCAGTTAATTTTCTGCAAATCCGCTAGACAACTGGGCATGAAACGGTTCGATAATTCATATTCTAGTGTGTACATTACTCATACGAATAAATATTGAGATACCTTCACCTACACTCTTCTACCGAAGGCTTAATGATGAGAGTCTCTTTTCCTTAACTAATCCTAATGAATAAATTGAATGTGTGTAGATGCCGACCGCTGTTCTTGTACAGCTGTGTCTATAATCAATCGTTAATGTTATTATTAAGTACATAAATGAATAATCTTTAAGTGAATATATTTTACTTGGTCTCTTGCATAAAATCAGGACCACTTTTCAATTGTACTTGCTCAATTCAGCAGAAGGACCGGCACAGAAGCACAGAAGAATCAATAAATCAAGGAGGAAGTAGACATCATCAAAGAACGGGTGATTCGTTAGTCTTCCCTGGATAAAATCAGAAGAATCAATAAATCAAGGAGGAAGTAGACATCATCAAAGAACGGGTGATCCGTTAGTCTTCCCTGGATAAAATCAGTAGCGCATTTTGCAGTGAAATGCAAAGGATCCAGATAGCGTCTCCGTCCAGCACTTAGTCTTAATCTACCAGTAAGTTTTAGACCTAGTGTTAGTAATGATATCTGCAAGTAATAGTGGACGGTATAACACGAAAGTGAAATTGTCTATTTCAAATAATTTCGAAAATATGTGAAGCAGGAATATATTAGTATTCAGTTTTATTCGGCTACGAAACGAAAAGCTGGAATAACTAAATTACCAAAACTTCTCAGTGCGATATATGAATGGATCTCCAAAATAAAAAAAAATTATCATATTCTGTTTAATCTGATAAAGAAACTGAATATATAAAAATAAGGAAATTTTATTTTTACCATTGTTCATGACATATGCATTGAATATATGATTTGTATGTAAAGATCCATGTAGTTTAAAAACAAACTAAAGACATTATACAATATGAAATAATAATCAGTGGAATGAGCGGGCTGTAATTCTCGTCATTTTCATAATGAAGGCATAAACTTTTCATTACATTTGTCACAGGAATAGATGTGCGAAATTGCCAGTGCAACGTTCGATGTGATGCGTCGACATCTACAGCAGATCATAATACATATATTCCCACTGAAGAAAGAATGCATTTCCTCTGCTGCCACCAATTATATAGTTCGATGCAAACTGCGCACATACATGTACCGACAAGTAATGCCGTGTTGGTTAATTTCTTGGATCATTAATTGGTCGTAATTTATTACTCTCCGATACCAAGTGACTAAACAGTAAAAGGACGTTCACTGGATAACCCATTCCACGGATTCCTGAAAACATATTTTTTGTCTCTCTTATGGGTAATTTGATGCGGCTATCCAAGACTGTCTGCTCTGGGTTAAACTATTAATCTAAGAGTAATGATCGTTAAAAATAACACACTTAGAGTCCGGTACTGTAAATCGTTCAATTTAACTAGTGTGTAATGTAACGAAAAAGGTTACGGAATGGGTCATTACTGTTGCATCAGAACGTGAGGTGCTGTGACGGATTAAAACTATGTGCTGTACCAACACCGGACCTGTAAAAATATTCCTTCGTCCAGGATATATGATAGACAACAGCTGTACAAATAGACCTGTAAGGACACTGAAAAGTGGTATGTGAGCACAGGGAGACAGTACCTGAGAGGTGTGCGGTAAAGCATATATAAACATGCCGTAAAACGAAGTCCTGTGGAGACAGTAGACATCTGGTTAATGTTACTTGCAAATAAAATTATTTATGGTGACTGGTGCATTATCATTCATCATTTTAATCACAAATTAACATCACTTGTTTCCACCATGAGTAGGCACTATCGTATGGATTTACAGTTTTGACACGAAAACAAACCACACTTCTTATCCAAATTTCACACTCGAAGAGTCAGGGTGCCGCTTTTATACGCTACTTTAAGTTTCTACACACAATTTCTTTACAAAAATTAAGCGTATTTACAACACTGAAACTAGCGTTGTAGCCAAAATTAGCGGTAAGGTACTTCATTACGCAACAATGCAATCTTTTACCTGTGTTTTATTGGCTTCAACATTGTGTAGATCTATCAGTGTTGCTTCATTAGCTTATAATTTATTTTCAGTTGGATATTGGTAAGAAAGTCTGATTTGTGCCGATATGGGCCACCATTTAGAGCAAAAAGAATCATCGAGCAAAGTTATTCGTCATAGTTACGATACAGGCTTCATACTTACAGTTGTGCGTAATGCCAAAACCACAACCAATAGAGAGGCCGGAAGAAAGTGTGGCCCCCTCGAATCTATCGTGCGACGTTGGGTTGCTTCAGAAGGAAAACGGATGAAGGCACTTTTTCAACAGGAAAAGCGTTCAGGGGACCGAAAACTGGTAAGTATCCGGAACCTAACCGGAAACTAAGGTTCCTTCCTATGTGCAAGATAAGAGAAAAACGGGATGCCCACCTCATAAGAAATTATCCAACAGAAGGTCTTGCCTTAAATGTGCGACAACCAGATCTCGTCCGAATACTGGTTGGAGTCATCGGTTTATGCGCAGAAATGGTCTTGCTCTTCAACGAAATACCACACTGCGACACAAAGAATGTCAGCAGATTTCAAGGAGAAACTGGTCAACTTCCAGCTTTACGTCGTCCAGTTCCGAAAATGTCACTCATAAGCTTTTCCTGAGACTGGCAATGCTGACAGAACGCCAGTATTGTTTGAGATTCCGAGTAAAACAACAGTTGACATGAAAGGGGCAAAAGGTATCCCATTAAGAGGAACCAAGAATGAAAAAAATAAAGTAACTGTTATGTTAGCCGATGGGGGAAAGTTACCCCATATGTTTTTCTGTTGAGAAAACCACGCCGAATGAAAAATTTCTTGTGGGCTTAGTAACTCGTTCCCAAGAGAAGGACTGGGTGACAACGCAACGCTTGTTGCCATGGATGACAACGCAATGCTTGTTGCTAATGTGTTGCAACAAATGTTGCATCACATGTTTAACGTACGTAGCTAAATGTAAATACAAAAAAAAATTGGTAACTTTTCTCTCATGAAGCAGTGTGCGGCTTACTTTCACGGAAAACGTTTTTTTAAATTTCTTCCTCGAAATATAAGGGTGCGACTTACAACGGAGGTGGCTTATTTTGGGGCCAGTGTGGTAGTACAAGGTACTCATGGTGCCCATTATCATTGTTCATCACTACAACTCACTGCCGACAAACTAAAATTCTTTTTACTGTGATGAACAAAGAAAAGTAACACGTTTAATGTAAGAATTTAAGGACTCAATGATACATGCTGTAGCAATGTTCCAAGCTGCTAGACGGATTAGCGTACACTCTCAGACAATCCATCAGATGTAAAAACGTAGATCAAGAATGAAGGAGAAGTAGGTGAGTCAGTTATTGTCATCAAGGAAGGAGAGATGTGAAAAGATAATTACTATTCATACGGACTTCGGAGGCGGGCATGCGGGAGTCAGTATTTAAGGTACGAGATTACATGTAATTAAGCAATTCTCTGTCAGACGTGATGGACGATAATACAAGGTTTTTTTTTCTTTTTTCCCCTGTAACTACAGTTCTTTCCGTATTACGAATTTGACAATGATGCATAGTGTTTTGTGAGAGTGGGCAGAAAGTTGTTATCTCAAAAACACCCCTCAGTCACGTCCACTAATCTACGATCGTAATCACGTTAATAACAAACCTACTGAATATCTGACGCTATGAAAAACAAAAGCAAATGTGATTAAAAGGCAGGGGAAAAAGACATAGTATCCATTCACCTCTCATTCGAGTTCCCAAGCTAGAAGTTGCACCGATATAAAATGTTTTATATTCCGCATTTACTTATTTATTAGCCTGCCAACGCGTAACAGCTAACCGCTCAAGAATAAAGTGAATTTCATTTCCATCAGTCACGTCAAAGGAATAATGATGAAGCATAAATTATGGACAGGTAGAATATGTGCTTTAACGTGGCCTCTGTGTTCACCTTTAAACTCTTACTGCCCATGTGACATTTGAAGGCACTGATGAACTGAACATACATAGGTCACTGTGGTGTGTATCATACATGTGCGCAAACCCCGGAGAGGTCCCAAGAGCTTTCGGATGAGTTCGCGGTTCTTTGAGGCGGAGGACAAAAGAATGTGTAAAGATGACTAATATCCATACTGTGCTCCTCTAGCTGTATCGACAAACAGTTACCTTCTTCAAATGGTTCAAACGGCTCTGAGCACTATGCGACTTAACTTCTGAGGTCATCAGTCGCCTAGAACTTAGAACTAATTAAACCTAACTAACCTAAGGACATCGCACACATCCATGCCCGAGGCAGGATTCGAACCTGCGACCGTAGCGGTCGTTCGGCTCCAGGCTGTGGTGCCTAGAGCCGCACGGCCACCCCGCCGGCTGATACCTTCTTCTTCCTTCGCTTCACCCTCTTTTGGGTACGCTGGATCAATCATTTCTTTGTGTGTTGTTCTTTCCTTAGGGCCCAGTTTTTCTTCATTCCTTCTGATCTTCTTTCCCTCTCTTCTTCCGAGATGAAGGGTTAGGACTTTTGTGTAGATTTGTCTCGGAACATTATGTTTTCATCTTTAGTAATTAATTTAGCTGTTAGACCAGTAAGTGAATTTTCTGAAATCTTTCATTCTACTAGGTCTTCCTCAGTTTCTTCAAGCCAGTTGGGTTTTGTTTTGCGGTTACGGAAAAAGTCAAAGATTTGTTTAGTTAATCTGTTGGAATTTATTCTGAGAAGATGACCATAAAAATTTAATCTCCTCTTACGCATGGTATACGAAAGTTTTTCAATTTTCTTGTAGAGAATTTCACTTTTGATGTATGTAATCTTACTGTCTTCAAATTTTGGCCCAATGATTTTTCTTAAAATTTTTCTTTCCTTTAGTTCAAGTTTCTCCATTTGGCCTTTGAAATTCATCATAAGTGTTTCTGCTGCATATCGTGCTTCTGGTAATGTGTAATCCCATGAAAGGGACTTTTTGTTGTATGTATTTTTTGTTAGTTGGAAGGCCAATTCAAATTTATTTTTTCTGGATTCCATTGATTTACTTTCCCCAGCATTCCAAATAATCCATTCTTTTTTGTTGTATGTATTTTTTGTTAGTTGGAAGGCCAGTTCAAGTTTATTTTTTCTGGATTCCATTGCTTTGCTTTCCCCAGCCTTCCAACTAATCCATTCTTCGAGATATTTGAATTATTTTACTATTTCAATCTTCTGTTCTTGAACTTTGGATTATTTACATGAGTGCTTGACGTTTGTCAATATCTTAGTTTTTTCAAAGGATATGTGAAGACCTATTTTAGCTGCTTATTTCTTTAGTTCAAGGATTTGCTCCCGTGCTTCTTCCATTGTTTCAGCAAACAGGGCAATATCATCTGCAAAAGCAATGCAATTTACTTTGAGGTTCTTCTTTTTGCAAACCAGTCTTATACCACTCTTAATATTTGTGTTACATTCTCTGACTACTTTCTCAAGCGCGCAATTGAACAGCAACCGTGATAGCCCATCCCCCTGCCGCAATTTTGTTTTTATTTCAGATAACTATTATAGGACAGAGTACGTATATCAACAAGTTTTAATTTCCAAACATCAGTTTATATAATTTTTTCTAGTTTTAACCAATAATACTTCCTGTAAGACGTTTGGTATGGTTTGGCAGGTTGTTGAGTATAACTCTACCCATACAGCTGACAGGAAGACAGACTATACCAGCCACTGTATCTATTACGCAATAAATTCTTCTCGCCTCATTGCTTAAAAATGCCAGTCACTAAGAAGCATTAGTAATAGAAACTTACAGAACCTAAGCACATTTAGAATTATTAAAAAGCTGGACAGCGACATGAAGACAATATGAAAGGAGTCCCATCCATTTACCTAAATAGTTGCGGTACCCTCAGAATCTACACGGTCGTTCACGAAACGATGAAACACTCGTTTCTGTTAAAAAAGAAGTGTATACCTGAAGATTATGTCCAGATTATGAGTTTTCGGGAAAAGTGATATTGGTGGTTAAAGTATTTTCGTATTATTTATTATCGCATTATATCTCGCATGTTAGGAAACAAGGCCGTATTAAGGCAAAGGCACATTGAAAATCAATGAAAAGCGTTTCGTTCTTATTAAGATCTGTTATAATTAAATGTAAATTAATAACATTTCGGCCATGAAAACCTGAGGAAGTCTACAGCATAAAATACAAAGTCGCGCATTATGAAGCTTCAGCGTAGCGTGGTGACTAGAGGCACTGTATAACGGAGCACAGACTAGGTCAATAGAAGCAACTTGTGTAATATTTGATGTTATGTAAATAAAAGTGCTCTTTCTGGCAGAAATGAGTTTGTTCGATCGGGTGAGCATTTGTACTCTTATGTCCAAACTGCCTGGAAATGTCTCATTACATATTTACAGATATTGAAGTTTTTATTTAAGTATACCACAGACAGAACCATGAGTGGCATATGGACAGGGGAGACAATGTGACTTTTAATAGAATTTTACCACGTCCGCTTTCGGGAGCGAACTGTACCGTTTTCGAGCCAAATACAGGCTCCAACTGCCACTGCAGAGGTCTGAGAGTGCGAAATCACGTTATCCACATCGTCTCGTGATCCCGACTGCAGTGTGTCTCGCGAAACTGGATATCGTGTCTGCCTGCACGTCAACGTTAGCTGTCTCGTCCCGTGTATCGACGATTTAAGGGAACTGACGGTCTCTAGGGCCGACTGTGTGTCCGCTGGATACTAGTAAACGTAGTGTGTTACACTGCACGTCCGTTGTATCTTTCTAACACACTTACATGCACATGAGGACAGTCAAAAGTTCACAAATGAAGATTAACATTTAACAACGTTTAAAACGATTATAACAAAATTTTAAAAACTTGTCTAAAAAGAGGAAGTGGAACTAGCGTTAGTCGAGATGTTCCTTGAGCTAATAGGTAATAATTTAAATGTATTAGGATTTCACGGTGTTGAACAGTTAAACCGTTTAATTACCTTCGGTGTGTATTTTCAACAAGTATAAAGAAACAAACCGTTGCACGACCGGATACCAATATAAAAGTATTATAGAAAAAAACAAAATCCAGTATGGGGGCACGCTTTTTGCAATAGAACACTACACTAAAGTTATCTATCGCTTGTCATGGCTTTCGTAATTTAGTTCTCAGACGGAAATCGTGACTGATTCTGCTCGATCATTTAAACGTTATACAAGGAGTGCAAGATAGACAAGCGTCTTTGGCTGTAAGAGATAGGTCTGTCGTGCGAACGAAAATGAGCAAGGACGATATTTTTTGATTAGTGTCACTGTGAGGGAAGACATCATAATTTAGTTCATGGACGCTTTTCGTGGTGAAGGTACGGCATACAGTTTCTTTATAGAACAACGGAATCTTAGTGTCTAAGGTCTAGAATGTAGACAATGGAGAATGGATCACGGCAATGTTCAGTTCACCTGATGCAATGATAAAATACAGATGGTACAAATTTTCTAGCATTTGAACTACTCAGTTTCTATAGCTTCAAGACCCTTGGAGTCAATAGTTTGGTTCACTGAAATTTATAACGTAGTCTGTAGCACCTAGCTGACCTTCTTTTTCTAAATACGTCTTCTTTCGTCCTCTCGACGCAGTCCTGATTTTAAACTCCAGCTGTTCTCAATATGTCACGGGTAAAGCTAAACTGCTCTGCAAGCTAAACTTTACTCGGTGCTGTGTGCCTAAGCACCAACTCTTGGTCAACACAGGTCGTTTCAAGTATGCAAAAACCTTGCTCTCACTGACAAGTGAAAAAAAAGGCAATCAATTTAGATGCTAAGTAAAGCCAAGAATAAAAAGGGAAAAAAGTATTTTCACTCCATCAAAATTACTCTACATGAATTTACACAGTCTTATATGTAGCGTGATGTGCAGGTGCCATATATTCATCAAGTAAAGAGCTACACTTTTTACCTGTCTTTCCTGTCCACATAAAAGCTCAGGTCAGTGCACGGACACAAATCATACTAGTACAGGGAGCGATCCGCTCATCAGGCCTGTATGTACGAGTGAGAACGATGTCTCACTGTGTAGTGGCCTTGTGCACACACGGATGTGCTAAGCACCCTTGATGTATGTGGTGTTTCCTCACCTGAAGCAAACACGTCACATGACCAGGATCGATTACAGATAACGTGATGGTACATAACTCATGTGTCCTGCACATGTGGAGCCGCGTCTCTGCTGGAATGCTGCACTGTTCACTCAGTAATAAAGTGACAACTAACAGCGGTATGATGGAAAAATAAATACTACCGGAATGAACATTCCTTTCAGCTTATAAATTGCTGTCCAACAATCAGTAAAATAGTGACCTTAAGGGGCAAAACTAAACGCTTCACTAATTTATGTCAACATCATATATCGAGTTAAAGTATAAATGTCCAACTCCTTTCTCCTTCAGTTGACGGCACCCCCGCTCTTGAATGAAAATCTGTTTCTTTGTGGAAACCAGCAGTGCCTAATGTCGAATTTCGTCATGAGTTTCATAGATGTTGCGACGAATTTTATTGTGATAGAGAGAGGATCATTAAAATTCCTCTTAAATGCTGTTTAGGTGCTGTGAAGCCAGGACAGAGAATTTGCCGATAAACGACTGACTACACGCAGGGTAGCAGGAATGTTGTTCATTAAATTCGTATTCCTTTATTCTTTCAAAGAGAAGTTTTTAAACTTCCAATGAATTAAAAAAATGTAGTATTGTAACGTTATTACTTATGAGAGCCAGAATGGTAAAACAAAATAGGTATACTTCCGCCACTGACATCGATGTGTTGCTTCCCTGATGTGTGGGTGCTGTACCTTACGTGTATACTTTCCTTGCAAGTGACTAGGTGACTGACTGAGGCATGGAGACTATGTTGTCGGGTTTCTTTCGTTCATGATAATGAGAGAAGACACTGCAAGAACGTCACCTACTACTCTCGAACATCGTCAAGGACGCCGGGTTGATTGTTGTTTCGTTTCGACGTACGGTCATCATCAGATCGGTCTTTTTCTGTGTAATCACTCGTCTGTTTGATGCCACAGCAGCCACTCCTGTGAAGATCTCTTATTTTTTGAATGTATTCCAATCTGTATCTTATCCTACGGTTTATTTTCTTAAAGAGTCTCTCATGAGCCATGGAACTAATTGTCAAGCGTCATCGTGTCCGCTCTTCTAGTCAGTGTTATCCACTTATTTCTTTTCTTACAGATATTGCGGAGGAACTCCCCATTTGTTATCATATCATTCCACTGAATTTCCAGCGTACCTTCTTCTGAAATGCTTCAAATTTATTCTCTTCCTCTTTCTTACAGTCCCTGATTCATTTCCGTACAATGCTGTGATCCATACGTAGTCTTACACGCCCTCTTCTTAAGGTTTATGTTTCATTCTAGCACACTGCTTTTAGTGAGGAATCTTATTTTTGCCTATGCTACCCCCTTTCTAATTTTTTCGTCCATCATGTCTTGATTTGCTTCCAAAGTACCCGAATTTCTTCACTTCCTCTACTACTAGCTCTGCTAGTGCTGATCTTAAGTTTATCGCTAATCTCATACCTGCAACCTCTCGATACTTCCCTATTTCTTCAGTATAAACTCAGTCCGTAATCTGTGCTGCGTAGTTTGCATACGTCTGCTGAACTTATGCTATAACTTTTCCAACCTTCAGACACTTTCAGTAGCTGGGAAAAATTTTAGGACCTGCTGTACCATATCTCCTTTTCTGATCAGATACGAGAAACTAAAACATCTCCAATCAGAGGCGTGCTGTGACAGCTTGGCGTCGCAACCTTACCAGTGGAGGTAAATTGTTTTACCTTAACTACTTTTATAGTAATTTAGCCAGTTTCGAATATCGAAACAAATAAACGTTCCTTTTCTATATGTTCTTAAAATAGAAACAAATGATCTTGGCAGATGTACTACATTTCCCGATATGGAGATCGCTGTTCTCATTGCGGCGTAGAGAAACACATCTGACAGCGTTCTGCGGGCTCATCCGCTGAACTGCCGTGTTCCTAGCATGCTCGCGCCATCGATGTGGAACCTTTATTACTAATTAGTGAAATGAGCAGGAGTAGAAATTTAGCCTCACCAGCATTGGGACTATAGAAAAATTTTCTTGTTCCTTCTATTCTTGCATACAAATACTTCCATAGACAACATTGGCGTACCTCTTCATTCGCCTTCGTACAACTTATTTTCACACTTTAACGCAGAAGTTAGAAATTAATATCTCTACAGGCAGAACTCAACTAAAACTTATATCTATCTAAATCAAAACAAATATTGTATCAATACATCGAGAAATAACGGTAGAATAAAGTAAGGAATAAATGCTGCGAGGAGTGTCTATAATAGTGCAGTTATAAAGTTCAGCTCAACCAGTAACTTCACACTAGTACTTAATTACTATTAATGTTCGTTTTATCTGAATATGCACGATAACAGAGCTTGGTCGCAAATGGCAATACTATTGAGGCCGGTCACTGCAAAGGCCGATACAAAGGAAAACTCTGTATGTCACTACCCCGTTGCACACTCTTCCGTCTTTGGTTCATAAAAAAGTGGAAGAAACACTGAACAGGACAGACACTGTTAAAAATCCGCACAACTCGCACACTTTGTGCTGGCGGGAGGGAAGGGGATGGGAGGGAAGAAGTTGTCAGTGGAAATTTACGTGCAGTAAAGTTTATCTCTACTTGGAATGTTCGTTTATTCATTAGACACCATCTATGTCGAAGTTGTTGGCTGAACCTTGAACCTGAAACAAAGGCAACTCTATTCTGTATTTGTATCACTTTTACACTTAAGTATGTTTGCTACAAGTATCTTCTTGAAGCAGTACTAAATCATAATTATTAATGATTTAAAACTGCTCCCTAAGAAAATGCGTTGATACTTTAACCAGAATCCAAATAAAAGCTACGAAATTAAACCATTAATCCAATTAAAAGTGTTTGTATATCCAGTGATAGAATAACACATAAGATTGCACTCCTCCGGAGTAATTCGGAAGCAATTACGGGTAGTGTGTGCATGAAATCATAATTGTGTGCTTCGTTTAGCTCAATAAATCTTCTCGAGTTACGTTTGGAGACCATAGAGAAGAGTTCTTAAGTACTACTAACTCAGCCTAATAAGTTTAACTATCGAATCCTACTTACCTCTACTCTCAGACAATAACAAGCGACGACTCTCTACGCAGAGGAAGATAAAACCTGAAGCAAACTTTGAAACAAAATTTGTAGCGCAATCACTTTGGACTACGGCTAGTCCATCGGCTTAACAAACATACTGTAGCTACTTTTCTCGTCGAAGCCGCATAAGTGAAAAATAAGGCTTGGTATATGATTTATGCTGACTGCGATGTTCTATGCAATCACTTTCTTGACTGCTCCTTTTTTCTCTTATTTTAATCATTTGATTCCTTACCTTTAAAGATGGGCTGTTTCATATACTTTTAAGTGTACAGTCCACAATTTTTCAGATGAGATCAGGTGGTCTGGTTGTCGGACGAAAGGATACCAATTGGGAATATTAGGAACCTGATATCCAATTCCCGAATTTGGCTCGGAACCAACATAAGCCTCCTGAAAATCTTTATCGGAATAGACACATTTAATTTACTGCGGGGACATTACGTCTTAGGTAAATGTGAAGGTCTAATGCGTACTTGCTATGTTTTTTTCATCTGTAAGAGTGACATCGACAATAACCTGACAGCCGTGTGCAATGTATCAGTCAACACCTATTCAACCTCTTTATTTTAGTTGCCGAAGCACTAAGCGGGGGCACTGTAGTCTGATTGCCGACAGGTCAAAATTTATATGAATGTGGAGGAGGAGTAAGGAGGTAGAAAGTATAGAGGCAGACTATGGCTTGAATATAGTAACAAAGCTCAAATGGCTGTAGGTTTTAGCGATTACGCTAAAGTGGGAAGATGTCACCATTTAGACTGTCATGAAGAGCTGTATCAAACCAATTGTCAGCTAAAGGCTTCATCAGTAAAGCTCAGATTGAAACTTCCTGGCAGATTAAAACTGTGTTTCGCACCGAGACATGAACTCGCGACCTTTGCTTTTCGAGTCTCGGTCAGGCTCACAGTTTTAATCTGCCAGGAAGTTTCGTTTCAGCGCACACTCTGCTGCAGACTGAAGATCATATTCTGGATACATCTCCCAGGCTATGACTAAACCTTGTCCCTGTAACCTGTAATACCCTTTCTGTCAGGAGTGCTAGTCCTGTTATGTTCGCAAAAGAGCTTCTGTGAAGTTTGGAAGGTAGGAGGCGAGGTACTAGCAGAATTAAAGCTGTGAGGGTGGGTCCTGGGTTTTGCTTGGACAGCTCAGTCGGTAGAGTACTTGCCCGCGGAAGGCAAAGGTCGTGAGTTCGGGTCTCGGTCCGGCACACAGTTCTAATCTGCCAGGAAGTTTCATATCAGCGCACACTCCACTGCAGAGTAAAAATATCATTCTGTGAACGCTCAGATTATTTGCAGTTGTCTTTAGAACATCGATTTTAGTCTCATTATGACAAAATTTCTGTACCAAAAGTCATAAAGCTCTACAGTAAATTATTTTAAGTGCGTCGAAAAATCTCTCGAAGAAAAAATACATCATTTCATAACCTTTCGTCAGCTGCTTACGTACTTGATCCACAAAACTTGACCCCTTCACTGAGAAAAGGAAAATAGTACTACCCAAGTATTTCAGAAATTCCCGCGAACAAACGTTACATCAAATCAATATCTCCAAGTCTGAGTTAAACACGATATCTTACAGAAACTAGGAAACCAGCAGTATTAATTACCGAGCACTGCGATACTAACGTGGAAGAAACAGCAGTGCACGGTATGGACAGACGGTAAACGATAAAATATTACTGGAATAAAACGCCTCTGTAAGAGAAATGAATAAAAAGCAATTTTTGCTGACAAGTGCTGTGCAGCGGAATCTAACGTCACTCCCCTGTTGTCTAAAGGGAAAATAGTCTCACGGTGTGTTTCAGCATGGCAGGCGAAAAGCAATTATCTACCGACTCCTCTGAGCAGCATACCTGTGTCCAAGAGCTCTTTTAGTGTTTGATCGCAGCAATATTGCGTTTTTCACTACAAAGTAATAATGAAATGAATCCAGCTGCCTCGGAATTGTTAGTAGGAAGTTTACCGATGGCGTGTATTTACGTCTTTGTGCAGCACCTTTTCTGTTTACTGTGTACACCATTTAGAAAAGGACTGTTGAATTTATATAAATTAAAGAGTTTTATGGGTTGCTGTTGCAGGATAGAGTCAATTTTATTCGACTTCGACGTAGAAAACAAGTAGACATCTGCTTCAGATTTTGGATGCGGCAAGAGTGTTAAATAATATGATGAAATCACATACTCTGCAATCGTCTCACAAAATATCACCAAGGGTTTCTTCGGATGACGGTAGGAAAGGGGCGAGTGTTATATTATTCGGTGGACAGTGAAAAGTATTCAAAGCTTATGGTTCCTGATATCGCCATAGGTGCATACTAAAGGAGTTGGCGGAAGAAAGAGCTAAACACAGAAACGTGTCCAATATTTTTGGGGTACTTCCATAGGCTCCTAGGTGACAGCCAGGACTGGGAAAGTGCGATAAGCGATATCTTTTCTTTAGCGTACAGGAATCAAGTAACCGTTCAATAATTTTTTCTAAAACGTACAACAGGAATCTTCAGTCCTAGTGCATCAAGACTGTGATTTTCCGAAGAAAGTAGAGGACTTTATTACTAAACCAGAAGTATGTACAAACATAGATTAAACTGTTTTTAAGTAAAAATAAAAGGGGGTTCAAATGACTCTGAGCACAATGCGACTTAGCTTCTGAGGTCATCAGTCGCCTAGAACCTAGAACTAATCAAACCTAACTAGCCTAAGGACATCACACACATCCATGCTCGAGGCAGGATTCCAACCTGCGACCGGAGCGGTCTCTCGGTTCCAGACTGTAGCGCCTAGAACCGCACGGCCACTTCGGCCGGCTTAAGTAACACGAGGAATTATAACAAGTGAGTGATATAAAAAGTATATGTTCTATTAAACTGAAATTAAAAAAACAGTCATTATAATGATAATTGTCACACAACAGCACCGCGCTCGTCAAAGGCTTCTAAGCAAGATGTAGCAACAAAGCTACAGCTAAATTCGTAGGCTGTAGTTAAAATTATCCGCAAAATGTTATCATAAGCAAATAACACAAAGCCTTATAATTATCTGACGAGACCGATTAAATGGTAAATCAAAAGCTTTCACACAAAATTATTTGATATTATTCGTATTACAATCAAGTGATACTTTATAAACGATTTAACGCCTGAAATTAGTTTTAGCTAAACTACTTTAACATCCTAGTAATTTATACTACACACAAAAATCACTGTGTGGCACTACGCTTTGATAACAGTGGTCAATTATTTATTGTTGATCTGCTTGGTGACTCTTGTTCGCACATATGGTAGCGCACGCTCGCCCTCACAGTGTGTGTGTGTGTGTGTGTGTGTGTGTGTGTGTGTGTGAGACAGAAAGAGAGAGAGAGAATCCGAAAATTGTAACATCAGTAAGGAATAGCGTGGAATACTTTAAGCGAAGTGTTCCTTTGAAAGATGACAGAATTTTTGCAAGGTTCACAGGAAGAACATAACGGTGGTTCTTAATACGCTACGTGCCTTCAGACTTCGAGTGCAGGGCGATGACGGACAAAGGCATTTAGTATACAGGCTAGAGTGACTAAGCGATAAGCAACTCTCTCTGATTCTGTAGAACTAACGAGAACCTGAAAACCGTATTTTGTACAAACTTCACGCAGAGTAAAACCAAATTAAAGCAAACTATATCTTATCTATTTTAATAGGAAGTATTAATTTAATCTGCTCCAAGAGAAAGGGCAAATTATTAGAACGAAGCTAAATATATGGAGCACTATAACAAAGATGCGGCCTTTCACCACTCTTATTAAGTACACAAATAAAAGCATTGAGTTGTGGAGACACATGTCTCTCGGCTTCCTACAAATCAAAAGCTACAAAAAGCTACCTGGTTCACTTTTTTCAGATGTTTTAGCTCATGTGGTATTTACACAGGATGATCCGCAGGGCTCTGTACACAATACACGATGTTGTTGTTGTTGTTGTTGTTGTCTTCAGTCCTGAGACTGGTTTGATGCAGCTCTCCATGCTACTCTATCCTGTGCAAGCTTCTTCATCTCCCAGTACCCTCAGCATCACCCGACTTAATTCGACTACATTCCATTATCCTCGTTTTGCTTTTGTTGATGTTCATCTTATATCCTCCCTTCAAGACACCATCCATTCCGTTCAACTGCTCTTCCAAGTCCTTTGCTGTCTCTGACAGAATTACAATGTCATCGGCGAACCTCGAAGTTTTCATTTCTTCTCCACGGATTTTAATACCTACTCCAAATTTTTCTTTTGTTTCCTTTACTGCTTGCTCAATATACAGATTGAATAACATTGGGGAGAGGCTACAACCCTTTCTCACTCCCTTCCCAACCGCTGCTTCCCTCTCATGCCCCTCGACTCTTATAACTGCCATCTGGCTTCTGTACAAATTGTAAACAGCCTTTCGCTCCCTGTATTTTACCCCTGCCACCTTTAGAATTTGAAAGAGAGTATTCCAGTCAACATTGTCAAAAGCTTTCTCTAAGTCTACAAATGCTAGAAACGTAGGTTTGCCTTTCCTTAATCTTTCTTCTAAGATAAGTCGTAAGGTCAGTATTGCCTCACGTGTTCCAGTATTTCTACGGAATCCAAACTGATCTTCACCGAGGTCGGCTTCTACTAGTTTTTCCATTCGTCTGTAAAGAATTCGTGTTAGTATTTTGCAGCTGTGGCTTATTAAACTGATTGTTCGGTAATTTTCACATCTGTCAACACCTGCTTTCTTTAGGATTGGAATTATTACATTCTTCTTGAAGTCTGAGGGTATTTCGCCTGTTTCATACATCTTGCTCACCAGATGGTAGAGTTTTGTCAGGACTGGCTCTCCCAAGGCCGTCAGTAGTTCTACTGGAATGTTGTCTACTCCGGGGGCCTTGTTTCGACTCAGGTCTTTCAGTGCTCTGTCAAATTCTTCACGCAGTATCGTATCTCCCATTTCATCTTCATCTACATCCTCTTCCATTTCCATAATATTGTCCTCAAGTACATCGTCCTTGTATAGACCCTCTATATACTCCTTCCACCTTTCTGCTTTCCCTTCTTTGCTTAGAACTGGGTTTCCATCTGAGCTCTTGATGTTCATACAAGTGGTTCTCTTATCTCCAAAGGTCTCTTTAATTTTCCTGTAGGCAGTATCTATCTTACCCCTAGTGAGATAAGCCTCTACATCCTTACATTTGTCCTCTAGCCATCCCTGCTTAGCCATTCTGCACTTCCTGTCGATCTCATTTTTGAGACGTTTGTATTCCTTTTTGCCTGCTTCATTTACTGCATTTTTATATTTTCTCCTTTCATCAGTTAAATTCAATATTTCTTCTGTTACCCAAGGATTTCTACTAGCCCTCGTCTTTTTACCTACTTGATCCTCTGCTGCCTTCACTACTTCATCCCTCAAAGCTACCCATTCTTCTTCTACTGTATTTCTTTCCCTCATTCCTGTCAATTGTTCCCTTATGCTCTCCCTGAAACTCTGTACAACCTCTGGTTCTTTCAGTTTATCCAGGTCCCATCTCCTTAAACTCCCACCTTTTTGCAGTTTCTTCAGTTTTAATCTACAGGTCATAACCAATAGATTGTGGTCAGAGTCCACATCTGCCCCTGGAAATGTCTTACAATTTAAAACCTGATTCCTAAATCTCTGTCTTACCATTATATAATCTATCTGATACCTTTTAGTATCTCCAGGGTTCTTCCATGTATACAACCTTCTATCATGATTCTTAAACCAAGTGTTAGCTATGATTAAGTTGTGCTCTGTGCAAAATTCTACCAGGCGGCTTCCTCTCTCATTTCTTAGCCCCAATCCATATTCACCTACTACGTTTCCTTCTCTCCCTTTTCCTACACTCGAATTCCAGTCACCCATGACTATTAAATTTTCGTCTCCCTTCACTATCTGAATAATTTCTTTTATTTCATCATACATTTCTTCAATTTCTTCGTCATCAGCAGAGCTAGTTGGCATATAAACTTGTACTACTGTAGTAGGTGTGGGCTTCGTATCTATCTTGGTCACAATAATGCGTTCACTAAGTTGTTTGTAGTAGCTTACCCGCATTCCTATTTTCCTATTCATTATTAAACCTACTCCTGCATTACCCCTATTTGACCATGTGTTTATAACCCTGTAGTCACCTGACCAGAAGTCTTGTTCCTCCTGCCACCGAAATTCACTAATTCCCACTATATCTAACTTTAACCTATCCATTTCCCTTTTTAAATTTTCTAACCTACCTGCCCGATTAAGGGATCTGACATTCCACGCTCCGATCCGTAAAACGCCAGTTTTCTTTCTCCTGATAACGACATCCTCTTGAGTAGTCCCCGCCCGGAGATCCGAATGGGGGACTATTTTACCTCCGGAATATTTTACCCAAGAAGACGCCATCATCATTTAATCATACAGTAAAGCTGCATGCCCCCGGGAAAAATTACGGCCGTAGTTTCCCCTTGCTTTCAGCCGTTCGCAGTACCAGCACAGCAAGGCTGTTTTGCTTATTGTTACAAGGCCAGGTCAGTCAATCATCCAGACTGTTGCCCTTGCAACTACTGAAAAGGCTGCTGCCCCTCTTCAGGAACCACACGTTTGTCTGGCCTCTCAACAGATACCCCTCCGTTGTGGTTGTACCTACGGTACGGCTATCTGTATCGCTGAGGCACGCAAGCCTCCCCACCAACGGCAAGGTCCATGGTTCATGGGGGGGAATACACGATAACATCCGAGAAATAAAGCATGCACATCAACACTGAAAAACCAAAAACTATTATCTTCTGGGTAAAATACTGAATGCAGAGGAAGACCTGCTTGAAAAATAAAATTCTAGGATCAATGAATACATTCACATAATCAGGCTACAAACTTTTCATGGAAGAAACAGACCTAGCTGAACATACCGCCAGGTACACAAAAAATATGGGAGTCATTAACAATGTAATGAAATGTTTTCTACTCCAGACGACCACAGAACATACCTCGTAAACATTTAGTAAGACCTTTACTGTCCTCCAACAGCTTGTGAAATAAAATTACTAAGACCAACATGTTGTTACAACAAATAAAATCACAAAATAAAAATATTTGTGTTGAAGGAAATTTAAATGGAACCCGTATACACATTATGTGAACTACAAAAACATCTGGAGAAAACATCTATAATGAATGAGCGCAAATAGTACCCGAAAATCCACGGTATACTACCACCCAAAGCTGTAAGTTCGCTAGATCGACCAATGAAAAGATGGCAGGAGTATTCCTCAGCGAGATTGTGAATGTCAAAACGCCTAATACTTGTGAAGAACGTGATAATGATGATGATGACTTTCAATATTGCTTCTTTTAAATTAATTATATGAGTAATACTGTTTGCAAGAGACCCTTTAAATTTAATATTTTGCTGCTGAATACATAAAGAGATTCAAAGCGTCTGCTAAAGATGTTTGACCGCTTGATGTACTCTTGTAAACCTCTTTCTTTTTGAAGACCTAGAGCACGTGGGCCTCCACGGTACACTCGCACAACTTTCTTATGACATGTTTTTGTTTATAAGTAAGAAACGTTCAAGCCTGAATCGTCTAATGGATCGGATCTGCTTCAGGCTTCTAGTACATCACAGTACATTAAATGAGAACTATCATTCAAATGGTTCAAATGGCTCTGAGCACTATGGGACTCAACTGCTGAGGTCATTAGTCCCCTAGAACTTAGAACTAGTTAAACCTAACTAACCTAAGGACATCACACACATCCATGCCCGAGGCAGGATTCGAACCTGCGACCGTAGCGGTCTCGCGGTTCCAGACTGCAGCTCCAGAACCGCGCAGCCACTTCGGCCGGCGAGAACTATCATTAAAGGATTGAGAATACAGATGTGCCAGACTCTGGGACTGATGCCACCTACATTTTTTTCTGACACGAGATGCAAAGCTAAATTATCTTTTTGAAACGAGTGCACAAGTGGCAAAATTTCATGAAGAGGCACATCACCAAGTTTGAATTCCACTTTCTCGAACATCTGGTCGGGTATTAGCATCACAATGAAGCTTCGGATTGAGGAATCTGTACAAGTATGATTGCAATCCGCATTAGCACATAATAACCTAAAACTGAAACTGGCATCTTGTCAGCGAGACATTCTCGAAAAATGTCACTAACTTTATTGATTACGGTAGTGATGTTGAAGAGTCTAGTAGCCATACTGTGGCAGTTCTGACGAAAATAAGAACGCAATGATATATACATTTCCATGTTGTTGTTGTTCTTGTTGTGGTCTTTAGTCAAAAACCGGTTTCATGCAGCTCTCAATAGCTCTATCCTGTGCAACCTTCTTCATCTCCCAGCAACTACTGCTTCCTACATCCTTCTGAAACTGCTTATTGTATTCATCTGTTAGTCTCCCTCTACGTTTCTTACCGTCTACGCTGCCCCCCAATACTAAATTGGTGATCCATAGCTGCCTCAGAATGTGTCCTACCGACCGATCCCTTCTCATAGTCAGGTTGTGAAACATTTTCCTCTGCTCCCCAAATCCATTCAGTAACTCCTCATTAGTTACGCGGTCTACCCATCTGATTTTCAATATTCTTCAGTAGCACTACATTTCGAAAGCTTCTATTCTATTTTTGTCTTAACTAATTATCGTCCATGTTTCACTTCCATACATTGCTACACTCCATGCAAATACTTTCAGAAAAGGCTTCATGACACTTAAATCTATTCTCGATGTTAACAAATCTCTCTTTATCAGAAACGCTTTCCTTGCCATAGACAGTCTATATTTTATATCCTCTCTGCTTCGATCATTATCAGTTATTTTGCTCACCGAATAGCAAAATTCATCCCTCAGCATCATCTTCTTTTATTCGTCTATATTCCATTACCCTCGTTTTACTTTTGTTGATGTTCATCTTATATCCTCTTTTCAAGATACAGTCCATTCCGTTCAACTGCTCTTCCCGGTCCTTTGCTGTCTCTGACAAAATTACAATGTCATCGGCAAGCCTCAAAGTTTTTATTTCTTCTTCATGGATTTTAATTCCTACACCAAATTTTTGTTTTGTTACATTCACTGCTTGCTCATTATACAGATTGAATAGTATCGGGATACGCTACAACCCGGTCTCACTACCTTCTCAACCACTGCTTCCCTTTCACGCCCTCTAGTCTTTTAACTGTCATCTTGTTTCTGTACAAATAGTAAATAGCTTCCTCTATTTTACCCTTGCCACCTTCAGAATTTTAAAAAGACTATTCCAGTTAACATTGTCAAAAGCTTACTCCAAGTCTACAAATGCCTTTTCTTAATCTATCTTCTAAGGTGAGTCGTGGGGTGAGGATTGCCTGGCGTGTTCCTACATTTCTACGGAATCCGAAGTCTGAGGGTATTTCACCTGTCTCATTCATCTTGCTCACCAGATGGCAGATGGTAGAGTTTTGTCCTGACTGGCTCTCCCAAGGGTATCAGTAGCTCTACATCTACATTTATACTCCGCAAGCCACCGAATGGTATGTGGCGGAGGGCACTTTACGTTCTGTTCAAGAACCACAAGAGGAGGAGCTATACTTGGAAAAGGCTGTGTGATACTGGAAGATTGCAGTCATATTACGGCATGGTCAGAGAGAGATTCCGAAATATATACTGGATTGTAAGGCGTACCCAGGAGCAATTATAGACTCAGATCACAATGTAGAAGTAATGAAGAATTGGCTGGAGTTTAAGAGATTACTCAGGGGGAATCAGTACGGAAAGATGTGGGATACAGAAGTACCAAGGAATGACAAGATACAGTTCAAGTTCTCTAAACTATAAATACAGCAATAAGTAATAACTTAGTGGGAACTACAGTTGAATAGGAGTGAACATCTCTAAAAAGGGCAGTCACAGAACTTGGAAAAAGAAACATACAGTACGAAGAAGGTAACAGCGAAGAATCCATGGATAACAGAAGAAATACTTCAGTTGATCGATGCAAGAAAGAAGAACAAAAGTGCTTAGGGAAATTCAGGAATATAGAAGTACAGTTCACCGAGGGATGAAATAAACATTAAATACAAGGAAGCCAAGACATAATGACTGCATGAAAAATGTGCAGAAATCGAAAATGAAATGATTGTTGGAAGGACTGACTCAGAATAAAGGAAAGCCAAAACAACCTTAGGTGAAACTTAAGGCAAGGGTGGTAACATTATGAGTGCAACGGGAATTTCGTTGTTAAATGCAGAGGGGAGAGCGCACGGATGAAAAGATTACATTGAAGGGCTCTATGATGGGAAAGGTTTGTCTGATTGGATAGAAGAAGAAACAGTAGTCGACTTAGAAGAGACAGGGGATCCAAAATTAGAACCAGAATTAAAAATTGCTTCAGAAGGCTTAAGATTAGATGAGGTAGAAGCGCTAAATAAAATTCTTTCAGAATTCCTAAAGTAAGTGGAGCAAGTGGGTACAGAACGGATATTGACGTTGGTGTGTGGAATGTATGAGTCTGGCGACACAGCCTCTGACTTTCCGAAAAGTATCATTCAAACAATTTTGAAGAATGTAAGAACTGATACGTGCGAAAATCACCTCACAGTCACCTTAACAGCTCATGCATCCAAGTTGCTGACAGGAATAATATACAGAAGAAAGGAAAAGAAAACTGAGAATGTGTTAGATGGCTATCAGTTTGGCTCTAGGGAAGGTAATGGCACAAGAGAGACAAGTCTGACGTTGCGGTTGATAATGGAAGCAAGACTAAAGATAAATCAAGACACGTTCGCAGCATTTGTCCACCTGGAAAAGTTCGACTATGTAAAATGTTGAAAGATGTCATAAATTCTGAAAAAAACACGGGTAAGCTATAGGGATGGACGGATAATATACAATACATGCAAGAGCCAAAAGAGGGTAATAAGAGTTGACAACCAAGAACTAAGTGTTCGGATTAAGAAGGGTGTAAGACAGGGATGTAGTCTGTACGTCACAGCAATGGCGGAAATAAGAGCAATATTCAGGGGTGGAATGAAAATTCAAGATGCAAGGATAGCAATGATAAGATTCTCTGATGACATTGCTATCCTGAGTGAAAGTGAAGAAGAATTACATACGTAGGGAGATTACATACGGAATGAGCAATATGGCACCTTGAAAAAACACAGAACTTGAAATCATCCATTCGACTATGCAGATTTATATTTCACGTGGTTTCTCTAAATCACATAAAACAAACGTCTGAATGGTTGCTTTGTAAAAAAATAAACATGCTTTCCCATTCTGTACTTGCGCTCTCCGTAATACACCTTCAGGAGAGACGTGGTTACTTTTAGCTGAAGACAGTAATACACCGGAAGATTTCGAACACTTCTTTAATCAACCAGTGGATGATGAATCACTGTCGATCTTGCCACAAGCACCTTCTGACTTTTGCTAATCTTATAATTAAATTTAACATCTTCCTTTATCTCGTACGTATATTTGTTTTTTTGACTAATCTAACGAAGCTTCCGCTCTACTAATGATCATCATCATCATCATCATCATCATCATTTAAGACTGATTATGCCTTTCAGCGTTCAGTCTGTAGCATAGCTCCCCTTACACAGTTCTTACATGATCCCCTATTCAGTGCTAACATTGGTGCCTCTTCTGATGTTAAACCTATTACTTCAAAATCCTTCTTAACCGAATCCAGGTACCTTCTCCTCGGTCTGCCCCGACTCCTCCTACCCTCTACTGCTGAATCCATGAGTCTCTTGGGTAACCTTGCTTCTCCCATGCGTGTAACATGACCCCACCATCTAAGCCTGTTCGCCCTGACTGCTACATCTATAGAGTTCATTCCCAGTTTTTCTTTGATTTTCTCATTGTGGACACCCTCCTGCCATTGTTCCCATCTACTAGTACCTGCAATCATCCTAGCTACTTTCATATCCGTAACCTCAACCTTGTTGATAAGGTAATCTGAATCCACCCAGCTTTCGCTCCCATACAACAAAGTTGGTCGAAAGATTGAACGGTGCACAGATAACTTGGTACTGACTTCCTTCTTGCAGAAGAGAGTAGATCGTAGCTGAGCGCTCACTGCATTAGCTTTGCTACACCTCGCTTCCAGTTCTTTCACTATGTTGCCATCCTGTGAGAATATGCATCCTAAGTACTTGAAACCGTCCACCTGTTCTAACTTTGTTCCTCCTATTTGGCACTCAATCCGTTTATATTTCTTTCCCACTGACATTACTTTCGTTTTGGAGATGCTAATCTTCATACCATAGTCCTTACATTTCTGATCTAGCTCTGAAATATTACTTTGCGAACTTTCAATCGAATCTGCCATCACAACTAAGTCATCCGCATATGCAAGACTGCTTATTTTGTGTTCACATATCTTAATCTCACCCAGCCAGTCTATTGTTTTCAACATATGATCCATAAATAATATGAGCAACAGTGGAGACAGGCTGCAGCTTTGTCTTACCCCTGAAACTACTCTGAACAATGAACTCAATTCATCGTCAACTCTAACTGCTGCCTGACTATCCATGTAAAGACCTTTAATTGCTTGCAAAAGTTTGCCTCCCATTCCATAATCTTGTAGAACAGACAATAACTTCCCCCTTTTCTAGATCTATAAAGCTTAGATACAATTCCCTGTTCCACTCATAACACTTCTCCATTATTTGCCGTAAGCTAAAGATCTGGTCCTGACAACCTCTAAGAGGCCTAAACCCACACTGATTTTCATCCAATTGGTCCTCAACTAACACTCGCACTTTCGTTTCAACAATAGCTGCGAAGATTTTACCCACAACGCTGATTAAAGAGATACCGCTGTAGTTGTTACAATCTTTTCTGTTTCCATGTTTAAAGATTGGTGTGATTACTGCTTTTGTCCAGTTGTCCAGTCTGATGCAACCTGTCCCGACTCCCAGGCCATTTCAATTATCCTGTGTAGCCATTTAAGACCCGACATTCCACTGTATTTGATGAGTTCCGACTTAATTTCATCCACCCCAGCCGCTTTATTGCACTGCAATCTATTGACCATTTTTTCCACTTCCTCAAATGTGATCCTATTTCCATCATCATTCCTATCCCATTCTACCTCGAAATCTGAAACATTACTGATCGTATTTTCACCTACATTGAGCAACTCTTCAAAATATTCCCTCCATCTGCCCAAGGCATCCACAGGATTCACCAGCAGTTTTCCTGACCTGTCCAAAATACTTGTCATTTCCTTCTTACCTCCCTTTCGAAGACTGCTAATTACACTCCAGAATGGTTTTCCAGCAGCTTGACCCATAGTCTCCAACCTGTTTCCAAAGTCTTCCCACGATTTCTTCTTGGATGCTGCAATTATCTGTTTGGCTTTGTTTCTTTCTTCAACATAACTTTCTCTGTCTGCCTGGGTTCTGGTATGTAGCCATTTTTGATACGCCTTCCTTTTCCTTTTACAGGCTGCCTTGACTGTATCATTCCACCAAGCTGTTTGCTTCATCCTACTTTTACACACTACTGTTCCAAGACATTCTTTAGCCACTTCTAGTACTGTGTCCCTGTACCTTGTCCATTCCTTTTCCAATGACTGTAATTGACTACATTCAACTAACTGGTACCTATCTGAGATCGCTGTTATGTACTTGTGCCTGATTTCCTTATCCTGAAGTTTCTTCACTCTTATCCTCCTACATATGGACCTGACCTCCTGCACTTTCGGCCTCACAATCCCAATTTCACTGCAGATTAAATAATGATCAGTGTCATCAAAGAATCCCCTAAATACACGTGTGTCCCTCACAGCCTTCCTGAATTCCTGATCTGTTATTATATAGTCAATGACAGATCTGGTTCCCCTGCCTTCCCAAGTATACCGGTGAATATTCTTATGTTTAAAAAAGGAGTTTGTGATTACTAAGCCCATACTGGCACAGAAATCCAAGAGTTGTTTCCCGTTCCTGTTGGCCTCCATATGCTCTCCAAATTTACACATAACCTTTTCATACCCTTCTGTTCGATTTTCAATCCTGGCGTTAAAATCACCCATGAGCAGAACACTGTCCTTGTCCTTTACTCGAACAACTACATCACTGAGTGCCTCATAAAAACTATCCATCTTATCTTGATCTGTCCCTTCACAATGCGAATATACTGACACAATCCTAATTTTCTTGCTAGACACTGTCAAATCTATCCACATCTGTCGTTCGTTTACATACCTTATTGCAACTACGCTGGGTTCCATTTCTTTTCTGATGTGAAGCCCTACACCCAATTGTGCTATTCCTGCTTTGACTCCTGACAGGTAGACCTTGTATTCTCCCACTTCCTCTTCTTTCTCACCCCTTACCCGAATGTCACTAACAGCTAAAACGTCCAGCCCCATCTTACTTGCAGCCTCTGCCAGCTCTACCTTCTTCCCAGAGTAGCCCCCATTGATATTAATAGCTCCCCATCTCATTACCATTTGTTTGCCAAGTCGTATCTTAGGAGTCCCTGGTTTGTCAGTTAGAGGTGGGACTCCGTCACCTCCAAAGGTCCGAGGCATTTTGCTCTGATTATTGCCAGCATCAAATTTAAAGTACCAGGGAAGCAGGTTGCTAGCCTTACTTGCCCCGAGTCCCATTGGGTTTTACCCCTAACGGCTGAGGGACTAACCGGTGGATTTGGTAGTCTTTGCCGTATGAGCACAAAGGTGACCACGACTCAGAATGTGTTCGAGATGCCCAGCCTTATTCCAAAGTAACTGGAATCCCGACTGTCGGGACCACTTACTTGGCCACTCATACGTTGCCCGTGGTTCATGAACTAGGACATGACTACAGGAACCCACACCATGAACCACTATACTAATCATTCTACTAATCATTCCGAAACGTTTATAATATACCTAGATGACATCGCAGATGTCCTAGTAACATGTCCCCTACCAAAGTGAGATTGTGTATGGGTTTATTTTCTACGTTTCGTACATTTTATAGTTAATGTAATCAATTTCGAACCATCTTCTAAAGCACTGCAACTGATATTCTTACGGTTACCTTTTCTCTTGCTTCCGCACAGCTAAAATATTACTCCAGTTCAATGCTCTGTCCGTGCGGTATAGTTTCAGAAAGTTATTCCTCAGTTACACTTGCATGTTAGACACCATAGCCCCCTTTGTTGAAAAATGCTGCCTTCGAAACCAAAGGTTAATTTTGTATGCATCCGTTGCTTTAGTCATCTTGAGTGGTCTTGCTGTTTCTACAGTGTTTTTCATTTCTTTGGCCTGTACCTTCCACGAGTTTGATATTGTTCATACTTCAATCTTTTGCTTAGAGTTACTCGTCCCTTTCACATAAAAATTATTTTTCCTCAGCATAAGCTATGTGTGAAGTATACTGCCCATTTCTTTCAGCATGTGTTCTGCGCATTTCATTTTTCAATTGGAAAAGCATGTTAATTGTCAATTTCAGCACTGATATCTATTGCCCTTTCACTGCCACACAAGTTATAAGAATTTATTTTACTTGTATTATGCTTCCTACTTATCGTTATGTACCATATTTTTCCTTACACAGGGGAGCCAGAGTAAAACTGGCGTTGAAAATGTTTCACACACACATTAAATTACCCAGCTCAACTTACATCCTCGGCATCAAGGGCAAAAGAAATATTTTTAGGAGAAGTTTTATTTGGCCCAGCTATCCTTTCATTAATAAATAATTGAAAAGCGCTAAAAAGAACGTATTAACTTGCTATAAAGTCTCTCACCATCTATACATTCGTTATGAACAAGTTACGAATCAACTACGAAAACCTGCATAGGCACATGGAATTAAGGAATGCCAGGTCAGAAGCAAACCGAAGGGCACAGGAACAGGGGGGAAAATGATATGCGGACCAGGATGCACAGTTACTCCACTCACACTCCCATCGGCATGGCACTCGTTTCGTCCATGGGCCTCACCGAATGCTTACAGTACCTAAAACTATAGTGCCTAGACAGGTAAAGCCGAGCATACAGGTCTTAATCGCTCGTCACATTGTACCTAAGTCGTGTTATGAACAGCTTTCTGTGTGCATATTTCTGACGACCTTATATGAATAAAGGTAAATTATAATATGTAGTTTTATAAGGCGCTAATTGATAATGTCTGTGCCTCAGATGCTTTTACTTTATAACCAACGCACATTATAGTGATAATAGTATGTACAGGAAATGTATGCGCAAATGTGGGCTTTGCATGGGTATGTGACAAGCAGTTATAGTAAAGTTGTGTTTTAGTAGTAATGAGTGGTTATACCGTGGGACTGTGTGTGTGCTGCTTGGACAGCGCTATCTGGTGGCCGGTTGTGAACCGCTAGAATCACAGCAGGTAAGCCTGCGCGGAATAGGGCAGTGATGATGCCGACAAGTGTTAGGCGAGCGGTGGTGGTTTCATCTGGTGACTTCAGTTTTATATTTAATGGAAAGAACGACCATGAGAGCAGTTTTTTATTATTTTTTGTTGGTTGTGACAATGATTTTTGTCAGATGGTCTGCCTCTTGTGCCATGATGTCCATATGGTTTTATAAATGTTAATCCACGTTTCAGGTATGTGGTTCTGTAATAACTGTAATGTATATAGTTAACTAATGTAAGCCCTCCCTCAAACTTGTTATGTTATACCTTCACAGATCCGATGATGGCACCTTCAGAGTCCTGAAACCGGTCATCTAGTAAACGATACTGAAGCGATCATGGCTTCTCAATTAGTTGAAAACAGAGTGACCGCCCCACGACACACCATGCCGTTCATTAATGTTACTGACACAGAGATATAAACCTGAATTAGGCAGCTACGTATTTTTTTCCTGTTTGGGATCGTGTGATGTCAGAAGCTTTCATTTGGAACGTATCTTTATACACTCCTGGAAATTGAAATAAGAACACCGTGAATTCATTGTCCCAGGAAGGGGAAACTTTATTGACACATTCCTGGGATCAGATACATCACATGATCACACTGACAGAACCACAGGCACATAGACACAGGCAACAGAGCATGCACAATGTCGGCACTAGTACAGTGTATATCCACCTTTCGCAGCAATGCAGGCTGCTATTCTCCCATGGAGACGATCGTAGAGATGCTGGATGTAGTCCTGTGGAACGGCTTGCCATGCCATTTCCACCTGGCGCCTCAGTTGGACCAGCGTTCGTGCTGGACGTGCAGACCGCGTGAGACGACGCTTCATCCAGTCCCAAACATGCTCAATGGGGGACAGATCCGGAGATCTTGCTGGCCAGGGTAGTTGACTTACACCTTCTAGAGCACGTTGGGTGGCACGGGATACATGCGGACGTGCATTGTCCTGTTGGAACAGCAAGTTCCCTTGCCGGTCTAGGAATGGTAGAACGATGGGTTCGATGACGGTTTGGATGTACCGTGCACTATTCAGTGTCCCCTCGACGATCACCAGTGGTGTACGGCCAGTGTAGGAGATCGCTCCCCACACCATGATGCCGGATGTTGGCCCTGTGTGCCTCGGTCGTATGCAGTCCTGATTGTGGCGCTCACCTGCACGGCGCCAAACACGCATACGACCATCATTGGCACCAAGGCAGAAGCGACTCTCATCGCTGAAGACGACACGTCTTCATTCGTCCCTCCATTCACGCCTGTCGCGACACCACTGGAGGCGGGCTGCACGATGTTGGGGCGTGAGCGGAAGACGGCCTAACGGTGTGTGGGACCGTAGCCCAGATTCATGGAGACGGTTGCGAATGGTCCTCGCCGATACCCCAGGAGCAACAGTGTCCCTAATTTGCTGGGAAGTGGCGGTGCGGTCCCCTACGGCACTGCGTAGGATCCTACGGTCTTGGCGTGCATCCGTGCGTCGCTGCGGTCCGGTCCCAGGTCGACGGGCACGTGCACCTTCCGCCGACCACTGGCGACAACATCGATGTACTGTGGAGACCTCACGCCCCACGTGTTGAGCAATTCGGCGGTACGTCCACCCGGCCTCCCGCATGCCCACTATACGCCCTCGCTCAAAGTCCGTCAACTGCACATACGGTTCACGTCCACGCTGTCGCGGCATGCTACCAGTGTTAAAGACTGCGATGGAGCTCCGTATGCCACGGCAAACTGGCTGACACTGACGGCGGCGGTGCACAAATGCTGCGCAGCTAGCGCCATTCGACGGCCAACACCGCGGTTCCTGGTGTGTCCGCTGTGCCGTGCGCGTGATCATTGCTTGTACAGCCCTCTCGCAGTGTCCGGAGCAAGTATGGTGGGTCTGACACACCGGTGTCAATGTGTTCTTTTTTCCATTTCCAGGAGTGTACATAACAACTTCTCGCGAAGACAAAGGTGTTCCGTTTCTAATTCCACTGGGTCGTTCACATGTGACTTGGTTCAAGGGTCAGTCGGTAGTTAATTGACGACTCGGGTAAACAGCCATAGTGAGCAGCACAAGAGTGTGTAATGAGCCAAGTTTCAGTACAACGTGTCGCGCAATTCCCGAACACGCCATATCCAATGCAGTGAATAACAAACTCTCCTGTTACCCAGGAGGTAATCAATAGCAAACTCATAAGCCATGTTACGTTGCGACAAGGATGCTCAAAGGATCAATACGACGATAGTGTCATCAAGTGAGTGAGTCATCGACCGGATGTGAAAGTTAAGAGACACATTTGTAGGAGGGGTAGGGACATTCATGATATCATAATGTGTAAATGCTTGGACCTGATCTTGTGTCTAACAGCGTTCCAGTTAACTTGTGAATGTAAGACAAATTGTGCAAATCCTTTTGCGTAGGCAGTGATATCCACCTAGAACTGGAGCTTAGGAAAACAGAATAACGTCTTAAACTTACGGGTATTGCGAATATCTGGACCACGGTTATGTTCCCAACTACCATAAGATGTACCCGAGATCACCTTGTTAACTATAGTCTTCTTCATCGTTTTCTTTTTCCTGAAACGCTTATGTTTATGCAGGTCGTTGACAGAGTCTATTCCAAGCTTCCCTTTCTTCCACAGTCTTTCAGCATCACCTCCCATTGCAGTCTTCTTTGGCTCAGGTCATCCATCACCTAGTCTCTCGGTCTTGTTCGTGATATTCCCATTGGTCTTCGTCCAGATTCTGTCCATTATAAGATTCTTCTTGGAAGTCTTTATTCAGCGTGGCTACAGATTAGATACACTATTTTGAAGATGAAACCGCTTCAGTTGTAAGTTCTTTATTTATAAACACGACTGATTTCGCAGCATTTAGCTGCATCATCAGGTGCAATGACTTGGTTTAATTGCACGTGATGGTGCAGGTAAAATTCTGCTTGTAAATAACGTACTTGCAGCTGAAGCGGATTTATTTTCAAAATAATTTAAGTCTATTTCTCTACAAAGTTTCTTTAGGGGCTTTAAATGAATGGTGTTATGTATTCTCTAGTTCCTTATCCTGTTCCTTCTCATCTTCCCCAGGATCTCTTGTATGAAGCGCATCAGAGTTGATTGTATTCTGTTCAGATCCACTTTTGTCCAGCACTTTGGTACATAGTTCAGAATTGACAGATAAAATGACTTACATTTAATGATCAGATCTTTGCTTTAGCAGGTTCAAAAATGGTTCAAATGGGTCTGAGCACTAAGGGGCATAACATCTGAGGTCATCAGTCACCTATAACTTAGAACTGCTTAAACCTAAGGACATCACACACATACATGCCAGAGGCAGGATTCGAACCTGCGACCGTAGCGGTCGCGCGGTTCCAGACTGTAGTGCTTTAGCACGTATTTTCCATTTTCTAATTAAGCCCGATATGCAAAAATTAAATTTTGAACAATCTTCTTTTCTCTCCAAAATTCCATCCTTGATCCTTCCTTTTTGGGTAATTGTCTTCCTGGATATTAGAAAGCACCTACATTTTTATTAATTTTTCCATTACAATTTACATTCTTCATCTTTTCATTTTCCCTACTGATTTTCATTACTTTAATTTTTTAACCTATTTGCGAGCCTGCTCCTTCAATTACATTCTGCCAGATATTTAGTTGCTCTCCTAATTTCTGCTCATTTTTTCTCAAATCATCACGTCATCTGCGTATTCTATGATTTTCATATCACGTGCTGTTGAACCTTGGAGAACATTCCTTATGATGCCGTCCATAATTAACGAGCACACTTCCTTCGCTAATCTCTTTGTCCGTTTTACACAGTTCTGATTTTTTGCCATACGGTATAAGGCAATTCAGTCATTTGCCGTTCATGTTCCTGATTCTCATTTGCATTCCTTTCTAGTACACAATATATTTTATATATACTACCAATGTATTTTAAATATATTACTCAGTAATGGCAAAGTCCCCGAATCTTTACCGAGCTTGGTGGCTCTGTGGTTAGCACATTGAACTCGCATTTTGGGAGGACGACGGTTCCAACCCTCGTCCGGCTATCCTGATTTACGTTTTCCGTGGTTTCCCTAAATCACTTCAGGCAAATACCAGGTTAGTTCCTTTAAAGGGGCACAGCCGACTTTCTTATCCATTTCTCCCTAAGCCGTTGGGTCTGATGACCTCGCCGGCCGCGATGGTCTAGCGGTTCTGGCGCTGCAGTCCGGAACCGCGGGACTGCTACGGTCGCAGGTTCGAATCCTGCCTCGGGCATGTGTGTGTGTGATGTCCTTAGGTTAGTTAGGTTTAACTATTTCTAAGTTATAGGGGACTTATGACCTAAGATGTTGAGTCCCATAGTGCTCAGAGCCATTTGAACCAATCTGATAACCTCGATGTTTGGTCCCCTCCCCTCAACCAACCAACCAACCGAATCTTATGACGTCTTGTCCTCAAATTGAGCCTCATTTACACTCCATTACTGCCAATTTGTTTCTCTAAAACACCTCGCTCATATGAGAGAGACTCGCTCGCGTGTGGTGTCAACGACTCGCTTACTGCATTGTTCTTCGCTGCGCAGGGTTGGTTGGTTGGTTTGGAGAAGGAGACCAGACAGCGTGGTCATCGGTCTCATCGGATTAGGGAAGGATTGGGAAGGAAGTCAGCCGTGCCCTTTCAGATGAACCATCCCGGCATTTGCCTGGAGTGATTTAGGGAAATCACGGAAAACCTAAATCAGGATGGCCGGACGCGGGATTGAACCGTCGTCCTCCCGAATGCGAGTCCAGTGTCTAACCACTGCGCCACCCCGCTCGGTCGCTGCGCAGGGCTATTTACCTCTGCGCTTAGCTATCCATGCTTTGCGACTCTGTTACTGTGTCCTACTTGTCGGCGTAGCGTTGCTGACGGTCAGCGCTGTTACTACGAGTACAATACTTTGCGGCGGCCTCCATGCTGCTTTCACTCACTCGCACTAAAGATTTAATAGTGATGCCTAAAATAGTGGGTAGTGTCCCTACACTATGCCGGATTTTTCCTCTCTTTTGCGGCTACCAAAAGAGCGCTTGTGCACACGAAACGTTTACTTGTGTTTTCTGCAACGAATGTCGAAGTTCCCCGACCAGCTTCCCTCGTGAAAGGGAGAAGTCTGATGGAAACATGTCCTAAGCCCTAATGTTTCCCTAAATGCGGCGTACCGATAGACTAAAAGCGTCTCTGTATTTCAGTACATTTGCCATGCTGACGCAGTAAAAACAAAGTTATTAAAGTTTATTATCGTACGTACAGTCATCTAACAGCCTGGGAGCTCCCATGTTCGCGTTGAAATCCGGCTGTCTGCAACAAAACTTTTTGGATCGGAAAGCTGATACTGCTTATGCAACTCCCTCAAGGACTAGTTCATTTTTATGGCAAGTCATGCGTCACACTAAACGGTGTCCAAACTGTCGCATCAGTACACAGTCGTGCACTCTCGTACGAAATCGATCATAGACATGCCGAAAGACATCCTCAGATACTTCGTCTCAACGATCTTGCATTTCTTGACATTCAGCGATTCGCAATTCTATATGTCCCATAGATGTTCGACTAGCGAGAGATCTGGTGATCTTGCTGTCCAGGGCAGTTGTTGTACACTGCGAAGGACACGTTTCGTAGCAACAACGGTATGTGGACGTGCACTGTTCTGATGAAAAAGCGCATTACCTTGTGTCCTTTCGTACTAATGTGGATAAATAGTCTTAGAACAGAAACTGACATGGCCCAAGCCAGTCTGAATTCAGATCATGTAGGAATTTAGAGGTCTAACAAACCTAATTACTGGGGTCCTGCACCCAAAATGTTTCTTAATCAAACATCGAGGTAGCAATCTTCTATGTCGTTCTGTGTCAGCAGTATGGATATAACAGACTATGAAATGTAGTGGGCACTGTTTCCCCTGCATTGCAGAACCACAAAATGTGACCCCGAGTTGTAACTGATGGTCCCCAAAACAATGACGCCATGCAATCTGGAATAGGCCGCTTCTCAGGCCTTTGTCGTTAGGTGTACGCCCATCACTCACACACAGAAGCCAGTCTCATTTCTGAAGACGACCGAGTGCCATTGTACTCTTCAGTCTTTCACGACACCGGCGTAGTCGTGACTGGATATGTCGTGTCAGCAGTAGCCTGGCCAGAAACACATGTGATATTAGTCCTGTTGGAAGCAGAGTTTTCCTTATGGTGAGTGGTAACATAGGATTTGCCTGGATTTCTCCCCCGGATGATTTTCGGTTGGACACCGCTGTTAGCACAGTGCTTCGCTCTTGAGGGGGCGTATGTGCTACGCGATCGTCCAGCACCTGGTGTCCATGTGTGGGAAAGATCCACAAACCAGTGCTGAAAGCCGCGACATACCACCGATTCTTCGATGTATCCATCCAGCTTCTCGCTAGCGCAAAGAGTGACTGTTCAAACGTCTGGAATTGTTCGAGAACGTACTCAATGGCGGGTTATGGCAGTACCTAAGAACAGAAGTAGTAGCCTCTATTCGCCTCTAAACTCAGCACAGTTACTGCTTGCAGAATGAAACCAAAAGGCATACAGACTAGTACCCTGCGCACCATCTGATTGATTATGACCGTGACAAATGAATTACTCTCACTACAACCCACCAATATGCACATATCGTTCCCTGGTGCCATTGATCGCAGTCCGTGAGTATGAAGCTATTTTTTTTTTTCCGGCAGTGTAATACTGCAGAAACCACTGCCTGACAACTCATTTTTCCACATCGACGTTGAGATTTCATTTTTCCACATCGACGTTGAGATTTTTAATGTGTTCCCTTTGCGTCTAGCCACTTGAGTCACATTCCTCACAATACTTTTCCATCTCGATGTGTTTTTCACACCTACTCGACCGTAACATTTACCTTGAAGCGCCCATCACAGCAATGCAAACAAGCACTTTTTCGCTCGTTTGCACTGCCACTTAACACCGTGCACTGCGTTGAACTGCGACGTGATTGCATCTTCGCAGGTGATCAGAATGGTTGTTGTTATGGCCAGTCTCTTTGTCGAGTAACAGAACAGTCGTAGTTAGAAACTAAGAATGGAAACTTACTTCCGCTGTACCTGGGCCCCGAAAAAAATTCTGGGATGCTCACAAGTTGCTACGTTTCAGGTACTCTGTTGATTAACATTCAGTCACATTGTAACCTCCCAACAGTAAGAAATATATATATATATATATATATAGGTTACATATGAGTCACATTATTTATTAGGAGATTAGTCACATTGTGTTATTGGTAGGTTACGGAATTTATCTGTTGGGAGGTTACACTAAATTTGATATATATATATATATATATATATATATATATATATATATATATACTCTGTTATATATATATATACATATATATGTATACTCTGTCGATTACCTCCCAACAGGAAGAAATATATATAATATATATATATATATATATATATATATATATATATATATATATATTTCCTACTGTTGGGAGGTTACAATGTGACTGAATGTCACACACACACACACACACACACACACACATATATATATATATATATATATATATATATATATATATATATATATATATCTTACTGTTGGGAGGTTACAATGTGACTGAATGTTAATCAACAAAGTATATATATAACAGAGTATATATATATATATATATATATATCAAATTTAGTGTAACCTCCCAACAGATAAATTCCGTAACCTACCAATAATACAACGTGACTAATCTCCTAATAAAAAATGTGACTCATATGTAACCTTTCAAAAATTAACTGTCTGTGAATCTAAACTGGTAAATTCGGACGTCAGCAGTGCAGCGTCATGGCCCTGAAAGATCATACTGAATAAATTGAAAAATCTTACCTCAATGAAGTCGCCAGATAACGCATATATATATATATATATATATATATATATATATATATATATTTATATCTGCTCCTATAAGAAATTTTTCTGGCACAGCACAGTACAATGCTGGCCAATAGATTTGTTATGTGTAAAAAGAAACAACTGACTTTTCTTTACAATAATCGGGGTGACCATGGATAGGAGTAATTAGTAAAGTCTTTAAATTGAGATGAATGATTGTCAAAAGTTAATTTTTATAAGAAAGATTATTATTAATAGATTTTTTAAAAACATTTACATGGTACTTTATATAACAATAGTACATATGCGCGAGGCTGCTTTTACCTTATACTACATCGCTCAGGCACCGCCATCGCTCCCCACGACCGGCCCAGCTAACTCGATACACACAACTCCTAGCTACTACTTACTCCTACTGCCACTCCTCTTACTGCAGCCAACACTGCTCTCTGGTCTGAGATTCTCTTATAGCTTACATATCGCAGGCAGCGCGTGAGCAATCCATCGAAATTACATCTGCTCGAGTGCGCTAGCAATAAATTCCTTAGTCATGGACCTCTTACAACACAGTAATTATTACCACGGATATCGGTGGATGGGATGTATCGGCGGATATCCGCATTCGTGCAGATATTTAAGCGTCAGTTACATTCGGACATGTATCTCACAGTGTTAGTAAAATAAAGAACCATCATTTCAATCTGATACTATACACGTTGACGCGAAAACGCAGTTGCGACTGTAGGATGAATGACACGCACGAGACTTGAATGTACCTAGCAATTTATTGGGTTTATATTATCATCTGTTCTGCAACTGAAATTTGCGGTTTGTTTGTAAGCCATTCACGTTTGGTTATTGTTTTTATTTCGAACTGAAACACATTTACAGCTGAAATACACATCATAATTTTCGTTTTTACAACAGACGATAATATAACCCGGAATTATTTTACGTGCAAGTCGTGACAGGGCAGAAACATACACGCAGTCGTACATAGAAACACCTACAGGGAGGGTGTGTGTGTGTGTGTGTAAGCGGTTGGCGGCGGGAGGAGAGGGGGGGGGGGAGGGCGACATCCCGCGTTAGTTAGTGAATCAGAGGGAGGTGGGGGAATGAAGAAGCATTATATATTGATCGGATATGATTGACGAACTCGCATTACAGATCATCTTGACATTCATAAACTTCACCTAGCACTTTATCGAAAGTGCTGTGTCTAGCGCCGCTGGTTAAAGAGTCCGAGAACAGCTGAGTTGGAAAATCCATGCATGAGAAGCAGTTACGACAAACACACATTAGCGACCTAGAACACTGGAGGACGAATGAATTTCACGTATTAGATACTGCTGAATGAAGATGCAGTGGTGCTGAAAACAGACCCTGGCGTATCCTGAATGAATGCACTACAATTACCTTAACTGAATCAGAATAACAGCATTTGTGCACGAGTCGCTAATTAAGTCTCGACTTATCGCATCCTCTCTAACGGAATAATAGCAGGCTCGCGTGAGGATGCCCAGTTTCCAGAGAAAATGAATTATAACGACTTAGCTCCAAGAGCTGTATGCTGTATAAAGTAATTAGGCAGGGGCCGTTCCGTCGTGTTTAGCGACCGTGAAGGTTACTGGCACCGTATTTTCTAAACCGAGTTAAGTTCCTTAAGGTAAATGTACTCGCTGCATTTATGTTGCTCATACGGTGTTATTAAAATCGTGACTGTGCGTTGTGTGCTGTGTGCGAAAATATTTGCCGCCGCAAATGACGGTTCTCTGGACTTCATCGTCAGTATTACAAATATCTGGTACGTAAACATTAATCCCAGGCGATATATCCTGAGGATGACGAGGTATACAATTAGGGAAGTACCAGATCTATGCGACGGATGCTTTACAGGGGAAAGCACAGAGTCAGATATACTTCTGCCTTAAGGCGGCCACGGTTTATTTGTTATATGATCCCAGCGTGTGTGTGACAATTTCTCACTCGTTGACAAGTCCCCCTGTTATTTCAATTACAACTAATCTCTATTCACAGAATGACACAAGACAATTAATGTCAAAAGGAAAATTCTCACCTGCAGTGTAACATGTGATTTTCGATGAAAGTTAGTTACTACTTGTACTTTACGTAGCCCACTTCAACGATTATTTCTTCTAAACTGTGTGGAACAGGTCAGTGTACAGGAGGTGTTGACGTACATGGTTAGTCTTAACGTTACTAAACACATTTCGTTTTTATTCCTACTGGGGCAACTACATTTAAAGAATAGTTTTTTTAGGCTACCAGTTTCTAAATAGAAATTGATCATAGAATAGTAGGAGTTGTCCAGGAGAAATTATTTTAAGTTTGAAACTTCCTGGCGGATTAAAACTGTGTGCCCGACCGAGACTCGAACTCGGGACCTTTGCCTTTCGCGGGCAAGTGCTCTACCATCTGAGCTACCGAATCACGACTCACAACCGGTACTCACAGCTTTACTTCTGGCAGTATCTCCTCTCCTGCCTTCCAAACTTTACAGAAGCTCTCCTGCGAACCCTGCAGAACTGGCACTCCTGAAAGAAAGGATATTGCGGAGAAATGGCTTAGCCACAGCCTGGGGGATGTTTCCAGAATGAGATTTTCACCCTGCAGCGGAGTGTGCGCTGATATGAAACTTCCTGGCAGATTAAAACTGTGTGCCGGACCGAGACTCGAACTCGGGACCTTTGACTTACGTGGACAAGTGCTCTACCATCTGAGCTACCCGAGCATGACTCACGCCCGGTACTCACAGCTTTACTTCTGCCAGTATCTCGTCTCCCACCTTCCAAACGTTACAGAAGCTCTCCTGCGAACCCTGCAGAACTAGCACTCCTGAAAGAAAGGATATTGCGGAGACATGGCTTAGCCACAGCCTGGGGGATCTTTCCAGAATGTTTAAGTTTGATTTAATACTGTCTTTGCTACCTGCCAGAAATTATATATTGGTGGACAAATGATCGAAATCTTCTTGTTGCTGCATATTGAGCTCCTTCCCTCGCCACTGACAGCTAAAACACTGGGCAACAGGGGTAAACTTTTCTTACAGTGTTGTAGGTATGGATTTCACTATTCTTCTCAAAGTGTGATGGGTTATTTATGAATAATTTCATTAACGAATATACGTACTGTGGTAGATCATACATGACGAATTACATTAGGGAATATGTCTATTCTGGTAGCGCAGCTAAAATTTATAAGTGAATTCTGCTTGAGACACCACATATCTTCTATTCGTACTGCTTGCTTATGTATTACCAGTTGTTTCTAAGTGATGAGTTACACCAGAAAGTTATTCCATAAGGCATTACAGAGTGGAAATATGCAATATATGCCAGGAGACTGAGTCGGTTTTTTCGATGAACAGAAACTGTAAGAAGACCAAAAAGTAGATGAACTTAACTGTTCGAGAAGTTCAGTAACATGCCTCTTCCACTTCAAGATTTGCCTCAGCATGTACACATAAAAATTTAGAACATTTTATCCTCCCTACTGACTCTCGTTCATATCTACACCAACTATTGTTATTAGTGTATTTGCTGTCCAGAATTGTAATGAGTTTTCTCAAAATTAGGGAAAGTCCCTCTTCAGAGCACTTAATAATTACTTGAAAAATATTGTTTACAATTTTTTCGTTGATTTCTTGCTAAAGGGATTTATTATAACGCTAGCGTTGTCTGCAAAAGGTACCAATTCTCCTTGAATATTAAGTGGAGTCATCAACGTATATAAATAGTAGCTGTGGACCCTAAACTTGAAACTGTGGGACTCCCTACGTGATTCATCTCCAGTCACTAAAATTTTCTCTCTTCGGCAATGTTTTAATCATTCAGGACTACTTTTTGGATTCTGTTTCTTAATTATAATTCCAACAGGTTCTTAGTAAAGCCATAATTTCCAAAATTTGAGATTTTTCCTAAGAAGGTAACATAATTTACATAATGACACGGCTGGGAAAGTTGACAAAAAATATCAAATGGCGGAATGTTATTATTCAAGGTTAGTAATACTTGATGGGTGTGTAGTTCTCGACAATTTAATGGCTTTTCTCAAAATCTTACGGTATTTATTGTCGTATGCAAGTAACGTCGGATTTTGACTTAGAGAAATCAGATGCTTAGTAAGAGGACGTTGGACGCATTACTTCGTTCAACAGTGATCTGTACCTTTGACAATGGCATAACACCGAAATGGTTAAGGAAAACAATAAAATAACAAGTATGTGATCAAGCAGACAGTTTAAAGCTTCCTGGCATTCTGCAAGCAGACAGTTTCATTCTAAGTTAAGAACATGATCACGACATCTCATGAAGCTCTCATGCAACATGTATTCATTTCACCATCTCTAGTTTCTCAGAAGTAGTCACGGTGGCTGTCATGAGAGAAAGCACTGTTAGTGAAGGCAAATGTTTCTCTTCGTACATTCTTTGAATGACTCACCAGGAACCACAATTGAAATATACACTCCTGGAAATTGAAATAAGAACACCGTGAATTCATTGTCCCAGGAAGGGGAAACTTTATTGACACATTCCTGGGGTCAGATACATCACATGATCACACTGACAGAACCACAGGCACATAGACACAGGCAAAAGGGCAGGCACAATGTCGGCACTAGTACAGTGTATATCCACCTTTCGCAGCAATGCAGGCTGCTATTCTCCCATTGAGACGATCGTAGAGATGCTGGATGTAGTCCTGTGGAAGGGCTTGCCATGCCATTTCCACCTGGCGCCTCAGTTGGACCAGCGTTCGTGCTGGACGTGCAGACCGCGTGAGACGACGCTTCATCCAGTCCCAAACATGCTCAATGGGGGACAGATCCGGAGATCTTGCTGGCCTGGGTAGTTGACTTACACCTTCTAGAGCACGTTGGATGGCACGGGATACATGCGGACGTGCATTGTCCTGTTGGAACAGCAAGTTCCCTTGCCGGTCTAGGAATGGTAGAACGATGGGTTCGATGACGGTTTGGATGTACCGTGCACTATTCAGTGTCCCCTCGACGATCACCAGTGGTGTACGGCCAGTATAGGAGATCGCTCCCCACACCATGATGCCGGGTGTTGGCCCTGTGTGCCTCGGTCGTATGCAGTCCTGATTGTTGCGCTCACCTACACGGCGCCAAACACGCATACGACCATCATTGGCACCAATGCAGAAGCAACTCTCATCGCTGAAGACGACACGTCTCCATTCGTCCCTCCATTCACGCCTGTCGCGACACCACTGGAGGTGGGTTGCACGATGTTGGGGCGTGAGCGGAAGACGGCCTAACGGTGTGCGGGACCGTAGCCCAGCTTCATGGAGACGGTTGCGAATGGTCCTCGCCGATACCCCAGGAGCAACAGTGTCCCTAATTTGCTGGGAAGTGGCGGTGCGGTCCCCTACGGCACTGCGTAGGATCCTACGGTCTTGGCGTGCATCCGTGCGTCGCTGCGGTCCGGTCCCAGGTCGACGGGCACGTGCACCTTCCGCCGACCACTGGCGACAACATCGATGTACTGTGGAGACCTCACGCCCCACGTGTTGAGCAATTCGGCGGTACGTCCACCCGGCCTCCCGCATGCCCACTATACGCCCTCGCTCAAAGTCCGTCAACTGCACATACGGTTCACGTCCACGCTGTCGCGGCATGCTACCAGTGTTAAAGACTGCGATGGAGCTCCGTATGCCACGGCAAACTGGCTGACACTGACGGTGGCGGTGCACAAATGCTGCGCAGCTAGCGCCATTGGACGGCCAACACCGTGGTTCCTGGTGTGTCCGCTGTGCCGTGCGTGTGATCATTGCTTGTACAGCCCTCTCGCAGTGTCCGGAGCAAGTATGGTGGGTCTGACACACCGGTGTCAATGTGTTCTTCTTTCCATTTCCAGGAGTGTATTTTTCTGAAAGGGAGTAATAACTACGATCTTAGATAGAACAGTTACCTTTGCACCTGTTCTATTTGGGTGGATGATATAGACAGAGAAACAGGAAAAAATGTAATGAAAAAATACCAAAACATAAAAAGGCTGGAAACACACGTGAGTAGTCCTAAATACAGCTTTCGATTACCGTGGGAGACGCTGGTAAGCTTGTAAGAGACTAAGTTGAAGAAAGTTTCATATAGTCGTTCACGTTCCTAGTGGGGAACGCCTGCATCGATGACGTGCTGCATGCATAGTAATTCATAAGGTTGACCAAACATTGAAGGAACTGAAGGAACTAACTGTCTTAAAAATCAACCTGAGCCAGTGAAAGCTTTAGAATGCTGGAAGCAACAAGGGCAATTTACAGACACTCCCATTAACTTTAATTAAGATAATGTGTTGCTTACTTGGCCGGCCGGGGTGGCCGAGCAGTTCTAGCTACGGTAGCAGGTTTGAATCCTGCCTCGGGCATGTATGTGTGTGATGTCCTTAGGTTAGTTAGGTTTAAGTATTTCTAAGTTCTAGGGGACTGATGACCTCAGACGTTAAGTCCAATAGTGCTCAGAGCCATTTGAACCATTTTTTGTGGTTTACTTAACAATGTTACAAATAACAGAGGGTGTTCAAATCAGCAACCACAACACTGAACATCTGCATAACATCTTAGATGAAAATTCTGGTGCACTCTACTAAGCACAACCATGCACCGCACGAACGTCATCAGGCGCTGCTAGTATCCTGGAGGGAAATGTTTAATCGTCAGGAACTGGTGTCAGATGCATGAGGTTCCTGATACGTCGCCCCCCCCCCCCCCCCCCAAGGGGAGTCAGATCAGGGCAGCGCTGTGGCCATGTAATTTGAACTCCCTTCCGTTCCATGTCCTGGACATGTCGCATTGAGTGCATCAGGTAATTCCACAGATAAGTGGGTAGGTGGTCTGTCTAATTGCATTCACATCTTGTGATGCGTGTTAATTGGCGCCTCTTCTAAATGTTCTATAACAAGTTACGATCGCCGAAAATACAGGCCCATAAAATCATGGCAGACTGCTCTTCGTGGCCGTATTCGAATGGGATGCAAGGATAAGACACCAGTTGTATTAGTGTATGCATATTAATAGCATTTTCCGTTAGGTTGTTAAGCAAAATAGACACAAATACCAGAGATATTGTCAACAATATACGTTCCACCTCTGTTTCGAAAACCATCGGATGACACGCAGTTAGTTTTTCGATCCTACACATGTAACGAAATGCTGCAAAACAAAACAAACAAAAACGAACAAAAGTAATCATAAATTAACTGTCTAGGTGGCTGATCGATAATGGGAGAGAAAGGTAAGAAAAAGGTGCCAGATTAGGATACTTGTGGTAGGCCTGTTTGCCAACCAACCTTCTTGGTGCTGTCTGCCAGGTAGCATTTGTTACTCTGCGACTTAAGGCATCTGATTTATTGGCAACAAATGTCATCTGCCAAGGACATATCCCTATGAAGCAGTTCTTAAAACAAAACATCTTCTTTGTGTCGACGGATATATATCAATAACAATAAATTTTGTGAATGTATAAAGGCCATCGTTTGAAATAATGTCTGTATGGCTTTCCCACTTCTTCCTCCTTATAAAGTTACCCTACAATACTTCAAATAGCCATGAGACTGCACTGATTTAGGTTTACGGTGACCGCCTTAAATCTATTGTGACAAATTCCAGGTCCACTCCTTTGAAAGGGCACAAAATATTTACTTCCCCCATCCTTCCCAGTTCGAGATTCTGCTTTGCGTTTTCGACGAAACATTGTACCATAATCCTCCTTCCTTTCTATTAACATCAGTATGACTACTAACGGCAAGTGTCACACGAAGGCTAATTGGTCGTCGTACTTCCATTCATCATATCCACTGTCATTGACTACAGTAGTAAATCACAGAAATGTCTTTCATGAATATATCTGGAGATTAATTTATTTCGAAACTTTCGTATTTTAAACAATACAACTAGATATTCTCAAAAGCACTCACTCCACACAAGGCACAGGTGTTTCGAATTGCCTCCACTGCTTCCATCCTATTTGAACACAATATCACAAAAGCTAAACTTTACTCCATTTTAGACTCTGTTTTCCAATTCATAAATGATGTTACTCATGATGTCGAAAAGGAGAAATGTTAATGTTCTCATAGCACGAGCTGTACCAGAAGGTTGAACGAAATATGACCATAATTCAAAATGGTTCAATTGGCTCTAAGCACTATGGGACTTAACTTCTGAGGTCATCAGTCCACTAGAGCTTACAGCTACTTACACCTAACTAACCTAAGGACATGACAAACATCCATGCCCGATGCAGGATTCCAACCTGGGACCGTAGGAGCAGTGCTCTAGAAGAGCGTAGCGTTCCAAAGGATTGGAAAATGGCACAGGTCATCCCCGTTTTCAAGAAGGGACGTCGAACAGATGTGCAGAACTATAGACCTATATCTCTAACGTCGATCAGTTGTAGAATTTTGGAACACGTATTGTGTTCGAGTATAATGACTTTTCTGGAGACTAGAAAGCTACTCTGTAGGAATCAGCATGGGTTTCGAAAAAGACGGTCATGTGAAACCCAGCTCGCGCTATTCGTCCACGAGACTCACAGGGCCATAGACAGGGGTTCACAGGTACATGCCGTGTTTCTTGACTTCCGCAAGGCGTTCGATACAGTTCCCCACAGTCGTTTAATGAACAAAGTAAGAGCATATGGACTATCAGACCAATTGTGTGATTGGATTGAGGAGTTCCTAGATAACAGGACGCAGCATGTCATTCTCAATGGAGAGAAGTCTTCCGAAGTAAGAGTGATTTCAGGTGTGCCGCAGGAGAGTGTCATAGGACCGTTGCTATTCACAATATACATAAATGACCTGGTAGATGACATCGGAAGTTCACTGAGGCTTTTTGCAGATGATGCTGTGGTCTATCGAGAGGTTGTAACAATGCAAAATTGTACTGAACTGCAGGAGGATCTGCAGCGAATTGACGCATGGTGCAGGGAATGGCCATTGAATCTCAATGTAGACAAGTGTAATGTGCTGCGAATACACAGGAAGATAGATCCTTTATCATTTAGCTACAAAATAGCAGGTCAGCAACCGGAAGCAGTTAATACCATAAATTATCTGGGAGTACGCATTAGGAGTGATTTAAAATCGAATGATCATATAAAGTTGATGGTCGGTAAAGCAGATGCCAGACTGAGATTCATTGGAAGAATCCTAAGGAAATGCAATCCGAAAACAAAGGAAGTTGGTTACAGTACGCTTGTTCGCCCACTGCTTGAATACTGCTCAGCAGTGTGGGATCCGTACCAGATAGGTTTGATAGAAGATATAGAGAAGATCCAACGGAGAGCAGCGCGCTTCGTTACAGGATCATTTAGTAATCGCGAAAGCGTTACGGAGATGATAGATAAACTCCAGTGGAAGACTCTGCAGGAGAGACGCTCAGTAGCTCGGTACGGGCTTTTGTCAAAGTTTCGAGAACATACCTTCACCGAAGAGTCAAGCAGTATATTGCTCCCTCCTACATATATCTCGCGAAGAGACCATGAGGATAAAATCAGAGAGATTAGAGCCCACACAGAGGCATACCGACAATCCTTCTTTCCACGAACAATACGAGACTGGGACAGAAGGGATAACCGATAGAGGTACTCAAGGTACCCTCCGCCACACACCGTCAGGTGGCTTTCGGAGTATGGATGCAGATGTAGATGTAGATGTAGAGTGAAGCGCCTAGAACCACTCGGCAACAGCTGCCGGCGGGACCATATTTAAACACGTTTACAGCAACGTGTTATACAAAATCGGCACAGACCATAGTGAAACTGAAGATGCCCGATGCGTCGTGATCGTTTGGGCAGACGACACTATGTATTAAGCGGCCGACAGGTGATGGCGCTCAAATCGGTCATATCATGACAGACACCCACGAGCCCTTTCACAAACATGTTTCCGCAAGATTTTTTTAATAGTCACCTTTTAGAAAATGAACTATACTGTCTCGGATCTTCTCTCAGACTGATGCTCTCAGCAGGCAGACGAAATACGGCTTATTGGCTAGCAGGTCACAAATAGGTTATTTACAACAACGACTCAAGTGAGAGTCAACCCGACTTGTACCATGCACTGCGTACCAAATTACGCTAAAAATGATGCTAACACATGTCAAATTCACCGGTAGGTTCGACTTAGGCTAGCTTGTCGTGGCTAAAGTATCGTTAGATACCAGCGGGGGGAACTAGTTTTTGTCAGCCTCAAATATACGCTCTTCACTTCCAGTAAAGTCAAGTAAAGAACACAGGACTTTGCTGTCATTCCAAATCAAATGGCCATTCGCTACTGACTGCAGCAGAGATTCATAACTTGTGGCTGTCAGAGTCGGACGTCGCTGTTGCAGTAATTCTTGCTCTAGTCCACTTCCTTACACTAGTAATGTTATATTACTTGACGAACCAGTCGTCCTGTAAGGTTATAAGACTTTCATTTCTTATTTTAAGTGAGCTTGAGGTTTTGAAAATATTGGCACTAGACTGAGTTTCGAGCCTCTGATTTCAAGTTTTCTCTGGATTTGAGCCCTTGAAGGCGATACTGTCCTATCATTTCATTGTTTCTTCACGATGCTAAACTTCTTCAGATATCTAGGGATGACATGATCCTAACTACCAGTGAAAGAGAATTTGATAGTTGACGCCTCATCGTGTGGGGTTAACAACGACGAAATGTGCAGGGTTGGAGTCCCACCCAGAACTGAACAATTCGTTGCGTTACATATACCGGAAATTTTCATATCTTGCTACTGGTGAAGAAACAATAAATATTCCATGTCTATTCGTAGCTGTAAGACAATAGCGAAAGGTGCTGTTTTCGAATCCCTGTCAGGAAAAAAATCGTTTTTATCACACTTGTGGAATGCACTGTTACATACCTTTCGTAGTTACTTCATAGGGGAAATATAAGCTTCATGGGACTCCCGAGGCTGCGCTAAACATTTCGTCAGTTATTTCCAGGTTCGGACATTCGGCTTTGTAGACTGATACTGGTGAACACTTCAATATTTTACTTCTCTTTATGTCTAGTCGAGCCTTGATCAGAATGCAAGCTCTGTCTAGTTAACAGTGGGATCAAATTCGGATCGCGAACAACAACTCGTTGACGAGTGTGATAAGACTTCAGAAGTGTCACTATTGTGATGACATTTAATTTACAACCGTTACGGACTGCCTCATGCCTAATAACGTGATTGCTAATATTTGTTGCATTGCTGTAATAGTTTACATATGGACTGACTGCCATAAGGAGCAGTGTTCTCTAGTGGTCTCTTGTGATAACCGTTTTGTGAAGTCAGACATCTGTACCTCACAGAGTGTCAGCGTTGACCTGCGATACACCTGCGTTGTATTTGGTGCATTCATTTGGCCCACTTTCTTTGCTGTAAAGTGTACAAGTACAGTACCTCCTTTTGCTTATCGCCTGTTCGAATACTCGTAGAGCGGCCAGCGTGGTACGCTGGACGTAATTCACCTTTCTCCCGGAGCTAGCGGTAACCAGTAGGAATCGTCCGACGCTGCGGGAGAGCTATATTCGGATGCTGAGCGCGGTACAGGCGTTGAGCTTCGTGTACGTTACCGCTGACTCTGCCACACATGAAACGCAGCCGCGCAGAGTGGCTACGCGGTTTGAGGCGCCATCTCACGGATTGTGCGGCCCCTCCCGCCGGAGGTTGGAGTCCTCCTTCAGGCATGGTTGTGTGTGTTGTTCTTACCATAAGTTAGTTTAAGTAGTGTGTAAGTCTCGGGACCGACGATCTCAGCAGTTTGTTCGCTTAGGAATTCACACACATTTGAACTTGAAATTCAGTTCCGTAAGTGTGTACCTTAGAATTAAGGACGTTCGCCTCCGGTAGCTGAATGGTAGGCGTGACGGATTGTCAATCTTCTGGGCCCGAGTTCGAATCCCTGCTGGGTCGGAGAATTTTCTCCGCCCAGGGACTTGGTGTTATGCTGTCGTCATCATCATCCTATCATCCTCATCGACTGCAGGTCGCCGAAGTGGTGTCAAATTGAAAGACCAGCACCCGGCGAACGGCCTGCCCGGCGGGGGACCCTAGCCATACGATTAAATAAACAAGCATTTAGGAAAGTACCGTACGTATCACAAGCACAGTGGCATTTTGTAATCGATCAGTGTACACTGCCAGTCTATAGCAATAGTTCTACCCAAACCACCCACTTGTCTCAGATTGCACGAACGAAAATGCGACATACGTTCATAGCAACTGATACATAAGACTTCAACGAAATGACAGCAGACGAAACGTGCTTGAATGAAAAGCAACTGTACGTACTAGTATGCAGAAGCAGAACATTACCTTTGTCGAACTTACGGCACTTGCTCATTGATTCTCATTATTATTTCTGAAGTTAGAAAGTTTGGTTCACTAAGGAATACTTCGAAGACCATTAGTTCCTCGAAAGCTGTGTTTTGACACCTCTATCAACTCATTACGTTGTGCTCGACGTTTTGAATCAGACTGTGTAAATATAAATGGGAAATTAAAACACCTAAACGAGCTGTCACAGACAAGCGTACTTGCATATCCCTCAGCTATTTTTATGCGCCACCCCTTGCCGTGCTGGAGTGGGGTCGGTAGCAGGCAGCAGTGTTTATTAATCGTGCTACACGTGCTCGGCTGGACTGTAGCGGCAGTACAGTAGGTTGGGCGAGCGGGATGCCTACGCAGCAGGCGGCGGCGCAACCTGCCGCTGACTCATGAATAAGTGAGGCGGACGCGGTGTCAACAGCAGGGCCCGCGTCCGCAATGGAGCCCTGGAGGCAGCGTAGGCCAGGCCTGGCCATGAGGCCCGACTTACACGCCCAGTAGCTGCGACTGGACGCCGCTCGCGCATTAGGTGGTCCCAGCGCTCGCCTCCGCTGCAGGGTAGTAACGGGCGCTAGAAAAACCCTGGCGCTTAGCTCGGGAGACTTGTGTCTCGGCGATGGTGCGTACAGCCTCACCATTTACATTTGTACTGCTAGAACGGTTGTCACTTTTATATCTTTTAGAAACAATGACAGAAGACGTTTCCTGTTGCGACTAGCTATGGCAATTTCCGAAATTCCTTCACCTAAGAAGAAGAATTAAACACTCCAGAATTCGAATGAAGACTAGGTGTGAAGATAAATAACTTAGACGTAGGTATTCTGGGTGTATCGAAGCTGCTTCAGTCACTTAATAATGACACCGCCACAAGTTCAGATTGTATAACAGCTACGTTCATTTAAGTTCGCTGATATAAAAGCTACATACATGACAATCATACAAAACTATTCTCTCGTCGAAAGATCCATAACTAAAGACTGGAATTCTGCACAGGTGCCAGTATCGGTGGCCGAGTGGTTCTAGGCGCTTCAGTCCGGAACCACGCGGCTGGTACGGTCCTAGGTTCGAATCCTGCCTCGGGCATGGATATGTGTGATGTATTTAGGTTAGTTAGGTTTATGTAGTTCTATGTCTAGGGGATTGATGACCTCCGATGTTATGTCCCATAGTGCTTTGAGCCACTTGACCTATTTTGAACTATTTGCTGCGCAGGTCACACCAATATCAAGAAGGGAAGTACGAGTTATACACTGAAATACAGACCCACGTCACAAACGTCTATTTGCAGTACTGTTTTGGGACATATACTGTGTTCGAACATTAGGAATTACCTCCAAGGAAATAACCACCACGGATCCAAAAAAATGGTTCAAATGGCTCTGAGCACTATGGGACTTAACTTCTCAGGTCATCAGTCCCCTAGAACTTAGAACTACTTAAATCTAACTAACCTAAGGACATCACACACATCCATGCCCGAGGCATGATTTGAACATGCGACCGTAGCGGTCGCGCGGTTCCAGACTGTAGGGCCTAGAACAGCTTGGCCACTCCGGCCGGCACCACGGATTCAGAGAACATCGTTCTTCTGAAACACAACTAGCTCTTGCCCTTTATTCTCAAGAAGTAATTAGTGCTATCGACGGAGCATGTAAAATTGATTCCATATTTTCAGATTTGTAGTAGGTTTTTGACACCGTTCCTCACTAGAGACATCTAATGAAATTGAGTGCCTGTGGAGTATCGCCAGAGTTGTGTGACTGTATTCGGGAGTTCGTGTCAGAAAAGTACAAGTTTTTGATCTTTCCCGAGACCGTCTAACCTAAAAAACCGCCCATTCCACGCCACACAGCACCTGTACACATGTAGCCGCCTCCTTTGTGTAGTGGACACCTGACCTATTTAGCGGAACCCGAAACCCCACCACCCTATGGCGTAAGTCGAGGAATCTGCAGCGTACACAGTCGCATGAGTACTAAAAGGAAACCGCTAAATTTCGGCTACACAGTAAACTGCACAAATCAAAAGGCTGTGAATTCAGCTAAATACTTAGGGATTACAATTACGAAACTTAATTTGGAACGATGACATAGATAATGCTGTGCCGCATGTGAATCAAAGACTACGATTTTTTGCAGAACAGAAAATGCAGCAAGTCTTCTAAACTGACTGTCTACATTATGCTAGTTCGTCCTCTTTTGGAGTACCACTGCGCCGTGTGGGATCCGCATCAGATAGGACTGGAGTAGAATTTCGAAAACGTTCATGGAAGGGCAGCTTCTTTTGTATTATCACGAAATATGCCACGGATACAATATGTGAACTGTGGTGGCAGTCATTAAAACAAAGGCGTATTTCGTTGCGGAAGGATGTTCTCAGGAAATTTCAATCACCAGGATGTCTTCCGAATGCGAAAATACTTTGTTGGCTCCCACATACATAAGGAGAAATGCACACCATAATAAAACAAGAGAAATCATAGCGCACAAGGTAAGATTTCAATATTCTTCATTCCAGAATGCTGTTCGAGAGTGGAACGGCTTGAAGGCGGTTTGATGAAGCCTCTACCAGGCTCGTAACTGTGATTTGCAGAATAATCATGATATGGTGGTTAAAGATGTAGCCTGGTTATCTCCAGAATCTTTGCGTCAGAGCCTGCCGTAACATGACACGTCCCGTTTACGATTTATGTTTCATACGCGCACTATGACGTAGAGTGTCCACCAACATCCTCAATTATTTGCTGGACCCATTCAAGTCCCTGTCTTCCTCTACAGTTTTTACTATATACAGATACCTCTAGTACCATACAAGCTATTCTTTCAATGAATTTCATACAATCTTGACCTTTCGCCTTGTCAGTTGTTTCCTCACATACCTTTTCTCACCATTTCTCCAGAAATACTCCTTATTTCTTTACTTACAAGTACATCTTATTTTCGATTTTCCTCCGTAGCACCTCATCTCTAATGCTCAAATGCTTCAATTCCCTTGTGTCCTTGTATCCTCTCATCCCACGTCTCATTACCACAAAATGCTGTGCTTCAGACACACATTCTAAGAGATCCTTCCTCCATTTAAGGCCTGTTTTTGATACTAGTAGACTTCTCTTGGCTAGGAATGCCCCTTTTTGCCAGTGCTACTCTGCTTTTTATGACCTTGCTCCGTCCATCATGGTTTGTTTGCCAACGTAGCAGAATTCCTTAACTTCATCTAGTTTGTGACCACCCGTCCTAATGTTCTCATTTCTGCGAATTCTCATTACTTTCGTCTTCTTTATATTTACTCTCATTTCAAATTCTATAGTCAGTAGGCCGTTCAGTCAAATCAGCAGATATTGTAATTCTTCACTTTCACTGAGAATAGCAATGTCATCACAAAATCTTATCAGTGGTACCCCTTCACATTACATTTTAGTACCATCTTGAACGTTTCTTTTATTTTGGTCATTGCCTCTTCGCTGTATAGATTGAGCAGTAGGTACGAAAGACTACATCCTTGTCTTCACTTCTTTTAACACATCACTTCGTTCTTGGTTACCCACTTTTATTTTTCCTTCATAGTTCTTTACAGAATGCCGATTACTCGCCCGTCCCTGTAGCTTATCCACGTTTCCTCAGAATTTCGAACATCTTGTACCATTTCACACCGCCAGAAGCTTGTTCCACGTCGACAAGGCCTATGAATGTGTCTTAACCTTTCTTTAGTCTTGCTTCCAATATCAACCGCATTCAGCCATTTTGCCTCGCTTCCCTGCGTTTTCTGTTTATTTCATTCCTAAGTGACTTGTATTTCAGTATTCCCGAATTTCCCTAGCTATTTCTTTCGTCCAACTCTCGTTAATCAGCTGAAGTATTTCTTCTGTTGTCCCTGGTTTTTTCGCATTTACCTTCCTTGTACCAATGTTTTTCTTTCCAACTTCTGCTATTGCCTTTCATAGAGATTTTCATTCCTCTTCAACTAAATTTCCTACTGAGCTACTCATTATCGTAGAGTATTTAGCCTCGTGAAGCGTATCACTTCATTTTTTAGTATTTCGTATGTCTTTTCTTTGTGAAGTGATTCTTCCTGACTAGTCTCTTAAACTTCAGCCTACTCGTCATCATTACTAAATTGTGAACTGCTTCCAGGTGCGCCTTACGATCTAATATCTGATTTTGGTGTGTTTGCCTGACCATAAGGTAATCTAACTGAAATATTCCCGCATCTGCCGACCTTTTCCAAGTGTGCCTCCTCCTCTTGTGATCCTTGGCAGAGTACTCGTTATTACTAACTGCAGTTTATTGCGGAAGTCAATCAGTCTTCCCCAAGTCCACATTCTCTCGTAACTCTTTCTTCTACTCATTCCTCCAGAATCGCATTCCCATCCCCCTGATTATTAGATTGCCATCCCCCTTTACGTATATCCTCATATACTTTCTGTGTCTGTTCACATTCTGATTGTGAGGACAACTTATGTACTTGAGAACGTATACTTCAGCTGTTTGTGTTGGTATACTGTCCATCATGATCAGAACAACCATATCCCTAAACTTTTCACATTAACCCACACTCTGACGAATCCTGCTCACGTTAAACGTTTTCTACTGCTGTTGATATTACCCTATATTCCTCGAGCCGGAAATCCTTCTTTCCATTTATTTTCACAATATCTATATTGACCTATATTTTTCTTTTCAAATTGTCTAGCTTCCTACTACGTTAAAATGTCTGACATTACCCACCCTGAATCGTAGAACATTACCTTTTCTCTGTTCATGTCTTTTTCTTATGATCATTTCCACTTTGCAATTTCTCCCTCACTCCTCCGCACCCCACCCCCTCACCCCACGCCCTCACACATACACGCGGAGATCCGAATGGGAGACAAGTTCGGAATCTTTTTCCAGCAGAGATCATCATGACAGCTATCAATTACAGGCCACATGTGTCATGGACATACATTATGTGTCTTCAGTGCAATGGTTTCCTTTGCCGTCTGCATCTTCATGCCATTAATCGGCCTTTAAAGTCTGCTTCCCACCCCAAGGGCAAGAAAGTATCCCGAACATGTGCGCGTTCCTCTGTCCTCTTTGGCAATGTCGTTGGCGGAACAAAGATGATGCTTTGTTCTGGTAGTCTTCGACCGCCGTTTACGATGGTGTTTACGCAAAGTTTAAGCAATGGTGAGATGCTAACCCAGGACCGTGGTCGTTTTGATTACTAATCGAACTCGTTCCCCTAGGGCATGTTGTCATACTTACACTCCTCTAAAATAACTACGTAGGCTTATAGATGGTAAAGCACTAGAAACTCCGTGTTACTTTAGTTAGGCACATATGTTCCATCAACTATGAGATGGTTTCTTTGCAGTATGTGAGTAAGGGCTGTTTGAATAAACAGCTTTACGAAAGTAAAGCTATGTTTGTTCAGTCAACCATAGTCAACCTTCATTTCCTTGGCAACGTCTGCATACATATTTCCGCAGTTTGAAACTTCCTCAGTTACACAGTAGGGTTTGCCAATGGACAAATGATTTTTCTAGATCCAATTAAACAAATTATAACTTCACAACCGCGGTTAATGCTATATTTGGAATGAATTACAACTATAGTGATACATGGGTATGGGATCGCAAATTAGTACTATTGTCTCTCAGTGAAAATTAGCGCTTGTAAACTACACGGGATGGCAACCAAGATTCAGCTTCCCTTACCCTACCGATTAGTGGATTGTCTTTCAGCGAGTGTTGACAATTACTTAACGACACAGCGCGGCGCCCACATACACGTCTCTCTAAAATCGTGACCCGGTACCGACTCCAGTGTCTTCAGGGGGAAAAAAACTGCGTCCAAACATTTTAGTTATCATAGCGACAATGCCCATATGTTCCAAATGTAAGGATATTGTATGCATGTTTCTTATTTTATTTCAATATTGTTACTTTCGGTTGTTAGTTATAATGTCTTCGACATTCGGGACTTGAATAAGCAAGCAGTTTTGATGAATCAGTAGGCCAGTTTTACAGGAACCATCTTTTGTAAGAAACAGTCCGCTGGTGAACCACTGGGGAAGCACAGTTAGAGACGGTGGCATCCGCTTCCCTTTTGAGCGATAGATTGCAGTACTTTAAGGATAAGTACAAAACAAAATAGACAACGGCCGAATAATGGACCAAAGTGCAAATAATCTTGTAAATTTCCTATTTAATGACTGTTATTGATTACAAGGAAAACTGAAAGTTTTAATGAAACAATTATGGAAATATCTGGGAACTGTAAACATCCTAAGGTGGAACCAAGACTGTCGAATATGAGGTACGAAATTGAGTGCTCTATGACGTCAGTCAAGACGTGGTTTCGGTCTGAGCTTGTAATATTATTTCGATTATTTGTGTCATTAGGTTGATCAATGCCTGAGATCAGCAAAATTTTTCATATTTTCTAGAATAAGAGGACTGAAGTGATGATGTGAGCGAATGAATGAATAATTTTTTTACCAATTTTGCAGTTCAATGATCCCACACATTGCGATGCCTCAAATATATAACAGTTGTTTTATTCAAGATGATTGTACCTCAATACCTCGGTCAAATAATCAACCACATGCAAAAATACCTTATTTTCAGCCAGTAGGCGCTACATCTGCGAGCGACGAAGAGTACTACGCATATCGCTGAGACTCCAACTCTGGGTTTACTTTAAGTGTATACTTTATCTTCCTTACAGCTAGCTGTACGACGTACCCGTTAAAGCACTTTTCCGGTGGTGTCACAACAGCCTACGGGCAGAATTGGCCTTTTGCACTGTCACCAAAGCTCTCGTCCTCGATCTTAACCTTCTTTCATCTGCTCCAAAAAACATGTATTGTTTCAAGTGCCAATGCCTCTAGTCATATTGGGCCGTGCCTGGCTCGTGTCCGCCGTCTTCGATCTTAACCTTCGTTCATCTGCTCCAAAGAACATGTATTGTTTCAAGTGCCAATGCCTCTAGTCATATTGGGCCGTGCCTGGCTCGTGTCCGCCGTCTTCGATCTTAACCTTCGTTCATCTGCTCCAAAAAACATGTATTGTTTCAAGTGCCAATGCCTCTAGTCATATTGGGCCGTGCCTGGCTCGTGTCCGCCGTCTTCGATCTTAACCTTCGTTCATCTGCTCCAAAAAACATGTATTGTTTCAAGTGCCAATGCCTCTAGTCATATTGGGCCGTGCCTGGCTCGTGTCCGCCGTCTTCGATCTTAACCTTCGTTCATCTGCTCCAAAAAACATGTATTGTTTCAAGTGTCAATGCCTCTAGTCATATTGGGCCGTGCCTGGCTCGTGTCCGCCGTCTTCGATCTTAACCTTCGTTTATCTGCTCCAAAAAACATGTATTGTTTCAAGTGCCAATGCCTCTAGTCATATTGGGCCGTGCCTGGCTCGTGTCCGCCGTCTTCGATCTTAACCTTCGTTCATCTGCTCCAAAAAACATGTATTGTTTCAAGTGTCAATGCCTCTAGTCATATTGGGCCGTGCCTGGCTCGTGTCCGCCGTCTTCGATCTTAACCTTCGTTTATCTGCTCCAAAAAACATGTATTGTTTCAAGTGCCAATGCCTCTAGTCATATTGGGCCGTGCCTGGCTCGTGTCCGCCGTCTTCGATCTTAACCTTCGTTCATCTGCTCCAAAAAACATGTATTGTTTCAAGTGCCAATGCCTCTAGTCATATTGGGCCGTGCCTGGCTCGTGTCCGCCGTCTTCGATCTTAACCTTCGCTCATCTGCTCCAAAAAACATGTATTGTTTCAAGTGCCATTGCCTCTAGTCATATTGGGCCGTGCCTGGCTCGTGTCCGTCGTCTTCGATCTTAACCTTCGTTCATCTGCTCCAAAAAACATGTATTGTTTCAAGTGCCAATGCCTCTAGTCATATTGGGCCGTGCCTGGCTCGTGTCCGCCGTCTTCGATCTTAACCTTCGTTCATCTGCTCCAAAAAACATGTATTGTTTCAAGTGTCAATGCCTCTAGTCATATTGGGCCGTGCCTGGCTCGTGTCCGCCGTCTTCGATCTTAACCTTCGTTTATCTGCTCCAAAAAACATGTATTGTTTCAAGTGCCAATGCCTCTAGTCATATTGGGCCGTGCCTGGCTCGTGTCCGCCGTCTTCGATCTTAACCTTCGTTCATCTGCTCCAAAAAACATGTATTGTTTCAAGTGCCAATGCCTCTAGTCATATTGGGCCGTGCCTGGCTCGTGTCCGCCGTCTTCGATCTTAACCTTCGCTCATCTGCTCCAAAAAACATGTATTGTTTCAAGTGCCATTGCCTCTAGTCATATTGGGCCGTGCCTGGCTCGTGTCCGTCGTCTTCGATCTTAACCTTCGTTCATCTGCTCCAAAAAACATGTATTGTTTCAAGTGCCAATGCCTCTAGTCATATTGGGCCGTGCCTGGCTCGTGTCCGCCGTCTTCGATCTTAACCTTCGTTCATCTGCTCCAAAAAACATGTATTGTTTCAAGTGCCAATGCCTCTAGTCATATTGGGCCGTGCCTGCCTCGTGTCCGCCGTCTTCGATCTTAACCTTCGTTCATCTGCTCCAAAAAACATGTATTGTTTCAAGTGCCAATGCCTCTAGTCATATTGGGCCATGGCTGGCTCGTGTCCGCCGTCTTCCATCTTAACCTTCGTTCATCTGCTCCAAAAAACATGTATTGTTTCAAGTGCCAATGCCTCTAGTCATATTGGGCCGTGGCTGGCTCGTGTCCGCCGTCTTCGATCTTAACCTTCGTTCATCTGCTCCAAAAAACATGTATTGTTTCAAGTGCCAATGCCTCTAGTCATATTGAGCCGTGCCTGGCTCGTGTTCGTGCCATATCTCATTTGACATCGTGTTTTTACTGTACTACCTCCTCGTTATCTTAATTTCAGTTGTAAGTAGGCTGTTTAGCTTTTTATATTGTTAACGCCCCGTAGCGCTCTGTATGAAAATCACTGGCTGTGCTGTGTGCAGTCTTTGGCTGGTTCGCATTGTTGTTGGCTGTTGTAGTGTTGGGCAGCTGGATGTTAACAGCGCGTAGCGTTGCGCAGTTGCAGGTGAGCCGCCAGCAGTGGTGGATGTGGGGAGTGAGATGGCGGAGTTTTGAGAGCGGATGATCTGGACAGAGACAGTAAATGTGTAAGACTGGATGTCATGAACTGATATATATATTTATGACTTTTGAACACTATTAAGGTAAATACATTGTATGTTCTCTGTCAAAATCTTTCATTTGCTTACTATGCCTATCAGTAGTTAGTGCCTTCCGTAGTTTGAATCTTTTATTTAGCTGGCAGTAGTGGCGACAGGAGCCGAGAAAGTTTATGTCGTGCTTGAAATGCACTCACATCAGTCAGTCATAACAGTGCAACGACACTTCAGGACGAAGTTAAACAAAGATCCACCAACTGCTAACTTCATTCGGCGATGGTATGCGCAGTTTAAAGCTTCTGGATGCCTCTGTAAGGGGAAATAAACGGGTCGGCCTGCAGTGAGCGAAGAAACGGTTGAACGCGTGCGGGCAAGTTTCACGCGTAGCCCGCGGAAGTCGACGAATAAAGCAAGCAGGGAGCTAAACGTACCACAGCCGACGGTTTGGAAAATCTTACGGAAAAGGCTAAAGCAGAAGCCTTACCGTTTCGAACTCATTGATGGGGACATGCTGCGCCGAGTGCGGGATGAACTTGATTATCGGCTTGATGTCTGCCGAATAACTAAATGACACATATCGAACATTTGTGAATGCCTAAAAAAACTTTTTGAGTTTTTGTATGTGTGTGCAAAGCATTGTGAAAATATCTCAAATAATAAAGTTATTGTAGAGCTGTGAAATCGCTTCAATCATTTGTAATAACCCTGTATATATATATATATATATATATATATATATATATATATATATATATATATATATATATATATATATATATAGTGAAACAATTACAATATATAAAGTCACAGAAATGTCATACCTTCAAGTAACAAAATAAGGAAAAATCTATAGTACAACAGACGGAAATAGAAGGATATGCATTTCCGGCGTTACAACTTGATTGCGGACCACCTTGGTTGGTCGTAAGTCGGTCGTCTTGTCGGACGACGTGTATGTTGGCCGGCAATTCCTTATGGGTTGCCTGCATGTGCCGACTCGTGATTCGTCCTTGTTATTGGACAGTCCCTGCCTTAGTGTTGTCTAGTCCTTCGTGCAAGTGTTCTTGAAACTGTGTGTAGCTTGTGATGTCGACTGCTCACTTACTTTAGTGCTGTCTCCGTGCTGATGTGTGGAGTCGGTCGGTTGGCGTGGAGCAGTGAGGAATTCTCGGCGGGACGTAGTTTGGCCGGGGCGGTGTCGGAGAGTATGGCGGTGTTCCCATTGCTACGAGGTCCGTGGCTCGCCGACCCTGGAGACGTAAGTTGAGTTTCGATTTAACCTACCAGCAAGTCAAGACTGTTCACATTGTGTGGTTTTGAGTTCGTTGTCGGCTGTTGGGATATTCCCGCGAGCAACAAGGTGGAAAATTCTAGCCACCCTCTAGTGGAGTTTTACTGTATTTATTATTTGAACTGAAGTGCACCAGCGGAATCTTCTGCCTTGTGGCCGTTAACGTTCCGGTTACCTGCCCTGGGCGTTGACGTAAATTTCAGGCAGTGTAGCTTCCTCATCGTGTTGTTGCTGTCCAGCACGGTGTGTAGTTAGACAGCTCCGAGTGTGATTGGTTGTAGGCACCAATATCGTCTACGTTGTTCCGTCGAACTCCCTGTTGTGACCTGCTCGGGTGAAGTGGAAGTTACCTCATCGGTGGGTAAGCTGACTGTCGGTCTGTTGGGTTGTCGTCAGATCGTGAATGGTCGGCCCGACTGTCTGTCTTACATAAGCGGGTGTTAGTGTTTGAATTACAGGCCGACCCTCGAACACTGGGCGCCCTTGTGTGTACTGCCTTATTTTTTAAATTTGTTCTGTTGTTGGTACTTGTATGGCTTCTAGCAGGTTTTGTGTTTTCAATTAGAGTTGTTTTCTCTTAAGTCCTTCAGCCTAGTTTAACTTACAGTTTGACGGATGCCCTTTGGCATTTTAATTTTTTTTTCAAAAAATGGTTCAAATAGCTCTGAGCACTATGGGACTTAACACCTGAGGTCATCAGTCCCCTAGAACTTAGAGCTACTTGAACCTAACTAACCTAAGGACATCACACACATTCATGCCCGAGGCAGGATTCGAACCTGCGATCGTAGCAGTCGCGCGGTTCCGGACTGAAGCGCCTAGAATCGCTCGGCCACAGTGGCCGGCCAAATTTTTTTTTTTTTTTCAATTTCTAAATCTTCGGCCTTCGGACGATTTGAATTTAACTTTGTTTACTTCCGTCTAACTAAAGAACTGTTTTAAGATAAGGCTTGCCATTTGAATTTCTGATTATGCTTGAGTCATTGTTATTGGTCTTCAGCCGTTTTTAAATTAAAGTGGCTTTCAGCCGGTAACTAAGTCCAAAGGTTAAAGCTGTGTGTTTCAAAAATTTTTTGGGCTGTTTTTATGTTTGGCCAAATAATAAAGTTGTATGTTCGAGTGTAACTGACAGCCTCTTATTTAAGCCCCTATCCACCATTTTTTTCTATCTGTCCTGTCCGGCGGATGTAGCAGGGCATTTAACATATGACACAAGAAATCCGGAGAAAGGAAACTGTCTCGAATGTTAAAAATATCCTTTATTACCACCTTTTTTATGACTCAGTTTTATTTCAGGGCCAAATTAAAGTGTGGTCGTCGGAAATTTTAGCATTCCCCAAGCCACTATTGTGTGATGACATCGTCGGACGTACTTCGAGAGCAAAACATCCAATGCCTCCAGTAAACATTTTCTGTATTTCATTGTGGGAGTGCCTAATGATGCGATAAAACAAGCGACATTTTGTCTACTATTGCAGGAAGTCTTCATCGGTGTGAATCTGTCACCGCGCCACCCTGATGAAGGCTGCTTGCAGTAGTAGCCGAAACTTTGGTAGTTTTGTCACATGACAACACCGTTACACACATGAAGACTTTTATTACATTGGAGTCCTGTCGCTAAGGCGTATGACCTTAGAGCTTTTCATTAATAAACAAAAAGAAGTATCTTGAATGTCACCGCGAACGTTTTGAATTTTCGCAAACTAAGCCGCTTAGATCGCGTAGTATGAGGGCAGTCCAGAAGTTACAATCGGTCGTGAAATGGGAACCACAGTGAAAACCTGAAACGTTTTATCAGTAACACTTAGGTACAGCTGCCACCTACTTCTCTAAATAGTCGCCACTCCAACTTCGAATTTTGACGTAGTGTTGCATCAACTTTCCAATATCCTCGTGATAGAAAGCAGCCGCCTGTGGTTTCGGCCATTTATCTGCACTGGTCTGTAGCTCGTTGTCTGTGGAAAATTTTTGTTGATAGCCAGCGGTTCTTGTGAGTAGAGATGAGACTCGGGGGAGCCAGTTATGGTCTGTATTGTGGATTATCAAACACTTCTCATCAGAAACGCTGCGGGAGCTTCTTCAGTGCGCCTGCAGTGTGCGGCCGAGAAATGGCATGAAGAAGGAACTGCTCGACAGTTGTGTTATGTGGGCTGCATGACACAGGCGAAATCTCTAACCAGACCCTCATACTTGGCGGGAGACGCTATTCCCTACAAATCTTTACTTGCTCACTGTTCACTGAAAACTGGAAAGAGCGACGCGAAACGATCAACGGTCATACTAGAGACGCTGTCCAACACATCTGTGGAAAGCTTTAGTGGATTTTCGTAGTGGTTTCCATTTCGCGACCGATCGGAACTTACTTTCAGGACAACCCTCCTATACAAATTGGACGTTAATGAAACCACAGCGACGGAATCCTAGCTGGAAATGGAAGAAGAGCATGAGTCCGGAAATGCATTGTAGCTACGGTAGATGGCGATGACGAATGACAGTTCCTGTGACCACATGTCGTGTGTCCCTCGTCTGTTGCTGCGTACTGTTGGCAGCAGAAAGGTCCTGTATCATGTCGGAAACAAGCCGAGATGGTATTTGTGTAATGGCAAGGAGACGTAAACGGTCGGGAGGTAGCATGGTTATCCAAATCAAGTACCCTCACAGACACCAACCAAATCACACAACATTTCAAGTCCGTTTGGCCACTTGTGTTATCATGTGTTCTTCCAGACAGACGAACGTGCAAGGAGGGGCGGACCGTGCGTTCGCCAGATTTGGAGGACAGAGCTCTACAGAATATTGAGATGACACATAGTAAAAGTTCCAGGCAAGTTGCCCGCCAACACCGCGTAAGCCAAAGTATGTTTATGCGTATCCTGCATGACAATCGCTGCCATCCTTATCACCTGCAGTCCCAAGGAGGCCACTTTGAACATCTCTTGTGAGGCTAAAGCGATGCAGTTCTGTGCTCTGTAACCGGACGATTTGTTGCCGTTGCTACGGTCGCAGGTTCGAATCTAGCCTCGGGCTTGGATGTGGGTGATGTCCTTAGGTTAGTAATGTTTAAGTAGTTCTAAGATCTAGGGGACTGATGACCTCAGCAGGTAAGTCCCATAGTGCCCAGAGCCATTTGATCCTTTTGTTGTCGATGCGCGCACACCATCCATTTCCACATACGTGTTCATAGGAGCTTCTTCCTTCCACTTCCAGTCAGGAATCCGTCCGTGCAGTTTGTCGCTATTATTAAAGTGCACCCTATATACACTCCTGGAAATGGAAAGAAGAACACATTGACACCGGTGTGTCAGACCCACCATACTTGCTCCGGACACTGCGAGAGGGCTGTACAAGCAATGATCACACGCACGGCACAGCGGACACACCAGGAACCGCGGTGTTGGCCGTCGAATGGCGCTAGCTGCGCAGCATTTGTGCACCGCCGCCGTCAGTGTCAGCCAGTTTGCCGTGGCATACGGAGCTCCATCGCAGTCTTTAACACTGGTAGCATGCCGCGACAGCGTGGACGTGAACCGTATGTGCAGTTGACGGACTTTGAGCGAAGGCGTATAGTGGGCATGCGGGAGGCCGGGTGGGCGTACCGCCGAATTGCTCAACACGTGGGGCGTGAGGTCTCCACAGTACATTGCTGTTGTCGCCAGTGGTCGGCGGAAGGTGCACGTGCCCGTCGACCTGGGACCGGACCGCAGCGACGCACGGATGCACGCCAAGACCGTAGGATCCTACGCAGTGCCGTAGGGGACCGCACCGCCACTTCCCAGCAAATTAGGGACACTGTGGCCCTGATGTATCGGCGAGGACCATTCGCAACCGTCTCCATGAAGCTGGCCTACGGTCCCGCACACCGTTAGGCCGTCTTCCGCTCACGCCCCAACATCGTGCAGCCCGCCTCCAGTGGTGTCGCGACAGGCGTGAATGGAAGGACGAATGGAGACGTGTCGTCTTCAGCGATGAGAGTCGCTTCTGCCTTGGTGCCAATGATGGTCGTATGCGTGTTTGGCGCTGTACAGGTGAGCGCCACAATCAGGACTGCATACGACCGAGGCACACAGGGCCAACACCCGGCATCATGGTGTGGGGAGCGATCTCCTACACTGGCCGTACACCACTGGTGATCGTCGAGGGGACACTGAATAGTGCACGGTACATCCAAACCGTCATCGAACCCATCGTTCTACCATTCCTAGACCGGCAAGGGAACTTGCTGTTCCAACAGGACAATGCACGTCCGCTTGTATCCCGTGCCACCCAACGTGCTCTAGAAGGTGTAAGTCAACTACCCTGGCCAGCAAGATCTCCGGATCCGTCCCCCATTGAGCATGTTTGGGACTGGATGAAGCGTCGTCTCACGCGGTCTGCACGTCCAGCACGAACGCTGGTCCAACTGAGGCGCCAGGTGGAAATGGTATGTCAAGCCGTTCCACAGGACTACATCCAGCATCTCTACGATCGTCTCCATGGGAGAATAGCAGCCTGCATTGCTGCGAAAGGTGGATATACACTGTACTAGTGCCGACATTGTGCATGTTCTGTTGGCTGTGTCTATGTGCCTGTGATTCTGTCAGTGTGATCATGTGATGTATCTGACCCCAGGAATGTGTCAATAAAGTTTCCCCTTCCTGGGACAATGAATTCATGGTGTTCTTATTTCAATTTCCAGGAGTGTATATCTTTACTTATAACGACATAAAGGCTGCTGCAGTTATGTGATAAAAGTACAGGTAAAACAATACTGACTGAAAGTTCAGTGAAAGTGTCAATATAACGTACATGGTGTTTCAAAAATGACCGGTATATTTGAAACGGCAATAAAAACTAAACGAGCAGCGATAGAAATACACCGTTTGTTGCAATATGCTTGGGACAACAGTACATTTTCAGGTAGACAAACTTTCGAAATTACAGTAGTTACAATTGTCAACAACAGATGGCGCTGCGGTCTGGGAAACTCTATAGTACGATGTTTTCCACGTATCCACCATGCGTAGCAATAATATGGCATAGTCTCTGAATGAAATTACCCGAAACCTTTGACAACGAGTCTGGCGGAATGGCTTCACATGCAGATGAGATGTACTGCTTCAGCTGTTCAATTCTTTCTGGATTCTGGCGGTACACCTGGTCTTTCAAGTGTCCCCACAGAAAGAAGTCACAGGGGTTCATGTCTGGCGAATAGGGAGGCCAATCCACGCCGCCTCCTGTATGTTTCGGATAGCCCAAAGCAATCACACGATCATCGAAATATTCATTCAGGAAATTAAAGACGTCGGCCGTGCGATGTGGCCGGGCACCATCTTGCATAAACCACGAGGTGTTCGCAGTGTCGTCTAAGGCAGTTTGTACCGCCACAAATTCACGAAGAATGTCCAGATAGCGTGATGCAGTAATCGTTTCGGATCTGAAAAATGGGCCAATGATTCCTTTGGAAGAAATGGCGGCCCAGACCAGTACTTTTTGAGGATGCAGGGACGATGGGACTGCAACATGGGGCTTTTCGGTTCCCCATATGCGCCAGTTCTGTTTATTGACGAAGCCGTCCAGGTAAAAATAAGCTTCGTCAGTAAACCAAATGCTGCCCACATGCATATCGCCGTTATCAATCCTGTGCACTATATCGTTAGCGAATGTCTCTCGTGCAGCAATGGTAGCGGCGCTGAGGGGTTGCCGCGTTTGAATTTTGTATGGATAGAGGTGTAAACCCTAGCGCATGAGACGATACGTGGACGTTGGCGTCATTTGGACCGCAGCTGCAACACGGCGAACGGAAACCCGAGGCCGCTGTCGGATCACCTGCTGCACTAGCTGCGCGTTGCCCTCTGTGGTTGCCGTACGCGGTCGCCCTACCTTTCCAGCACGTTCATCCGTCACGTTCCCAGTCCGTTGAAATTTTTCTAACAGATCCTTTATTGTATCGGTTTTCGGTCCTTTGGTTACATTAAACCTCCGTTGAAAACTTCGTCTTGTTGCAACAACACTGTGTTCTAGGCGGTGGAATTCCAACACCAGAAAAATGCTCTGTTCTAAGGAATAAACCTTGTTGTCCACAGCACACTTGCACGTTGTGAACAGCACACGCTTACAGCAGAAAGACGACGTACAGAATGGCGCACCCACAGACTGCGTTGTCTTCTATATCTTTCACATCACTTGCAGCACCATCTGTTGTTGAAAATTGTAACTGCTGTAATTTCGAAAGTTTGTCCGCCTGAAAATGTACTGTTGTGCCAAGCATATTGCAACAAACGGTGTATTTCTATCGCTGCTCGTTTAGTTTTTATTTCCGTTTCAAATATACCGGTCATTTTTGAAACACCCTGTATATCTTAGTGGGTGGAGATGCATAGATTTCACTGAAACTAACGCTATAGTTTGTTTTAAACTTTCTATGTTTCTATGTGATGATGGCCTAAACGTTTTTATAAATAAAGGCTTATACCTTTTGTCTAGTTTAGCATAAATACGACGCGTAGATCTGCATCATTAAGGAAATTATCTATCTCACGTATTTGCTGAAAACTCATTAATTCTGTCTCTCTAAGAAATCAAAGTAACTCTTAAAATTCCAGTAAGTTATGAGATGTTCATATGTCTAACAGGGTGTAATTAGAACTAGCAACCGGAATGGTACTTCCGTACAAGTTAACACTAAAGGATCTTTTATTAATTTTAAATGCTCCACAATTTTTTTACATTGCCATACTATATCTATGGCACTAATCACAACTCAAACCTTATGTCAATATAAAATGAATAATAGGGGGGTGGGAGTACTTTCATGAGCTGATCACGGGGTTTTAGTTTATGATGGATAACGTTGGTTATATTTAATTTGGTGGTATTCTTTTAGAGATTTGTGAGGTTCAAAGGTTTATTCATGAACTCCTCCCCCCCTATTATTTATTTTATATTGACATATGGTTTGAGTTGTGCTTAGTGTCACTACTGACTATAGCTATAGTATGGCAAAATAAAAAAATTGGAGCATTTAAAATTAAAACAAAAAATCCTTTAGTGTTAACGTGTACGGAAGTACCATTCCGGTTGCTAGTTGTAATTACACCCTGTTAAATGTTATACGCTGAGTATATTATTATTAAATTAGATGTGAACGCATGGAGCACATGACTATTCAACGAGCCCTACTAAGGGCGCTTCGCTGTTAGTTGACATGTTTGGCGTCAGTATACGCTTTGCTTCAAGACTGCTTGTGTCGCAATTATAGAGCCATATAATATTGGATACTTTCTTTGAGTTTCAAAACTGTACGCTTGTTTGGTTAGGAAGGCGTTGAAGTTTGTGTTATGTAACTCATATTACCCTATCTAATTTTCTGTAACGTTGAGACGTGTTGAGTGTGCTGTTCACTTATCTTTTGTACATCTTTGTAACAAATGTCTGAAGATGGGTGTAATTCCGAAAAGCGTAATATGTTCCAATAAAAGAGTAATTGAACATCTCATGACTTTATTCCTATTGTACAGCATTGGTTACCAATTAGTAACATAAAAATAATCGAGGCCTCTGCGGGATTTTATGTCCTGTATATCTTAAAATTCCTACGACCATTACGACCACTGTATTTGCTGCATGTTCCAGCCGATACTGATTCCTGGAATCTGAAAATTTCATTGTATTCTGCATTTTTTTTTCTTTTTTTCGAATGAATTAATATAAACGTGGCTTCAGTTCCTGTATTAGAGGGCTAATTAATATGGTGTTGAAATTTTCGTCCCACGGGCGAATAAGGAAAAATGATAGATTCAGAAACTTCAGAAATGCCAGGAAACGAAATAAAATTCTACCCCGTCCTCGCACCAGTAATACTGCTGCACGATGTTTCCAGCGTATTATAGTAACTCCAGCTCTGATGGGGAAACATCAGGTTAGCTTGTTTCATCAATGACTCCATAAATTAGGACGGGCTCCCATTACTTGGCGGCCTGGTGAGGTTATTTGCGCATGCCGCCGGCCGGTTGCTAATAATACTGCTCCACCGGAGAGGGCGCATCTTCGTGGAAATCTGGCCACAATAGCGAGCGGCGCGCACCCGAAATGAGGTTGCGCTGCGCGACGTTTAAAGCTCCTATTACGCCCATTCTCGCTGCAGGCCGGCAACCTGGCAGCGTAATGAACGGCGGATTTAATCTCGTTCTGCGATATTTCATTATCAGAGTGGATTTCCGAGCGGCGTTTTATTTTGCCTACGGTTAGTAATGGCCAAACGAGGGTGCCCTCCCTCCGCCCACCGGGCGGGACAGAAAATCATTATCCCTGTGCGAGGCGCTCCGGAGCCCCGAGTCCCGTAAATAACGGGGGGTGCGGAGCCAATGAACGGCAGTCCTAGGTGGCGCGGTAAATAACGCAAGGTGTTGGGACGGGGCGGACTCTAGGACCCGGTCCGAAGACCTCCCGAAGTAAGAAATAGTCGCGTCATGAAAGCTAGACCGTTTACGTTGTTCTTCTTCTTTTCCCACCGAGCACAAAAACTTATGGTGTCCACTGCGGCGGCTACATCTGTGCTGGACTCCTACTATACAGGATATAACGGGTATTAAGTGCAGATATTTCTATCGGTGACTGAGAACAGTGTACTGGACAGTATTACGTGAGTATTTAAGACGTTTGCAGAATAATTATTATAGCTATGACATGTCGTATGTTGTTAGGTTGGTTAGTAGGTACCTCCAAGTTTGTGCGACAAGAGCAAGACCTTAATGCTTATTTTTGCTTAGGGAAGCAGGTCAGGTACATAACTGGCCATTAAACTTGCTACACCAAGAAGAAATGCAGATGATACACGGGTATTCATTGAACAAATTTATTATACTAGAGCTGAGATGTGATTACATTTTCACTTTGGGTGCATAGATCCTGAGAAATCAGTACCTAGAACAACCACCTCTGTCCCTAATAATGGTCTTGATACGACAGGGCATTGAGTCAAACAGAGCTTGGATGGCGTGTACATGAACAGCTGCCCGTGCAGCTTCAACACGATACCACAGCTCATCAAGAGTAGTGACTGGCGTATTGTCACGAGCCATTAGCTCGGCCACCATTGACCAGACGTTTTCAGTTGGTGAGAGATCTGGAGAATGTGCTGGCCAGGGCAGCAGTCGAACATTTTGTGTAACCAGAAAGACCCGTACAGGAGCTGCAACATGCGGTCGTGCATTATCCTTCTGAAATGGTTTTGCAGGAATCGAACGAAGGGTAGATCCACTGGTCGTAACACATCTGAAATGTAACGTCCACCGTTCGAAGTGCCGTCAATGCGAACAAGAGGTGACCGAGAAGTGTAACCAATGGCCCCCCATACCATCATGTCGGGTGATACGCCAGTATGGCGATGACGAATACACGCTTCCAATGTGCGATCACCGCGATACCGCCAGACACGGATGCGACCATCATGATGTTGTAAACAGAACCTAGATTCGTCTGAAATAATGACGTTTTGCATTCGTGCACCGAGGTTCATCGTTGAGTACACCATCGTAGGCGCTCCCGCCTGTGATGCAGTGTCAAGGGTAACCGCAGCCATGGTCTCCGAGCTGATAGTCTATACTGCTGCAAGCGTCGTCGAAGTGTTCGTGTTGATGGTTGTTGTCTTGTAAACGTCGCCATCTGTTGAATCGGGAATCGAGACGTGGCTGCACGATCCGTTACAGCCATTCGGATAAGATGCCTGTCATCTCGACTGCTAGTGATACGAGGCCGTTGGGATCCAGCACGGCTTTCCGTATTAGCCTCCTGTACCCACCGATTCCATATTCTGCTAACAGTCATTGGATCTCGACCAACGCGAGCAACAATGTCGCCATACGATAAACCGCAATCGCGATAGGCTTCAATCCGATCTTTATCAAAGTCGGAAACGTGATGGTACGCATTTCTCCTCCTTACACGAGGCATCACAACAACGTTTCGCCAGGCAACGCCGGTCAACTGCTGTTTGTGTATGAGAAATCGGTTGGAAACTTTCCTCATGTCAGCACGTTGTAGGTGTCGCCATCGGCTCCTACCTTGTGTGAATGCTCTGAAAAGCTAATCACTTGCATATCACAGCATCTTCTTCCTTTCGGTTAAATTCCGCGTCTGTAGCACGTCATTTTCGCGGTGTAGCAATTTTAATGGCCAGAAGTGTATTAGGTGGGAACACGTGGAAGTAAAACGATTAGTTCCTATTGATAGGCGCCGTCCACTTAGGGGTGTAGTTACGACTATGAAGAAAACATCAAGTCGTAATGTTTATAGGTTGAGTGTTTCACCGAGGGAGGTGCCGTGTGCCGCAGTGGTTAGCACACAGAACTCGAATTCGGGAGGATGACAGTCCAAATCAACGTCCGGCCATTGAGATTTACGTTTCCTGTTAGTTGCCTAAATGGCTCCAGGCATATGCCGGGATGATTCCTTCGAAAGGGTACAGTCGATTTTCCTTCCCCATCCTTGACATAATGCAAGCTTCAGCTACAGCTCTAATGACCCCGATGTTGACGGCGTGTTAAACCCAATCCTTAATCATATTCTTTCTATCATTCTTAAGACTGTTCAATGCAGATAAAAAGCAAACAACACACTGTACATATTGCGTAAGTAGGCTGATTATGTTTTCTTATTGGCAACGTTACGTAGCGCTCTGTACGAAAATCACTGGCTTTGCTGTGTGCAGTCTGTGGCTAGTTTGCATTGTTGTCTGCCATTGAAGTGTTGGGCAGCGGCAGCTGGATGTGAACAGCGCGTAGCGTTGCGCAGTTGGAGGTGAGCCGCCGGCAGTGGTGGATGTGGGGAGAGAGATAGCGGAGTTTTGAAACTGAACTGCTATATATATTATGATTATTAAGGTAAATACAGTGTTTGTTCTCTATTAAAATCTTTCATTTGCTAACTATCCCTATGAGTAGTTAGTGACTTTCGTAGTTTGAATCTTTTATTTAGCTGGCAGTAGTGGCGCTCGCTGTATTGCAGTAGGCTCGCTATGTTGCAGTAGTTCGAGTAACGAAGATTTTTGGTGAGGTAAGTGATTTGTGAAACGTATAGGTTAATGTTAGTCAGGGCCATTCCTTTGTAGGGATTTCTGAAAGTCAGATTGCGTTGCGCTAAAAAAAAATATTGTGTTTCAGTTTAAGCACAGACTCGTATACAATTCTTCTAAGGGGACGTTTCAATTGGAGTACTAAACATAAAAACAATCTGCACGTATACCTGAAACTTCCTGGCAGACTAAAACTGTGTGCCGGACCGAGACTCGAACTCGGGACTTTTCTCTTCTCATTCTGGAAACATCCCATAGGCTGTGGCTAGGCCATATCTCCGCAATATCCTTTCTTTCAGGAGCGCTAGTTCTGCAAGGTTCGCAGGAGAGCTTTTGTACAGTTTAGAAGGTAGGAGACGAGGTACTGGCAGAAGTAAGGCTGTGAAGACGGGGCTGACTGTTAGTGCGAAAAAACAGTATCGCAGCTTTTATAGGCTATGTTCGTTATCGCACGTTCTCTTCCACTCCCTCCAGTGTAAACGCTTGTTCATACACAAGAGAATTGCTGTGAAGACTGGCGGATCTGCGAATGCTCATTCGCAGTGTTCATTTCCATGCCCTTCGGTGTGAACCAAGTTTACCATACAACGACCGAGCTCCCAAAATTACAGTTCGCCATGTATAAACAACGCATGCAAGTTACTAGATCCGATTTTACTTGTCGTAATTCATAGCAGCACGATGCGCTTGACTGCCTTACATTTATCTAATTTGCTCTCTTGCAACTTCTTTCAAAATTATTGATACTAACGAATTTAAAAAAATCTGTTCTACTGCAAATTTAAATATTTAGAACGCTATAATAAGAATTTAATCAACAGTCTCTTCTTCTCCTGCTTCAGAAGTATCGAATGTTGCACGTAGAGAATAACGAACCCAGGAAGACACGATTTTTTTTGGTCAGTATTTCCGACTAGTGACTGATTTTAGGATGATGTGAAGGAATGTCCTCTACATCGCCGTAAGCGGTTTCAGATATTTTCTACAGTTCTTGTTGCCGTTAGACGTGTTGTATTTTGCGCAGCGCTTGTAAGTATTTCGCATTCTAACATCTACACTACTGGCCATTAAAATTGCTACACCAAGAAGATGACGTGCTATAGACGCGAAATTTAACCGACAGGAAGACGATGCTGTGATATGCAAATGATTAGCTTTTCAGAATATTCACACAAGGTTGGCGCCGGTGGTGACACCTACAACGTGCTGACATGAGGAAAGTTTCCAACTGATTTCTTATACACAAACAGCAGTTTACCGGCGTTGCCTGGTGAAACGTTCCTTTGATGCCTCGTGTAAGGAGGAGAAATGCGTACCATTACGTTTCCGACTTTGATAAAGGTCGGATTGTAGCCTATCGCGATTGCGGTTTATCGTATCGCGACATTGCTGCTCGCGTTGGTTGAGATCCAATGATTGTTAGCAGAATATGGAATCGGTGGGTTCAGGAGGCTAATACGGAAAGCCGTGCTGGATCCCAACGGCCTCGTATCACTAGCAGTCGAGATGACAGGCACATTATCCGCATGGCTGTAACGGATCGTCCAGTCACGTCTCGATCACTGAGTCAATAGATGCAGTCGTTTGCAAGAAAACAACCATCTGCACGAACAGTTCGACGACGTTTGCAGCAGCATGGACTATCAGCTCGGAGACCCTGGCTGCGGTTACCCTTGACGATGCATCACAGACAGGAGCGCCTGCGACGATGTACCCAACGACGAACCTGGGTGCATGAATGGCAAAACGCCATTTTTTTTCGGATGAATCCAGGTTCTGTTTACAGCATCATGATGGTCGCATCCATGTTTGGCAAAATCGCGGTGAACGCACATTGGAAGCGTGTATTCATCATCGCGACACTGGCGTGATGGTATGGGGTGCCACTGGTTACACGTCTCGGTCACCTCTTGTTCACATTGACGGCACTTTCAACATTGGACGTTACATTTCAGATGTGTTACGACCCGTGGCTCTACCCTTCATCCAATCCGTACGAAACCCTACATTTCAGCAGGATAATCCACGACCACATGTTGGAGGTCCTGTACGGGCCTTTCTGGATACAGAAAATGTTCGACCGCTGCCCTGCCCAGCACATTCTCCAGATCTGTCACCAATTGAAAACGTCTGGTCAATGGTGGCCGAGAATCTGGCTCGTCACAATACGCCAGTCCCTACTCTTGATGAACTGTGGTATCGTGTTGAAGCTGCATGGGCAGCTGTACCTGTACACGCCATCCAAGCTCTGTTTGACTCAATTCCCAGGCGTATCAAGGCCGTTATTACGGCCAGAGGTGGTTGTTCTTGGTACTGATTTCTCAGGATCTATTCACCCAAATTGCGTGAAAATGTAATCACATGTCAGTTCTAGTATAATATAGTTGTCCAATGAATACCCGTTTATCATCTGCATTTCTTCTTGGTGTAGCAATTTTAATAGCAAGTAGTGTAAATGCTGTGTAAACACATTAACGCTAATTTGGGAGATATTATTAACTAGCTGACAAACCCGGCATTGCTCAGGTATTCACTTCGTTAATTTTCAATTAGAAACGAAAACATACAATGTATTGTGTTTGTAATTTAATGTCCCGGGCAGTTGCCGCACGCTTTGTGCAGCTGTTCGCGCTTCTACAAAGAGGTTTTGTAACCGTCACTATGGCAACGTCTCTTCATAGCTCTGTAGACGGCAAGTGTTTTCGCCTACAGTAGTTTGCCACCTGCAGCTGAAAGCTGTCAAGGCGCTGCCAGGTGTCAGGGGATTTCCTTAAGTTGACCTGACTGTACTAGCGTATTAGTAGTAAAGAATAAATGTATTAAAACGTAATGCATGATGAGCATCTTTTCACGAATGTCAGTGTTTATGACGTCATATACTCGTATCTTCAACAGTAGCACTATGATATATTTGTGTAGGAACATTAAGTGGTATACGTTGATATCAACTGCAAAATTAGTTGCAAACAGAGTTATCAGCAAAGAAGTAAAATCGTAAAAGTCCTGCTTAATGCGGCAGTTTTTCACGGATCTCATTGTTTTTTGTCGTCGTATCCCCTGAACTATAAGGGCCAGTATGATACAATTTTGTTGTGCATTTATCTCTACAAGAGTATACTCTCTGCGAAATGCATTGTGATTAGAGTTGATACCATAGAATCAATAATTTTAAAAGTGATACATGACGCGGCAGTTTTTCACGTATCTCATTTTTTATGACTTCAAATCTCCCAAACTATAATAGGCAGATGGTTCTAACACCGACAGCGATTGCTGCCAGACAGAATGAATATGTGTACTAGGTGGTTTAGTAGGAAATGTGTGGTATGGAAGTGAAACGTGGACGATAAATACTTTGGACAAGAAGAGAATAGCAGCTTTCGAAATGTGGTGCTACAGAAGAATGCTGAAGATTAGATGGGTAGATCACGTAACTAATGAGGAGATATTGAATAGAATAGGGGAGGAGTTTGTGGCACAACTTGACTAGAAGAAGGGATCGGTTGGTAGGACATGTTCTGAGGCATCAAGGGATCACAAATTTAGCTTTGGAGGACAGCGCGGAGGGTAAAAATCGTAGAGGGAGACCAAGAGATGAATGCACTAAACAGATTCAGAAGGATGTAGGTTGCGGTAGGAACTGGGAGATGAAGAAGCTTGTACATGATACAGTAGCATGGCGAGCTGCATCAAACCAGTCTCAGAACTGAAGACTACACAATAGCACAACAGTGGAGCACACACAGACACACACACACACACACACACACACACACACACACACACACACATAAACGCTCATTTTTGTAGTATATATGCATTCCTCAGGTACAGAATTTCATGGCGAGTAAAATACTACATATTTGTAGAACTATTTGTATAACATGTAAACAGTTAAGCCTTATTTCGGCAGTTGTGCACCATCTTGTACCTCGAAATAGTAGAATGTCTTTTACGATGGACCGTGTGATACTTTCAAACTATCTGAGTTCCTTTAATTTCTTAATAATTTTGCCTGTAGTGGTATCGGAAATCTTTTAAGTGCCCTATAGCTTCAGTTACCAAATGTTGTTAACTTTTAACTGCTTTTTGATAATACTTCCGGTCAGTTTCATTTTACTTTCTGATTATTGTTGTGTAACAGAGTAATAATGTAACAGCTATATGATTAAATACGAAATGGGCAAGAATTTCTCGATTGTAACGCTTTTAAATTTCAGTGGAACACGTTAGATGACCATGATAACCTTGGAGCATATAGTCACAGTTCGAAAAACTTTAACTATAAGGAGTAATTTCTGCACTATCAGAAAAAAAACTCTGCACACATAAACAGTGAATCCCATCATTTAAAAATGGCATAAGATAGTATATTTCACTTCTTTTACAATGCTTGACAGACACCTATTCGCGACATTATGTCATATTGGATAAATGAACTAGGATGGACAAACTCGTCATCTTTCAGCGTTTCTCCTCAAATAATTGCGGACGTTAACAACTTATAACATGACAGCAACTGACATTTCATTAGAATCGAAATCAGGCACCTCTGAAATGTGCATTGACAGAAAACATTCGTGTATAGAAATAGGAAGAAGGACCAGCACGTCGTTTTGTGAACTTCCTACAGACCGGAATTCAAGTTGTAAGAGGTCCGAGCAGATGTAATTTCTATGTATTGCTCATGCGGTGCCTGCGATATGCAAAGTATAAGAGAATCGCTGACCAGAGAGCAGTGTTGATCGCAGTAGGTACTGTGTAGCTGTAGCAGTAAGTTGTTGCTAGTCTGCGCTTGTCTGGAGTCTGCTCTGGTCTGGTATGGTGTATCGTGTTGGCTGGCGGGTCCCGGTGCAGTGATGCCGGAGCCTGAGTATTATTGTATAAGGTAAAAAGCAGCCTCGCGCATATCTAGTAATGTTATCTGAACTACCATGCAAATGTTTAAAAAAATGTCCTAATAATAATCTTTCACACATAAAGTAATTTAACAAGCATTCATTTCAACTTAAAGAATTTACTAATTTTTCCAATCCATGATCATTCCGATTGTTGCAAAAGAAAAATCAGTTGCTTCCTTTCATAAATGACAAATCTATCGGCCAGCATTGCACAGTGCTGTGCCGGAAAAATTTATTGTAAGAGCAGATATATTCGACAATTTTATTCAGGTAAGAATTTTTCCTTTTTTATTCACAATGATCTTACAGGGCCATGACGCAACACTGCTGTCGTCCAAAATTTACCAAGTTACTGAATTTACTTTTTATTACGAGGTTTAGGAATTTTTCTGTTTCGAGCTCACATTAAATGAGAAAAGAATTTTGTGGGTACATTAAATGGGAAAGAAATTTTGTGTGGAGGTTAAATGTGAATGAATTTCTGTATGGAGGTTATAAATCGGAACCAATTTTGTTCTGAGGTTACTCAAAGAAATTAGAATCATATTCATATTAATATTATTAATATTTATTAAAATTTTGTGCGGAGGTTACAAAGTGTGTCTTAATTAAACATCTCCCTTCGCTGAACCTACTCATTATAAACCTAGTTAATTAGATTTACAAGTCTAAGTTGATCTGTTATCGTAAGGCTAAGTCTGTATATTGTGTTCATGAGCCTTGTAGTTAACAGATTTCCGATAAAAGTTTTACTTGCATGGAATACCTTAAATATTGCTTTTTTGTTTCTTAATCTTTTAAATATGTGTTTCGCGAATTATGTAGTACTTAGTTCTGTGACCGATTAGCACCGGTTCATCATTTCTGAGATTAATACCTCTGATAGCAAAATCAAAACAATTTGGAATGTTATTACAATGGAGACGGGGCACCAAAGAGTACAGGATGACGGCAATACCATCAAAGCGAATTGAAACTTGGCAAACAACAAGCTGAAATTTTGAATAATCATTTTTTAAATGTTGCAGAGAAAATAGGATCTAAAAGTTCATTAGAAGAAGCAAGGCAGTTAATTGAAGATGCCTTACCCACACCATTTGATACAATTGAAATTCCACCCACCTCTCCTTCTGAAATTAGGAAGACAATAAACTCACTCAAGAATAAAAGCTCATATGGAATTGATGGCATTTCCTGCAGGATAATAAAAGCTTATGCCCAAGAAATAAGTGGGATTCTTAGCCACATATGGAATAGCTCTCTGGAGCAGGGTATTTTCCCAGATAGACTGAAGTATGCCATTGTTAAACCACTGCATAAAAAACGGGATACGTCTGATGTCAACAACTACTGCTCAATCTCTCTTCTGACAGCCTTATCCAAAATTCTTGAAAAAGTAATGTATGGTAGAGTAGCTTCACACCTTTGTAAAAATAACGTTTTAACCAAATGTCAGTTGGGTTTCCAGAAGAGTTTTTCAACGGAAATGCTATATATACTCTCACCGATGAAATATTAAGTGCTCTGAGCAACCGGGAGTCACCCGTTGGGATTTTTTGTGATCTCTCAAAGGCTTTTGATTGTGTGAATCATGCAATACTTCTAAATAAGCTCAAGTAATGTGGTATGAATGGGACAGTGTTAAAATTATTTAAATCATACCTAAGTGGAAGAGTGCAGAAAGTTGAAATAAGCAGTTAACATATTATGCAAAAAGCTGGTGACTTCTCAAACTGGGGAACAATCAAAAATGGGTTGCCGCCAGGTTAGGTCTTGGGTCCTCTGCTGTTCTTAATATATATTAATGATTTGCCATTCTATATTCACGTAGATGTAAAAGCTGGTACTTTTTGCCGATGATACAAGTATAGCTATCACACCCAACAGACAAGAATTAGCTGGTTAAATTGCAAACGATGTTTCCAGAAAAGCATTAAGTGGTTCTCTGCAAATGGGCTCTCATTAAACTTTGACAAAATACAGTATATACAGTTCCACACAGTAAATGGAATGACACCATTAATAAATATTGTCTTCGATCAGAAATCGGTAGGTAAGGTAGAATATTCAAAATTTCTAGGTCTATGCACTGATGAGGGGTTGAAATGAAAAAAAAACACACTGATGATCTGCTGAAACGTTTGAGTTCAGCTGCTTATGCTATTAGGGTCACTGCAAATTTTGGCGATTTACATCTCAGTAAATAAGCTTACCACGCCTATTTTCATTCTCTGCTTTCGTGTGGCATCATATTCTTAGGTAACTCATCATTGAGTAAAAGAGTGTTTATTGCACAAGAGCGTGTAATCAGAATAATTGCTGCAGCTCATCCAAGATCATCCTGCAGACACTTATTTAAAGAGCTAAAGATCTTCACTGTAGCCTCACAATATATATATTCACTTATGAAATTTGTTGTTAACAATCCGAACGAATTCAAAAGTAATAGCAGTGTACAACACTAGGAGAAAGGATGATCTTTTCTACTCAAGGTTAAATCTGACTTTGGCTCAGAAGGGGGTAAATGAAGCTGCCACAAAAGTCTTTGGTCACTTACCTAATAGCATCAAAAGTCTGACAGATAGCCATACAGCATTTTAAAGGAAATTGAAAGAATTTCTTAATGGCAACTGCTTCTACTCATTACATGAATTTTTGGATATAGTAAATAGGTAATTTCCCCAACTCCCGCAAAAAATTAAAAATATTATGTGGCATGTAATATTTTGTGTAATGTAAGATCTTGTATAGACACCTTTTATTAACCTGACGCGTTCCACATAATTAAGAAGTGTCGTATTCATGATCTATGGAACAAGTACTAATCTAATCTAATCTCATCTAAAACATCATCCGACTTAGCCTGACAAAAAGGAAATTAACTTCAGCGTTAAGAGATTAATATTCAGTATGTGTCAGTTACTATACTTTGTAGCTAACAGAAATGGGGCAGGCAGGCAATTGTACAGACACGTAAGTAATCCGTGGCAGATAATTCTCACACTTTGGCTATGTGGAAGCTTCTGTGAATTCACTGTTTTTTTTATCTGAAACGCAGATGCAGTGCGTATCGCCGACCTCAAGTACACACGGGTATCTTGCGGTCGGATATTTTGTTCAATTGAATCTGCCACAAATTACGTTTCGTCAATCTTTGAGGCGCAAGCCAAATTATAGTTCAATAAATCCAGTTTAGAGAAGGAAAAAAGTGAATCTGATGCAGTTTTATACATCGTCCAGAAAAATAGGCTTGCGACTACTCTATAATGTTTTCTAAAAGCATCAATAATTTCTTTATGGTGTCACTTTACTTTCTTATGTGCATTCTATAATCTAAAACTATGTAGTCTGATTATTTTACTACCGCTATCCATTGCATCTCTGAAGCGTGATAATACAAAACACCTATTTGTTTCTGACATCGGTTACTGAGTAATAATAGATTAGCTCAACGGTATTATGATAGTACGCGTTAGTTTATGGCGGTATGCACATAAATTCGTGTGTACAGTGATACATATTAATTTGAAATTCGTCGTTGAATAGGAAGAAATTAACAAGTACGGACTGGTTAGTGCACAGTTACATGAGCACCTCGTGTATATTTCTACATGTTACTTATGAACTGTTACGTTTAGTACTTGAAATAGAAAGAGGAAAGAAACGTTGTTTAGCAATAAATAATTCAGTTTCTTCGTGTACTAAAACGTTTTTTTTTTCAGTAATGTGCCAATTTCTATTTTTTAAACCCAGCGTAGCTTAAGCGTGGACTCGAAGAGAGCTGTATATAAGAACGATCAGATACATTTGGGCATCACATGGGAAACAATGGTACACTGGCCAACACATTTGACCAGCACTGCTGTTAAGAAATCTTTCAAATGACACCTCACACTAACAGTGTAAAAAGCGGCAACCTTAACATAAAGAATATTCTTATACAGTATGAAATAGTGGTACAGAAATCTGTAGCAGTCTCAACAAATTAATGCCATTTGTTTTCAGCAAACACATAGGAACAGTAGCCAGTTTCGTCTGGCGACACTATGCCCGTGAATGGTGGAAGAAACATTTTCGTAAATACAGAAATAAGGATTTTCTAAGATATGACTGCCATGTATCATTTAATTCATATGTGGCATTAGGAGAATTGTTAAGCTTTTTATATGATGTTTCAGTGACCGAAAAGGCCCTGAGGAATAAAGGTCCAGCAAATCGAGCTCAGTTTTGGAGATCATTGCTGGGTCTGTTTATGCAGACGATACAGGGAATGTACTGTAGTGATAGAGAAATCCACTTGTAACCGGACTTCATATGCGTTTACTTTCTTTCGTTCACAGATGTATTCTAAACTCAGGCTAGGCAGCTTTTACAAGAACAAACTCTTTTTGTTGCAAGTCATCAGCAATTCGAAAGGTTTAATGCTGACCTCCATCCTATTTTATTTTGTGCCACATTTTTCGTCTTCTCATAACGACTTCGCACAAAGGATTTAAAATCGTCTGCCACACACCTCACTAACTTCCCTAACTGTGTGTGCTAGGCATTCAATCTTGGCGATAATCAAAAAATTTTCTCTGCCCTGTCTGGTTCAGAGCGGTAACTGCTCTCTCCAGTCGTCGATCAAGAGGGACGGAAAGAAAGCGAGAGGGACTCCCCCCTCACTTCTGGAAACGCAGGCAACATTTTTCTCATCGGAGTGCCGGGGATACTCCTGCACCTGACAGGATTAATTATCCCAGACCTACAAAGTTATTTCACCCGAGGAGTTTCAGATAGCTCTGCAGAGGAACTAACATTTCAGGAGCAACGAGTTTAAGAATAAGCTATTTAACTTCATTTAGCGTCTTATAAAGTCAAGTTATTTTTGGTCTGAGTAAACTGAATATTTAGACGCTTCAACTACATTACGGTAAATCAAGATATGAAAAATTTGAGACGTTAACATACTAAGACGTAGAGCGACAGCTTTCTGGGCTTTTCATTGTCTACACCGGTATGTCGCTATGCCGCTTAGTAGACAATAACAGATCTCAATGCTCAACAGGTTAACGTTATCTGCTAGAGTAAGTGTCTTTAAGTTTCTTCTTCCTCTCTAGCTCTTTTGTCAGTTACTGTACTGGAGGAATTAATTCCAATGCTCGCATTAGTCTGTAACACATTCCTCATATAATTAGTCATGGAGAAATTTCGTTTGTCAGTTCTCTTTCGAAAAACAGTTCTCTGGCTAATTACCTGAAGTTCTTACGCACTTGAATTTCTCTCCGAATGACATGTTTTTATCATTATCCTTCACATCCACATCTTTATTATTTAGTTTCATCATTGATTTTTAAGGGGCTCCGGAAAGGCTCAAAATCATGAAAAGTTCAATTTTTACTATTTTGCGTTTTCTGAATCTGCAGACTATTACCTTTTAATAGATATATAATTTATTCAATTCCGAAGACTACAACTATTTTTAAATTTTTTTTTTTGAAATGTGTTCTACCTGGGCGTGACCCACTGTGGCGCTGTTAAACTGCTGTCAAATGGTGTTATTATTAACCAATTATTAATAATTATTAATAATTAATAATAATAATAATAATAATAATAATAACTGAACCATTGAAAAAGTGTATTCACGGAAAAACTCAAAACCCCAATGAAAGTGTAAATAGTGTTATATGGTCGAGAATCCCCAAGACTGTATTTGTTGGAATAGAAACACTTCACTTTGGTGTGTATGATGCCGTTGCGACTTTCAATGATGGCAACATTGTAAGGTGCAAGGTATTTAGAAATACGGGAATGAAGATAGGTTCTAACATGGTACGAGCGATGCTTGCTTTAGACAAGGAACGCCTTCGGGCTGCAGACAGGGCTGTAAAGAGTCTAGAAATACAAGCAAGAGTAAACAGGAGGAGGAACAAGAGGAAGCTGGAGGAGGAGTTTGCAGAGGATGAAGATAATCCATCCTATGGACCTGGAATGCACTAAAAAGTTAATCCAATCTTTGTCGCTCGATTCCCAAAACTTTTATTTTCTCATACTAATTACATGTTTTCTAAGGATCTTCCAAACATATTTGTTTCAAACTTTCAGTAAATGTTACATAGTACCTTCTGCATAATTTAACACAGCCTTTTTCCAAAAAACTATATATTTTTGAATATATAAATAACAATTGAAAAAAATTTTGTGAATGTTCATTACAATTGAAAAAAATTATCTTTAATAACTGAACTAAAATTTTGTAAAATCCCTGTGTTAAGTTGTAGCCCATATTCCAATAAATAATCTGTAAAAAGTTCAACTTCCTACCTAAAATACTTTGCGAGGAAAGATGTAATTTATAAGCGTTATTTTAACATTGCAAGTATAGGGCGTTCCGGAGTCCCTTAAACTGAGTTGACCAGTGTACCTATAACACAAAATTCGTGTAATGTATATAATATATTGATTATGTTGCTGTTGTCCGCCCCGATAGTTGAGAGGTCAGCGTGACGGATTGCTGTTCTACGGACCCGGGTTCGATTCCCGACTGGGTCGGGGATTTTCTCCGGTCAGGGACTGAGTGTTGTGCTGTCATCATCTCATCCCCATCCGGCGAGCAGGTCGCCCAATTTGGCGTCGAATGTAATGAGACCTGCACCAAGGCGGCCGGACCCTGCCCGCTAAGGGCCTCCCAGCAAATGACGCAAAACGCTGATTTCCATTTCCATGTTGCTTTCGACTCTGAATGATAAGTTATCGTCAGCTCATTCACATCTCCACTGCTTCTAATTCTTTCTTTCATCTTAGAAATATCCAATAAAAAATTTTAGTAAAATACAAAGTAATTTTCTTTCTCCGTATAAGCATTGTTGTTATTCCTCGAACTAGTTTATTTCCATAATTCTTCTTGGGCCTCTCCCTGAACGAATATAAAATCTCAAGACGTTCTTGGCCACAAGACACGTGGAAATATTTGCTACATTTCTCATCTTCTTATAACTGTTTTCAACGTGAACAGATACCAGGACATCTGCCGTCGACAACTAAACAATAAAAGCATAATCCAGTAATGTTCTTTCCTGGGTAGCTGTCCAGCGCCACGAGCCGAGTGACGTAATAATTAAGCCCTGACTTGTAGGCAAACCATGTTCGCTGTACAAGACGATATGTAACTATTGTGACACGATGTAAGCCACCTAGAATCTGTTGTTTCCATGCTCACATGAAATCTGACGTCCTGACCGGAATAGAGTCATCGACGAACGATATAGGCCTACTGCTTACTGCGGCAATGGCTACCATAAATGCCGCAAGACAAGTAATTTTAGTCGCTCACAAAAGATTTATCTTCTGGTTTCAGATAATCGATCTCAGTCTAAATTCTAAAGGATACAAAAACAACTCGTTCTTTCTTCTGCTCAGATCTTGGAGACAATTTTGGGTCATCACCTAGACTAGACTCAGCACAGAGCATCAGGGTGTGATAATATGTCAATGCACTTTTTTTGGGTCATCAGTCTTCTGACTGATTTGATGCGGCCCGCCACGAATTCCTCTTCTGTGCCAACCTCTTCATCTCAGGGTGTGCCAACCTCCATCTCAGAGAAGCAGTTACAACCTACTTCCTCAATTATTTCCTGGATGTGTTCCAGTCTACGATTTCCTTGAAGGTGTTTACTCTCTGGTATCTCCAGGACCTTGGAACTTACTCCGTGATGTCTCAACGGATGTCCTACCATCCTGTTCTTTCTTCTTGTCAACGGCTTCCATATATTCCGTACCTCGGTGTTTCTGGGAAAAACCTTCTCACTCCTCACTGGGTATTTTGCTGTTAGCAGAATTCTTTAACTTCATCTATCTTGTGATCACCAGTTCCGATGTTAAGTTTCTCGCTTGTCTCACTTCTGCTGCTTCTCATTATTTTCCTCTTTCTTTGATTTCCTTTCAGTTCATATTCTGTACTCATTAGACTGTTCATTAGATCATGTAATTCTTCTTCACTTTCACTGAGGGTAACAATCTCCCCAGGAAATCCTGTCATTGATATACTTTCACCTTGAAATTTAATTCCACTCTTGAACCTTCCTTTTATTTCCGTCATTGCTTCTTCGATTTACAGATTGAACAGTAGGGCTACAAACTACAACCTTTTTTAATCTGAGTACTTTGTTCTTGATCTTCTACTCCCATTGTTGCTTTTTGGTTCTTGTACATAATGATACCTGTCTTTCTCTATGGCTTACCCCTATTTTTCTCAGAATTTCGAACACCTTGCACCATTTGACTTTATCGAACTTTTCTTCAGGTCGACAAATCCTAGGAATGTGTCTTAATTTTTCTTTATTTTAACTCCCATTATCAACCGCAACATCAGAATTGCCTGTCTGGTGACTTTACCTTTTCTAAGCCCAACTGATCGTCATGTAACATGTAGCTTTTCAACTACTTGGATGCATGAGATGTTAAGCTGATTAAAAGAAAATTCTCGCATTTGTCGGCTCTGTAATCTTAGACATTGATTGGATGATATTTTCCGAAAAGTCAGGTGTTATGTCGGCAGATTCATACTTTTGCACCCTCTTTCTTAACCGATACTGTTAGTGATATTTCGATCTGTCACCCCTTTCACTATTATCCCTTCTGTTTCTACTTATGATAACAATAATTATTCTCATAGTTGTACATCAGGTTTACATAACTCAACTACGAATGCGCGCTGTAATTCACAGTGAAGGTTTTAGTTCGTTTTTTCGTATATTTATTTCTCTGTCCGGTGTGAGAGAATGCTTGACAGTCCTTATCTGGTCAGGGTGAATAAAAAGATCAATAAATAAACATAACATTTAACCAACATCCAAAACGAAGGACAATTTGTGTTCCAGGAGAAAGTACCAATTGAAACAGAGTGATTATATGTAATGGAAAATAAGTGTACGATTTATAACTATACTGGAAGAGTCCCCTTAATGTGTTATTATACGTAGTTGTTACTGAGAAACACCTAACTTCCTGTAGCAGCATTTCGATACCGGCTAATTACAGTCGATCATGAAAGTAGGGGAAATATAATAGTACGCTCCTGTTCAGGTCAATAAAGCGAACGACGGATGCTGCGGATACACAATTGCTGCCAAACTATGGCTTGTTCTGCTTTAGTTTCCATGGTGAAAGCTTAGTTATGTAATAACCCTTCTGCACTATCAGCCATTCCTATATTTTTTTTTTGTTCTAGACTGCTGAAGTTTTATCAACAACGATCAACTTGGATATCGAGATTATCTGATGAGCACCTGTGAATGCCAACATCCACTATTTTATTTTCAGGTGTTAGGCCATTTTCAAATAAAGTACTGCCAAAAATATTGTGCTTCAACTCATGACATAACTTTTGAAATTATTTGGTGTTTGTGTATGACCACATACACTGAGTATTTATAGTTTGTAAAATGGCACTAACCACTACACATTTTCCCTGAAATGAAAGCCAGTGGACATGTATAAATGAAAGCCACTGGAAATGTATCAATGAAAGCCAGTGGGTCTGTATAAAGAAAACCCTGTGGACGTGTATTGTGATCTAATGTTATTTGTGAAAAAGAATCCAACAACGTTAAAACCCAGCATATTAACAAGATGATGATATATGAACATGTAACTGCAGTTAGCACGAAGCGAATATCTGACGAATGCGATTTTCAGTGTAACAAGACACAAATTAAGAAAGAAGGAAATGATAATGTTTTGACACAAGCCACTAACAATCGGTTTATTTTGTGATAAATTATGCTCAAACGACTGAACTATCGCATTACACTTGGTATTCTGTTAACTCTTGTACATATTGTTATAACAAAATAAGAAACTTCATGTATTTAAATGTGATGGTTTACTATCATAATGGCATTCGAGACACTCTATATTTCGGTTGATACAAGAGTGACGATAATTAACCACATAACGAAATTATGTACACCCCCTGCCCCCCGGTGTCATCATTCGCGAAAAGCCTGATTTCGGTATCTCGCACCAGACAGTAAATAAAAGGTTGTTATATATGATGAGAACGACCCTACATACAAAATGCCATGAGGGGATGGTTTTTTTTTTTCCTTTTTTTTTAACGGATGTGGGCTGTGCACTGTGATTAGTCTTCCTGGAATGTAAAATGTAAATGCGTTAAAAGATAGAAAAATTTGTCAATCTATATCAGATATCACAAAATTTTCAGTGAAAAGTTTTTACTCGAACAGAAATCTCATTTCCTGTATGGCGCTCGTATTTCATAAATAGTTCATTGTGGGTGCTTTTTTTTTCTTTTCTTCTTAGAGACGACTGCGCCGAGCGGAATAAATATCGGAGTCGGTGTCTTCAGGAAACGCGGAGCCCCTCCCTCGGCATGGTCCGATGAAATTCTATCCGTGGGGCATTGTGGCAGGTATTTACTGAGATCCCCTCGGGACGTTCTCCGCTCACAGAAAATATTCCCTGGTGTCCCCCATAATAGGATTATTGCGTGAGTCAGACGTCATACAACACTGGCTCGATATATTTTCCGCTGCCCTCGGATTCAGGGCACAGGAAATGAGCTCCAACACGGCAATATCTGATCCGTCACTAGTAGACCTGACAAAAGAATTATTTATTTCGATTTGCACTCGGTGTATGAGCTCATCGTTATTTGCCCTCTTCGTGGAATACGGGCATAGACAGGAAAATAAAATATCTAGGTGTTCACTGCATAAAAATATATTAACTAGTTTTGCATCAAATTTACTGATTATAACTCGTAAGGGGAAAAATTCTTATGATTGTAGTATTCTACTCTGACAATCTGAATCGATAAGTCTGGTTTTTACAGACGTCAGACTTTATACGACTTTTCAGGCTCTATCCGACATTTTTGGGATGCTCGTGGTACACGACTAACTCATCATCATCATCATCATCATCATCAGTGTTCTGCCAAAAGCCAGGTTTTCACATGATAGTTCTCCAGGCTGTCCGGTCTTCTGCCATCTTCTTCATGCCTACGTAATTTCCTCTTCCCTTTATGTCGTCTATCATCTTGTATCTCCTTCCTCCTCTCAGTTTTCTTACAGAAACCAATCCTTCCAAAGCATGTGCTAGCAAGCACTCCCTTCTTAATGATTGTGCCAACCAGTACTTTTTTCCTTTCTCTTACGACCTTTAGCAGACATCTTCTCTCACCAAACCTTTCCAATACTCTTTCATTACTCACTCTTTCCATCCAGCTTATTCTCTCCATTCTCCTCCACATCCACATCTCAAATCCTTCTAACCTTTTTCCATCCTCTCGTCTCAGCGTCCATGTTTCTGCCCCATATAGTGCCACACTCCAGACAAAACATTTTCCAAGCCTTTTCCTTAGACCTTTATCTAATTTGCCACATAAGAGTGTCCTCTTTCTGTTGAAAGCCTCCTTCGCTATGGCAATTCGAGTTGGTGGCATCTCAAGTCTTCAGTTATTGTACTTCCAAGATATTTAAATGCACTTATTTGGCTAAAGGACAGTCTGCGTCGTGTACTGATGACAATGCTGTTTGTTTTTGCTGTGTTTATTTGCATCCCATATTCCACACAAGCTTCATTCAGATCTTTCAGCATGTTATTCACTATCCGCTCACTTTCTGCCACTAATACGATGTCATTAGCAAATCCTATGCATTCTATTCTCTTTCCACCAACACATATTCCTCTTTTCCCATGTAAGCCTTTCGCAATAATCTCTTCAAGGTATACATAAAACAGCAGTGGGGAAAGGCAACAACCTTGTCTAACACATCGTCCAATGCTGCTTCCTTCTGACATTTCATTTCCAATCTTTATCCTTACTTTCTGGTGTAAATATACACTCCTGGAAGTGGAAAAAGGAACACATTGACACCGGTGTGTCAGACCCACCATACTTGCTCCGGACACTGCGAGAGGGCTGTACAAGCAATGATCACACGCACGGCACAGCGGACACACCAGGAACCGCGGTGTTGGCCGTCGAATGGCGCTAGCTGCGCAGCATTTGTGCACCGCCGCCGTCAGTGTCAGCCAGTTTGCCGTGGCATACGGAGCTCCATCGCAGTCTTTAACACTGGTAGCATGCCGCGACAGCGTGGACGTGAACTGTATGTGCAGTTGACGGACTTTGAGCGAGGGCGTATAGTGGGCATGCGGGAGGCCGGGTGGACGTACCGCCGAATTGCTCAACACGTGGGGCGTGAGGTCTCCACAGTACATCGATGTTGTCGCCAGTGGTCGGCGGAAGGTGCACATGCCCGTCGACCTGGGACCGGTCCGCAGCGACGCAAGGATGCACGCCAAGACCGTAGGATCCTACGCAGTGCCGTAGGGGACCGCACCGCCACTTCCCAGCAAATTAGGGACACTGTTGCTCCTGGGGTATGGGCGAGGACCATTCGCAACCGTCTCCATGAAGCTGGGCTACGGTCCCGCACACCGTTAGGCCGTCTTCCGCTCACGCCCCAACATCGTGCAGCCCGCCTCCAGTGGTGTCGCGACAGGCGTGAATGGAGGGACGAATGGAGACGTGTCGTCTTCAGCGATGAGAGTCGCTTCTGCCTTGGTGCCAATGATGGTCGTATGCGTGTTTGGCGCCGTGCAGGTGTGCGCCACAATCAGGACTGCATACGACCGAGGCACACAGGGCCAACACCCGGCATCATGGTGTGGGGAGCGATCTCCTACACTGGCCGTACACCACTGGTGATCGTCGAGGGGACACTGAATAGTGCACGGTACATCCAAACCGTCATCGAACACATCGTTCTACCATTCCTAGACCGGCAAGGGAACTTGCTGTTCCAACAGGACAATGCACGTCCGCATGTATCCCGTGCCACCCAACGTGCTCTAGAAGGTGTAAGTCAACTACCCTGGCCAGCAAGATCTCCGGATCTGTCCCCCATTGAGCATGTTTGGGACTGGATGAAGCGTCGTCTCACGCGGTCTGCACGTCCAGCACGAACGCTGGTCCAACTGAGGCGCCAGGTGGAAATGGCATGGCAAGCCGTTCCACAGGACTACATCCAGCATCTCTACGATCGTCTCCATGGGAGAATAGCAGCCTGCATTGCTGCGAAAGGTGGATATACACTGTACTAGTGCCGACATTGTGCATGTTCTGTTGCCTGTGACTATGTGCCTATGGTTCTGTCAGTGTGATCATGTGATGTATCTGACCCCAGGAATGTGTCAATAAAGTTTCCCCTTCCTGGGACAATGAATTCACGGTGTTCTTATTTCAATTTCCAGGAGTGTAGATGCTGTATCAGACGTCTCTTGTTCCAATCTACTCCTCTGACTTCATGAATTTTAGTTATAATAGGCGGGGATGACTTCAGAAACGAGGATAATACCGGGTGAACCCCAAAGAGGCATAGTAGGACATCTGATGTTCTCAGTACGCAAAAAAATTGAATTAGATATGTTTACTGTCAGAATCAAATTGTTCGCTGACGATAGTGTTGTTCATTGCAAACAAGTGTTTTTGGAAGATCATGGCTAGTGTGCCTCAGCAATAAAGGTAGCCGTATCCTAGGTGCAACAATGACGGAGGGATATCTGTTGCGAAGCCAGAGAAATGTGTACTTCCTGAAGGGGGCTGCAGCCTTTTCAGTATTCTCAGGGCAACAGTCTGGATGGTTGACTGATCTCGCTTTCAGTACCAACAAAAAAAAAAAAAAACGGCCTTGCTGTGCTGGTACTGCGAACGGCTGAAAGCAAAGTGAAACTAAATCAATAATTTTTACCGAATAAATGAGGCTCTGCTGTATGATTAGAAGATGATAGCCTCGTATTGGGTAAATTACTCCGTAGGTAAAATAATCCCTAATTCGGATGTTCAGACGGTTGATAGGACACACATCTGAGACTTCAAAGAATAGTTAGTATAGCATTGGAGGGAAGTTTGGCGGGGGTTGGGGTGGGGGGCGGTAATGATCATAGAGAGAGACCAGAAGAAGAATGCCGTAAGAAGATCCAGAAGGACATTGTTTGCAATAGTTATTCAGAGATGGAGAGGCTTGCAGAGGACAGAGTGGGCGGGAGACTTGCATCAAACCAGTCTTCAGATTAAAGACCACAACCAAAAGCAAATTTCTTGTCGTTGACTTAGACATAATTTCAGCTTCTGTACTAAATGAACACTTTCTTTAAAAATGTATAAGTGCAAGATAATGCTAGTATTATACTACAGTCGCTCTGCACTGAAGTACAGATTGCGGATGTAGTTATGTTGGAAGTTCGAAACTAAGTTGGCAGAATACAAGCTGACAGAACTGTTTTTTTCATAGATAAGCAATTGTTATTTTAATTCGTTCTACTATTGCGTAACATTTAACTTATTGGTTCAATTGATACAAGGTATCAAATGATGTATGTAGTGTTTAGATATTCGGTTTGTTTTTAAATTGGGGTGCTTACAGCTAAGAAACGTATTCATCTTATTTAACATAGGATATAGTGCTGGAGGCACCTGCTCAAAAAATTCCGCAACTGCTGTTTCTCATCGTAATGTGTTCCATCGACAGGCTGTGCTTTGGATGCCAAGCGGACTCAAAACCCATACATATTGATGGACCAGAAGTTGTTGGATATTTCTCACTCTGTGCAGTGGAGCCCAGACAAATAAGTGAGCAGATTGCGGAAAAAAAAATTTATCGGAGTCGCAGCTGCGCATAAAGCGGTTAGGCACACATTTAAATTGTTCCATGTGAAGGAAGCAGTGCGAGAACTAAAATATACGGATCATGAGAAACGAATCTGTTACTGCAAATGGTTTATATCTTTCATTGAGAGGATCGCCTCTGATATTCTCCATGTCACCTTCTACAGGGACGAAGCCTGGTTCCACGTCTCTGGTCGTGTTAACTCATGAAACACACGATTATTGTCAGCGGAGAATACTCGTGCTGTGTGCTTGAAACGCCATTGCATGATCAGAAAATTCGAGTGAGTGTTGGTAATATCTAGGCAGCACATTATTGAAGCCTTAGTTTATCAAGAAATTGCGATCAGTGTGGGTTATCAGTTAATGACTCACGGTTTCTTTGGCCAGCTAAAGGAAATCTGATGGCTGCAACAAGATGGCGCCACTACACGCACAGCTAACAACACTTCTGACCTCTGGAAGAGACTTTTTGGAAACCGTGTCCTCTCAAAAAATCTGTGCTCACTCGCAGGCCAGACTTCACTGCATAAAGCTTTTTCTCCAGGGAGCAAGAGCGTCTGCCGTGTAGGCAGTAGATCCTGGGTTCGTGTCCCAGTCGGGGACTTAGTTTTTCAAGAAATTGCGATCAGTGTTGGTTATCAGTTAATGACTCACGATTTCTTTGGCCAGCTAAAGGAAATCTGATGGCTGCAACAAGATGGCGCCACTACACGCACAGCCAACAACACTTCTGACCTCTGGAAGAGGCTTTTTGGAAACCGTGTCCTCTCAAGAAATCTGTGCTCCCTCGCTGGCCGGACTTCACTGCATAAGGCTTTTACCCAGGGAGCAAGAGCGTCTGCTGTGTAGGCAGGAGATCCTGGGTTCGTGTCCCAGTCGGGGTCTTAGTTTTTCAAGAAATTGCGATCAGTGTGGGTGATCAGTTAATGACTCACGATTACTTTGGCCAGCTAAAGGAAATCTGATGGCTGCAACAAGATGGCGCCACTACACGCACAGCTAACAACACTTCTGTCCTCTGGAAGAGGCTTTTTGGAAACCGTGTCCTCTCAAAAAATCTGTGCTCCCGCGCAGGCCGGACTTCACTGCATAAGGCTTTTTCTCCAGGAAGCAAGAGCGTCTGCCGTGCAGGCAGGAGATCCTGGGTTCGAGTCCCAGTCGGGGTCTTAGTTTTTCAAGAAATTGCGATCAGTGTTGGTTATCAGTTAATGACTCACGATTTCTTTGGCCAGCTAAAGGAAATCTGATGGCTGCAACAAGATGGCGCCACTACTCGCACAGCTAACAACACTTCTGACCTCTGGAAGAGACTTTTTGGAAACCGTGTCCTCTCAAAAAATCTGTGCTCACTCGCAGGAGAGGCTTCACTGCATAAAGCTTTTTCTCCAGGGAGCAAGAGCGTCTGCCGTGTAGGCAGTAGATCCTGGGTTCGTGTCCCAGTCGGGGAATTAGTTTTTCAAGAAATTGCGATCAGTGTTGGTTATCAGTTAATGACTCACGATTTCTTTGGCGAGCTAAAGGAAATCAGATGGCTGCAACAAGATGGCGCCACTACACGCACAGCCAACAACACTTCTGACCTCTGGAAGAGGCTTTTTGGAAACCGTGTCCTCTCAAGAAATCTGTGCTCCCTCGCTGGCCGGACTTCACTGCATAAGGCTTTTTCTCCAGGGAGCAAGAGCGTCTGCCGTGTAGGCAGGAGTTCCTGGGTTCGAGTCCCAGTCGGGGTCTTAGTTTTTCAAGAAATTGCGATCAGTGTGGGTTATCAGTTAATGACTCACGATTTCTTTGGCCAGCTAAAGGAAATCTGATGGCTGCAACAAGGTGGCGCCACTACACGCACAGCCAACAACACTTCTGACATCTGGAAGAGGCTCTTTGGAAACCGTGTCCTCTCAAGAAATCTGTGCTCGCTCGCTGGCCGGACTTCACTGCATAAGGCTTTTTCCCCAGAGAGCAAGAGCGTCTGCCGTGTAGGCAGGAGATCCTGGGTTCGAGTCCCAGTCGGGGTCTTAGTTTTTCAAGAAATTGCGATCAGTGTGGGTGATCAGTTAATGACTCACGATTTCTTTGGCCAGCTAAGGGAAATCTGATGGCTGCAACAAGATGGCGCCACTACACGCACAGCCAACAACACTTCTGACCTCTGGAAGAGGCTTTTTGGAAACCGTGTCCTCTCAAAAAATCTGTGCTCCCTCGCTGGCCGGACTTCACTGCATAAGGCTTTTTCCCCAGGGAGCAAGAGCGTCTGCCGTGTAGGCAGTAGATTCAGGGTTCGTGTCCCAGTCGGGGACTTAGTTTTTCAAGAAATTGCGATCAGTGTTGGTTATCAGTTAATGACTCACGATTTCTTTGGCCAGCTAAAGGAAATCTGATGGCTGCAACAAGATGGCGCCACTACACGCACAGCCAACAACACTTCTGACCTCTGGAAGAGGCTTTTTGGAAACCGTGTGCTCTCAAAAAATCTGTGCTCCCTCGCTGGCCGGACTTCACTGCATAAGGCTTTTTCCCCAGGGAGCAAGAGCGTCTGCCGTGTAGGCAGGAGATCATGGGTTCTTGTCCCAGTCGGAGTCTTAGTTTTTCAAGAAATTGCGATCAGTGTGGGTGATCAGTTAATGACTCACGATTTCTTTGGCCAGCTAAAGGAAATCTGATGGCTGCAACAAGATGGCGCCACTACACGCACAGCCAACAACACTTCTGACCTCTGGAAGAGGCTTTTTGGAAACCGTGTCCTCTCAAAAAATCTGTGCTCCCTCGCTGGCCGGACTTCACTGCATAAGCCTTTTTCCCCAGGGAGCAAGAGCGTCTGCCGTGTAGGCAGGAGATCCTGGGTTCGTGTCCCAGTCGGGGTCTTAGTTTTTCAAGAAATTGCGATCAGTGTGCGTGATCAGTTAATGACTCACGATTTCTTTGGCCAGGTAAAGGAAATCTGATGGCTGCAACAAGATGGCGCCACTACACGCACAGCCAACAACACTTCTGACCTCTGGAAGAGGCTTTTTGGAAACCGTGTCCTCTCAAAGAATCTGTGCTTCCTCGCTGGCCGGACTTCACTGCATAAGGCTTTTTCCCCAGGGAGCAAGAGCGTCTGCCGTGTAGGCAGGAAATCCTGGGTTCGTGTCCCAGTCGGGGTCTTAGTTTTTCAAGAAATTGCGATCAGTGTGCGTGATCAGTTAATGACTCACGATTTCTTTGGCCACGTAAAGGAAATCTGATGGCTGCAACATGATGGCGCCACTACACGCACAGCCAACAACACTTCTGACCCTTGGAAGAGGCTTTTTGGAAACCGTGTCCTCTCAAAAAATCTGTGCTCCCTCGCTGGCCGGACTTCTCTGCATAAGCCTTTTTCCCCAGGGAGCAAGAGCGTCTGCCGTGTAGGCAGGAGGTCCTGGGTTCGTGTCCCAGTCGGGGTCTTAGTTTTTCAAGAAATTGCGATCAGTGTGGGTGATCAGTTAATGACTCACGATTTCTTTGGCCAGCTAAAGGAAATCTGATGGCTGCAACAAGATGGCGCCACTACACGCACAGCTAACAGCACTTCTGACCTCTGGAAGAGGCTTTTTGGAAACCGTGTCCTCTCAAGAAATCTGTGCTCCCTCGCTGGCCGGACTTCACTGCATAAGGCTTTTCCCCAGGGAGCAAGAGCGTCTGCCGTGTAGGCAGGAGATCCTGGGTTCGTATCCCAGTTGGGGTCTTAGTTTTTCAAGAAATTGCGATCAGTGTGGGTGATCAGTTAATGACTCACGATTTCTTTGGCCAGCTAAAGGAAATCTGATGGCTGCAACAAGATGGCGCCACTACACGCACAGCCAACAACACTTCTGACCTCTGGAAGAGGGTTTTTGGAAACCGTGTCCTCTCAAAAAATCTGTGCTCCCTCGCTGGCCGGACTTCACTGCATAAGGCTTTTTCCCCAGGGAGCAAGAGCGTCTGCCGTGTAGGCAGGAGATCCTGGGTTCGAGTCCCAGTCGGGGTCTTAGTTTTTCAAGAAATTGCGATCAGTGTGGGAGATCAGTTAATGACTCACGATTTCCTTGGCCAGCTAAAGGAAATCTGATGGCTGCAACAAGATCGCGCCACTACACGCACAGCCAACAACACTTCTGACCTCAGGAAGAGGCTTTTTGGAAACCGTGACCTTTCAAAAAATCTGGGCTCCCTCGCTGGCCGGACTTCACTGCATAAGGCTTTTTAACCAGGGAGCAAGAGCGTCTGCCGTGTATTCAGTAGATCCTGGGTTCGTGTCCCAGTCGGGGACTTAGTTTTTCAAGAAATTGCGATCAGTGTTGGTTATCAGTTAATGACTCACGATTTCTTTGGCCAGCTAAAGGAAATCTGATAGCTGCAACAAGATGGCGCCACTACACGCACAGCTAACAACATTTCTGACCTCTGGAAGAGGCTTTTTGGAAACCGTGTCCTCTCAAGAAATCTGTGCTCCCTCGCTGGCCGGACTTCACTGCATAAGGCTTTTTCCCCAGGGAGCAAGAGCGTCTGCCGTGTAGGCAAAAGATCCTGGGTTCGTGTCCCAGTCGGGGTCTTAGTTTTTCAAGAAATTGCGATCAGTGTGGGTGATCAGTTAATGACTCACGATTTCTTTGGCCAGCTAAAGGAAATCTGATGGCTGCAACAAGATGGCGCCACTACACGCACAGCTAACAACATTTCTGACCTCTGGAAGAGGCTTTTTGGAAACCGTGTCCTCTCAAAAAATCTGTGCTCCCTCGCAGGCCGGACATCACTGCATAAGGCTTTTTCTCCAGGAAGCAAGAGCGTCTGCCGTCCAGGCAGGAGATCCTGGGTTCGAGTCCCAGTCAGGGTCTTAGTTTTACAAGAAATTGCGATCAGTGTGGGTGATCAGTTAATGACTCACGATTCCTTTGGCCAGCTAAAGGAAATCTGATGGCTGCAACAAGATGGCGCCACTACACGCACAGCCAACAACACTTCTGACCTCTGGAAGAGGCTTTTTGGAAACCGTGTCCTCTCAAAAAATCTGTGCTCCCTCGCTGGCCAGACTTCGCTGCATAAGGCTTTTTCCCCAGGGAGCAAGAGCGTCTGCCGTGTAGGCAGGAGATCCTGGGTTCGTGTCCCAGTCGGGGTCTTAGTTTTTCAAGAAATTGCGATCAGTGTGCGTGATCAGTTAATGACTCACGATTTCTTTGGCCAGCTAAAGGAAATCTGATGGCTGCAACAAGATGGCGCCACTACACGCACAGCCAACAACACTTCTGACCTCTGGAAGAGGCTTTTTGGAAACCGTGTCCTCTCAAAAATTCTGTGCTCCCTCGCTGGCCGGACTTCACTGCATAAGCCTTTTTCCCCAGGGAGCAAGAGCGTCTGCCGTGTAGGCAGGAGATCCTGGGTTCGTGTCCCAGTCAGGGTCTTAGTTTTTCAAGAAATTGAGATCAGTGTGGGTGATCAGTTAATGACTCACGATTTCTTTGGCCAGCTAAAGGAAATCTGATGGCTGCAACAAGATGGCGCCACTACACGCACAGCCAACAACACTTCTGACCTCTGGAAGAGGCTTTTTGGAAACCGTGTCCTCTCAAGATATCTGTGCTCCCTCGCTGGCCGGACTTCACTGCATAAGGCTTTTCCCCAGGGAGCAAGAGCGTCTGCCGTGTAGGCAGGAGATCCTGGGTTCGTGTCCCAGTCGGGGTCTTAGTTTTTCAAGAAATTGCGATCAGTGTTGGTTATCAGTTAATGACTCACGATTTCTTTGGCCAGCTAAAGGAAATCTGATGGCTGCAACAAGATGGCGCCACTACACGCCCAGCTAACAACACTTCTGACCTCTGGAAGAGGCTTTTTGGAAACCGTGTCCTCTCAAAAAATCTGTGCTCCCGCGCAGGCCGGACTTCACTGCATAAGGCTTTTTCTCCAGGAAGCAAGAGCGTCTGCCGTGCAGGCAGGAGATCCTGGGTTCGAGTCCCAGTCGGAGTCTTAGTTTTTCAAGAAATTGCGATCAGTGTTGGTTATCAGTTAATGACTCACGATTTTTTTTGGCCAGCTAAAGGAAATCTGATGGCTGCAACAAGATGGCGCCACTACACGCCCAGCTAACAACACTTCTGACCTCTGGAAGAGGCTTTTTGGAAACCGTGTCCTCTCAAAAAATCTGTGCTCCCGCGCAGGCCGGACTTCACTGCATAAGGCGTTTTCTCCAGGAAGCTAGAGCGTCTGCCGTGCAGGCAGGAGATCCTGGGTTCGAGTCCCAGTCGGAGTCTTAGTTTTTCAAGAAATTGCGATCAGTGTTGGTTATCAGTTAATGACTCACGATTTCTTTGGCCAGCTAAAGGAAATCTGATGGCTGCAACAAGATGGCGCCACTACACGCACAGCTAACAGCACTTCTGACCTCTGGAAGAGGCTTTTTGGAAACCGTGTCCTCTCAAGAAATCTGTGCTCCCTCGCTGGCCGGACTTCACTGCATAAGGCTTTTCCCCAGGGAGCAAGAGCGTCTGCCGTGTAGGCAGGAGATCCTGGGTTCGTATCCCAGTTGGGGTCTTAGTTTTTCAAGAAATTGCGATCAGTGTGGGTGATCAGTTAATGACTCACGATTTCTTTGGCCAGCTAAAGGAAATCTGATGGCTGCAACAAGATGGCGCCACTACACGCACAGCCAACAACACTTCTGACCTCTGGAAGAGGGTTTTTGGAAACCGTGTCCTCTCAAAAAATCTGTGCTCCCTCGCTGGCCGGACTTCACTGCATAAGGCTTTTTCCCCAGGGAGCAAGAGCGTCTGCCGTGTAGGCAGGAGATCCTGGGTTCGAGTCCCAGTCGGGGTCTTAGTTTTTCAAGAAATTGCGATCAGTGTGGGAGATCAGTTAATGACTCACGATTTCCTTGGCCAGCTAAAGGAAATCTGATGGCTGCAACAAGATCGCGCCACTACACGCACAGCCAACAACACTTCTGACCTCAGGAAGAGGCTTTTTGGAAACCGTGACCTCTCAAAAAATCTGGGCTCCCTCGCTGGCCGGACTTCACTGCATAAGGCTTTTTAACCAGGGAGCAAGAGCGTCTGCCGTGTAGGCAAAAGATCCTGGGTTCGTGTCCCAGTCGGGGTCTTAGTTTTTCAAGAAATTGCGATCAGTGTGGGTGATCAGTTAATGACTCACGATTTCTTTGGCCAGCTAAAGGAAATCTGATGGCTGCAACAAGATGGCGCCACTACACGCACAGCTAACAACATTTCTGACCTCTGGAAGAGGCTTTTTGGAAACCGTGTCCCCTCAAAAAATCTGTGCTCCCTCGCAGGCCGGACATCACTGCATAAGGCTTTTTCTCCAGGAAGCAAGAGCGTCTGCCGTCCAGGCAGGAGATCCTGGGTTCGAGTCCCAGTCAGGGTCTTAGTTTTACAAGAAATTGCGATCAGTGTGGGTGATCAGTTAATGACTCACGATTCCTTTGGCCAGCTAAAGGAAATCTGATGGCTGCAACAAGATGGCGCCACTACACGCACAGCCAACAACACTTCTGACCTCTGGAAGAGGCTTTTTGGAAACCGTGTCCTCTCAAAAAATCTGTGCTCCCGCGCAGGCCGGACTTCACTGCATAAGGCTTTTTCTCCAGGAAGCAAGAGCGTCTGCCGTGCAGGCAGGAGATCCTGGGTTCGAGTCCCAGTCGGAGTCTTAGTTTTTCAAGAAATTGCGATCAGTGTTGGTTATCAGTTAATGACTCACGATTTCTTTGGCCAGCTAAAGGAAATCTGATGGCTGCAACAAGATGGCGCCACTACACGCACAGCTAACAGCACTTCTGACCTCTGGAAGAGGCTTTTTGGAAACCGTGTCCTCTCAAGAAATCTGTGCTCCCTCGCTGGCCGGACTTCACTGCATAAGGCTTTTCCCCAGGGAGCAAGAGCGTCTGCCGTGTAGGCAGGAGATCCTGGGTTCGTATCCCAGTTGGGGTCTTAGTTTTTCAAGAAATTGCGATCAGTGTGGGTGATCAGTTAATGACTCACGATTTCTTTGGCCAGCTAAAGGAAATCTGATGGCTGCAACAAGATGGCGCCACTACACGCACAGCTAACAACATTTCTGACCTCTGGAAGAGGCTTTTTGGAAACCGTGTCCTCTCAAAAAATCTGTGCTCCCTCGCAGGCCGGACATCACTGCATAAGGCTTTTTCTCCAGGAAGCAAGAGCGTCTGCCGTCCAGGCAGGAGATCCTGGGTTTGAGTCCCAGTCAGGGTCTTAGTTTTACAAGAAATTGCGATCAGTGTGGGTGATCAGTTAATGACTCACGATTTCTTTGGCCAGCTAAAGGAAATCTGATGGCTGCAACAAGATGGCGCCACTACACGCACAGCCAACAACACTTCTGACCTCTGGAAGAGGCTTTTTGGAAACCGTGTCCTCTCAAAAAATCTGTGCTCCCTCGCTGGCCAGACTTCACTGCATAAGGCTTTTTCCCCAGGGAGCAAGAGCGTCTGCCGTGTAGGCAGGAGATCCTGGGTTCGTGTCCCAGTCGGGGTCTTAGTTTTTCAAGAAATTGCGATCAGTTTGCGTGATCAGTTAATGACTCACGATTTCTTTGGCCAGCTAAAGGAAATCTGATGGCTGCAACAAGATGGCGCCACTACACGCACAGCCAACAACACTTCTGACCTCTGGAAGAGGCTTTTTGGAAACCGTGTCCTCTCAAAAATTCTGTGCTCCCTCGCTGGCCGGACTTCACTGCATAAGCCTTTTTCCCCAGGGAGCAAGAGCGTCTGCCGTGTAGGCAGGAGATCCTGGGTTCGTGTCCCAGTCAGGGTCTTAGTTTTTCAAGAAATTGCGATCAGTGTGGGTGATCAGTTAATGACTCACGATTTCTTTGGCCAGCTAAAGGAAATCTGATGGCTGCAACAAGATGGCGCCACTACACGCACAGCCGACAACACTTCTGACCTCTGGAAGAGGCTTTTTGGAAACCGTGTCCTCTCAAGATATCTGTGCTCCCTCGCTGGCCGGACTTCACTGCATAAGGCTTTTCCCCAGGGAGCAAGAGCGTCTGCCGTGTAGGCAGGAGATCCTGGGTTCGTGTCCCAGCCGGGGTCTTAGTTTTTCAAGAAATTGCGATCAGTGTTGGTTATCAGTTAATGACTCACGATTTCTTTGGTCAGCTAAAGGAAATCTGATGGCTGCAACAAGATGGCGCCACTACACGCCCAGCTAACAACACTTCTGACCTCTGGAAGAGGCTTTTTGGAAACCGTGTCCTCTCAAAAAATCTGTGCTCCCGCGCAGGCCGGACTTCACTGCATAAGGCTTTTTCTCCAGGAAGCAAGAGCGTCTGCCGTGCAGGCAGGAGATCCTGGGTTCGAGTCCCAGTCGGAGTCTTAGTTTTTCAAGAAATTGCGATCAGTGTTGGTTATCAGTTAATGACTCACGATTTTTTTTGGCCAGCTAAAGGAAATCTGATGGCTGCAACAAGATGGCGCCACTACACGCCCAGCTAACAACACTTCTGACCTCTGGAAGAGGCTTTTTGGAAACCGTGTCCTCTCAAAAAATCTGTGCTCCCGCGCAGGCCGGACTTCACTGCATAAGGCTTTTTCTCCAGGAAGCAAGTGCGTCTGCCGTGCAGGCAGGAGATCCTGGATTCGAGTCCCAGTCGGAGTCTTAGTTTTTCAAGAAATTGCGATCAGTGTGGGTGATCAGTTAATGACTCACGATTTCTTTGGCCAGCTAAAGGAAATCTGATGGCTGCAACAAGATGGCGCCACTACACGCACAGCTAACAACACTTCTGACCTCTGGAAGAGACTTTTTGGAAACCGTGTCCCCTCAAAAAATCTGTGCTCCCTCGCTGGCCAGACTTCACTGTATAAGGCTATTTCCCCAGGGAGCAAGAGCGTCTGCCGTGTAGGCAGGAGATCCTGGGTTCGTGTCCCAGTCGGGGTCTTAGTTTTTCAAGAAATTGCGATCAGTGTGCGTGATCAGTTAATGACTCACGATTTCTTTGGCCAGGTAAAGGAAATCTGATGGCTTCAACAAGATGGCGCCACTACACGCACAGCCAACAACACTTCTGACCTCTGGAAGAGGCTTTTTGGAAACCGTGTCCTCTCAAAAAATCTGTGCTCCCTCGCTGGCCGGACTTCACTGCATAAGGCTTTTTCCCCAGGGAGCAAGAGCGTCTGCCGTGTAGGCAGGAGATCCTGGGTTCGTGTCCCAGTCGGGGTCTTAGTTTTTCAAGAAATTGCGATCAGTGTGGGTGATCAGTTAATGACTCACGATTTCTTTGGCCAGCTAAAGGAAATCTGATGGCTGCAACAAGATGGCGCCACTACACGCACAGCCAACAACACTTCTGACCTCTGGAAGAGGCTTTTTGGAAACCGTGTCCTCTCAAAAAATCTGTGCTCCCTCGCTGGCCGGACTTCACTGCATAAGCCTTTTTCCCCAGGGAGCAAGAGCGTCTGCCGTGTAGGCAGGAGATCCTGGGTTCGTGTCCCAGTCGGGGTCTTAGTTTTTCAAGAAATTGCGATCAGTGTGCGTGATCAGTTAATGACTCACGATTTCTTTGGCCAGGTAAAGGAAATCTGATGGCTGCAACAAGATGGCGCCACTACACGCACAGCCAACAACACTTCTGACCTCTGGAAGAGGCTTTTTGGAAACCGTGTCCTCTCAAAAAATCTGTGCTCCCTCGCTGGCCGGACTTCACTGCATAAGGCTTTTTCCCCAGGGAGCAAGAGCGTCTGCCGTGTAGGCAGGAGATCCTGGGTTCGTGTCCCAGTCGGGGTCTTAGTTTTTCAAGAAATTGCGATCAGTGTGCGTGATCAGTTAATGACTCACGATTTCTTTGGCCACGTAAAGGAAATCTGATGGCTGCAACATGATGGCGCCACTACACGCACAGCCAACAACACTTCTGACCTCTGGAAGAGGCTTTTTGGAAACCGTGTCCTCTCAAAAAATCTGTGCTCCCTCGCTGGCCGGACTTCTCTGCATAAGCCTTTTTCCCCAGGGAGCAAGAGCGTCTGCCGTGTAGGCAGGAGATCCTGGGTTCGTGTCCCAGTCGGGGTCTTAGTTTTTCAAGAAATTGCGATCAGTGTGGGTGATCAGTTAATGACTCACGATTTCTTTGGCCAGCTAAAGGAAATCTGATGGCTGCAACAAGATGGCGCCACTACACGCACAGCCAACAAAACTTCTGACCTCTCGAAGAGGCTTTTTGGAAACCGTGTCCTCTCAGGAAATCTGTGCTCCCTCGCTGGCCAGACTTCACTGCATAAAGCTTTTTCCCCAGGGAGCAAGAGCGTCTGCCGTGCAGGCAGGAGATCCTGGGTTCGTGTCCCAGTCGGGGTCTTAGTTTTTCAAGAAATTGCGATCAGTGTGGGTGATCAGTTAATGACTCACGATTTCTTTGGCCAGCTAAAGGAAATCTGATGGCTGCAACAAGATGGCGCCACTACACGCACAGCCAACAACACTTCTGACCTCTGGAAGAGGCTTTTTGGAAACCGTGTCCTCTCAAGAAATCTGTGCTCCCTCGCTGGCCGGACTTCACTGCATAAGGCTTTTCCCCAGGGAGCAAGAGCGTCTGCCGTGTAGGCAGGAGATCCTGGGTTCGAGTCCCAGTTGGGGTCTTAGTTTTTCAAGAAATTGCGATCAGTGTGGGTGATCAGTTAATGACTCACGATTTCTTTGGCCAGCTAAAGGAAATCTGATGGCTGCAACAAGATGGCGCCACTACACGCCCAGCTAACAACACTTCTGACCTCTGGAAGAGGCTTTTTGGAAACCGTGTCCTCTCAAGAAATCTGTGCTCCCGCGCAGGCCGGACTTCACTGCATAAGGCTTTTTCTCCAGGAAGCAAGAGCGTCTGCCGTGCAGGCAGGAGATCCTGGGTTCGAGTCCCAGTCGGAGTCTTAGTTTTTCAAGAAATTGCGATCAGTGTTGGTTATCAGTTAATGACTCACGATTTCTTTGGCCAGCTAAAGGAAATCTGATGGCTGCAACAAGATGGCGCCACTACACGCACAGCCAACAACACTTCTGACCTCTGGAAGAGGGTTTTTGGAAACCGTGTCCTCTCAAAAAATCTGTGCTCCCTCGCTGGCCGGACTTCACTGCATAAGGCTTTTTCCCCAGGGAGCAAGAGCGTCTGCCGTGTAGGCAGGAGATCCTGGGTTCGAGTCCCAGTCGGGGTCTTAGTTTTTCAAGAAATTGCGATCAGTGTGGGAGATCAGTTAATGACTCACGATTTCCTTGGCCAGCTAAAGGAAATCTGATGGCTGCAACAAGATCGCGCCACTACACGCACAGCCAACAACACTTCTGACCTCAGGAAGAGGCTTTTTGGAAACCGTGACCTCTCAAAAAATCTGGGCTCCCTCGCTGGCCGGACTTCACTGCATAAGGCTTTTTAACCAGGGAGCAAGAGCGTCTGCCGTGTATTCAGTAGATCCTGGGTTCGTGTCCCAGTCGGGGACTTAGTTTTTCAAGAAATTGCGATCAGTGTTGGTTATCAGTTAATGACTCACGATTTCTTTGGCCAGCTAAAGGAAATCTGATAGCTGCAACAAGATGGCGCCACTACACGCACAGCTAACAACATTTCTGACCTCTGGAAGAGGCTTTTTGGAAACCGTGTCCTCTCAAGAAATCTGTGCTCCCTCGCTGGCCGGACTTCACTGCATAAGGCTTTTTCCCCAGGGAGCAAGAGCGTCTGCCGTGTAGGCAAAAGATCCTGGGTTCGTGTCCCAGTCGGGGTCTTAGTTTTTCAAGAAATTGCGATCAGTGTGGGTGATCAGTTAATGACTCACGATTTCTTTGGCCAGCTAAAGGAAATCTGATGGCTGCAACAAGATGGCGCCACTACACGCACAGCTAACAACATTTCTGACCTCTGGAAGAGGCTTTTTGGAAACCGTGTCCTCTCAAAAAATCTGTGCTCCCTCGCAGGCCGGACATCACTGCATAAGGCTTTTTCTCCAGGAAGCAAGAGCGTCTGCCGTCCAGGCAGGAGATCCTGGGTTCGAGTCCCATTCAGGGTCTTAGTTTTACAAGAAATTGCGATCAGTGTGGGTGATCAGTTAATGACTCACGATTTCTTTGGCCAGCTAAAGGAAATCTGATGGCTGCAACAAGATGGCGCCACTACACGCACAGCCAACAACACTTCTGACCTCTGGAAGAGGCTTTTTGGAAACCGTGTCCTCTCAAAAAATCTGTGCTCCCTCGCTGGCCAGACTTCACTGCATAAGGCTTTTTCCCCAGGGAGCAAGAGCGTCTGCCGTGTAGGCAGGAGATCCTGGGTTCGTGTCCCAGTCGGGGTCTTAGTTTTTCAAGAAATTGCGATCAGTGTGCGTGATCAGTTAATGACTCACGATTTCTTTGGCCAGCTAAAGGAAATCTGATGGCTGCAACAAGATGGCGCCACTACACGCACAGCCAACAACACTTCTGACCTCTGGAAGAGGCTTTTTGGAAACCGTGTCCTCTCAAAAAATCTGTGCTCCCTCGCTGGCCGGACTTCACTGCATAAGCCTTTTTCCCCAGGGAGCAAGAGCGTCTGCCGTGTAGGCAGGAGATCCTGGGTTCGTGTCCCAGTCAGGGTCTTAGTTTTTCAAGAAATTGCGATCAGTGTGGGTGATCAGTTAATGACTCACGATTTCTTTGGCCAGCTAAAGGAAATCTGATGGCTACAACAAGATGGCGCCACTACACGCACAGCCAACAACACTTCTGACCTCTGGAAGAGGCTTTTTGGAAACCGTGTCCTCTCAAGATATCTGTGCTCCCTCGCTGGCCGGACTTCACTGCATAAGGCTTTTCCCCAGGGAGCAAGAGTGTCTGCCGTGTAGGCAGGAGATCCTGGGTTCGTGTCCCAGTCGGGGTCTTAGTTTTTCAAGAAATTGCGATCAGTGTGGGTGATCAGTTAATGACTCACGATTTCTTTGGCCAGCTAAAGGAAATCTGATGGCTGCAACAAGATGGCGCCACTACACGCCCAGCTAACAACACTTCTGACCTCTGGAAGAGGCTTTTTGGAAACCGTGTCCTCTCAAAAAATCTGTGCTCCCGCGCAGGCCGGACTTCACTGCATAAGGCTTTTTCTCCAGGAAGCAAGTGCGTCTGCCGTGCAGGCAGGAGATCCTGGATTCGAGTCCCAGTCGGAGTCTTAGTTTTTCAAGAAATTGCGATCAGTGTTGGTTATCAGTTAATGACTCACGATTTCTTTGGCCAGCTAAAGGAAATCTGATGGCTGCAACAAGATGGCGCCACTACACGCACAGCTAACAACACTTCTGACCTCTGGAAGAGACTTTTTGGAAACCGTGTCCCCTCAAAAAATCTGTGCTCCCTCGCTGGCCAGACTTCACTGCATAAGGCTTTTTCCCCAGGGAGCAAGAGCGTCTGCCGTGTAGGCAGGAGATCCTGGGTTCGTGTCCCAGTCGGGGTCTTAGTTTTTCAAGAAATTGCGATCTGTGTGCGTGATCAGTTAATGACTCACGATTTCTTTGGCCAGCTAAAGGAAATCTGATGGCTGCAACAAGATGGCGCCACTACACGCACAGCCAACAACACTTCTGACCTCTGGAAGAGGGTTTTTGGAAACCGTGTCCTCTCAAAAAATCTGTGCTCCCTCGCTGGCCGGACTTCACTGCATAAGGCTTTTTCCCCAGGGAGCAAGAGCGTCTGCCGTGTAGGCAGGAGATCCTGGGTTCGAGTCCCAGTCGGGGTCGTAGTTTTTCAAGAAATTGCGATCAGTGTGGGTGATCAGTTAATGACTCACGATTTCCTTGGCCAGCTAAAGGAAATCTGATGGCTGCAACAAGATGGCGCCACTACACGCACAGCCAACAACACTTCTGACCTCTGGAAGAGGCTTTTTGGAAACCGTGTCCTCTCAAAAAATCTGTGCTCCCTCGCTGGCCGGACTTCACTGCATAAGCCTTTTTCCCCAGGGAGCAAGAGCGTCTGCCGTGTAGGCAGGAGATCCTGGGTTCGTGTCCCAGTCGGGGTCTTAGTTTTTCAAGAAATTGCGATCAGTGTGGGTGATCAGTTAATGACTCACGATTTCTTTGGCCAGCTAAAGGAAATCTGATGGCTGCAACAAGATGGCGCCACTACACGCACAGCCAACAACACTTCTGACCTCTGGAAGAGGCTTTTTGGAAACCGTGTCCTCTCAAAAAATCTGTGCTCCCTCGCTGGCCGGACTTCACTGCATAAGCCTTTTTCCCCAGGGAGCAAGAGCGTCTGCCGTGTAGGCAGGAGATCCTGGGTTCGTGTCCCAGTCGGGGTCTTAGTTTTTCAAGAAATTGCGATCAGTGTGCGTGATCAGTTAATGACTCACGATTTCTTTGGCCACGTAAAGGAAATCTGATGGCTGCAACATGATGGCGCCACTACACGCACAGCCAACAACACTTCTGACCTCTGGAAGAGGCTTTTTGGAAACCGTGTCCTCTCAAAAAATCTGTGCTCCCTCGCCGGCCGGACTTCTCTGCATAAGCCTTTTTCCCCAGGGAGCAAGAGCGTCTGCCGTGTAGGCAGGAGATCCAGGGTTCGTGTCCCAGTCGGGGTCTTAGTTTTTCAAGAAATTGCGATCAGTGTGGGTGATCAGTTAATGACTCACGATTTCTTTGGCCAGCTAAAGGAAATCTGATGGCTGCAACAAGATGGCGCCACTACACGCACAGCCAACAAAACTTCTGACCTCTGGAAGAGGCTTTTTGGAAACCGTGTCCTCTCAGGAAATCTGTGCTCCCTCGCTGGCCAGACTTCACTGCATAAAGCTTTTTCCCCAGGGAGCAAGAGCGTCTGCCGTGCAGGCAGGAGATCCTGGGTTCGTGTCCCAGTCGGGGTCTTAGTTTTTCAAGAAATTGCGATCAGTGTGGGTGATCAGTTAATGACTCACGATTTCTTTGGCCAGCTAAAGGAAATCTGATGGCTGCAACAAGATGGCGCCACTACACGCACAGCCAACAACACTTCTGACCTCTGGAAGAGGCTTTTTGGAAACCGTGTCCTCTCAAGAAATCTGTGCTCCCTCGCTGGCCGGACTTCACAGCATAAGGCTTTTCCCCAGGGAGCAAGAGCGTCTGCCGTGTAGGCAGGAGATCCTGGGTTCGAGTCCCAGTTGGGGTCTTAGTTTTTCAAGAAATTGCGATCAGTGTGGGTGATCAGTTAATGACTCACGATTTCTTTGGCCAGCTAAAGGAAATCTGATGGCTGCAACAAGATGGCGCCACTACACGCCCAGCTAACAACACTTCTGACCTGTGGAAGAGGCTTTTTGGAAACCGTGTCCTCTCAAGAAATCTGTGCTCCCGCGCAGGCCGGACTTCACTGCATAAGGCTTTTTCTCCAGGAAGCAAGAGCGTCTGCCGTGCAGGCAGGAGATCCTGGGTTCGAGTCCCAGTCGGAGTCTTAGTTTTTCACGAAATTGCGATCAGTGTTGGTTATCAGTTAATGTCTCACGATTTCTTTGGCCAGCTAAAGGAAATCTGATGGCTGCAACAAGATGGCGCCACTACACGCACAGCTAACAACACTTCTGACCTCTGGAAGAGGCTTTTTGGAAACCGTGTCCTCTCAAGAAATCTGTGCTCCCTCGCTGGCCGGACTTCACTGCATAAGGCTTTTCCCCAGGGAGCAAGAGCGTCTGCCGTGTAGGCAGGAGATCCTGGGTTCGTATCCCAGTTGGGGTCTTAGTTTTTCAAGAAATTGCGATCAGTGTGGGTGATCAGTTAATGACTCACGATTTCTTTGGCCAGCTAAAGGAAATCTGATGGCTGCAACAAGATGGCGCCACTACACGCACAGCCAACAACACTTCTGACCTCTGGAAGAGGGTTTTTGGAAACCGTGTCCTCTCAAAAAATCTGTGCTCCCTCACTGGCCGGACTTCACTGCATAAGGCTTTTTCCCCAGGGAGCAAGAGCGTCTGCCGTGTAGGCAGGAGATCCTGGGTTCGAGTCCCAGTCGGGGTCTTAGTTTTTCAAGAAATTGCGATCAGTGTGGGAGATCAGTTAATGACTCACGATTTCCTTGGCCAGCTAAAGGAAATCTGATGGCTGCAACAAGATCGCGCCACTACACGCACAGCCAACAACACTTCTGACCTCAGGAAGAGGCTTTTTGGAAACCGTGACCTCTCAAAAAATCTGGGCTCCCTCGCTGGCCGGACTTCACTGCATAAGGCTTTTTAACCAGGGAGCAAGAGCGTCTGCCGTGTATTCAGTAGATCCTGGGTTCGTGTCCCAGTCGGGGACTTAGTTTTTCAAGAAATTGCGATCAGTGTTGGTTATCAGTTAATGACTCACGATTTCTTTGGCCAGCTAAAGGAAATCTGATAGCTGCAACAAGATGGCGCCACTACACGCACAGCTAACAACATTTCTGACCTCTGGAAGAGGCTTTTTGGAAACCGTGTCCTCTCAAGAAATCTGTGCTCCCTCGCTGGCCGGACTTCACTGCATAACGCTTTTTCCCCAGGGAGCAAGAGCGTCTGCCGTGTAGGCAAAAGATCCTGGGTTCGTGTCCCAGTCGGGGTCTTAGTTTTTCAAGAAATTGCGATCAGTGTGGGTGATCAGTTAATGACTCACGATTTCTTTGGCCAGCTAAAGGAAATCTGATGGCTGCAACAAGATGGCGCCACTACACGCACAGCTAACAACATTTCTGACCTCTGGAAGAGGCTTTTTGGAAACCGTGTCCTCTCAAAAAATCTGTGCTCCCTCGCAGGCCGGACATCACTGCATAAGGGTTTTTCTCCAGGAAGCAAGAGCGTCTGCCGTCCAGGCAGGAGATCCTGGGTTCGAGTCCCAGTCAGGGTCTTAGTTTTACAAGAAATTGCGATCAGTGTGGGTGATCAGTTAATGACTCACGATTTCTTTGGCCAGCTAAAGGAAATCTGATGGCTGCAACAAGATGGCGCCACTACACGCACAGCCAACAACACTTCTGACCTCTGGAAGAGGCTTTTTGGAAACCGTGTCCTCTCAAAAAATCTGTGCTCCCTCGCTGGCCAGACTTCACTGCATAAGGCTTTTTCCCCAGGGAGCAAGAGCGTCTGCCGTGTAGGCAGGAGATCCTGGGTTCGTGTCCCAGTCGGGGTCTTAGTTTTTCAAGAAATTGCGATCAGTGTGCGTGATCAGTTAATGACTCACGATTTCTTTGGCCAGCTAAAGGAAATCTGATGGCTGCAACAAGATGGCGCCACTACACGCACAGCCAACAACACTTCTGACCTCTGGAAGAGGCTTTTTGGAAACCGTGTCCTCTCAATAAATCTGTGCTCCCTCGCTGGCCGGACTTCACTGCATAAGCCTTTTTCCCCAGGGAGCAAGAGCGTCTGCCGTGTAGGCAGGAGATCCTGGGTTCGTGTCCCAGTCAGGGTCTTAGTTTTTCAGGAAATTGCGATCAGTGTGGGTGATCAGTTAATGACTCACGATTTCTTTGGCCAGCTAAAGGAAATCTGATGGCTGATACAAGATGGCGCCACTACACGCACAGCCAACAACACTTCTGACCTCTGGAAGAGGCTTTTTGGAAACCGTGTCCTCTCAAGATATCTGTGCTCCCTCGCTGGCCGGACTTCACTGCATAAGGCTTTTCCCCAGGGAGCAAGAGCGTCTGCCGTGTAGGCAGGAGATCCTGGGTTCGTGTCCCAGTCGGGGTCTTAGTTTTTCAAGAAATTGCGATCAGTGTGGGTGATCAGTTAATGACTCACGATTTCTTTGGCCAGCTAAAGGAAATCTGATGGCTGCAACAAGATGGCGCCACTACACGCCCAGCTAACAACACTTCTGACCTCTGGAAGAGGCTTTTTGGAAACCGTGTCCTCTCAAAAAATCTGTGCTCCCGCGCAGTCCGGACTTCACTGCATAAGGTTTTTTAACCAGGAAGCAAGAGCGTCTGCCGTGCAGGCAGGAGATCCTGGGTTCGAGTCCCAGTCGGAGTCTTAGTTTTTCAAGAAATTGCGATCAGTGTTGGTTATCAGTTAATGACTCACGATTTCTTTGGCCAGCTAAAGGAAATCTGATGGCTGCAACAAGATGGCGCCACTACACGCACAGCTAACAACACTTCTGACCTCTGGAAGAGACTTTTTGGAAACCGTGTCCCCTCAAAAAATCTGTGCTCCCTCGCTGGCCAGACTTCACTGCATAAGGCTTTTTCCCCAGGGAGCAAGAGCGTCTGCCGTGTAGGCAGGAGATCCTGGGTTCGTGTCCCAGTCGGGGTCTTAGTTTTTCAAGAAATTGCGATCAGTGTGCGTGATCAGTTAATGACTCACGATTTCTTTGGCCAGGTAAAGGAAATCTGATGGCTGCAACAAGATGGCGCCACTACACGCACAGCCAACAACACTTCTGACCTCTGGAAGAGGGTTTTTGGAAACCGTGTCCTCTCAAAAAATCTGTGCTCCCTCGCTGGCCGGACTTCACTGCATAAGGCTTTTTCCCCAGGGAGCAAGAGCGTCTGCCGTGTAGGCAGGAGATCCTGGGTTCGAGTCCCAGTCGGGGTCTTAGTTTTTCAAGAAATTGCGATCAGTGTGGGTGATCAGTTAATGACTCACGATTTCCTTGGCCAGCTAAAGGAAATCTGATGGCTGCAACAAGATCGCGCAACTACACGCACAGCCAACAACACTTCTGACCTCTGGAAGAGGCTTTTTGGAAACCGTGTCCTCTCAAAAAATCTGTGCTCCCTCGCTGGCCGGACTTCACTGCATAAGCCTTTTTCCCCAGGGAGCAAGAGCGTCTGCCGTGTAGGCAGGAGATCCTGGGTTCGTGTCCCAGTCGGGGTCTTAGATTTTCAAGAAATTGCGATCAGTGTGGGTGATCAGTTAATGACTCACGATTTCTTTGGCCAGCTAAAGGAAATCTGATGGCTGCAACAAGATGGCGCCACTACACGCACAGCCAACAACACTTCTGACCTCTGGAAGAGGCTTTTTGGAAACCGTGTCCTCTCAAGAAATCTGTGCTCCCTCGCAGGCGGGACTTCACTGCATAAGGCTTTTTCCCAGGGAGCAAGAGCGTCTGCCGTGTAGGCAGGAGATCCTGGGTTCGTGTCCCAGTCGGGGTCTTAGTTTTTCAAGAAATTGCGATCAGTGTGGGTGATCAGTTAATGACTCACGATTTCTTTGGCCAGCTAAAGGAAATCTGATGGCTGCAACAAGATGGCGCCACTACACGCCCAGCTAACAACACTTCTGACCTCTGGAAGAGGCTTTTTGGAAACCGTGTCCTCTCAAAAAATCTGTGCTCCCGCGCAGGCCGGACTTCACTGCATAAGGCTTTTTCTCCAGGAAGCAGGAGCGTCTGCCGTGCAGGCAGGAGATCCTGGGTTCGAGTCCCAGTCGGAGTCTTAGTTTTTCAAGAAATTGCGATCAGTGTGCGTGATCAGTTAATGACTCACGATTTCTTTGGACAGCTAAAGGAAATCTGATGGCTGCAACAAGATGGCGCCACTACACGCACAGCTAACAACACTTCTGACCTCTGGACGAGACTTTTTGGAAACCGTGTCCTCTCAAAAAATCTGTGCTCCCTCGCTGGCCAGACTTCACTGCATAAGGCTTTTTCCCCAGGGAGCAAGAGCGTCTGCCGTGTAGGCAGGAGATCCTGGGTTCGTGTCCCAGTCGGGGTCTTAGTTTTTCAAGAAATTGCGATCAGTGTGCGTGATCAGTTAATGACTCACGATTTCTTTGGCCAGCTAAAGGAAATCTGATGGCTGCAACAAGATGGCGCCACTACACGCACAGCCAACAACACTTCTGACCTCTGGAAGAGGCTTTTTGGAAACCGTGTCCTCTCAAAAAATCTGTGCTCCCTCGCTGGCCGGACTTCACTGCATAAGGCTTTTTCCCCAGGGAGCAAGAGCGTCTGCCGTGTAGGCAGGAGATCCTGGGTTCGAGTCCCAGTCGGGGTCTTAGTTTTTCAAGAAGTTGCGATCAGTGTTGGTTATCAGTTAATGACTCACGATATCTTTGGCCAGCTAAAGGAAATCTGATGGCTGCAACAAGATGGCGCCACTACACGCACAGCTAACAACACTTCTGACCTCTGGAAGAGGCTTTTTGGAAACCGTGTCCTCTCAAGAAATCTGTGCTCCCTCGCTGGCCGGACTTCACTGCATAAGGCTTTTTCCCCAGGGAGCAAGAGCGTCTGCCGTGTAGGCAAAAGATCCTGGGTTCGTGTCCCAGTCGGTGTCTTAGTTTTTCAAGAAATTGCGATCAGTGTGGGTGATCAGTTAATGAGTCACGATTTCTTTGGCCAGCTAAAGGAAATCTGATGGCTGCAACAAGATGGCGCCACTACACGCACAGCTAACAACACTTCTGACCTCTGGAAGAGGCTTTTTGGAAACCGTGTCCTCTCAAAAAATCTGTGCTCCCTCGCAGGCCGGACTTCACTGCATAAGGCTTTTTCTCCAGGAAGCAAGAGCGTCTGCCGTGCAGGCAGGAGATCCTGCGTTCGAGTCCCAGTCGGGGTCTTAGTTTTACAAGAAATTGCGATCAGTGTGGGTGATCAGTTAATGACTCACGATTTCTTTGGCCAGCTAAAGGAAATCTGATGGCTGCAACAAGATGGCGCCACTACACGCACAGCCAACAACACTTCTGACCTCTGGAAGAGGCTTTTTGGAAACCGTGTCCTCTCAAAAAATCTGTGAACCCTCGCTGGCCAGACTTCACTGCATAAGGCTTTTTCCCCAGGGAGCAAGAGCGTCTGCCGTGTAGGCAGGAGATCCTGGGTTCGTGTCCCAGTCGGGGTCTTAGTTTTTCAAGAAATTGCGATCAGTGTTGGTTATCAGTTAATGACTCACGATTTCTTTGGCCAGCTAAAGGAAATCTGATGGCTGCAACAAGATGGCGCCACTACACGCACAGCCAACAACACTTCTGACCTCTGGAAGAGGCTTTTTGGAAACCGTGTCCTCTCAAAAAATCTGTGCTCCCTCGCGGGCCGGACTTCACTGCATAAGGCTTTTTCCCCAGGGAGCAAGAGCGTCTGCCGTGTAGGCAGGAGATCCTGGATTCGAGTCCCAGCCGGGGTCTTAGTTTTTCAAGAAATTGCGATCAGTGTGGGTTATCAGTTAATGACTCACGATTTCCTTGGCCAGCTAAAGGAAATCTGATGGCTGCAACAAGATGGCGCCACTACACGCACAGCCAACAACACTTCTGACCTCTGGAAGAGGCTTTTTGGAAACCGTGTCCTCTCAAGGAATCTGTGCTCCCTCGCTGGCCGGACTTCACTGCATAAGGCTTTTTCCCCAGGGAGCAAGAGCGTCTGCCGTGTAGGCAGAAGATCCTGGATTCGAGTCCCAGCCGGGGTCTTAGTTTTTCAAGAAATTGCGATCAGTGTGGGTTATCAGTTAATGACTCACGATTTCCTTGGCCAGCTAAAGGAAATCTGATGGCTGCAACAAGATGGCGCCACTACACGCACAGCCAACAACACTTCTGACCTCTGGAAGAGGCTTTTTGGAAACCGTGTCCTCTCAAGAAATCTGTGCTCCCTCGCTGGCCGGACTTCACTGCATAAGGCTTTTTCCCCAGGGAGCAAGAGCGTCTGCCGTGTAGGCAGGAGATCCTGGGTTCGTGTCCCAGTCGGGGTCTTAGTTTTTCAAGAAATTGCGATCAGTGTGGGTGATCAGTTAATGACTCACGATTTCTTTGGCCAGCTAAAGGAAATCTGATGGCTGCAAGTAGATGGCGCCACTACACGCACAGCCAACAAAACTTCTGTCCTCTGGAAGAGGATTTTTGGAAACCGTGTCCTCTCAATAAATCTGTGCTCCCGCGCAGGCCGGACTTCACTGCATAAGGCTTTTTCTCCAGGAAGCAAGAGCGTCTGCCGTGCAGGCAGGAGATCCTGGGTTGGAGTCCCAGTCGGGGTCATAGTTTTTCAAGAAATTGCGATCAGTGTTGGTTATCAGTTAATGACTCACGATTTCTTTGGCCAGCTAAAGGAAATCTGATGGCTGCAACAAGATGGCGCCACTACACGCACAGCTAACAACACTTCTGACTTCTGGACGAGACTTTTTGGAAACCGTGTCCTCTCAAAAAATCTGTGCTCCCTCGCTGGCCAGACTTCACTGCATAAGGCTTTTTCCCCAGGGAGCAAGAGCGTCTGCCGTGTAGGCAGGAGATCCTGGGTTCGTGTCCCAGTCGGGGTCTCAGTTTTTCAAGAAATAGCGATCAGTGTGCGTGATCAGTTAATGACTCACGATTTCTTTGGCCAGCTAAAGGAAATCTGATGGCTGCAACAAGATGGCGCCACTACACGCACAGCCAACAACACTTCTGACCTCTGGAAGAGGCTTTTTGGAAACCGTGTCCTCTCAAAAAATCTGTGCTCCCTCGCTGGCCGGACTTCACTGCATAAGGCTTTTTCCCCAGGGAGCAAGAGCGTCTGCCGTGTAGGCAGGAGATCCTGGGTTCGAGTCCCAGTCGGGGTCTTAGTTTTTCAAGAAATTGCGATCAGTGTGGGTGATCAGTTAATGACTCACGATTTCCTTGGCCAGCTAAAGGAAATCTGATGGCTGCAACAAGATCGCGCCACTACACGCACAGCCAACAACACTTCTGACCTCTGGAAGAGGCTTTTTGGAAACCGTGTCCTCTCAAAAAATCTGTGCTCCCTCGCTGGCCGGACTTCACTGCATAAGGATTTTTCCCCAGGGAGCAAGAGCGTCTGCCGTGTATTCAGTAGATCCTGGGTTCGTGTCCCAGTCGGGGACTTAGTTTTTCAAGAAATTGCGATCAGTGTTGGTTATCAGTTAATGACTCACGATTTCTTTGGCCAGCTAAAGGAAATCTGATGGCTGCAACAAGATGGCGCCACTACACGCACAGCTAACAACATTTCTGACCTCTGGAAGAGGCTTTTTGGAAACCGTGTCCTCTCAAGAAATCTGTGCTCCCTCGCTGGCCGGACTTCACTGCATAAGGCTTTTTCCCCAGGGAGCAAGAGCGTCTGCCGTGTAGGCAAAAGATCCTGGGTTCGTGTCCCAGTCGGTGTCTTAGTTTTTCAAGAAATTGCGATCAGTGTGGGTGATCAGTTAATGACTCACGAATTCTTTGGCCAGCTAAAGGAAATCTGATGGCTGCAACAAGATGGCGCCACTACAAGCACAGCTAACAACACTTCTGACCTCTGGAAGAGGCTTTTTGGAAACCGTGTCCTCTCAAAAAATCTGTGCTCCCTCGCAGGCCGGACTTCACTGCATAAGGCTTTTTCTCCAGGAAGCAAGAGCGTCTGCCGTGCAGGCAGGAGATCCTGGGTTCGAGTCCCAGTCGGGGTCTTAGTTTTACAAGAAATTGCGATCAGTGTGGGTGATCAGTTAATGACTCACGATTTCTTTGGCCAGCTAAAGGAAATCTGATGGCTGCAACAAGATGGCGCCACTACACGCACAGCCAACAACACTTCTGACCTCTGGAAGAGGCTTTTTCGAAACCGTGTCCTCTCAAAAAATCTGTGAACCCTCGCTGGCCTGACTTCACTGCATAAGGCTTTTTCCCCAGGGAGCAAGAGCGTCTGCCGTGTAGGCAGGAGATCCTGGGTTCGTGTCCCAGTCGGGGTCTTAGTTTTTCAAGAAATTGCGATCAGTGTGCGTGATCAGTTAATGACTCACGATTTCTTTGGCCAGCTAAAGGAAATCTGATGGCTGCAACAAGATGGCGCCACTACACGCACAGCCAACAACACTTCTGACCTCTGGAAGAGGCTTTTTGGAAACCGTGTCCTCTCAAGAAATCTGTGCTCCCTCGCGGGCCGGACTTCACTGCATAAGGCTTTTTCCCCAGGGAGCAAGAGCGTCTGCCGTGTAGGCAGGAGATCCTGGATTCGAGTCCCAGCCGGTTTCTTAGTTTTTGAAGAAATTGCGATCAGTTTGGGTTATCAGTTAATGACTCACGATTTCCTTGGCCAGCTAAAGGAAATCTGATGGCTGCAACAAGATGGCGCCACTACACGCACAGCCAACAACACTTCTGACCTCTGGAAGAGGCTTTTTGGAAACCGTGTCCTCTCAAGGAATCTGTGCTCCCTCGCTGGCCGGACTTCACTGCATAAGGCTTTTTCCCCAGGGAGCAAGAGCGTCTGCCGTGTAGGCAGGAGATCCTGGATTCGAGTCCCAGCCGGGGTCTTAGTTTTTCAAGAAATTGCGATCAGTGTGGGTTATCAGTTAATGACTCACGATTTCCTTGGCCAGCTAAAGGAAATCTGATGGCTGCAACAAGATGGCGCCACTACACGCACAGCCAACAACACTTCTGACCTCTGGAAGAGGCTTTTTGGAAACCGTGTCCTCTCAAAAAATCTGTGCTCCCTCGCTGGCCGGACTTCACTGCATAAGGCTTTTTCCCCAGGGAGCAAGAGCGTCTGCCGTGTAGGCAGGAGATCCTGGGTTCGAGTCCCAGTCGGGGTCTTAGTTTTTCAAGAAATTGCGATCAGTGTGGGTGAGCAGTTAATGACTCACGATTTCCTTGGCCAGCTAAAGGAAATCTGATGGCTGCAACAAGATCGCGCCACTACACGCACAGCCAACAACACTTCTGACCTCTGGAAGAGGCTTTTTGGAAACCGTGTCCTCTCAAAAAATCTGTGCTCCCTCGCTGGCCGGACTTCACTGCATAAGGCTTTTTCCCCAGGGAGCAAGAGCGTCTGCCGTGTATTCAGTAGATCCTGGGTTCGTGTCCCAGTCGGGGACTTAGTTTTTCAAGAAATTGCGATCAGTGTTGGTTATCAGTTAATGACTCACGATTTCTTTGGCCAGCTAAAGGAAATCTGATGGCTGCATCAAGATGGCGCCACTACACGCACAGCTAACAACATTTCTGACCTCTGGAAGAGGCTTTTTGGAAACCGTGTCCTCTCAAGAAATCTGTGCTCCCTCGCTGGCCGGACTTCACTGCATAAGGCTTTTTCCCCAGGGAGCAAGAGTGTCTGCCGTGTAGGCAGGAGATCCTGGGTTCGTGTCCCAGCCGGGGTCTTAGTTTTTCAAGAAATTGCGATCAGTGTGGGTGATCAGTTAATGACTCACGATTTCTTTGGCCAGCTAAAGGAAATCTGATGGCTGCAACAAGATGGCGCCACTACACGCACAGCTAACAACACTTCTGACCTCTGGAAGAGGCTTTTTGGAAACCGTGTCCTCTCAAAAAATCTGTGCTCCCTCGCAGGCCGGACTTCACTGCATAAGGCTTTTTGTCCAGGAAGCAAGAGCGTCTGCCGTGCAGGCAGGAGATCCTGGGTTCGAGTCCCAGTCGGGGTCTTAGTTTTACAAGAAATTGCGATCAGTGTGGGTGATCAGTTAATGACTCACGATTTCTTTGGCCAGCTAAAGGAAATCTGATGGCTGCAACAAGATGGCGCCACTACACGCACAGCCAACAACACTTCTGACCTCTGGAAGAGGCTTTTTGGAAACCGTGTCCTCTCAAAAAATCTGTGAACCCTCGCTGGCCAGACGTCACTGCATAAGGCTTTTTCCCCAGGGAGCAAGAGCGTCTGCCGTGTAGGCAGGAGATCCTGGGTTCGTGTCCCAGTCGGGGTCTTAGTTTTTCAAGAAATTGCGATCAGTGTGGGTTATCAGTTAATGACTCACGATTTCTTTGGCCAGCTAAATGAAATCTGATGGCTGCAACAAGATGGCGCCACTACACGCACAGCCAACAACACTTCTGACCTCTGGAAGAGGCTTTTTGGAAACCGTGTCCTCTCAAAAAATCTGTGCTCCCTCGCGGGCCGGACTTCACTGCATAAGGCTTTTTCCCCAGGGAGCAAGAGCGTCTGCCGTGTAGGCAGGAGATCCTGGATTCGAGTCCCAGCCGGGGTCTTAGTTTTTCAAGAAATTGCGATCAGTGTGGGTTATCAGTTAATGACTCACGATTTCCTTGGCCAGCTAAAGGAAATCTGATGGCTGCAACAAGATGGCGCCACTACACGCACAGCCAACAACACTTCTGACCTCTGGAAGAGGCTTTTTGGAAACCGTGTCCTCTCAAGGAATCTGTGCTCCTTCGCTGGCCGGACTTCACTGCATAAGGCTTTTTCCCCAGGGAGCAAGAGCGTCTGCCGTGTAGGCAGGAGATCCTGGATTCGAGTCCCAGCCGGGGTCTTAGTTTTTCAAGAAATTGCGATCAGTGTGGGTTATCAGTTAATGACTCACGATTTCTTTGGCCAGCTAAAGGAAATCTGATGGCTGCAACAAGATGGCGCCACTACACGAACAGCTAACAACACTTCTGACCTCTGGAAGAGACTTTTTGGAAACCCTGTCCTCTCAAAAAATCTGTGCTCACTCGCAGGCCAGACTTCACTGCATAAAGCTTTTTCTCCAGGGAGCAAGAGCGTCTGCCGTGTAGGCAGTAGATCCTGGGTTCGTGTCCCTGTCGGGGACTTAGTTTTTCAAGAAATTGCGATCAGTGTTGGTTATCAGTTAATGACTCACGATTTCTTTGGCCAGCTAAAGAAAATCTGATGGCTGCAACAAGATGGCGCCACTACACGCACAGCCAACAACACTTCTGACCTCTGGAAGAGGCTTTTTGGAAACCGTGTCCTCTCAAAAAATCTGTGCTCCCTCGCTGGCCGGGCTTCACTGCATAAGGCTTTTTCCCCAGGGAGCAAGAGCGTCTGCCGTGTAGGCAGGAGATCCTGGGTTCGTGTCCCAGTCGGGGTCTTAGTTTTTCAAGAAATTGCGATCAGTGTGCGTGATCAGTTAATGACTCACGATTTCTTTGGCCAGCTAAAGGAAATCTGATGGCTGCAACAAGATGGCGCCACTACACGCACAGCTAACAACACTTCTGACCTCTGGAAGAGGCTTTTTGGAAACCGTGTCCTCTCAAAAAATCTGTGCTCCCTCGCAGGCCGGACTTCACTGCATAAGGCTTTTTGTCCAGGAAGCAAGAGCGTCTGCCGTGCAGGCAGGAGATCCTGGGTTCGAGTCCCAGTCGGGGTCTTAGTTTTACAAGAAATTGCGATCAGTGTGGGTGATCAGTTAATGACTCACGATTTCTTTGGCCAGCTAAAGGAAATCTGATGGCTGCAACAAGATGGCGCCACTACACGCACAGCCAACAACACTTCTGACCTCTGGAAGAGGCTTTTTGGAAACCGTGTCCTCTCAAAAAATCTGTGAACCCTCGCTGGCCAGACGTCACTGCATAAGGCTTTTTCCCCAGGGAGCAAGAGCGTCTGCCGTGTAGGCAGGAGATCCTGGGTTCGTGTCCCAGTCGGGGTCTTAGTTTTTCAAGAAATTGCGATCAGTGTGGGTTATCAGTTAATGACTCACGATTTCTTTGGCCAGCTAAATGAAATCTGATGGCTGCAACAAGATGGCGCCACTACACGCACAGCCAACAACACTTCTGACCTCTGGAAGAGGCTTTTTGGAAACCGTGTCCTCTCAAAAAATCTGTGCTCCCTCGCGGGCCGGACTTCACTGCATAAGGCTTTTTCCCCAGGGAGCAAGAGCGTCTGCCGTGTAGGCAGGAGATCCTGGATTCGAGTCCCAGCCGGGGTCTTAGTTTTTCAAGAAATTGCGATCAGTGTGGGTTATCAGTTAATGACTCACGATTTCCTTGGCCAGCTAAAGGAAATCTGATGGCTGCAACAAGATGGCGCCACTACACGCACAGCCAACAACACTTCTGACCTCTGGAAGAGGCTTTTTGGAAACCGTGTCCTCTCAAGGAATCTGTGCTCCTTCGCTGGCCGGACTTCACTGCATAAGGCTTTTTCCCCAGGGAGCAAGAGCGTCTGCCGTGTAGGCAGGAGATCCTGGATTCGAGTCCCAGCCGGGGTCTTAGTTTTTCAAGAAATTGCGATCAGTGTGGGTTATCAGTTAATGACTCACGATTTCTTTGGCCAGCTAAAGGAAATCTGATGGCTGCAACAAGATGGCGCCACTACACGAACAGCTAACAACACTTCTGACCTCTGGAAGAGACTTTTTGGAAACCCTGTCCTCTCAAAAAATCTGTGCTCACTCGCAGGCCAGACTTCACTGCATAAAGCTTTTTCTCCAGGGAGCAAGAGCGTCTGCCGTGTAGGCAGTAGATCCTGGGTTCGTGTCCCTGTCGGGGACTTAGTTTTTCAAGAAATTGCGATCAGTGTTGGTTATCAGTTAATGACTCACGATTTCTTTGGCCAGCTAAAGAAAATCTGATGGCTGCAACAAGATGGCGCCACTACACGCACAGCCAACAACACTTCTGACCTCTGGAAGAGGCTTTTTGGAAACCGTGTCCTCTCAAAAAATCTGTGCTCCCTCGCTGGCCGGGCTTCACTGCATAAGGCTTTTTCCCCAGGGAGCAAGAGCGTCTGCCGTGTAGGCAGGAGATCCTGGGTTCGTGTCCCAGTCGGGGTCTTAGTTTTTCAAGAAATTGCGATCAGTGTGCGTGATCAGTTAATGACTCACGATTTCTTTGGCCAGCTAAAGGAAATCTGATGGCTGCAACAAGATGGCGCCACTACACGGACAGCCAACAACACTTCTGACCTCTGGAAGAGGCTTTTTGGAAACCGTGTCCTCTCAAGAAATCTGTGCTCCCTCGCGGGCCGGACTTCACTGCATAAGGCTTTTTCCCCAGGGAGCAAGAGCGTCTGCCGTGTAGGCAGGAGATCCTGGGTTCGTGTCCCAGTCGGGGTCTTAGTTTTTCAAGAAATTGCGATCAGTGTGGGTGATCAGTTAATGACTCACGATTTCTTTGGCCAGCTAAAGGAAATCTGATGGCTGCAAGTAGATGGCGCCACTACACGCACAGCCAACAAAACTTCTGTCCTCTGGAAGAGGATTTTTGGAAACCGTGTCCTCTCAAGAAATCTGTGCTCCCGCGCAGGCCGGACTTCACTGCATAAGGCTTTTTCTCCAGGAAGCAAGAGCGTCTGCCGTGCAGGCAGGAGATCCTGGGTTCGAGTCCCAGTCGGGGTCATAGTTTTTCAAGAAATTGCGATCAGTGTTGGTTATCAGTTAATGACTCACGATTTCTTTGGCCAGCTAAAGGAAATCTGATGGCTGCAACAAGATGGCGCCACTACACGCACAGCTAACAACACTTCTGACTTCTGGACGAGACTTTTTGGAAACCGTGTCCTCTCAAAAAATCTGTGCTCCCTCGCTGGCCAGACTTCACTGCATAAGGCTTTTTCCCCAGGGAGCAAGAGCGTCTGCCGTGTAGGCAGGAGATCCTGGGTTCGTGTCCCAGTCGGGGTCTTAGTTTTTCAAGAAATAGCGATCAGTGTGCGTGATCAGTTAATAACTCACGATTTCTTTGGCCAGCTAAAGGAAATCTGATGGCTGCAACAAGATGGCGCCACTACACGCACAGCCAACAACACTTCTGACCTCTGGAAGAGGCTTTTTGGAAACCGTGTCCTCTCAAAAAGTCTGTGCTCCCTCGCTGGCCGGACTTCACTGCATAAGGCTTTTTCCCCAGGGAGCAAGAGCGTCTGCCGTGTAGGCAGGAGATCCTGGGTTCGAGTCCCAGTCGGGGTCTTAGTTTTTCAAGAAATTGCGATCAGTGTGGGTGATCAGTTAATGACTCACGATTTCCTTGGCCAGCTAAAGGAAATCTGATGGCTGCAACAAGATCGCGCCACTACACGCACAGCCAACAACACTTCTGACCTCTGGAAGAGGCTTTTTGGAAACCGTGTCCTCTCAAAAAATCTGTGCTCCCTCGCTGGCCGGACTTCACTGCATAAGGCTTTTTCCCCAGGGAGCAAGAGCGTCTGCCGTGTATTCAGTAGATCCTGGGTTCGTGTCCCAGTCGGGGACTTAGTTTTTCAAGAAATTACGATCAGTGTTGGTTATCAGTTAATGACTCACGATTTCTTTGGCCAGCTAAAGGAAATCTGATGGCTGCAACAAGATGGCGCCACTACACGCACAGCTAACAACATTTCTGACCTCTGGAAGAGGCTTTTTGGAAACCGTGTCCTCACAAAAAATCTGTGCTCCCTCGCAGGCCGGACTTCACTGTATAAGGCTTTTTCTCCAGGAAGCAAGAGCGTCTGCCGTGCAGGCAGGAGATCCTGGGTTCGAGTCCCAGTCGGGGTCTTAGTTTTACAAGAAATTGCGATCAGTGTGGGTGATCAGTTAATGACTCACGATTTCTTTGGCCAGCTAAAGGAAATCTGATGGCTGCAACAAGATGGCGCCACTACACGCACAGCCAACAACACTTCTGACCTCTGGAAGAGGCTTTTTGGAAACCGTGTCCTCTCAAAAAATCTGTGAACCCTCGCTGGCCAGACGTCACTGCATAAGGCTTTTTCCCCAGGGAGCAAGAGCGTCTGCCGTGTAGGCAGGAGATCCTGGGTTCGTGTCCCAGTCGGGGTCTTAGTTTATCAAGAAATTGCGATCAGTGTGCGTGATCAGTTAATGACTCACGATTTCTTTGGCCAGCTAAAGGAAATCTGATGGCTGCAACAAGATGGCGCCACTACACGCACAGCCAACAACACTTCTGACCTCTGGAAGAGGCTTTTTGGAAACCGTGTCCTCTCAAGAAATCTGTGCTCCCTCGCGGGCCGGACTTCACTGCATAAGGCTTTTTCCCCAGGGAGCAAGAGCGTCTGCCGTGTAGGCAGGAGATCCTGGATTCGAGTCCCAGCCGGTTTCTTAGTTTTTCAAGAAATTGCGATCAGTTTGGGTTATCAGTTAATGACTCACGATTTCCTTGGCCAGCTAAAGGAAATCTGATGGCTGCAACAAGATGGCGCCACTACACGCACAGCCAACAACACTTCTGACCTCTGGAAGAGGCTTTTTGGAAACCGTGTCCTCTCAAGGAATCTGTGCTCCCTCGCTGGCCGGACTTCACTGCATAAGGCTTTTTCCCCAGGGAGCAAGAGCGTCTGCCGTGTAGGCAGGAGATCCTGGATTCGAGTCCCAGCCGGGGTCTTAGTTTTTCAAGAAATTGCGATCAGTGTGGGTTATCAGTTAATGACTCACGAATTCCTTGGCCAGCTAAAGGAAATCTGATGGCTGCAACAAGATGGCGCCACTACACGCACAGCCAACAACACTTCTGACCTCTGGAAGAGGCTTTTTGGAAACCGTGTCCTCTCAAAAAATCTGTGCTCCCTCGCTGGCCGGACTTCACTGCATAAGGCTTTTTCCCCAGGGAGCAAGAGCGTCTGCCGTGTAGGCAGGAGATCCTGGGTTCGAGTCCCAGTCGGGGTCTTAGTTTTTCAAGAAATTGCGATCAGTGTGGGTGAGCAGTTAATGACTCACGATTTCCTTGGCCAGCTAAAGGAAATCTGATGGCTGCAACAAGATCGCGCCACTACACGCACAGCCAACAACACTTCTGACCTCTGGAAGAGGCTTTTTGGAAACCGTGTCCTCTCAAAAAATCTGTGCTCCCTCGCTGGCCGGACTTCACTGCATAAGGCTTTTTCCCCAGGGAGCAAGAGCGTCTGCCGTGTATTCAGTAGATCCTGGGTTCGTGTCCCAGTCGGGGACTTAGTTTTTCAAGAAATTGCGATCAGTGTTGGTTATCAGTTAATGACTCACGATTTCTTTGGCCAGCTAAAGGAAATCTGATGGCTGCAACAAGATGGCGCCACTACACGCACAGCTAACAACATTTCTGACCTCTGGAAGAGGCTTTTTGGAAACCGTGTCCTCTCAAGAAATCTGTGCTCCCTCGCTGGCCGGACTTCACTGCATAAGGCTTTTTCCCCAGGGAGCAAGAGCGTCTGCCGTGTAGGCAGGAGATCCTGGGTTCGTGTCCCAGCCGGGGTCTTAGTTTTTCAAGAAATTGCGATCAGTGTGGGTGATCAGTTAATGACTCACGATTTCTTTGGCCAGCTAAAGGAAATCTGATGGCTGCAACAAGATGGCGCCACTACACGCACAGCTAACAACACTTCTGACCTCTGGAAGAGGCTTTTTGGAAACCGTGTCCTCTCAAAAAATCTGTGCTCCCTCGCAGGCCGGACTTCACTGCATAAGGCTTTTTCTCCAGGAAGCAAGAGCGTCTGCCGTGCAGGCAGGAGATCCTGGGTTCGAGTCCCAGTCGGGGTCTTAGTTTTACAAGAAATTGCGATCCGTGTGGGTGATCAGTTAATGACTCACGATTTCTTTGGCCAGCTAAAGGAAATCTGATGGCTGCAACAAGATGGCGCCACTACACGCACAGCCAACAACACTTCTGACCTCTGGAAGAGGCTTTTTGGAAACCGTGTCCTCTCAAAAAATCTGTGTACCCTCGCTGGCCAGACGTCACTGCATAAGGCTTTTTCCCCAGGGAGCAAGAGCGTCTGCCGTGTAGGCAGGAGATCCTGGGTTCGTGTCCCAGTCGGGGTCTTAGTTTTTCAAGAAATTGCGATCAGTGTGGGTTATCAGTTAATGACTCACGATTTCTTTGGCCAGCTAAAGGAAATCTGATGGCTGCAACAAGATGGCGCCACTACACGCACAGCCAACAACACTTCTGACCTCTGGAAGAGGCTTTTTGGAAACCGTGTCCTCTCAAAAAATCTGTGCTCCCTCGCGGGCCGGACTTCACTGCATAAGGCTTTTTCCCCAGGGAGCAAGAGCGTCTGCCGTGTAGGCAGGAGATCCTGGATTCGAGTCCCAGCCGGGGTCTTAGTTTTTCAAGAAATTGCGATCAGTGTGGGTTATCAGTTAATGACTCACGATTTCCTTGGCCAGCTAAAGGAAATCTGATGTCTGCAACAAGATGGCGCCACTACACGCACAGCCAACAACACTTCTGACCTCTGGAAGAGGCTTTTTGGAAACCGTGTCCTCTCAAGGAATCTGTGCTCCTTCGCTGGCCGGACTTCACTGCATAAGGCTTTTTCCCCAGGGAGCAAGAGCGTCTGCCGTGTAGGCAGGAGATCCTGGATTCGAGTCCCAGCCGGGGTCTTAGTTTTTCAAGAAATTGCGATCAGTGTGGGTTATCAGTTAATGACTCACGATTTCTTTGGCCAGCTAAAGGAAATCTGATGGCTGCAACAAGATGGCGCCACTACACGAACAGCTAACAACACTTCTGACCTCTGGAAGAGACTTTTTGGAAACCCTGTCCTCTCAAAAAATCTGTGCTCACTCGCAGGCCAGACTTCACTGCATAAAGCTTTTTCTCCAGGGAGCAAGAGCGTCTGCCGTGTAGGCAGTAGATCCTGGGTTCGTGTCCCAGTCGGGGACTTAGTTTTTCAAGAAATTGCGATCAGTGTTGGTTATCAGTTAATGACTCACGATTTCTTTGGCCAGCTAAAGAAAATCTGATGGCTGCAACAAGATGGCGCCACTACACGCACAGCCAACAACACTTCTGACCTCTGGAAGAGGCTTTTTGGAAACCGTGTCCTCTCAAAGAATCTGTGCTCCCTCGCTGGCCGGGCTTCACTGCATAAGGCTTTTTCCCCAGGGAGCAAGAGCGTCTGCCGTGTAGGCAGGAGATCCTGGGTTCGTGTCCCAGTCGGGGTCTTAGTTTTTCAAGAAATTGCGATCAGTGTGGGTGATCAGTTAATGACTCACGATTTCTTTGGCCAGCTAAAGGAAATCTGATGGCTGCAAGTAGATGGCGCCACTACACGCACAGCCAACAAAACTTCTGTCCTCTGGAAGAGGATTTTTGGAAACCGTGTCCTCTCAAGAAATCTGTGCTCCCGCGCAGGCCGGACTTCACTGCATAAGGCTTTTTCTCCAGGATGCAAGAGCGTCTGCCGTGCAGGCAGGAGATCCTGGGTTCGAGTCCCAGTCGGGGTCATAGTTTTTCAAGAAATTGCGATCAGTGTTGGTTATCAGTTAATGACTCACGATTTCTTTGGCCAGCTAAAGGAAATCTGATGGCTGCAACAAGATGGCGCCACTACACGCACAGCTAACAACACTTCTGACTTCTGGACGACACTTTTTGGAAACCGTGTCCTCTCAAAAAATCTGTGCTCCCTCGCTGGCCAGACTTCACTGCATAAGGCTTTTTCCCCAGGGAGCAAGAGCGTCTGCCGTGTAGGCAGGAGATCCTGGGTTCGTGTCCCAGTCGGGGTCTTAGTTTTTCAAGAAATAGCGATCAGTGTGCGTGATCAGTTAATGACTCACGATTTCTTTGGCCAGCTAAAGGAAATCTGATGGCTGCAACAAGATGGCGCCACTACACGCACAGCCAACAACACTTCTGACCTCTGGAAGAGGCTTTTTGGAAACCGTGTCCTCTCAAAAAATCTGTGCTCCCTCGCTGGCCGGACTTCACAGCATAAGGCTTTTTCCCCAGGGAGCAAGAGCGTCTGCCGTGTAGGCAGGAGATCCTGGGTTCGAGTCCCAGTCGGGGTCTTAGTTTTTCAAGAAATTGCGATCAGTGTGGGTGATCAGTTAATGACTCACGATTTCCTTGGCCAGCTAAAGGAAATCTGATGGCTGCAACAAGATCGCGCCACTACACGCTCAGCCAACAACACTTCTGACCTCTGGAAGAGGCTTTTTGGAAACCGTGTCCTCTCAAAAAATCTGTGCTCCCTCGCTGGCCGGACTTCACTGCATAAGGCTTTTTCCCCAGGGAGCAAGAGCGTCTGCCGTGTATTCAGTAGATCCTGGGTTCGTGTCCCAGTCGGGGACTTAGTTTTTCAAGAAATTGCGATCAGTGTTGGTTATCAGTTAATGACTCACGATTTCTTTGGCCAGCTAAAGGAAATCTGATGGCTGCAACAAGATGGCGCCACTACACGCACAGCTAACAACATTTCTGACCTCTGGAAGGGGCTTTTTGGAAACCGTGTCCTCTCAAGAAATCTGTGCTCCCTCGCTGGCCGGACTTCACTGCATAAGGCTTTTTCCTCAGGGAGCAAGAGCGTCTGCCGTGTAGGCAAAAGATCCTGGGTTCGTGTCCCAGTCGGTGTCTTAGTTTTTCAAGAAATTGCGATCAGTGTGGGTGATCAGTTAATGACTCACGAATTCTTTGGCCAGCTAAAGGAAATCTGATGGCTGCAACAAGATGGCGCCACTACAAGCACAGCTAACAACACTTCTGACCTCTGGAAGAGGCTTTTTGGAAACCGTGTCCTCTCAAAAAATCTGTGCTCCCTCGCAGGCCGGACTTCACTGCATAAGGCTTTTTCTCCAGGAAGCAAGAGCGTCTGCCGTGCAGGCAGGAGATCCCGGGTTCGAGTCCCAGTCGGGGTCTTAGTTTTACAAGAAATTGCGATCAGTGTGGGTGATCAGTTAATGACTCACGATTTCTTTGGCCAGCTAAAGGAAATCTGATGGCTGCAACAAGATGGCGCCACTACACGCACAGCCAACAACACTTCTGACCTCTGGAAGAGGCTTTTTCGAAACCGTGTCCTCTCAAAAAATCTGTGAACCCTCGCTGGCCAGACTTCACTGCATAAGGCTTTTTCCCCAGGGAGCAAGAGCGTCTGCCGTGTAGGCAGGAGATCCTGGGTTCGTGTCCCAGTCGGGGTCTTAGTTTTTCAAGAAATTGCGATCAGTGTGCGTGATCAGTTAATGACTCACGATTTCTTTGGCCAGCTAAAGGAAATCTGATGGCTGCAACAAGATGGCGCCACTACACGCACAGCCAACAACACTTCTGACCTCTGGAGGAGGCTTTTTGGAAACCGTGTCCTCTCAAGAAATCTGTGCTCCCTCGCGGGCCGGACTTCACTGCATAAGGCTTTTTCCCCAGGGAGCAAGAGCGTCTGCCGTGTAGGCAGGAGATCCTGGATTCGAGTCCCAGCCGGTTTCTTAGTTTTTCAAGAAATTGCGATCAGTTTGGGTTATCAGTTAATGTCTCACGATTTCCTTGGCCAGCTAAAGGAAATCTGATGGCTGCAACAAGATGGCGCCACTACACGCACAGCCAACAACACTTCTGACCTCTGGAAGAGGCTTTTTGGAAACCGTGTCCTCTCAAGGAATCTGTGCTCCCTCGCTGGCCGGACTTCACTGCATAAGGCTTTTTCCCCAGGGAGCAAGAGCGTCTGCCGTGTAGGCAGGAGATCCTGGATTCGAGTCCCAGCCGGGGTCTTAGTTTTTCAAGAAATTGCGATCAGTGTGGGTTATCAGTTAATGACTCACGATTTCCTTGGCCAGCTAAAGGAAATCTGATGGCTGCAACAAGATGGCGCCACTACACGCACAGCCAACAACACTTCTGACCTCTGGAAGAGGCTTTTTGGAAACCGTGTCCTCTCAAAAAATCTGTGCTCCCTCGCTGGCCGGACTTCACTGCATAAGGCTTTTTCCCCAGGGAGCAAGAGCGTCTGCCGTGTAGGCAGGAGATCCTGGGTTCGTGTCCCAGTCGGGGTCTTAGTTTTTCAAGAAATTGCGATCAGTGTGCGTGATCAGTTAATGACTCACGATTTCTTTGGCCAGCTAAAGGAAATCTGATGGCTGCAACAAGATGGCGCCACTACACGCACAGCCAACAACACTTCTGACCTCTGGAAGAGGCTTTTTGGAAACCGTGTCCTCTCAAGAAATCTGTGCTCCCTCGCGGGCCGGACTTCACTGCATAAGGCTTTTTCCCCAGGGAGCAAGAGCGTCTGCCGTGTAGGCAGGAGATCCTGGATTCGAGTCCCAGCCGGTTTCTTAGTTTTTCAAGAAATTGCGATCAGTTTGGGTTATCAGTTAATGTCTCACGATTTCCTTGGCCAGCTAAAGGAAATCTGATGGCTGCAACAAGATGGCGCCACTACACGCACAGCCAACAACACTTCTGACCTCTGGAAGAGGCTTTTTGGAAACCGTGTCCTCTCAAGGAATCTGTGCTCCCTCGCTGGCCGGACTTCACTGCATAAGGCTTTTTCCCCAGGGAGCAAGAGCGTCTGCCGTGTAGGCAGGAGATCCTGGATTCGAGTCCCAGCCGGGGTCTTAGTTTTTCAAGAAATTGCGATCAGTGTGGGTTATCAGTTAATGACTCACGATTTCCTTGGCCAGCTAAAGGAAATCTGATGGCTGCAACAAGATGGCGCCACTACACGCACAGCCAACAACACTTCTGACCTCTGGAAGAGGCTTTTTGGAAACCGTGTCCTCTCAAAAAATCTGTGCTCCCTCGCTGGCCGGACTTCACTGCATAAGGCTTTTTCCCCAGGGAGCAAGAGCGTCTGACGTGTAGGCAGGAGATCCTGGGTTCGAGTCCCAGTCGGGGTCTTAGTTTTTCAAGAAATTGCGATCAGTGTGGGTGATCAGTTAATGACTCACGATTTCCTTGGCCAGCTAAAGGAAATCTGATGGCTGCAACAAGATGGCGCCACTACACGCACAGCCAACAACACTTCTGACCTCTGGAAGAGGCTTTTTGGAAACCGTGTCCTCTCAAAAAATCTGTGCTCCCTCGCTGGCCGGACTTCACTGCATAAGGCTTTTTGCCCAGGGAGCAAGAGCGTCTGCCGTGTATTCAGTAGATCCTGGGTTCGTGTCCCAGTCGGGGACTTAGTTTTTCAAGAAATTGCGATCAGTGTTGGTTATCAGTTAATGACTCACGATTTCTTTGGCCAGCTAAAGGAAATCTGATGGCTGCAACAAGATGGCGCCACTACACGCACAGCTAACAACATTTCTGACCTCTGGAAGAGGCTTTTTGGAAACCGTGTCCTCTCAAGAAATCTGTGCTCCCTCGCTGGCCGGACTTCACTGCATAAGGCTTTTTCCCCAGGGAGCAAGAGCGTCTGCCGTGTAGGCAGGAGATCCTGGGTTCGTGTCCCAGCCGGGGTCTTAGTTTTTCAAGAAATTGCGATCAGTGTGGGTGATCAGTTAATGACTCACGATTTCTTTGGCCAGCTAAAGGAAATCTGATGGCTGCAACAAGATGGCGCCACTACACGCACAGCTAACAACACTTCTGACCTCTGGAAGAGGCTTTTTGGAAACCGTGTCCTCTCAAAAAATCTGTGCTCCCTCGCAGGCCGGACTTCACTGCATAAGGCTTTTTCTCCAGGAAGCAAGAGCGTCTGCCGTGCAGGCAGGAGATCCTGGGTTCGAGTCCCAGTCGGGGTCTTAGTTTTACAAGAAATTGCGATCAGTGTGGGTGATCAGTTAATGACTCACGATTTCTTTGGCCAGCTAAAGGAAATCTGATGGCTGCAACAAGATGGCGCCACTACACGCACAGCCAACAACACTTCTGACCTCTGGAAGAGGCTTTTTGGAAACCGTGTCCTCTCAAAAAATCTGTGAACCCTCGCTGGCCAGACGTCACTGCATAAGGCTTTTTCCCCAGGGAGCAAGAGCGTCTGCCGTGTAGGCAGGAGATCCTGGGTTCGTGTCCCAGTCGGGGTCTTAGTTTTTCAAGAAATTGCGATCAGTGTGGGTTATCAGTTAATGACTCACGATTTCTTTGGCCAGCTAAATGAAATCTGATGGCTGCAACAAGATGGCGCCACTACACGCACAGCCAACAACACTTCTGACCTCTGGAAGAGGCTTTTTGGAAACCGTGTCCTCTCAAAAAATCTGTGCTCCCTCGCGGGCCGGACTTCACTGCATAAGGCTTTTTCCCCAGGGAGCAAGAGCGTCTGCCGTGTAGGCAGGAGATCCTGGATTCGAGTCCCAGCCGGGGTCTTAGTTTTTCAAGAAATTGCGATCAGTGTGGGTTATCAGTTAATGACTCACGATTTCCTTGGCCAGCTAAAGGAAATCTGATGGCTGCAACAAGATGGCGCCACTACACGCACAGCCAACAACACTTCTGACCTCTGGAAGAGGCTTTTTGGAAACCGTGTCCTCTCAAGGAATCTGTGCTCCTTCGCTGGCCGGACTTCACTGCATAAGGCTTTTTCCCCAGGGAGCAAGAGCGTCTGCCGTGTAGGCAGTAGATCCTGGGTTCGTGTCCCAGTCGGGGACTTAGTTTTTCAAGAAATTGCGATCAGTGTTGGTTATCAGTTAATGACTCAGGATTTCTTTGGCCAGCTAAAGAAAATCTGATGGCTGCAACAAGATGGCGCCACTACACGCACAGCCAACAACACTTCTGACCTCTGGAAGAGGCTTTTTGGAAACCGTGTCCTCTCAAAAAATCTGTGCTCCCTCGCTGGCCGGGCTTCACTGCATAAGGCTTTTTCCCCAGGGAGCTAGAGCGTCTGCCGTGTAGGCAGGAGATCCTGGGTTCGTGTCCCAGTCGGGGTCTTAGTTTTTCAAGAAATTGCGATCAGTGTGGGTGATCAGTTAATGACTCACGATTTCTTTGGCCAGCTAAAGGAAATCTGATGGCTGCAAGTAGATGGCGCCACTACACGCACAGCCAACAAAACTTCTGTCCTCTGGAAGAGGATTTTTGGAAACCGTGTCCTCTCAAGAAATCTGTGCTCCCGCGCAGGCCGGACTTCACTGCATAAGGCTTTTTCTCCAGGATGCAAGAGCGTCTGCCGTGCAGGCAGGAGATCCTGGGTTCGAGTCCCAGTCGGGGTCATAGTTTTTCAAGAAATTGCGATCAGTGTTGGTTATCAGTTAATGACTCACGATTTCTTTGGCCAGCTAAAGGAACTCTGATGGCTGCAACAAGATGGCGCCACTACACGAACAGCTAACAACACTTCTGACCTCTGGAAGAGGCTATTTGGAAACCGTGTCCTCTCAAAAAATCTGTGCTCACTCGCAGGCCAGACTTCACTGCATAAAGCTTTTTCTCCAGGGAGCAAGAGCGTCTGCCGTGTAGGCAGTAGATCCTGGGTTCGTGTCCCAGTCGGGGACTTAGTTTTTCAAGAAATTGCGATCAGTGTTGGTTATCAGTTAATGACTCACGATTTCTTTGGCCAGCTAAAGGAAATCTGATGGCTGCAACAAGATGGCGCCACTACACGCACAGCCAACAACACTTCTGACCTCTGGACGAGGCTTTTTGGAAACCGTGTCCTCTCAAAAAATCTGTGCTCCCTCGCTGGCCGGGCTTCACTGCATAAGGCTTTTTCTCCAGGGAGCAAGAGCGTCTGCCGTGTAGGCAGGAGATCCTGGGTTCGTGTCTCAGTCGGGGTCTTAGTTTTTCAAGAAATTGCGATCAGTGTGGGTGATCAGTTAATGACTCACGATTTCTTTGGCCAGCTAAAGGAAATCTGATGGCTGCAAGTAGATGGCGCCACTACACGCACAGCCAACAAAACTTCTGTCCTCTGGAAGAGGATTTTTGGAAACCGTGTCCTCTCAAGAAATCTGTGCTCCCTCGCTGGCCAGACTTCACTGCATAAAGCTTTTTCCCCAGGGAGCAAGAGCGTCTGCCGTGCAGGCAGGAGATCCTGGGTTCGTGTCCCAATCGGGGTCTTAGTTTTTCAAGAAATTGCCAACAGTGTGGGTGATCAGTTAATGACTCACGATTTCTTTGGCCAGCTAAAGGAAATCTGATGGCTGCAACAAGATGGCGCCACTACACGCACAGCCAACAACACTTCTGACCTCTGGAAGAGGATTTTTGGAAACCGTGTCCTCTCAAGAAATCTGTGCTCCCCCGCTGGCCGGACTTCACTGCATAAGGCTTTTCCCCAGGGAGCAAGAGCGTCTGCCGTGTAGGCAGGAGATCCTGGGTTCGTGTCCCAGTCGGGGTCTTAGTTTTTCAAGAAATTGCGATCAGTGTGGGTGATCAGTTAATGACTCACGATTTCTTTGGCCAGCTAAAGGAAATCTGATGGCTGCAACAAGATGGCGCCACTACACGCCCAGCTAACAACACTTCTGACCTCTGGAAGAGGCTATTTGGAAACCGTGTCCTCTCAAAAAATCTGTGCTCCCGCGCAGGCCGGACTTCACTGCATAAGGCTTTTTCTCCAGGAAGCAAGAGCGTCTGCCGTGCAGGCAGGAGATCCTGGGTTCGAGTCCCAGTCGGGGTCTTAGTTTTTCAAGAAATTGCGATCAGTGTTGGTTATCAGATAATGACTCACGATTTCTTTGGCCAGCTAAAGGAATTCTGATGGCTGCAACAAGATGGCGCCACTACACGCACAGCTAACAACACTTCTGACCTCTGGAAGAGACTTTTTGGAAACCGTGTCCTCTCAAAAAATCTGTGCTCACTCGCAGGCCAGACTTCACTGCATAAAGCTTTTTCTCCAGGGAGCAAGAGCGTCTGCCGTGTAGGTAGTAGATCCTGGGTTCGTGTCCCAGTCGGGGACTTAGTTTTTCAAGAAATTGCGATCAGTGTTGGTTATCAGTTAATGACTCACGATTTCTTTGGCCAGCTAAAGGACATCTGATGGCTGCAACAAGATGGCGCCACTACACGCACAGCCAACAACACTTCTGACCTCTGGAAGAGGCTTTTTGGAAACCGTGTCCTCTCAAGGAATCTGTGCTCCCTCGCTGGCCGGGCTTCACTGCATAAGGCTTTTTCTCCAGGGAGCAAGAGCGTCTGCCGTGTAGGCAGGAGATCCTGGGTTCGTGTCCCAGTCGGGGTCTTAGTTTTTCAAGAAATTGCGATCAGTGTGGGTGATCAGTTAATGACTCACGATTTCTTTGGCCAGCTAAAGGAAATCTGATGGCTGCAACAAGATGGCGCCACTACACGCACAGCTAACAACACTTCTGACCTCTGGAAGAGGCTTTTTGGAAACCGTGTCCTCTCAAAAAATCTGTGCTCCCTCGCAGGCCGGACATCACTGCATAAGGCTTTTTCTCCAGGAAGCAAGAGCGTCTGCCGTGCAGGCAGGAGATCCTGGGTTCGAGTCCCAGTCGGGGTCTTAGTTTTACAAGAAATTGCGATCAGTGTGGGTGATCAGTTAATGACTCACGATTTCTTTGGCCAGCTAAAGGAAATCTGATGGCTGCAACAAGATGGCGCCACTACACGCACAGCCAACAACACTTCTGACCTCTGGAAGAGGCTTTTTGGAAACCGTGTCCTCTCAAAAAATCTGTGCTCCCTCGCTGGCCAGACTTCACTGCATAAGGCTTTTTCCCCAGGGAGCAAGAGCGTCTGCCGTGTAGGCAGGAGATCCTGGGTTCGTGGCCCAGTCGGGGTCTTAGTTTTTCAAGAAATTGCGATCAGTGTGGGTGATCAGTTAATGACTCACGATTTCTTTGGCCAGCTAAAGGAAATCTGATGGCTGCAACAAGATGGCGCCACTACACGCACAGCCAGCAACACTTCTGACCTCTGGAAGAGGCTTTTTGGAAACCGTGTCCTCTCAAGAAATCTGTGCTCCCTCGCTGGCCGGACTTCACTGCATAAGGATTTTCCCCAGGGAGCAAGAGCGTCTGCCGTGTAGGCAGGAGATCCTGGGTTCGTGTCCCAGTCGGGGTCTTAGTTTTACAAGAAATTGCGATCAATGTGGGTGATCAGTTAATGACTCACGATTTCTTTGGCCAGCTAAAGGAAATCTGATGGCTGCAACAAGATGGCGCCACTACACGCACAGCCAACAACACTTCTGACCTCTGGAAGAGGCTTTTTCGAAACCGTGTCCTCTCAAAAAATCTGTGCTCCCGCGCAGGCCGGACTTCACTGCATAAGGCTTTTTCTCCAGGAAGCAAGAGCGTCTGCCGTGCAGGCAGGAGATCCTGGGTTCGTGTCCCAGTCGGAGTCTTAGTTTTTCAAGAAATTGCGATCAGTGTGCGTGATCAGTTAATGACTCACGATTTCTTTGGCCAGCTAAAGGAAATCTGATGGCTGCAACAAGATGGCGCCACTACACGCACAGCTAACAACACTTCTGACCTCTGGACGAGACTTTTTGGAAACCGTGTCCTCTCAAAAAATCTGTGCTCCCTCGCTGGCCGGACTTCACTGCATAAGGCTTTTTCCCCAGGGAGCAAGAGCGTCTGCCGTGTATTCAGTAGATCCTGGGTTCGTGTCCCAGTCGGGGACTTAGTTTTTCACGAAATTGCGATCAGTGTTGGTTATCAGTTAATGACTCACGATTTCTTTGGCCAGCTAAAGGAAATCTGATGGCTGCAACAAGATGGCGCCACTACACGCACAGCTAACAACATTTCTGACCTCTGGAAGAGGCTTTTTGGAAACCGTGTCCTCTCAAGAAATCTGTGCTCCCTCGCTGGCCGGACTTCACTGCATAAGGCTTTTTCCCCAGGGAGCAAGAGCGTCTGCCGTGTAGGCAAAAGATCCTGGGTTCGTGTCCCAGTCGGTGTCTTAGTTTTTCAAGAAATTGCGATCAGTGTGGGTGATCAGTTAATGACTCACGATTTCTTTGGCCAGCTAAAGGAAATCTGATGGCTGCAACAAGATGGCGCCACTACACGCACAGCTAACAACACTTCTGATCTCTGGAAGAGGCATTTTGGAAACCGTGTCCTCTCAAAAAATCTGTGCTCCCTCGCAGGCCGGACTTCACTGCATAAGGCTTTTTCTCCAGCAAGCAAGAGCGTCTGCCGTGCAGGCAGGAGATCCTGGGTTCGAGTCCCAGTCGGGGTCTTAGTTTTACAAGAAATTGCGATCAGTGTGGGTGATCAGTTAATGACTCACGATTTCTTTGGCCAGCTAAAGGAAATCTAATGGCTGCAACAAGATGGCGCCACTACACGCACAGCCAACAACACTTCTTACCTCTGGTAGAGGCTTTTTTGGAAACCGTGTCCTCTCAAAAAATCTGTGAACCCTCGCTGGCCAGACTTCACTGCATAAGGCTTTTTCCCCAGGGAGCAAGAGCGTCTGCCGTGTAGGCAGGAGATCCTGGGTTCGTGTCCCAGTCGGGGTCTTAGTGTTTCAAGAAATTGCGCTCAGTGTGCGTGATCAGTTAATGACTCACGATTTCTTTGGCCAGCTAAAGGAAATCTGATGGCTGCAACAAGATGGCGCCACTACACGCACAGCCAACAACACTTCTGACCTCTGGAAGAGGCTTTTTGGAAACCGTGTCCTCTCAAAAAATCTGTGCTCCTTCGCGGGGCGGACTTCACTGCATAAGGCTTTTTCCCCAGGGAGCAAGAGCGTCTGCCGTGTAGGCAGGAGATCCTGGATTCGAGTCCCAGTCGGGGTCTTAGTTTTTCAAGAAATTGCGATCAGTGTGGGTTATCAGTTAATGACTCACGATTTCTTTGGCCAGCTAAAGGAAATCTGATGGCTGCAACAAGATGGCGCCACTACACGCACAGCCAGCAACACTTCTGACCTCTGGAAGAGGCTTTTTGGAAACCGTGTCCTCTCAAGTAATCTGTGCTCCCTCGCTGGCCGGACTTCACTGCACAAGGCTTTTTCCCAGGGAGCAAGAGCGTCTTCCGTGTAGGCAGGAGATCCTGGGTTCGTGTCCCAGTCGGGGTCTTAGTTTTTCAAGAAATTGCGATCAGTGTGGGTGATCAGTTAATGACTCACGATTTCTTTGGCCAGCTAAAGGAAATCTGATGGCTGCAAGTAGATGGCGCCACTACACGCACAGCCAACAAAACTTCTGTCCTCTGGAAGAGGATTTTTGGAAACCGTGTCCTCTCAAGAAATCTGTGCTCCCTCGCTGGCCAGACTTCACTGCATAAAACTTTTTCCCCAGGGAGCAAGAGCGTCTGCCGTGCAGGCAGGAGGTCCTGGGTTCGTGTCCCAGTCGGGGTCTTAGTTTTTCAAGAAATTGCGATCAGTGTGGGTGATCAGTTAATGACTCACGATTTCTTTGGCCAGCTAAAGGAAATCTGATGGCTGCAACAAGATGGCGCCACTACACGCACAGCCAACAACACTTCTGACCTCTGGAAGAGGCTTTTTGGAAACCGTGTCCTCTCAAGAAATCTGTGCTCCCTCGCTGGCCGGACTTCACTGCATAAGGCTTTTCCCCAGGGAGCAAGAGCGTCTGCCGTGTAGGCAGGAGATCCTGGGTTCGTGTCCCAGTCGGGGTCTTAGTTTTTCAAGAAATTGCGATCAGTGTGGGTGATCAGTTAATGACTCACGATTTCTTTGGCCAGCTAAAGGAAATCTGATGGCTGCAACAAGATGGCGCCACTACACGCCCAGCTAACAACACTTCTGACCTCTGGAAGAGGCTTTTTGGAAACCGTGTCCTCTCAAAAAATCTGTGCTCCCGCGCAGGCCGGACTTCACTGCATAAGGCTTTTTCTCCAGGTAGCAAGAGCGTCTGCCGTGCAGGCAGGAGATCCTGGGTTCGAGTCCCAGTCGGGGTCTTAGTTTTTCAAGAAATTGCGATCAGTGTGGGTGATCAGTTAATGACTCACGATTTCTTTGGCCAACTAAAGGAAATCTGATGGCTGCAACAAGATGGCGCCACTACACGCACAGCCAACAACACATCTGACCTCTGGAAGAGGCTTTTTGGAAACCGTGTCCTCTCAAGAAATCTGTGCTCCCTCGCTGGCCGGACTTCACTGCATAAGGCTTTTTCCCCAGGGAGCAAGAGCGTTTGCCGTGTAGGCAGGAGATCCTGGGTTCGTGTCCCAGTCGGGGTCTTAGTTTTTCAAGAAATTGCGATCAGTGTGGGTGATCAGTTAATGACTCACGATTTCTTTGGCCAGCTCAAGGAAATCTGATGGCTGCAACAAGATGGCGCCACTACACGCACAGCCAACAACACTTCTGACCTCTGGAAGAGGCTTTTTGGAAACCGTGTCCTCTCAAGAAATCTGTGCTCCCTCGCTGGCCGGACTTCACTGCATAAGGCTTTTCCCCAGGGAGCAAGAGCGTCTGCCGTGTAGGCAGGAGATCCTGGGTTCGTGTCCCAGTCGGGGTCTTAGTTTTTCAAGAAATTGCGATCAGTGTGGGTGATCAGTTAATGACTCACGATTTCTTTGGCCAGCTAAAGGAAATCTGATGGCTGCAAGAAGATGGCGCCACTACACGCACAACTAACAACACTTCTGACCTCTGGAAGAGACTTTTTGGAAACCGTGTCCTCTCAAAAAATCTGTGCTCACTCGCAGGCCAGACTTCACTGCATAAGGCTTTTTCTCCAGGGATCAAGAGCGTCTGCCGTGTAGGCAGGAGATCCTGGGTTCGAGTCCCAGTCGGGGCACAAATTTTCTGCTGTCCCCATCGAGGTATATCAACATCACCTCTCATCAGCTGAGGGTTTCAATTAATTATCATTTATTGTTGCTCTGTTTTACTACTGTGGAAAAATTCTTCAAGTCATGTGGCGCATAGGGCCGCGATGATGAGTGCGCGTTGTTCCCGCGCACAGTCCGGGGGAGGTAATATGAACATCTACAGATGGCGATGATATCGTGTCCGCAAGGTATAAAAGGGCGGTGCGTTGACAGAGCTGTCATCTGCAGTCAGGTGACGCATGTAAAGAAGTTTCCGACGTCATTGTGGCCGCACTACGGGAATTAACACACTTTGAACGCGGAATGGTAGATGGAGCTTGACGCATGGGACATTCCATTTCGGCAATCGTCAGTGAATCAAATATTCCAGGATCCAAATGCTAACAGTTTCCGGGAATACCAGATGTCAGGCAGGACCTCCTACCACGGACAAAACAGTGGACGACCGCTGTCACTTAACGACCGAGAGCAGCGGCATTTGGTGGTGGAGTGTTTATTGCAGTAAAAAATTCGATAAAATCTAACGAGGTTATGACGGATTCCGAATATGAAATAATCTAGGTGAAACTGAGTATCAAAGAACGATCAAAAATGGTGATCGGGTGCTTTTTATAGACAATCTGCGTCAGGATCTGTAGTTGTAGAGCGCTTCAGACAGAACTTGGAGAATATCTTCAGTGATTTTCCTGATCATGCCGTTGTAATAGGGGGTTACTTCAACTTGGCAGGTACGGTTTGGGAGTGTTGTGCCATAAAAACTGGCGCCAGAGACAGGGATTTTTGTGTCATTGTTCTGGATGTCTTGTCCGAAAATTACCTAGAGATGACAGTTAGAGACCCAACTCGTGAGGGTAACGTCTTAGACCTCCTGGTAACAAACAGACCCGAGCGTATCGAATCAGTTAACGCAGAAGGGGTATCAGTGATAATAAAGCTGTGACAGCATCTATGACGACGGGTCCTACAACGAATGTTAAGAAAGGTAGGAAGATATATTTGCTCAGCAAGGGTGACAGGATACAAATTTCAGAGTATCTCAGCAGTCAGCATAAAATATTCGCTGATGAGAACGAGGATGTGGAGAACAAATGGAAAAAATTCAAATGAATCGTTCAATATGCACAAGACAATTATGTTCCGATTAAGGAAAAATCCACCATGGTTGAATAGTCATGTTAGAAAAATGCGACGTAAGAAAGAGCACTTCATCTCAGATTCAAAAGAAGTAAATATTTAGCTGACAAACGAAAGCTGAACGAAGCGAAAATGAGAGTAAAGAGAACAGTGAGAAAAGCGTTCAATTATTTTGAATGTAAGAGTGGTCAACCGACCTGAGTAAAAACCCTAAGAGACTTTGGTCGTATGTAAAATCAGTAAGTGAGTCAAAATCATCTTTCCATTCTCTCAGCGACCACACCGGCACCGAAACGGAAGCTAACAGAGAGAAGGCCGAACTAGTGAATTCGGTCCTCCGAAGTTGTTTCAACACGGAAGATCGTAACACTGACACTCCTTTCAATTGTCGTACCAACGTCGGAATGGCAGGTATTGAGATAACTGATCGTGGATCTGAAAAGCAGCTACAATAGGTTGGTAGTAGAAAGGCATCAGGCCGAGATGAGATACAGGGTTATTACAAATGATTGAAGCGATTTCACAGCTCTACGATAACTTTATTATTTGAGATATTTTCACAATGCTTTGCACACACATACAAAAACTCAAAAAGTTTTTTTAGGCATTCACAAAAGTTCGATATGTGCCCCTTTAGTGACTCGGCAGACATCAAGCCGATAATCAAGTTCCTCCCACACTCGGCGCAGCATGTCCCCGTCAATGAGTTCGAAAGCATCGTTGATGCGAGCTCGCAGTTCTGGCACGTTTCTTGGTAGAGGAGGTATAAACACTGAATCTTTCACATAACCCCACAGAAAGAAATCGCATGGGGTTAAGTCGGGAGAGCGTGGAGGCCATGACATGAATTGCTGATCATGATCTCCACCACGACCGATCCATCGGTTTTCCAATCTCCCGTTTAAGAAATGCCGAACATCATGATGGAAGTGCGGTGGAGCACCATCCTGTTGAAAGATGAAGTCGGCGCTGTCGGTCTCCAGTTGTGGCATGAGCTAATTTTCCAGCATGTACAGATACACGTGTCCTGTAACGTTTTTTTCGCAGAAGGAAAAGGGTCCGTAAACTTTAAACCGTGAGATTGCACAAAATATGTTAACTTTTGGTGAATTGCGAATTGCTGGAGTTAGCAGTTTGTGGATCTCTGTTGAACTTCGTCCTGAAGTGTCGTTGCACTGTTATGACTGACTGATGTGAGTGCATTTCAAGCACGACATACGCTTTCTCGGCTCCCGTCGCCATTTTGTCTCACTGCGCTCTCGAGCGCTCTGGCGGCAGAAACCTGAAGTGCGGCTTCAGCCGAACAAAACTTTATGAGCTTTTCTACGTATCTGTAGTGTGTCGTGACCATATGTCAATGAATGGAGCTACAGTGAATTTATGAAATCGCTTCAATCATTTGTAATAGCCCTGTACCTATAAGAGTCTATAAACATTATGCGAAACAACTTGCTCCCCTTCTAGCAGCAATTTATAGTAGATCGCTTCAGCAACGAAAAGCACCTAACGACTGGAAAAAAATGCAGGTCATTCCAGTTTTTATATCAACGTTTTTGATCTACCCCCGTATATTAATAGAAACAAAATTTTTAAGGGGGCCTTCTTTCAAATGAACTCGACCAAAAATTTTCCCTGCCTCTTGTCGTACACAGGAGATTGAAATAACGCCTCTCTCATTCCTTGGGAGATGAGCTTTCTTAAAAGGATATCTTACGTGTTTACAAGTGTAAGCTGAAGTATACCGTGAATCGTGAAGACCAATGTGACTACCCATGAGGAACTCCAGGGGCACTAATATTTCCCCAGGGGAGTCCGACAGTGACCGATGGAGGCACTGCACATCACGAACAGTAAGTTCAAGGGGAATAGACAAACTTTTTTGTGTTACTTGGTAGTTAGTGTTTTGCAGTCGCATCAAGTAACTGTGGATGAGGTTATCGTGTCGTATTCCGACGCAATGCTGGGACAGATTCAGAGGTGTCAGATTCCGCTGTTAACCTGCCCGTCCTTGTATGTTAGCCAGGCAGTCTAGCTGCCAAACGTTATGAGCAGAACAGGCAGGCTGCTTCACTTCCTAAGCCAGCTATGTCCAACCTGAAAGGAACCTAGCTTGCCAGTCTACCCGTCATCCTGTTGTGCTACGATATGTAGCAGTCTATTCTGTACGCTTTCATTGTAGTCTTACGAATACTGTTCATAAGTTGATGAAAAGTCACTCTGTACTCCAGTATCACAAGATGGGACTAAATTAAATATATACGCATTTTGTGTCACATTAGGCCTCAAAATGAATGAATTTACTTGTCGCTTTTTTCGACGCATTTCGGGATTACTTATTTGTATCAATAAAAACTGTTTTCTCTGCATCTTCACCCTCTTTCGGCTAGTATTGTCTACTCTCTAGTCGAACTACGATCAGGTCACCGCTGATACATGTAGGAAACAGAACCGCCTCTCAGAATCGAAATCTTTTGCACCTAAGGACCTGGAGATTTCTGTTACACTGTAACGCCAACTAAATTAACGTTTCGAAAGTATAGTTTCTGTAATCTTAGTTGTGTTTCAGCAAAATGTAACACCATTTATACAGGGTTCAACCAATTTTTCCGCGATGTGTATTCCGTGTTCAATGAACTCATTCCAAGCCGTCAAAACAGTGCACTCCAAATTCGCTAAAGGCATTTTAGCATACAAGAAGTTCGTTCTTCGTATTACGTTAATCTAAAAAGTATATCTATAAAAGAAGCAGCTTCTCTTTCGCACTAAGCTTTCCTCGCACGGCGTTCCTTACTACCAGAATGTAGTTTTTAGCACAAATTAAGCTGTATTTTTTTTCCTATTTCAACCAATGTTTGCCCTAAATTTGGAAAGCCTATACGCTGTTAAAGTGCCTGGCGGTCCTGACACACATTTCCGCTCACTTGTGACTCACTAAGTCTCCGTCCTCTTTCAAAATGTGAAGTGAGGAAGCTCCTGATCTAATTTACAAACATGTAACATGCTCAAGGTTTTTAGGTGTTTAGTAGCTTTTGACGCAATTTTCATTGCGACATACGTACAGAATTATTTGAAATTGCCTCATAAACATACGAAAACTTTTTCCGTTCTGGACTTGGACTCTGTTTCCGAACTTGTATATACACTACTGGCCATTGAAATTGCTACACCAAGAAGAAATGCAGATGATAAACAGGTATTCATTGGACAAATACATTATACTAGAACTGACATGTGATTACATTTTCACGCAATTTGGATGCATAGATCCTGAACAATTAGAACGCAGAACAACGACCTCTAGCCGTAATAACGGCCTTGATACGCCTGGGCATTGAGTCAAACAGAGCTTGGATGGCGTGTACAGGTACAGCTGCCCATGCAGCTTCAACACGATACCACAGTTCATCAAGAGTAGGGATGGCGTATAGTGACGAGCCAGTTGCTCGGCCACCAGTTGGTGAGTTATCTGGAGAATGTGCTGGCCAGGGCAGCAGTCGAACATTTTCTGTATCCAGAAAGGCCCGTACAGGACCTGCAACTTGCGGTCGTGCATTATCCTGCTGAAATGTAGGGATTCAGAGGGATCAATGAAGGCTAGAGCCACGGGTCGTAACACACAAATAAATTGTAGCGTCCACTGTTCAAAGTGCCGTCAATACGAACAAGAGGTGACCGAGACGTGTAACCAATGGCATCCCATACCATCACGCCAGGTAATATGCCAGTATGGCGATGACGAACACACGCTTCCAATCTGCGTTCACCGCTATGTCACCAAACACGGATGCGACCATCGTGATGCTGTAAACAGAACTTGGATTCATCCGAAAAAATGACGTTTTGCCATTCGTGCACCCATGTTCGTCGTTGAGTACACCATCGCAGGCGCTCCTGTCTGTGATGCAGCGTCAAGGGTAACCGCAGCCATGGTCTCCTAGCTGATAGTCCAAGCTGCTGCAAACGTCGTCGTACTGTTCGTGCAGATGGTTGTTGTCTTGCAAACGTCCCCATCTGTTGATTCAGGGATCGAGACGTGGCTGCACGATCTATTACAGCCATGCGGATAAGATGCCTGTCATCTAGACTGCTAGTGATACGAAGCCGCTGGGATCCAGCACGGCGTTCCGTATTACAACTCTGAACCCACCGATTCCATATTCTGCTATCAGTCGTTGGATTCGACCAACGCGAGCAGCAATGTCGCGATACGATAAACCACACTCGCGATAGGCTACAATCCGATCTTTATCAAAGTCGGAAACGTGATGGTACGCATTTCTCCTCCTTACACGAGGCATCACAACAACGTTTCACCAGGCAACGCCGGTCGACTGCTGTATGTGTATGAGAAATCGGTCGGAAACTTTCCTCATGTCAGCAAGTTGTAGGTGTCGCCATCGGCGCCAACCTTGTGTGAATGCTCTGAAAAACTGATCATTTGCATATCACAGCATTTTCTCCCTCTCGGGTAAATTCCGCGTCTGTAGCACGTCATCTTCGTGGTGTAGCAATTTTAATGGCCAGTAGTGTATTCCCCAAGTCTTTATTTCTTCTAAAACGCCTTTAATTTTAGTTTATTCATTTTGATGCTTCCACAAGTTACAACAAATGAGCTGCAGTGAAACTATCCAACATATACTTGGCTGTCCTCCAGTCACGTTGGACGGTCATCGCAACCTGTTGTCAGGTGCAGCAGGCTGACGCGGTCCCGTGAAGCTTGCCAGGATTTCGGAAACCCAAGTTGGTCTGCTTCAACTGCTGCGCTTCAGTACAGACGTACTCTTCGAGTTCCGCTGCCGCGGGTTGAGCTGCTTTAGTGGTTGCGGCAGAGACAGGGGCAGGCAGGCTGGAAGGAGAGTTGGCACACCTCCGGACAGACTGCAGCGATGACCCCTGACGGCGGGCTGTCGCGCCGGTCGCCGGGCGCGGTTTGACGCGCCGCGACGCACCTGCCGGCGACGGCCGTGATGAATCGCACGGCGGGGACGCTGGGCGCGTGCGTGTGCACGCAGCCGGCGGTCTGGCGAGCGTCTAATTGTGAGCGATGGCACTTCATTCATCACATTAGCGTCGGCCATTATTAATCGGCGCGGCCGCCCACCCCTGAAATACGAGGCCGGAGGCCGCCCACGGCCACTCTGCCGCTGCGCCTGACGCCCTCCTCCAAAACTAATGCTCGCCGCCCAGTCGGGCAGGGACGGCGCATCGCAGTGCAGCACAGCACAGTACGTCTGTCAGCCGCGGCCCACGCGGGCGGCCGCACGCCCGGGACACGCCCAAGTTCATACGTCACGAGCGACGCGATGCAGCTATGGGGCAGTGCTGTTTAGTGACGGTCAAAGAGGTACTTTGCTTCTTGTGCTTCGCGAGCGCTGTGTCTGATTAACACCTTCGCCTTGTTTGTTTTCCCCACTATAAACTCAGACGAAAGAAAAGGCTCTACATTTATTCACACAGCATCTTGAAAACACGAAGCAGAGGATTGTCTTCCAGTGACATGAGAGAGGTAAAAACTTGACTGTGGTTATATAAGGTAATGGGGTGCCATAGGGTTCTGTTCTTTGTCCATTACTTTTCCCGATTTACATCAGTGATTTTCCTCTAAACATGAGAGATGATTATTTGCTGATAACACAGTTATGAAAGAGGTGGAATGTAATGCAAATGATGTAGCTAACAGTATAGTCCGTAACCAGAATGACATTTTCACTCTGCAGCGGAGTGTGCGCTGATATGAAACTTCCTGGCAGATTAAAACTGTGTGCCGCACCGAGACTCGATCTAGGGTCCTTTACCTTTCGCAGGCAAGTGCTCTAACGTCTGAGCTACCCAAGCACAACCTGTGAACCTGTTTGGACGGGTCGTGAGTCGCACTTGGGTAGCTCGGACAGTAGAGCACCTGCCCATGAAAGACAAAGGGTCCGAGATCGAGTCTCGGTCCGGCACACAGTTTTAATCTGCCAGGAAGTTTCATATCAGCGCACACTCCACTGCAGAGTGAAAATCTCATTCTGGAAACATCCTCCAGACAGTGGGCAAGCCATGCCTCCGCAATTATCCTTTCTTTCAGGAGTTCTAGTTCTGAAAGGATCGCAGAAGAGCTTCTGTGAAGTTTGGAAGGTAGGAGACAAGGTACTGACAAAATTGAAGCTGTGAGGACGGGTCGTGAGTCGTGCTTGGGTACCTCAGCCGGTAGAGCAATTGCCCGCGAAAGGCAAAGGGCCAGAGTTCGAGTCTCGGTCTTGCACATAGCTTTAATAGTTTTAATAGTCCGTAACATCAGTACGTGTCTTCTAGGGAACATATTAATGGTCATTTGCAATAAAATACACTGCGTACAGTTTCTGACAAGGAATTCTGATAAAAGCGAAGTTTTACTCTCGTATGAAGTTCTGCATCCACATACATTCTGCGCAAGCTACCATATGGTGTGTGGAAGAGGGTACTATGTACCACTGTTAGTTACTTCCTTTCCTATTCCACTCGCAAATGGACTTAGTGTCATCGATCAAAGAAATTCGCAGGCATAAGCGCAGATGGAAAAATGTTTTGGAAGTATTACGTTCAATATCTGGTGCAGGCTCTGAATGCCACCGTCTGTCCTATATGAGTAATATCCACTGTCTCTGAAACGTGATAACCTCTTTGTTTACCTTTGCTCTGTTATCTAGCGTGATTTTACATTTTGAGTCTCTTCTGGGTACTCACTAATATGCTTATTCTTAACCCAGAATAGGATGGCCAAAATTATTTGCCACCTCAGGTCCTGAACATCGTGTAGGGTGTAGTTCCGCAGTCTCGGGATTCTAATTCATTTATCTCTGTACATGTGTTCTGTCATGGGATTTGTTGTTGGCGTCATTTGACTCCAATAGACGTGCAGTTCACATTAGAAAACAAAACGATATGCACAAGGAAATCACTGGCTTAAGCACTATGCTGGTGTTCCCTATACAGTACGTTTCACTTTCAATAGGTTCCAGGCAGAACGGAAATAACTGAACATTGAAATCTAAGTAAAAAGTACCCATGTGCTGTACTCCTTATATTCCGCACAACATTTCCTCATAGAAGTGGAGAGCTTTCGTACGTGATGTGCTGTTTGTTCTGATCAGGTACTGTCTCTCATACATTCTCCTGTTTCATTAACTTTAATTTTTTTGCTCATAAATTTTCTAATCAGTTTTCCACAAATTATAAACAGATGCGTCTCATGACCAGGTTGCCTTCGCCCCCATAGTCCCACGGAACACAATAAATACAGAAATAAATAAAATGCACTGTCATCGCATCTGTAGTATTGTCTTGCAGTGATTCGTATGCCTTCCACTATGCTTTGCATTACAACGGCATAAATCAGATAAAACGATACGATAACTAAGTATGCTATTATATTGTCAAATGTTTTATGATAATTCATGGACATACACATTTCGATATAGAAAGTGTTATAACAGTCCAATAAAATCAAAGGGAAGCAGTTAGCCTAATCTTGATATTATTCAGTCTGTATGGTGAGCGAATTGTGAAGGAAACCAAGGAGAAACTTAGTAAGGTAGTGAAGGTTCAGGGAAAAGGGCTACTTCTGACAACGCCACTTTATTTCTATCAGAGACCACAAAGGACGAAGCACCGCTTGAACCCAATAGACAGCGCTTTGATGAGAAGTTATAAGATGACCATCAACCAGCGGTAAAACGATGGTAATGGAATTTATTTACATTAAATCAAGCAATGCTGAGGATATTAGATAAGAAAATGAGACACTACAGAAGTGCATGAGTTTTGTTATCTGTTTAACGAGACAACTGACGGTGGCCAAAATAGAGAAGATGTAAATTTCAGACTGTCAGTAGTTACACAAGCATTTCAGAAAAAAGGGAAATTTGTTAATAGCAAATATAAATTTAAATACTGGGAAATTGTTAATGAATGTATTCATATGGAATGTAGCCTTATATGGGACTGTAATGTGGACAAATTGTTTGTGCAAGAAGAGAAGTGAAGCTTTTGAAATGTGTCACTACATAATAATGCTAAATGTTTTTTATTCCAATCTTTGATCACAATATCAATTCTTTTGACGATGACCGGTTTCAGTCAGTAATGACCATCCTCAGATCTTTTCTACACCATGTCCTAAAGTGATAAGGCCGTAATGGCATTGTCAAAACATATAAATATACTCAGCACAGCATCGTCACATAGATCTAAAATAAGGTGTAGAATAGTCCACATCGTCCACACAGTCATTTTTGCAACTTACAACTTACAGTTGCACTAAACAATAAATTTGTATGACATTACATACTGTTTTAACTAAAGCAAAGGGTAAATCGTTCCTAAGACTGGGAGAAGGAATATTTGTACGAGAGCTGTTCGCAAAGTAATTTCCGATCGGTCTCGAAATGGATACCACTGGGAAAATAAAAAATGTTTTATTTCCAACCGTTAGCTACATTTTTCTAACTTCTTCTGTACACAGTTGCCGCTCCGACTCAGACATTTGTCGTAGCACTATACCAACTTCCCAATACCCTCGTCAGAGAAGGCCTTGTTCTGGTATGCAGCACGTTGTCTGTGCCAACGTGACAATGGTGCATGTGAGCGTGGATGAAAGTCAGATTAAACGACGCACGGACTCTATGATCGATGATCGAAGATTTCCCATCGAAAACTATGGGGGCATCCTCACTCCAGCAGTGTGCTACATAGAATTTCCATGAAGAAAAAATGCATGACAGGGAAATTACGTGGAGTTGCAGGAATTCAGGAGAAACTTCGCACCGCGAAACTATTGTTCTAGGCGTCTTTACGTGCTCACCGTGTACTCAGGTCTGAGAAGAGCGACATACCGCGATCGACAGGCTTACTGGAGACACTGCCCAAAGCATGAGTGCAAAACGTCATTGGGTTTTCACAGTGGTTGTTACTCTGCGCTCGATCAGACCTTACCATCGGAGTGGCCCTCATATTTAACGTCCCATTGGCAACGCGGTCATTACAGACGGAACACAAACTTGGTTTAGGGAAGAATGGGGAAGGAAAACGGCCTTGGATGTCTGAAAGGATCCATTAGGGCTCTTGCCTTTCCCGATTTAGGAAAATCACGTACATATTGAATTTGGATGGCCTGAAAGTAATTCGATCCATTGTCCAGTGTGCTAGCCACTGTGCAACCTCGACCGGTCCTAAAGTTGGTTCGAACACCATAGTGTTTACAAGGTAGGAGATGAGGTGGTGAAGGACGTAAAACTGTCAGGTAGGATTGTTAGTATGGCACGTAACAATAGAGTGGTAGTGCTGGGCTTTACAGGCATACATAATTACATTTCAATGAACAAAGTTTCACGCTTTTATTGCACACAGTTATTTAAAGCCCCAATTAGCCTTCCAAGACAATAGATAAAACAATTGTATCACACAATGTTTATCTTTTGAAATACAACTTTTAAAATCAATGAACAGAGAAAATATGAGTTTAAATTCTCATCACTCTTTTACCTTTAGGAAACAACTAATATTAGTAAATAAGTTCTTGTGAAGACACGCACAAGCGTCCAAAATCATGTGGGCACAATAGAATAACAACGATCCGCCAACATCACCTTCTTATTACGTGGCTGTTTAACGTCGCTCAGAGTCCCCAGTTTGGAAAATGGCAATATGCAGTAGTTCTAGGTGACCCTTTGTGCAACTCTTCATGCCCGCTCGGTTCAACAACGGCTTGGGGCCTCCAGTTGACACGAAGTGTAAACACAAAGAAGTTTCACCTACTGAATTACAAGGTTATTACAAATGATTGAAGCGATTTCACAGCTCTACAATAACTTTATTATTTGAGATATTTTCACAATGCTTTGCACACACATACAAAAATTCAAAAAGTTTTTTTAGGCATTCACAAATGTTCGATATGTGCCCCTTTAGTGATTCGGCAGACATCAAGCCGATAATCAAGTTCCTCCCACACTCGGCGCAGCATGTCCCCATCAATGAGTTCGAAATGGTAAGGCTTCTGCTTTAGCCTTTTCCGTAAGATTTTCCAAACCGTCGGCTGTGGTACGCTTAGCTCCCTGCTTGCTTTATTCGTCGACTTCCGCGCGCTACGCGTGAAACTTGCCCGCACGCGTTCAACCGTTTCTTCGCTCACTGCAGGCCGACCCGTTGATTTCCCCTTACAGAGGCATCCAGAAGCTTTAAACTGCGCATACCATCGCCGAATTGAGTTAGCAGTTGGTGGATCTTTGTTGAACTTCGTCCTGAAGTGTCGTTGCACTGTTATGACTGACTGATGTGAGTGCAATTTCAAGCACGACATACGCTTTCTCGGCTCCTGTCGCCATTTTGTCTCTCTGCGCTCTCGAGCGCTCTGGCGGCAGAAACCTGAAGTGCGGCTTCAGCCGAACAAAACTTTATGAGTTTTTCTACGTATCTGTAGTGTCTCGTGACCATATGTCAATGAATGGAGCAACAGTGAATTTATGAAATCGCTTCAGTCATTTGTAATAGTCCTGTATTTCAGTGGACAGGCACAAAGAAATTTCAGTACATCTCTCTCTCTCTCTCTCTCTCTCTCTTTGTGTGTGAGTGTGTGTTTGTGTGTCTGACAGAGAGAGAGAGAGGGGGGTGGGGGGAGGGAGAGGGAGGTGAAGAGGAAGAGAGACAGAGTAGTTCTGTATCCACCTCCTTGCGTGTCGATTCTTCCTGACGACTCTCTTAAACTTCAGCCTGTTCTCCCTCATTATCAAATTGTGATTTGGGTCTATATCTGTTCCTGGGTACGTTTTAAAATCCAATATCTGATTTCGGAATCTCTGCCTGACTATAATGTAATCCAACCGAAATCTTCCTGTATCTCCCGGCCATTTCTAAGTATAGCTCCTCCGTTTGTGATTCTTGAACAGAGTATTCGCTATTACCATCTCATATTTTTTTGAATAACTCAGATTCCCCTCTCTCATTCATACTACCAGTCCCACATTCTACAGTAACGCTTTCTTCTACTCCATCCTACATTCCATTCCCGCAAGACTGTTGGATTTTCATCTAGTTTACATACTGAATCATAATATTTGCTATTTCTTTATTTTCCGTTTGCGACGTCGGCATGTATACCTAAACTGTTATAGATGGAGTTGATTTGTTGTCGATTCTGATACGTAGCAACAGGGAAGTAACCGGTCTTATGACGTTTTACGAATTCCTCAACGGTAGAGAATTATATAGGTTCATCTTTGTGCTTTGGAGGTTTTTCAATTTTTACATGTTAATTTAATATTTAGTAGACAAACTTCCCGCGTTCTCGTTTGTGTCGCAAAGTAACCGGTTTTGTCATTTTACATGTTCATAAGCAGGAATGTGGCCAAGAGAAGTCTACTGCATCAAACATAGGCCTTAATTTGAGGAAACAATTTCTCAGAATGTTCGTTTGGAGCACAACATTAAATGGTAATGAAACATGGACTATGGGAAAACGGGAACAGAAGAGGATAAAAGCATATGAAGTGTGGTGCTACAGACGAGTGTTGAAAATTAGGTGGACTGGTGAGTTTCTGAGGAGAATGTGGAGGTTTTAAGCAGGCGACATCAGGGAATGATTCCTGTGATACTAGAGGGAGCTTTGGAGTGTAAAAACTGTAGAGGAGGACAGACTCGAATACATCAAGTAAATAATTGAGGACATAGTACGCAAGTGCTACTCTGAGATGAAAAGGTTGACACAGGAGAGGATTTTGTGGCGGGTCGCATCAGACCAGTCATACTGATGACACAACAGAAAAAAAAGGGATCGAGTTATTTAGTCGCACCTGAGTGCTTTGGTGGTTCAACTTCTGAATATCTGCGTATCTCAATCCTTGGGCTTCCTCCGTGTCTATGCTAGAGTTCCGTAGAACGTGTCGCTTGCCCTTTGTTTGTCTGTGTAGTTTTACACCGTCTTTAGTATGAATAGGGACTCTGATGGCCGTATGCAGATGCGAAATGAGTTAGTGGCACTTCGCTATCGGCTCCAGGCGGGCAGGCTTCCGTTATGCACCTTGGGGCTATAGTGGATGGGTATCACTGTTGTGGACCGGCTGTGGCGATCCTAGGACTTCCAGCACGACCCACGATTCCGCCGATCGGTCTGCACCAATGGACATCCCAGTTTCTGTTCTCATTGATGTTGACACCACACCTGTAGTCTAGTGGAAGGACGCCTCGAGGCGACGCAGGCTGCAAGAAAACTTACTGGCGGCCCAAATGTAAGGCCTCTCCAGCTAGTCTGACAAAAAGGTCCAGGTGCTATCTGTGGCTGACGTTATCTTTCAGCCATTGCAGTTGCTTGTCCTGTTCAGAGGAAACCTCTCAGCCTGCAAGATTGGGCAGTCGTAGAAGGTGGGATCATTGGCAGCTGTGAGCTCCATTGTTAGGCGTGTTATGGGGCCCCTCCTGCCAAGGAGGAGAAGAAAGCTCAATGTGCACTGAGTTTGGAGTCATTCCAGACGTGGAATGGGTTCTTCCAGATGCCAATATATCACATGTTGCAGCCAACTGGAGGTGGTGGCTCATAAAACGTGAATGATTAGTGTCGCTTTATATCCGAAGAGATTATGTCTGGTTTCGAGTGCCTGTCATAAGTGGTATCAAAAGTAGTAAAGGCTGCCAGTATTGCTTGCGAGATGAGAACAGCAGCATAGGCGATAGGACCTATTGCGGACGTCTGGCACAGAGTCGGGTTGAGGGACTGAATCAGAGGCTCAGATGGTTTTGTTACCGCATGGGCTACAGATTCACCGACTTGCGCGACAAGTTGCTGTTGTTCCGGTTTCCGTTAAATTGGTTAAATTGACAGGTGTCTGTAACACACATAAGGTGACTATAAGAGTAGAAGGGGCTGTGTGGCATAGACTGGGCTTTTTTTTCGTTAGAAACCTCGGGGAAACACAGGAAGTGCTTCAGTGTCAAAGGATTCAGGTCGAACACAGGAGAAACGTAGACCTAGGGACAAACGGTATAACAGCGGGAAACTGTCATAGCATTGTTGGGGAAGTACTAGAGCTAAAAGATCTAATAGAAAGCACTGACCCTCAAATCGTAATAGCTGGTCAAAGCCGAGATAAGTTTAACAGAAATTTTTTCAATGAACCATATTGTGTTCAGAAAGGGTAGGCTCAGTACAGTTCGTATGTGGCGTATTTATTGCTCTTAGAAGTAGTTCATCTTGTAGCGAAACTGAAGTAGATAGTTCCTGTGAGTTAGTACGGGTAGAGGTCATTCTCGGCAGTCGTAATAAAGTAATTAATGGATACTTTTACCGAGATCCCAACTCAGCTGATGAAATTGATGAAAGTTTCAGAAAAATTTGAGTTTAATTTCAAACATACACCCGACTCATTCAGTCATGGTGTTCACTTCAATTTACTCTCGATATGTTGGCGAAAATACATGTTTAAATCTGAATTATCCCTCAAACATCATCCAAAACTGTGCCTACCGCCTTCTCTGAAAATTGTTTCCAGCAATCAGTTCATCAGCTCACTTGAATAGTAAACAATTGAGAAACCACAATTGACCTCTTAAGGATAAATAGTCTCGAGCTAGCAACGAACAGCAAAACGGATACAGTCTCGTTGCGAGACTGAATACCGCAACTCTCAAATCAACCAAAAATAATTTTAAAAATGTATATATTCAAAAAAGCAGATAAAAACTCGCTTGACGCCTTGCAGGGAGACAATCTCCACTCCTTCCAAATTAACAACGTAGGTGTAGACCATATGTGACTTTCATTCAAAGAAATATTATCGACAGCAACTGAGAGATTTATAACAAATAAATTAATAAATTTACAACAAATAAATTAATAAACGACGGAGCTGATCCCGTGGTGCACAAAGCAGGTCAGAACACTGGTAAGGGGATATATTGGGGCCTCATAATACGCCCATCAAGGACTAAGCGGAAGGACTGGATCTTGGGGGAGGGAAAACTTCATTCACCTTTCATTGCGCACAAAGGTTTATTCATGTAAACAGTTAATTCAAATAAAAATAATAATGGAAACATTTTGCCAAATGAGTGGTTACCATATATCTAAACGGGCACAAGTTTGCTCTTGAGACAATAATTCTGATACAGACACAGTCAGTAAAAGCAACAAACAAGGATTAAATAACAATATCCTGAACAGCTTGTAGATAAAATGATTACTAGTTACACATCAGACGGCAGCAGCCGATTTGCGCTAATTCGACCTTCATGGGATTGCTGTACCATAAATAATAGTTACAGATCAAACGACAGAAGCCAATTTACGTTAATGCTTATTTCATGGGCTTATATTAATGTGATCACAATAAAATGCTGTCGATGTTAAGTATTTCGAGGACTAGACAGAAGACAAACGGAACAGTGACAAAATTGACTTATGGACAATAAATGACAAGCTTGGCAAATGCATTCATAAGTGAATAAATGGAATAATAAACTTTAAACATGCAGGTCTATCGTCTGAAGCGCAACAGAAGCGAACACCTGAATAGGGCAGGCAATAATTAGGTATACAGAATTTCTTTTAAAATTTGTGAACCATGGACTGATACACATTTAGTTTATAAATATGCCTGAACTCCAGGCGCCAACCAGGTACAGATATGAAAGTCGTACACAACAGGCAGCTCTCGATCACCACATATCGGCCTGACCAATAGTGCCAGGTGTACAAATCTCAGGCCGACTTCGTCCCACATATATTCCCTCAAACAGTATTAACTTCGGAACAGGCAACTGTTACAGAGTGTACCTGTAGCACAAACAGAACATTAGAATCTACTAAATAAGAAAGACACGCAATGGCCCGAAGGCGTAGGTGAAACCCACAATCCAGGCTCGGAGATATAACTTATTATAAGAAAGTATGATCCAATAAATCGCGCGTCCCAATACGATAGCAACACACTACGACTTAAAAGCCTTAAATAAATAATCCTATCGTAATGAACCCGAGGCAGTTCACTTAAAAAAATATTAGATAGAATGTCAAATTAGCACCGAAACACGTTAAACAAATTGACACTGCCTCCTAGCGCTAACCAAATCACACTCACACCACAGGTATTTAAAACAAGCAGTTCAAGTCACACTGACATGAGACTACCACAAGTAAACAAATAAAACGATAAACTACCCTTACAAGAAATACACGTCCTTGATGGACCCAAAAACGTAAGACTCTGCAGAAATATCTGGCGGAATGACCATACATTGGTGCATCGGTGTTTTCAATGTACACAGTGCTTTCTGAAACACACTCAACACTAAGATTAAGACATAATACACAGTAATTTCCAACGTTTAAACGGTAAATCACAATATCGACGCTATCGAAAGCCATCACGGATTACTGCAGTCAGAATGCCACAACCAGTTTCATAATGCGAAACCACAAGATACATTGTACACAGAGTTTCGTCATGGGGAATCAACCAGTAATTCGTCTCTTCTTCAACACGCTTGCAACACGGAGGCCTGAAAATGTGTCTTCAGCGAATGACGTACGTACAGTAGCACCTTATTACGTCAGAAGTCCGAGTCCAACAGCACCGGAAAGGTGTATCATGAGTCAGCATACCCAACAACATGTATCGGCTAACGTCCACCAAACTTCTTTGCTACGCAGTCCATCCCAAAAGCGCGCCCAAATACCGCCGGCGCCGACCCACATGGACATTTTCATGGCGACAGTATTCGCCGCTAAGGTTGCCTTTCGTGCCCACTACGAACCACACGCTGTTACTAATTGCCCCTTACTCCGTATGTTCGCTCGATCGATCACCTCTCTCGTGCGCGCCACCTCGCTGAAAGAGTACGGTCTCTGGAAGAGAATCGATAGGACGCAGGCCGGCACGGCTCAAACTGTTGCAGAAACAACGAAAAAAACCATGCAAAATTTAAAGAACGCAAAATCTACAGGACTGGTGACCTTTTACATAAGCTGGAAATTCAACGCGGATTTCAACGCGTGGTGCTTATAGTAGTTCCCACAACGAAACTTTATCTCGAAATTTGGTAGAAGGTACAAAGAGATTCTGGTCGTGTGTAAAGTCTTCTTGCTGCAAAGCAAAATCAACGCCTTCTCTTTTTGATAGCTATGGAAATACTATGGATGACAGAGCTGCTAAAGTAGAGTTACTAAACATAGCCTTCCGAAATTTCTTCACCTAAGAAGAGGAAGTGAATATCTGAGAATTCGAACCAAGAACATCTGGCAACATGAGTAACTTAGAAGCAGACGTCCCCGGAGTATTGAAGCACCTTAAATCACTTAATAAAAGCAAGTCCATATTGTATACCAGTTAATCTCCTTTCAGAGTATTCTGAACCGGTAGCTCCATACTTAACAATCATTTGCATCAAAGAGACTAGAAAAACGCGCAAGAATATTCAAGAAAGGTGATAGGAATTATCCACTAAATTACAGGCCCATGTTATTGACGGCGCTATACAACAGGAATTTGGGACGTGTATTGTGCTGGAACATAGTGAACTACCTCGAAGAGAACAGTCTATTGATACATAGTCAACGTAGATTTAGGAAACATTTCTATTGTCAAACAAAACTAGCTCCTTACTCACTCGAATTGTTGAGTGCTACAGACAAAGGATTTCACATTGTTTTCGTATTTCTAGATTTTCTGAAAGCTTTCGACCCCGTATCTCACAAGCGGTTTGTAATCAATCCTGTGCTTATAGAATGTCGCCTCTGTTATGCGACAGGGTTGTGATTTCCTGTCAGAGAGGTCGCAGAGCGTTGTAAGTGACGGAAAGTCAAAAGTCGTCGGGAAAACAGAAGTGATCTCTGGCGTTCCCCAGAATAGTGATACAGACCTCTGTTGCTCCTTGTATATATAAACGATGTGGGAGACATTGTGAGCCGCCGTCTCAGGGATTTTTGCAGATGATGCTGTCATTTAACGTCTAGTAAAGTCATCACAACACGAAGATCAGTTGCAAAACAATTTAGGTAAGATACCTGAATGGTGCAAAAATTGGCAAATGATCCTAAATAATGAGAAGTGTGATGTCATCCACATGTGTGCTAAAACGAATCCGTTACATTTCGGTTACACGACAAATCAATCAGATCTAAAGGCCTTAAATTCAACTAAATACCAGGAAATACAATTACGAACAACTTAAATTTGGAAAGATCACGTAGAACATGTTGTAGGGAAGGCGAACCAATGACAGCGTTTTACTAGCAGAACAGTTAGAAGATGCAACAGTATACTAAACAGACTGCCTACCCTACGCTTGACCCTCTTCTGGAGTAGTGCTGCGCGGTGTGGGATCTTTACCAGAGATAATGAACGGAGTGCATCGAGAAAGTTCAAAAACGAGCACCACTGTTTGTATTACTGAGAAATAGGGGAGAGAGTGTCATGGATATGATACAGGATTTCGGGTAGACATCATTAAAACAAAGGTATTTCTCGCTGTGGCGGTATTTTCTCATGAAATTTCAATCACGAACTCTCTCCTCCGAACCCGAAAATATTTTGTTGACACCGACCTGCTTAGGGAGAAGCTATAATCACAATAAAATAAGGGAAATCAGAGCTCACACGGAAAGATATAGGTATTCGTTTTCCGCTCGCTGTTCGAGAGTGGAATGATAGAGAATTATTGTGAAGGTGATTCGATGAACCCTGTGCCAGGCATTTAAGTGTGATTTGATGAGTAGCCATGTTGAAATAGATTTAGAACAAACTTGTCACTGAACTATTCAAAGTAAGTTGTAACTTCCACCTCACTTATCGACCTTAATGACCGTGAAAAATTAAACCGCTTGTACCTAATGGAAATTTGGGAAAAGCAATCGTCACCGAAGTTAATTTGTCGGTAAAGAGGGAGGAAAGGGTTACATCTTAATGAAAGGAAAAATGCAAATGAAACTGGTGAAAATTAATTTTGAAAAGACGTAAAGTTAATAAAGAAAGTAAATGTGCGGCCGTTACGTTAACAATTAACTAGCGGTAATTAGATATTTGAGATTTGGGGGAAATTATGGTCGCCAGTCCTAAGGACAGTTACTATACTAACTGAAAAAGAAAGGTTATTACACATATAATTAGCACTAGAAGCGTGGCAACTGAAGGTTGACACGTGTAGTGTGAAAACTGAAAGTTTGTCAGAAGTAATAAATTTCGCTACACTCTGACTTAATTTAGCAAAAGAATTAATAAAACCGGAAAATCGAAGTTAATTTAGTGACTGAAGTTAATAGTGAGCTTTCTTTCTGAAGCACATCGAAATTCAGTAAAATACGGTTAGTCTTCGACTACCTCAACAATCATTTCAAAAGCTACTGGAATCTACGCAATTTAGAAATAAGAGATTTAACTTTGAACTTGAATTAAATGATTCTGAACAATTAACAATAGTAAAATTTTAAAATTTAGTATGTACCAAGCTGAGCTGCAGTCACAGGTATGCTAAAATACGATAACAAAACTCGCACTCTTAATTCGTGCTTGTGTAATCTAAATATTGTAGCCAGCTATGAATACCTTAACTGAGCTTTGAAATTAAAGCAGTGAAATCGAATGACTCTGGCGTTTGAATTTCAACGACACTCGGGTTCATTCCGGAAAAGGAAAGGGACCCTGCTTGGTAATGCAATTGGGACAATGAGCAACAAACGTTCATGCTAAGTTGCTGTAATTTTGCGATGCAACAATTTTAAAAGTTTGAAAAGCTGAGGTCTGCCATACAGTTCTAAAACTTTACGTGCTTCCTGTCTTCCTTGTTGGTTGATTGAAGGTTTGAAGCCGTCGATCGAGGAGGTTGCGACAGTCACTCATTGTCGGCCGTCGCCGTTGCAGAAGCTGGATGTTGGCGCGCCTTCTTCTCGACACGGTCACCAGACGAAACGGGCTCTTGATGTGCGCCAGTTAATGCTTCCCGTCCGCGACACCATGTCAGAAACTATCATCACAAGTCGAGCGCAATTACATGCTGCCAAACCCCGAAAGCGCGGCAAATCGCGGGAGCTTCACACAACACACCTGCTCTACTCGCTACTCCAGCCAGACTCTCTCTGCTCAGCCCGCGCTCCACGCGGCAGAGTTAACACTACGAAAGATCCTAAACACTTTGGTTCTCCACACGACCTATCGATGTATTCGTTCGATAGTATAGTTTTCCCTAGGCCAGACCCAGCGTATAAATACAAATAATATTCACAAAACAAACCAATTATACATCGACATAAATGCATATATATACAAATAGTAAAACAATTACAATATACAAAGACACAGAAATGTTACATCTTCAGGTAACAAAAATAAGGAAAACAAATTTATAGTACTTTAGATGGAAATAGGAGGATATGCATTTCTAGCGTTACAAACTTACTCCCTGTCTTACATCCTTTTCATAACGAACCCTAATTCCCATACACCATTTTCTGCTGCTGTTGATGTTACTGTACACTCGTCCGACCTGTAAACTTGCCTTCTTTCCATTTCACTTGAGGGACGCCAGCTATATCCAGAATGAGCCTCAGCATATCTCTTTCCATATATTCGAGCTTTCACGTTCAAACTTCTGACATTCCACAACGTGGCTATTTGAACGCTACCGTGTCGTTCGTTGTTCAGTCTTTCTCTCGCGGTCATCTCCACTTTGAGGACCCGTCCCGGACATCCGGATGGGGGACTTCTCCGGAATCTTTTGCCTATGTAGAGATCATCACGATACGTTTTCAGTTACAGGTCACATGTTCTGTGGATACGCTTTGCGTGTCTTTAATGCAACGGTTTTCATGCTTTCAAATTTTCTATGTAAAAAAAACTTACAGTTTTTAAACTAAAACTAACGTTATTTTGTCGAAAGCCGACATGTTGAGAAACGTGGCTGTTGTACTAAGGTTTATAATTTATAAAAAAACAGCTACCAGCCACATGTATGGTTTAAAAAGGTTAAAAAGATGCGTGTAATTAAGATGATGAGGTTGAAAGTGACGTCCATTGACTGGAATAGCACTCACATAGTGCATATTGAAAAGTGTATTAAGCTTACGTTCGAAAACATAAACGCACAAATATTTCGTCAGGCAGAACTACATAGCTCTGCAGCAAACGAATAACAAAAACAAAACTAGGTCCAACTTAGAATGCTTGTAACTGCCATCTGAAGATGGATTTGTAAAGAAAAATCCGAAACCGGTCATGGTCTGAAGATAATAAACCTTTTTAAACCATACATGTGGCTGGTAGCTGTTTTTTTATAAATTATATACCTTAAAACTAACGTTATTAATATTCTACATTTTATTCTTCATACCTATATTTAGCAATCCTTTGACGCCAGACGGATCTATACTGTTATGTGTAACATGACGTTATGTAACGGCGAACGGCATGTGGGGAACAACGTGCTGTGAGTTTCTAACCGCAGAACATTTCATCCACACATGGAGTACCCTCTACTCCACACTGCGGTGCTAGACTACACAAAAGCGCTGCGACATCTGCATTGATCCACCGCCTTGGATTCACTGTCATCGACCACCCTCCATATAGTCCTCAACTTCGTCCCATCCAGTTTTCACTTGTTTCCAAAATCTATGGCACAGCTTCGAGAACTTCACATTGACAATGATGAAGCTCTGCAAGCATATGTGAGGTGACGTTGTAGCTACGTGAATAAGTCAAACATTCTGCGTTGAAGCTATCACAAAACTGGCCTCTCGTTGGGATAGATGCGTACATCAGTAGGGCGACGTGTAGAATAAAGATGTAGAATGTTGTCAGCTCTGTTTTATCCACAAAGCCTTAAGACCTTTCACATAAAAAAATTAGGATGCGTTACCTTTCAGCCCGCTCTACTAGTTACTCGGTTCACACATCTGATTTTCTATATTCCTCTCTAGTGCCGAATTTTCAAGTTTCGGTTTTCTTATCGTCCAAATGGCACTTTCATTATGCTACAGTTCATACAAATACCTTCAGCAAAAACTTCCTTAACCTCAAATTTATAATAGAGATTTCTCTATTTTCAGAAATCCATTTGTTGGTATAGCTAGTCTGCGTTGTATACCGCCACGCGGGATTAGCCGAGCGGTCTGGGGCGCTGCAGTCATGGGCTGTGCGGTTGGTCCCGGCGGAGGTTCGAGTCTTCCCTCGGGCATGGGTGTGTGTGTGTGTGTGTGCTTGTCCTTAGGATAATTTAGGTTAAGCAGTGTGTAAGCTTAGGGACTGATGACCTCCGCAGTTTAGTTCCATAAGATTTCACACACATGTTAACATTTTTGTTGTATACCATCCCTCCTTTTGCAAACGTATGCTATTCGGCTGACCAAATAGTAAAAGTCATCTGTTACTTTGTAAGGCAGCACATTTTGCACCTTACATGATGCTAAATCAGTACTAATACACGGAATAATAATTGATAACTGGCCCACCGGTAGGAGAGAACGGACACAGAAAAGGAAGTTGTCTGTGTCATGTCAAACTAACGAGATGGCCGCAGAGGCTTGTAACGGAACATATTAAAGGCTTTACTGTACCGAAGTATGCGATACCCTCCAAATTCAACCAGTTTAAGGAGTATTAATGATTATAGAAAAGTTATTGTGTATGTTAACAATGATTGCATAACATGTCTCCATAAACAGTCGACCCATTAAATTATACTGAATAACTGACCCACACAAAAGTATATATCACTTGATCACTGATACAGCAAATGTCATCATGTAAAAACACTAAGTTCATCTTAAATAATTAATATGAAGTACGAAAAATAGTGGCCAACTTTGGTATTTTAGATCTCCTTAAATAAAAATCACCCAGTGAAACCTATTTGTTCACTAGGAGCGGTTTCACTCAGTATTCACGAAATCAATCCTATTTTAGACGAAAACCAATGTAATTCTTAATAATTCATGTTATTTACTTATTTATGCAAATTAGAGAAGTCAATTGACAAAGTTCTAAAAAACGGCCTTTTTGTAACAAAGAATTATTCTGTCAAGCCAACAAATCTGTCTGTCATTTTAATAACATGTTAAATTATGTCACTCGATGCAAATTAATAACTTTTCTTAACAAATTATGATAACAGATGTACATGTGACTTGTAAACTATATCTCTTTTTAGTAGTTCTTTGACAATGTTATAAATACAAGCAGCAAGAAGGGTCGAGAGGCAGTCGGAATGTCACTTTGGTAAAGTGTGTTTGTGTGTTATTGTTTGAGGTGGATAAACAATGCAAAGAACATATAAAGGAAGTACTACTTTGTGTTGTGTCATGGTCTTTGGTGGACAGTGGAATTAAGATGGCCACCAGAGTAATAAATATTTTAAGTTTACATATTTGTTGGTTTCGCTCGTTCTTTATCATCAAAAGCATATAAAAAACACGGGACCTCATGTTTTTAACCCTAGACAACCAGATTTAGAGCCAGCATCAGCATCGAGACACGGCTGCGATCCAGCAAGTAGCAGCGATTACCACAACACAATGCATTTTAATGGCGCCAACCTAACATCAAGTGCTAACAAGCTCCGTAAATGGGAGTAAAATAGTGCGGTTATAGCAATTAGCAATATCTACGACTAGGCGACCATTACAGGCTGGAACAGAGCCGGAACCCTTAAGGAAGGTGTTTATGTCATGTCAAACTAACGGGATGGCCGCTGCCGGACCCCTTTGCCGGCTGGAACTTCAGTCCATCAAAGACTTTGGGAGAGGTGGACCATCACAACAAGAAGTGTCAAGGAGCTATATGCAGAAAGAGAGAAAGTGGAAAATTTGCGGAAGACTGTGAGGGGATTGGCGCAGATCGCGTAGAGATACATGTTAAAAGTTTGGCGGCAACAGTAACCGCGGGAGAATTCTGTGTCGTGGTTGGGTACAAACGCGCACGGATCCATGCGGCGAAGAACTGTGGGGTCGGCAGTGGACTAGAGCGGTCGCGGTGACTGGCAGCCCGGCTTGAAGAGCGTGGAGAGAAGTAGGTTGGAGAAATTACCGGCATTGAGTCCAGTGGTTACTCTCCATGTCTGAATAGTGTAGAGCAGGGGCGGGCAGGAATCCTGCACGTGTGCGATGCACTTGCACGTGTGCAGTTAACAGGTGTTCTGCGTGCACACAGGGGCAAGCTGGCCACCCGCTTACCTCCCCTCCCCCCATACCTTCTCTCCGCTACTTCCTCTGTAATGCGTTTTGTTTCCTGGCCTGTTTTATTGAATGAAAGAATAAGGTTAGCAGGAGTGCTTGAAAGAAATCGTGGTTTGAAAGAGTACCTATTACCTTCGATACGTTTTATTTAATTATCACAGGTGGAACTTACAATACATTTAATGTCTGAAACAAAATTTCTACATTCTGACAAACGCAAACAGTTACGTAAATTTTCATTACTGATGTTTGCTCTTAACCGAGACTTATTAATCTTCATAACAGAAAAAGTCTCTCACAAACGTATGTCGAGCCAAACATTGACATTATCTTCGCGGCTTCACGGTGGAGACGAGGAAACTTGCTGTGGAAAGTCATGATTAAAATCGATTACACGTCTTACCAAAAGGAACATGTCTCTCAGACGAGAATTATGCTGTAGAATCTACAGCGCAGATCTATCAATTTCATTTGCAAACTGGAATGAATATCATCTACAGAAACAGCAAATTGTCTCGAGAACTATTCAAAACCTTGGGATAAGTGTGATCTATCCCCAAATCGCTTGAGAAATTTCTCTTTTATTGCACTAAGTACGGGAACATATTGAAATTTATTATAATGGCGTTCAATATTAAACTATCGCTGACCAGCGAGAATACTATCACATATTATACATTTCGAATTTTCACGTTTTTTCACAAAGAAAAAATGATTCTCCCATTGCTTTTTAAAAGTCCACTTCTCCGTTTCCTTGATTCACTCTGCATTTTCCGGTTCTTGAAATACAACGTTCACTACGTAGTGGTCGCTTCGCTTCAACGTCCGCAGCTTAGCCTGGTACTACACTGCCGCAACCTGCCGGCTGTCGCCACTGCCGCAGTCGACGATTGCACGCGAGCAGCACACGTGCAGCGCCGTGTGCTCATGAGCCGCGTGCAACGTTTGCCCGCCCCTGGTGTAGAGCATACCGCTCCACACACGTAGCATGATCTGTTCCTCTGTGGATAGAAACAGAGTTGTACTAACTTGTGGTGTTCATATGCAATCTGAAGTGTACCTTTGCTGCCGCGCACTTGAGTCGACCAACTACTTTTGGCATATGTGCAAATAGCTTGAGTATTGACTCGTGACGGACTCCGCAACTGAACACTTACGTACAGGAGTTTACGGACGCAAACCACTTGCACGTTGGAGATTAAAGCCAAGCTCGCGCACGGGAAAGACGGCATCATGATGTTGGCTGGGCCGACCGTTGTAATCATCACGGATAATTACGGTGATACTAGCCAAAGTAGGGCACTGTAATTCTAAATGAGTTCGTATTCCGCAAGCTCTTTGACTGGCGCTCTCTGAGTCTGTGTCCGTTCAGGCAGAACTTCAGTAGAGTCACTTGCGGGTTTAGTGTTGACTTAAGTAGTTAGGAAAAGAGGATGCATAGTGCCAATGATAGGATAGTTAGGTTAGCGAGTATATTGGATTGTTTTGTTAGGCTAGAAATATTGCTCTTACTGTTTTCTGAATATATCTGAATTTGGTATCATGTGCTAATCACCGCATTATTGATTTCGTAGCTAGCAATCACCATATTTTTGTTTAACAATTAGAGTGCAACTCATGGTCGACTAAGACTACCAATAGATATTTTTCAATTTATCGATAGTTTTACAATAAACCCCCGTACGTCGCAACTTTAAGTGTCTCATTTTCGAATCTAATTCCCTCGGCTTCACCTGATTTAATACGACTACATTGCATTATCCTTGTCTTACTTTTGTTGACAGTCCACTTACAAGATGTTTACAACATCCATTCCGTTCAACCGCTGTTGCAAATCCTTTTCCGTCTCTGTCAGAGTTACAGTGCCGTTGGTAGACCTCAGAGTTTTTAATTTCTCTCGTTGAGCCTTAATTCACTTTCCAAATTTCCCTTGGTTTCCTGATGTTGAAGTAAATGAAAATTCAGGGGTGAGAGAAAAAAAAATTATTGCAAGACTGCTCCCAGGCGGTTGTGTCCATTACGTTTACTAAGGTACCGAAGGGATATGCTCGGAGAGCCTGCGTTCAGTGGGGCTTCACACAGACCAGCCTGATATAATGGTTTCAGTAGGTAGGAACAAAACTCAGGAGCTTTCTTTGCCGCCTTTCGTATCCACCAAACGATCCTACCTGATCCCAGGGATCGCGAGAGCGGTTTGCCGTTCTGTCTGCGGCAGGGTGGGGGAGTTTCCGGGGGCGGCGGCTGGCTTGCCCGGTGCGAGCGCTCACAGGCGTCCCTCAGGCGTCCGCCGACGCGACGCAAACACAGCGCCGCGGCGCGCTCTGGAGGCAGCTGCCACTTTGAACTTAATTGCTGCCAATTAGCAACTCTTTCAAAGGCGGCCGTTACGGGCGCTGTGTTGCCTTTGTGATTTAAATTAATACGCGCTCGGCAAGCATTAGCCGTCTGTTTATACCGATAACCAATTACCGTTTCTTTGAAAGCAGGTCGTATCGGGCCGTGCGGCCGAGATGGCGCGGCGAGCAAGCGTGGCAGGGCGAACGTTCCTCCCACCCCCTTCCCTCTCCACCCCCCCCCCCCCCCCCCCCCGCCTACCCCGACAAGCTTTGTGAGCAGGTTTTCGCCCGCTTACATATTAATTCCTTTGATCCGCAGCTGTAGACACCGCGTGAAATGCCGGTGAACCGAGGACGACGGTTTGGTCTCGCGCACCTGCCACAGAGAACCGCGTCAAAAAATTGCTATAGTTCGTTGTAGTCAAACGCAAACTCCGTTCCAAATAAGACTAAGCGGATGCTTTTACTAAGCGTTCGTAAAGCGTACTGTTGTCTGCCGCTGAGAGCGCCGTAATAAAGAAAGAAATTTAAATTACTGGTAAGCTTTTCTAAAGTGTACTTCAAAAGAACAAGATACTGTTGTGGATGGCTGAGTTAATCGAGGGAAGAATCCCTTCGAGTCGCCGAAAAATGGGAGAAATTTAAAATTTTGTTTTTGATACAGGGATTCATTTGTGTTATAATGGTGATTTTACCACTTTACTGTACATATATTCGCGCATGAAAAATATACTTACCTCATAACAAATTAAAAATTACGGCTGCAGCCCTTGTCAAAGTACGCACCTCGCGACGTGTCCTGCTTCGCGAAAAGCTTCGTAAAGACTCCTGAGTATGTCTGAAACCCATAAAAAATTGAAAATACTTAAATTCGAATAACTATCTGGCGGCCAGCGCGATCAGGTTTTGAAAATAGCTTGAAGAAAAATTCAGATGTTTAAAAATATTAAAATTCGAATTAAAAAAGCTCCAACTAAGACCCCATAAATTTAATTATTAATCAGTTGAAGTTCTAGAGCTTATTGTGCACTGAAGAATGTTGTTTTTAGAAAAACGCGTTTAAAGTTTGTAGTAACAAAAGAGACCTTGTTTCAAAACTTACAGTTAATCTGCGATCCCAAGACCATACAGGCATCGTTCCTCCTCCTCAGACATGCTCTGGGTATGAATTTTTTGACGCTGCTTTTTTTTCAATCCAGTTACTGTTAACAAACCTGATTTATGCCTTACTGCGGGGCGGCCATGTGTTTTCTGTCAGACAGTTCCACGAAGCTTTTACTGTTGTATCCTCCCAGCAAAAATAATGAATGATAATTGTTAATGGAAATATGGCCAAATGTTAGCTCCCCACAAAATATCGTTAAGGAATGATGATTGATCATAAACCCACAATAATGTTAATTAAATAATGAATCATGAACTGAATGTAACATCTGAATAGAAATAATAATATCTGGTAAATTTTATAAGGGCAGCAGCGCTGACCTTTGGACCTGTGAAATAATTAAACCTGAATAACAAAAGCAAAATTCTTACCTCAATAAACTGCATCTATATCTGCTCTTATCTATCCACACAGTTTCGTGCAATGCTGGCGTATATAAAATTTTGATTCTTGGAGGAAATGCGTAGGAAATATTCTTTAAATTGAAATGAATGTTTTTCTTTAAAAAAGTTACTTTATAAAAATTATTATTGGGGCATTTTTTGAACAAATTAATTACAATCAACATACATTACTAGATGTGCGCAATGCTGCGTCCTTACCTTCTATAACAATATACATCGTCCCGAACCGTGACCAGAGTCGCGAGAAGAGCACGCCGCCGACGTATGCCGACGCCCGCTCAGTACAATCGTCCACTCGCTACTACTGTCGACTGACTACTATTTCTCATGAGTCGCTACATATAACAACTGTTCCTGCCGACTCGCTACATACAACTACTGTTCCTGCCGACTCACTACGTGCTACAGTTCCTGCCGACTCACTACACGCTCCTACTGTCGTCTCGCGCGGTCAAGCGCAGACTAGCAACGATAAATAACTCTCTGGTCAGAGATTCTGTCATGCCTCGCCATCGCTGGTAATGAATACATACGTGTTTCATAACCCTCCACTGGGGGGGGGGGGGGGGGGGGGGCAAAAATTTGGCAGCGATGGTGAGTCATTTGGACTTGCCATGAGCAACAAATTTTTCTTAACTAACTAACTTTACAATCACAGAATATACAGATATATACAGGTGTAGAACATGAAGTAAATATAGTGCACATGCACCGAGTACAGAACATATCAGGCAATGACAAAATATATATACAATGAGTACAAAACATATTAACAAATGACATAAGTGCACACGCACTGAAAAATTCTTTAGCATTTCACAACAAATAAACATAATGATCACATTGACAAATGACATAAGTGCACATGCACTGTAGTTCAGAACATATCAGCAAATCAAAAAAAAAATGTATATGCAATGAGTGGAAATCATGTTAAAAAATGACAAAAGTGCACACGCACTGTAGTTCAGAATATATCAACAAATCACAAAAAATGTATAGGTCATGAGTACAAATCATGTTAGCAAAAAATGATTTTCACTATGTTACAAGAATTAGGATAGGAAAGGGAAGGATTGGATCATGGTTGTAGCACTTTAGGTTGCACGCAGCTGCACTGAATGTCCATATCTTTCTACAGAAGTATAACACCAAGTGAGACAATCTGAAGTTCTATTCCCAGAAGTATTAATCAGCGTAGCCAAGCCACTGAAATGTCAAAGTAATATTCCATGTTATCATTTTGGCAGTACATTAGGTACACCAAATAGTGGGACCATGGTAGCATATCCATCGTTCATGGTGGTGGACAGCATGTCGTGTCAACACCACGTTCTTGTAAGGTACACCAACGTAGAATTAGTGCACAAACCAAATATAGTGCTCCATGATCAATAGGATATACAGGACAAACGGATATTGCAATAATTCCAGGTAGTTAGGTCAGAAGGTGAAGGACATGAAGTCATATACTAGTCTTCATTGAGAATTACACTAGTAGTTGGTGGCACTCATTGCCCAGTTATTGAACATTTCTGTACCATGTATGTGGTATTACAGAATAATGTTCATGCATTGTTTTACAGAGAACATTGGCACTCATTGCCTAATTATAAACCATCAGAAGTCATCATTGAAAACAGGAGCTAATAAATGACATAGTATTACAGAATAATGTTCATGAATTGTTTTTACAGAGAATATTGGCACTCATTGCCTAGTTACAAATCATCAAAAGTCATCATTGAATATAGGAGCTAATAAATGACATAGTATTACATAATAATACTAATGAATTGTTTTTACAGAGAATATTGGCACTCATTGCCTAATTACAAATCATGAGAAGTCATCATTGAAAACAGGAGGTAATAAATGATATAGTATTACAGAATGATATTCATGAGGCGTTTTACAGAGAATATTGGCACTCATTGCCTAATTACAAATATTGAGAAGTCATCATTGAAAACAGGAGCTAATAAATGACATAGTATTACAGAATAATATTCATGAATTGTTTTCACAGAGAACATAGGCACTCATTGCCTAATTATAAATCATCAAAAGTCATCATTGAACACAGGAGGTAATAAATGACATAGTATTAGATAATAATGTTCATGAATTGCTTTACAGAGAACATTGGCACTCATTGCCTAATTATAAACCATCAAAAGTCATCATTGAAAACAAGAGGTAATAAATGACATAGTATTACAGAATAATGTTCATAATTAATCCAATTATAGTAATCATTGGCATTCATTGCCCAGTTACAAAGCATTATATATATATTATTATTTTTTTGCTAGCAATGCATTGCGTTGGGTAATTACTGGAGAATGAAAATAATTGCTTTTGAGTTGTTGCTGCAAATGAAGATGTGAAACGTCATTCGTCATGAGTCAGCTGTAGCAAGATTATGAAACAAGTAGAGTATATGTAATCACATTCATAAATGACATAGGTTTAATGAACAACTGCTTATAGCACATTAATTTCATAAATAATTTCTCCTGCAAAATATACAAAAATGGATTATTAAACTGAAAGAAGAAACGCATATTAAGCTGAAAAGTAGTGAACTTCAAATTAACAGGTAGTGAAATGTGTATAAAAAATGTGTTCCCTAGCTGTCCTTTCCAAAACCTTCAGTCATCATACTATGCAATATAACACATACTGTCAAAATGAACTGCAACAAATACTTAAATAATTACATAGCATAAATCCATAAACTTCAACATTATCCTCATCTTTAAAGAAAAAACTTCATTATCCATATTATCATAGCTCCATTATTATCATTACCTGTAAAGAAAAACTTCATTTTCCATATTATCAAATTCATCATCATTATTCATCACCATTCATTATCATCTGCAAAAAGAAATCACTTCATTACTCATTACACAACTATTCCTTATCTCTAGCATATTTCATCACTAAAACTAAAATGTGTAGTTCTGTCTGACAGCCTGCATCAATCGCCTTGTATTCTGAAAGAAAAAATTAGTTAAGACTGCTATACTACGATGTGTATAGTATACAGGGTTATTACAAATGATTGAAGCGATTTCACAGCTCTACAATAACTTTATTATTTGAGATATTTTCAAAACGCTTTGCACACACATAAAAAAAACTCAAAAAGTTTTTTTAGGCATTCACAAATGTTTGATATGTGCCCCTTTAGTGATTCGGCAGACAACAAGCCGATTATCAAGTTCCTCCCACACTCGGCGCAGCATGTCCCCATCAATGAGTTCGAAAGCATCGTTGATGCGAGCTCGCAGTTCTGGCACGTTTCTTGGTAGAGGAGGTTTAAACACTGAATCTTTCACATAACCCCACAGAAAGAAATCGCATGGGGTTAAGTCGGGAGAACGTGGAGGCCATGACATGAATTGCTGATCATGATCTCCACCACGACCGATCCATCGGTTTTCCAATCTCTTGTTTAAGAAATGCCGAACATCATGATGGAAGTGCGGTGGAGCACCATCCTGTTGAAAGATGAAGTCGGCGCTGTCGGTCTCCAGTTGTGGCATGAGCCAATTTTCCGCGGGCTACGCGTGAAACTTGCCTGCACGCGTTCAACCGTTTCTTCGCTCACTGCAGGCCGATCCGTTGATTTCCCCTTACAGAGGCATCCAGAAGCGTATACCATCGCCGAATGGAGTTAGCAGTTGGTGGACCTTTATTGAACTTCGTCCTGAAGTGTCGTTGCACTGTTATGACTGACTGATGTGAGTGCATTTCAAGCACGAGATACGCTTTCTCGGCTCCTGTCGCCATTTTGTCTCACTGCGCTCTCGAGCGCTCTGACGGCAGAAACCTGAAGTGCGGCTTCAGCTGAACAAAACTTGAGTTTTTCTACGTATCTGTAGTGTGTCGTGACCATATGTGAATGAATGGAGGTACAGTGAATTTATGAAATCGCGTCAATCATTTGTTAATAGCCCTGTATTCTTGTTAATGCTTGTTAATCCTGATCCATTTACTCATCCTCATAAGGTTTTTGCATCTTCTTTCGTTCATTCCGAAGGTGAAATTCCCATTTCCGTTTAATTTATTTCTCTTACACGTCATTTCTTTCTGAAATTGATGAACAAAGATTAATGTCTTGCATTTAAATCATATACTCACTAAATAAAAATTGGTTTATAGTAACATAATTGAGCATACAGCATAGCATGACAGAAAATGTGAAAAACATACATAGTGTTCAGAGGCAAAAATGTACCCAGTGTATCACAATGTAGCAGCAAAAAAAAAAAAAGAATGTAAAATAGTCACGATGTTGAGATATCATAGGGCTAAAATGTTAAAGTCAACTGGTGTTTGTTATATCTTAAATATTTCATAGTGCATACAAACAAAACAGGAAAACAATCATACACACATGAAAAAATGAAAAATATGCACGGTCTGATGTGTAACGACATGAAGAGCGACCTGCTAACCTTACCTTGCCGGGCACTTGCCAAGAAAAAATACGACATTCATCAGTGATTAGTCACATAAATATAATTGCATAAGTGGTCATAAAATGTGTAAGTTTATCTGGAAAAATATGCACGGTCTGACATGTAACGACAAGTAGAGCAACCTGCTAACCTTACCTTGCCGGGCACTTTCCAAGAGAATATACGATAATAATCAGTAAGTGTTCATGTGAATATAATTGCATAAGTGATCATAAAAAAATTAGGAAATGGCATTACAGTGTGATAAATCATAAAGTGTGTTCATTCAATAAAAGGTTTGATGTTGGAGACATGGTGGTTCCCTTTGCTTTTTCTGGTTCTCAAAGTTTCGACGTGTACTACATTGGGGTGAGGAATGATGCGAATCTGATATGGACCTGCGTATAGAAGTTCAAATTTACTACACCTACCTTTACCTCTGTTGGATAAATAGTGTGCACGTACTAATATCTTCTGTCCAATGTGAAAGTCATGTCGTGTACAAACCTGTTTTTGCTGTCTTCTCCGGCGCTCTGCGGCACGTTTGATGTTGTTAAGCGCAATGTCAATTATTTCACTGAGTCGTAGTCGACGGGATGTAGGAAAGTTTACTAATTCTTTAATTTTGTTAGGTGGTTCAACATTTTTCAGTATAACAGACGGAGATAGCATAGTGGATTCATTTGGTATGGAATTAATTACATCCTGTAATGAGAGTATGTGTGTGTCCCAATCAATATGTTTTTTATGGCAGTATATTCTACACAGTTTACCAACTTCTTTCATTAATCGTTCACAAGGGTTCGAAGAAGCATGGTACCTGGATATATATATCGGAGTAATGTTTCTAGCTCGTAACATACCTGTCCATATAGCAGATCGAAACTGTGGTCCATTGTCGGAAATTACTTTCAGCACATGTCCTACATGAAATAGAAAATGAATTACGAATGCTTTCGAAACAGTTTTAGCAGTAGCTTTGCGTAACGGAGTGAAGGCAACAAATTTTGAAGTGAGTTCAACAGCGACAAAGATGTAGCAAAAACCTTTATTAGTTCTGGGAATCGGACCAAAAATGTCTACACCGGCCATATGTCTCAATTTAACAGGTACAATGGGATGTAATGGAGGAATATGTGAAGTTGTGTCTGACTTAGCTTTCTGGCAGATTTTACATGACGCTAAAACTCGTCGTATACGTTTCTCCATGGTGGTAAAATAACAGCTCTGTCTCAGTATAAGAAAACATTTTCTGGCTCCGTAATGTGCGTAAATTAAATGAGTATACCAGATTAATTTGTTAACAAGTTCGTCAGGAATGCATAATAACCAATTGTTGCTGTCAGGATGAGAGCGGCGAAACAGAATGTCATTGCGTACAGTGTAATGGTTTCTAATCGTAACATTTTTCCTATCTTGCCAAAGGTGTTTAATCTCTTCCCATACGTTGTCTTTACTTTGCTCTTGTGCTATGTCCTGTAATGACGACGAAATAAAATTTTCAAATGCAGCTTGTTAAATGTACATGACGCTGAAATTTGCTTTGCAGAAGTTGGTTGCGATGTCTTGCTGATTGTTGCTGAGAGAACGAGATAGTGCGTCTGCTACAACATTTTGTGTTCCGGGAATGTGAACAATTGTGAAATTAAATTCCTGCAAGTAAAGTTTCCATCTGCTGAATCTGTCGTGTGTAAATTTAGCCGAAAGTAAAAATTGTATCGCTCTGTGGTCTGTGTAACGGTGGTATGTCTTCCATAAAGGAAATGCCGAAATCTCGTAAATGCCCAAACAACGCATAATGTTTCCAGTTCTGTAACAGAATAATTTCGTTCAGCAGGTGACAGAATGCGACTTGCAAATGCGATGTTTTTAATTACTGTAGAGCCATCTTCTTCAATTTCCTGGAAAATATGTACGCCTAAAGCGGTGTTAGCACTGTCGGTGGCAATGGAAAAATTTCTGGTAAGATCTGGGTGTGATAAAAGTGGTGCATTCAACAAAGCATGTTTCAGCTTCATAAATTCAGAATGTGCTTGCTTATCCTATGTCCAAATAGTGTTTTTACCTGTCAATTGACATAATCTAGGGGTGTCTAAAGCAGAGTAATGAATAAATTTACGAAAAAAGTTAATTAAACCCAAAAAACTGCGTAGTTGTTTCTTCGTCGTAGGAACAGTAATGTCACGTAGAGCTTGAAGTTTTTCCGGGTCAGGCGCAATGCCTTCTGCTGAAATTACATGTCTAAGAAATTTTATAGAAGTTTTGCCAAAGTGCGATTTACTGAGATTAACTGTGAGTCCTTGTGCATGAAAAGTTTGCAACAGTTGTTCTAGAATCAGATTGTGTTCAGACCAGTTAGCTTCTGCAATAAGAATGTCGTCTACGTACGTTGTGATTCTGTCTTTAAGTTCTGTCGGAAGTATTGTGTTCAAACCGCGAATAAAAGCTGCTGAAGAAATTGTTAAACCGAATGGTAATTTGCAAAATTGATAACAGTCACCAAAACAGAGAAATGCTGTGTACTTTCTTCAGTTCGGATGGAGCTGAATTTGCCAAAATCCCGATTTCAAATCTAATGTAGAATAAATAGCAGTACCATGAAATTTTTGTAGAAGTTCTCCTAGTGTTTGAGGGCGATCTGTTTCATTAATAATAATGTCATTGATGTGACGCGAATCAAGTACGAGGCGAAGTGAGCCATCCTTCTTCTTAAAAATATGGAGCGGGTTTAAGTACGGACTAACTGCCGGTTCAATAATTCCTTGGTCAAGCATAGCTTGCAATTCTTTCTTAACTTGTTCTCTATGGATATATGGAATGGTATAATGCTTGGCTTTAAATGTGTCGTGCTGTTTCACTTGAAATTCATACATAAAACCGGACATAGTACCAGGAATGTTGTCGATAACTGGAGCTTGCTGTAAAAGAATTTTGTGTAGTTGCGAGCGTTCGTCGTGTGTATTTGCACTGCTCTGCTTAACTTTACCATAAATCGTCTGTATTATATCATAGTCGGCTTCGTCTGGAGTATTATAGTTGTGTACGTACGTATCTGTGAACAATGTGGAATTACAGTCTATGTTACGTGATCCGGAAATGACCTCTGTGCGATTAATTGTTTGCTGAAGTAGTTCTATGTTCTAGGGGACTGATGACCATAGCTGTTAAGTCCCATAGTGCTCAGAGCCATTTGAACCAGTTGTACATTCTCATCCTTTAACATTAAATAGGAATTTTGAAAGTCAATAATGGCGTCTTGTTGTACCAGAAAATTCGTACCTAAAATAACTTCTGTTGTCAATAAGGGAACAATCCAAAAATATGAGTGAAATGTATGACCTGCAATACAAAATGATAAATGTGTCTGTAATTTAACATCTACTCCTTTACTCGATACTGCTGCTTTTACTTTCGTTTTGCCTAACGGTAATGTAGGATAGGTATTCTGTTACACTCGTTGAAAGTTTCTTCATTTATAACTGACATAGGTGATCCAGAATCGATTACTACTGAAAATTTCGATGATCCAATTTTAATTTCGATGACAGGGTGTGAAATGGTTTTTTGAACTACAGGTCTTTCCCGCAAAAGAGTGTCTCGTATGTCGTCAAAAGTAATATCATTTTCGTGTACAACATTCTGCGTGCCTAAAGTAGTGCTTGTGTTACTGGAAGATGCGACCTGTACACTATCTAGTCAAATTCTATCTGACGTATTATTATTATCAGGAGGATTCTGTGGCATTTCGACTATTTGAACTGTTCTGTTATTTCTTCCAGACGTATTACGTTCTGGATGATACCTACTGTCAGGTTCATTCATGAGAATATGTTCTTGCGGATGATTTTGCTGTTGGTAAGACCGACTGTTATCAGATGTATGCTGAAAATTGTGCTCATTGTTTTTACGTCTGTCGTGATAGTCATTTCTATACGGCGCATTGCGATAGGAATTGAAATAGTGTGTTTTCTGTACGTAGTTATTTCCTTGCTGCTGTGCGTTACTATTTGTTGGAGCTGAGACTATACGTGCACGAGGCGAAACATTAAAGCCTGGCTGACCTTGCACACTGCGTTGTTGGTTAGGTATGCTTTGATGCTGTTGCGGAGAAAAACGTCTATTGTTACTAAAATGTGGTTCTTCTTGCTGATAATTTTGTCGATACTGATAATTAAAATTTTGTCTGTTATTAAAATTCTGTTGGTTGTCGTTCCTGAAGCGTCTATTACCTTCACTATTGAAATTGCGTGGCTGATCTTAATTACTGTAAGTTTGTTGGCCTTGGTCATTATATGAAAAATTTTTGTTTACAAAGGAATAATCCGATTGCTGCACTTCCAAAAGCTGTAACAGATCTCTGAATGCCGAAATGTTTTCCTTCTGCTGACCCGTTAAAAGTGACACTCTTAATGACCGTAGTAATTTAGAAATGCATAATTGTATAACTGCAGATTCACTGTATGGTTCACTTAAATACTGGTTTTGTTGGACCATGTGCTCAAAAAATTGCGTGACACTGGGAAAATTTGAGTTCTCATAATTCGGTAAACTAATTAGTTGTTCCTTAATTCCACGCTGTGTCGTCTTCGACCAATACGCTGACAGAAAAGCATTCTGAAATTGTGCTACCGAGTAGCATTGTCTCGCGATCGGTCTCATACGAGTTGCCGGTTCGCCTTCGAAAAAACTACAAATAAACTCAAGTTTATGCGTTACGGGCCAAGTCGGTGGAAAAGCAAAGCTGAATTGTTGTATCCAATCCAGGGGGTGAATCTGTGTTCTGTCATTTTTAAATACTTTAACTTTTCTCACTGATAGAAAATGTTTGTAATCAAAATTATCGTTCCTTTATGACGGAACAGGTTCAGGATTGTATGAGAATCTGTTTGACTGTGACTGTTCGGAATCTAACTCACGTACTCTTTGTAGATTACCTAAATTATACCGGCTGTGTGACTGTGAGAAATGTTCGGAATTCGCCGTATGCTGTGACGTGTTATTAACTGAAATATTTTTCATCTTTGTTACTTCTTGCTGTAAACTTGACAATTTTCTACGTAATGTATTATTAGACGAATCTATCTCACTGATCGTCTGCCGTAAATTTTGGAATTCAGGTGTTTGGTTAAACAAAATCGGTGCAGTATCGTCTGATTTGCTGTCATTATTATTTTCAATAACGTCAATACGACTGGCCAATTCATCATATTTTTCAGTCAGTATTTTTACCTGATCATCGTTTGTAGTGTCAGAAGCATTAATTTGTTTTTGTGTTTTACGTGTGGTTTCGTTCAATTTTTTAACGTCAGCTTTGATGACATCAGAATCCTGTGTTAGTTCTAATTGTTCGAGTCTGTCTGTCACTGTCTGAAAGTCCGCTGTGTGTGTGTCTGTTTTCGACTTAAGATCGGAAATTTCATCACCTAATTCTGTGTTCAACTGTTTGATGGTATTAATGTCGTCGGACACTGTAGCAATATTGTTGTCTACGTATGTTTTAGCTTTCGCAAACGATTTACGTTTATCTTCTTGCCTCTGTGCGCTGTTTGTTTCCATCACTTGTCGTTTGACTTTATTCTGATCCTGTATAAATTTACGGAAACGCTTATCACTGTTTTGTAGGTGATGATTAAAACGTTCGCCAATTCGAGTGTATTACCTCAATAAACTGCATCTATATCTGCTCTTATCTATCCACACAGCTTCGTGCAATGTTGGCGTATATAAAATTTTGATTCTTGGAGGAAATGCATAGGAAATATTCTTTAAATTGAAATGAATGTTTTTCTTTAAAAAAGTTACTTTATAAAAATTATTATTGGGGCATTTTTTGAACAAATTAATTATAATTAACATACATTACTAGATGTGCGCAATGCTGCGTCTTTACCTTCTATAACAATATACATCGTCCCGAATCGTGACCAGAGTCGCGAGAAGGGCACGCCGCCGACGCATGCCGACGCCCGCTCAGTACAATCGTCCACTTGCTACTACTGTCGACTGACTACTACTTCTCCCGAGTCGCTACATATAACAACTGTTCCTGCCGACTCGCTACACACAACTACTGTTTCTGCCGACTCACTACATGCAACAGTTCCTGCCGACTCACTACACGCTACTACTGTTGCCGACTCGCAAAATGCTACTGTTCCTGCCGACTCACTACGTGCTACAGTTCCTGCCGACTCACTACACGCTCCTACTGTCGTCTCGCGCGGTCAAGCGCAGACTAGCAACGATAAATAACTCTCTGGTCAGAGATTCTGTCATGCCTCGCCATCGCTGGTAATGAATACAAACGTGTTTCACTGTTCGTCACTATTACGATTTCTAACAATTTCACGGTCTGCATAACAGATGAATAACTTTTGATGAATATGTTCCAACTACATATCCTGGTACGTCTAGGGCTTCTACTCTACAGTGATGATGTTTCAATACTACTTTCCAAATGCACACGTCGAAGCTCTCATTGTCATTTTACGTGCTTGTACCGGTGCTCCTACAGCTGCCTATGTTTAGGTCGTTCTACATTTCCATTCAGCACGATATTAACTAGCAAAATAATTTCAACACCAAAAAATCACTTTGCAGGCGTAATCTGTATACTTAATGCTTGCATTGTTGTTGTTGTGGTCTTCAGTCCTGAGACTGGTTTGATGCAGCTCTCCATGCTACTCTAACCTGTGCAAGCTTCTTCATCTCCCAATACGCACTGCAGCCTACATCCTTCTGAATCTGTTTACTGTATTCATCTCTTGGTCTCCCTCTACGATTTTTACCCTCCACACTGCCCTCCAATACTAAATTGGTGATACCTTGATGCCTCAGAACATGTCCTACCAACCGATCCCTTCTTCTTGTCAAGTTGTGCCACAAACTCATCTTCTCCCCAATCCTATTCAATACCTCCTCATTAGTTATATGATCTCCCCATCTAATCTTCAGCATTCTTCTGTAGCACCACATTTCAAAGGCTTCTATTCCCTTCTTGTCCAAACTATTTATCGTCCATGATTTACTTCCATACATGGCTACACTCCATACAAATAATTTCAGAAACGATTTCCTGACATTTAGATCTATACTCGATGTTAACAAATTTCTCTTCTTCAGAAACGCTTTCCTTGCTATTGCCAGTCTACATTTTACATCCTCTCTACTTCGACCATCATCAGTTACTGTCGTGGTCGTGCGGTAGCGTTCTCGCTTCCCACGCCCGGGTTCCCGGGTTCGATTCCCGGCGGGGTCAGGGATATTCTCTGCCTCGTGATGACTGGGTGTTGTGTTATGTTCTTAGGTTAGTTAGGTTTAAGTAGTTCTAAGTTCTAGGGGACTACTGACCATAGATGTTAAGTCCCATAGTGCTCAGAGCCATCAGTTACTTTGCTCCCCAAATAGCAAAACTCCTTTACTACTTTAAGTGTCCCAGTTCCTAACCCGACTTAATACGGCTACATTCCATTATCTTCGTTTTGCTCTTGTTGATGTTCATTTTATATCCTCCCTCCAAGACACTGTCCATTCCGTTCAACTGCTCTTCCAAGTCCTTTGCTGTCTCTGACAGAATTACAATGTCATCGGCGAACCTCAAAGTTTTTATTTCTTCTCCATGGATTTTAATACCTACTCCAAATTTTTCTTTTGTTTCCTTTACTGCTTGCTCAATATACAGATTGAACAACATCAGGGAGAGGCTACAGCCCTGTCTCACTCCCTTCCCAACGACTGCTTCCCTTTCATGTCCCTCGACTCGTATAACTGCTATCTGGTTTCTGTACAAATTGTAAATAGCCTTTCGCTCCCTGTATTTTACCCCTGCCACCTACAGATTTTGAAAGAGATTATTCCAGTCAACATTGTCAAAAGCTTTCTCCAAGTCTGCAAATGCTAGAAACGTAGGTTTGCCTTTCCTTAATCTAGCTTCTAAGATAAATCGTAGGGTCAGTATTGCCTCACGTGCTCCCATATTTCTACGGAATCCAAACTGACCATCCCCGAGGTCAGCTTCTACCAGTTTTTCCATTCATCTGTACAGAATTCGCGTTAGTATGATATGCTTGCATATCATGTATAAAAATTCATGTTTTTATCGGTCTCGTCTAGAAACTACTCTTAATAATCTGGGGCTCATGCTGCTTTACTGGTGATTGTTGCTTTTCCGGTATATTTTAAGATTTACTTCCGGTTACAACTAACTGCAGCCAAAAAAGGTGGTAACTCGTAGTAACGTTGAAAAGAGTCATCGAAGTGGCAAATGTGGATGACGATCCCCCCTTTAGAGGGAACTACTGTAGGTACGAGTTTCTGTGAAACTGAAATGCCTTCAAAGGAAGTTAAATCATCTGTGATGCGTCAGATATGTACATCGGTAAATTGCAAATAAACGTGCTGAAGGGACTAAGTACCATAACACTGAAATGACCTGTGTGGCAATTAAACCACCTGTCAGGATTCAGATATTCAAACTGGTCAACTGCAACACGCTAGATCTCAGGCTTTACGCCTCTATCTACATTCTGCAAACCACCTTACAATCTGTGTAGGTTACACCTGTTACTACTGCCGCTAGATCTCAGGCTTTACGCCTCTATCTACATTCTGCAAACCACCTTACAATCTGTGTAGGTTACACCTGTTACTACTGCCGCATCGCCTCCCTCCGTCCTTCACATGTTCTATTTGCAAATGGAGGGCTTGTGAAGAATGACTACATACACTCTTCGGCGAAGGCTATAATTGCTCTGATTTCCATGTCGTGGTTAATTTTGAGATGTATGTGGAGGAAAGTAATATGTTGACCGACTTCGAATCCATGCTCTGCAAATACTAAGATAACACATTCTGTGAAGCTGAAGGACTCTTTTGTAGCGTCTGTCAATGGAGTTTCTTACGCATTTTCGTAACTTAAAAACCATGAATACCGATGGCATTGTTGGCTTTCATGTCCTACGAGGTGGGTTCAGCCGCGTGTGGGTTGTACTTCCTCAGCGTATATTATTCCCTTTCATAGCGGATACGCCAGCGTCATTAGTATATGTATTTACGTGTGTGGGGGCGGGGGTTGAAGGCGGGAAGGGAAGGGGGGGTAGTGGAGGAGGAGGAGATTAGTGTTTAACGTCCCGTCGACAACGAGGTCATGAGAGACGGAGAGCAAGCTCGGGTGAGGGAAGGATGGGGAAGGAAATCGGCCGTGCCCTTTCAAAGGAACCATCCCAGCATTTGCCTGAAGCGATTTAGGGAAATCACAGAAAACCTAAATCAGGATGGCCGGAGACGCGATTGAACCGTCGTCCTCCCGAATGCGAGTCCAGTGTGCTAACCACTGCGCCACCTCGCCCGGTGGGTAGTGGAGGCATGTGTAGTATACTAATATGTGTGTGTTACATCGCTATGATGAGAAAAGGGAAATCAGGTGTCGGCGTATGGCCTACTTTTCTCGAATAGCATCAATTGGGCTTAGTATCTCCATGCGGCGGATTGATTATCATTATCTGTGTCACATGTCCTTACACCATGAAACACTAACGCAAGGTTTGGCACATTGGCAGTTAGGAAATTCACGATACGACCTCTCCCCACCGCAACCTTCCTTGCTGGAGAAATACTGGCAGTGAAAATTTCATCCACCAACAAGGATCGAAGCGGCTTACCTCCGAGTCGAGTGCCTCCGAACAAGTGTGCGTTAGCAACCTCGGCTACGTAAGCGGGTTTCGTAATGACGTCGCACTTAGTAAATGAGCGTTTTACGAAACGTGCCGCTCCACGCTGGATCATCTGAAGTTCGTCCATCAAAGGTCCCTGACAAACGTGCAAGACTCAACAATCAATCGAATAAGTATTTTGCAAGACATTTCCTTCCCGGAAAAAACTTGTGTCAAAGGTATGGGATTAAAACCTAGGATGTAGGGATATTAGCTAATAACACTGATATCCTCAGTGAAGGTGAAGGAGGAAATGCAGAATCTAGTGAACGTACTGAGCAGTCGAAGGAGCAAACAGCATGGTTCCCGAATAAAGCGAAGAAAAACGAGAGTAATGGAAAGCAGCAGAAATGAGGATAGTGGTAGATGAGAGGTTGCTACTAGAACTCAGTAACATGACGTACTGCGTCGTTATCACACAATACCATTTGTATCACACTTATGCAGAACTTTTTTTCTGTTTACTTGTAAGTCTACCGACTACAGTCTGGAACCGAGTGACCGCTACGGTTGCAGGTTCGAATCCTGCCTCGGGCATGGATGTGTGTGATGTCCTTAGGTTAGTTAGGTTTAAGTAGTTCAAAGTTCTAAGGGACTGCAGTTAAGTCCCATAGTGCTCAGAGATAATTGATTTGGCATGGCCCTCCACAGATCACAGATTCCTCTCTTCATCTGAGAATAGCACTTGCTCCTCTATGTATTCAGTTATTTGTTGGATGTATTTCAGTCTGTCTTCCCATACTGATTGTACCCTGTAGAACGGCCCCAATTCCGTGAGGTTTTAACACTTGGCCTTTAACATGTCCCTTCTTCTTGTTAGTTTTTTTTCGAATGTTACCTTCTTTGCCTATCCTTTGCAGAATCTCTTCACCCATAAATTTATGAGTCTACCTTATTTTCAACGTCTCACAACAGCACCACATTTTTAACTCTTCAGTTATCTTCTTTTTACGTATTCCCACAGTCATGTTTCACATCTACACAAGACTGTGCTCCAAACGTACATTTTCAGCAACATGTTTCCAAAATAAGGCCTTTGTTTCACAATAGTAGGCTTCTCTTGGACAAGAATGCCCTCTTTGAATGCCATAATCAGCTTCGTCAGCCTTGTACTACCACGGTAGCAGAATGCCTCAATTTCACTTTCTTCGGAGTCGTCAGTTTTGATGTTCATTTTGTCTCTAGCCTCATTTCTGCTTTGCCTCATTACTTAATTCTCTATTCAGTTTAATATCACTACATGTTTTGCACCCATTACGTTATTCAATCCACTCAACAAGTCCTGTAACTGCTCTTCGTTTCCACTGATGATAACATTGTCATCAGCGAATCTTGCCTCTGATCACCTTCCACTCTAAATGTTAATCTCATTCTTAAAGTTATCTTTATTTCAAACATTGTTTTTTGAATAATAGTAGCGATGAAACACAGCATTTCTATCATCCACCTATTGTAATCCGAGCACTTAAAAGTTTTAGCCTTCTTATTGTTTCCTCTTTGTTCTTGCTCCTATCGCGAATTATCTGTCTTTTCTTCGCAGAATTTCGAACTTCTTGACCCATTTTGTATTGACGAACACTGTTTGTAGATAGACAGAGCCTATGAACGTGCCTTCATATTGCTTAAGTCTTGTCTCCTGAAGTAAGCACGTCTTCTCCAATGCCTTTGTCTTTCGGAAAACCAAATTCATGTTCAACTAAAGTGCGCGTCATTTACGACGGCGGCCGAGTTTAGGTTCGTTCTGCGCATCTGACGTCATAAAACACAGTCAGCCAATGAACAAAGAACGACGTTGCCAGAGTTCGACTGCAGTGCAGAGCACGGACGAGAGTCTTCAGTTTTGGAAACGTTCAGTCATAAATAAAGTAATTGAACAAAAGCAATGTCTTGATAGCAGACTTTCTATAAAAGACAGTTTGGAAAAAAACATTCTTTATACCAATTGCTTCATATTCTGTTAATTAATTAAACCAAAAAAGGAATAAGCCTCCTAATTCAGGCGATAGCAAGGAAAGGTGTTTGTATCATTCTCACTAACCGCTTTTTCGCAATAAAGAACAGCGGTAATTGTTTATTTCCTATTGTACTTCGACGAAACGTAATTCATAGTCATACCAAAAGCGTTTGTCGGTATTTTGCGTGATTGCTTAAAGTCCTCCAGGAATTCCGCTAAATGACGAGAGCGCGGAATGCGGGGAGCACGTCTCTGTAGCAGCGAAAGGGTTAATGCGGCCCTGGTGGCTTTACTTCATAAACTGCGCGCTCCTTCCTAAACGTGAGTTTGCGAACTATATTATACTATACTATACTTTGGCGCTGCTTCTCTTGGCGCGTGCAACTGGCAACACAGCAATCTCCCACGTCTGGGCGGGCATGCGCGGGCCGCCAAGATAAAAGAATTGAACTATAGCAGCGCGTAATTTTTCATTTCCATTGCTCTGAATATCATAAATGGTAGCTACTTATATCCACGCACTATAAAGCTCACTGGGCGGTAGGTCTCGCGCATACCTAACTTTCCTATCTTCGTGTTTGTGTGGATGATATTTCTTTCCCAAGTCTGATGGTAAGTCTCCCGTCTCAATGGATTTTACACAGCAACTAGAATAGTGTTTTGTAGCGCTATCCACCAACGATTTTAGAAATCCCGTAGCGTCGATATCTATAACTTTCTTAGCAGCTGTCCAATAGCTCTGCGAATCTCTGACTCTGTATCCCCTAAGAATTCCATGTCGACTCCTATTTGTTCATGTGTCACGTCGTACGCCAGTTTCGACCTCTCGTAGATGCCTAGAGGCCTTCAGTATACTATTTTCACTACCTGCACCCTCATTTTCGTTCAACTGTGGAATTCCCACTGCATTCTAATGTTGACGAAATTTCTCTACATTTCATCGAAGGCTGTACTGACTTCTCTGTGTGCTAAATACGTCCTTTCTAAGACCCTTTTTGTTTTCTTCAGATATTTTCTACAGCCATCTCGCGTTGACTTTACTGCACTTCCTAAATACTTCATTCCTATATAACTTCTACTACTTAATATACTTAATTGAAGTTCTATTTTTGTTACCCAATGTGTCTTTATAGATTCCAATTTTTTTTAGTCATTATGCTTCTGACTGGTTTGATATCATCTGACTGGTTTGATGCGTGCCACCACGTTTCCTCTCCTGTGCCATCCGCTATCCTCTTTATCTCAGAGTGGTATTAGCAACCTACAACACCATACTCAATCTATATCCTTAATTATATACAGGACGTATTCCAATCTACGTCTTCCTCTACACTTTTTACACTCCAACACCCACAAAAGCATATATCATTCATATTGGGTGCATTGTGCTGCAGACTATTGCCAGTTTCTCCATATTAGCGACCTCAGTAATCATTAGACATCGTGAGAGAGCAGAATGGGGAGCTCCGCAGAACTCACGGACTTCGAACGGTGTCAGGTGATTGGGTCTCACTTGTGTCATACGTCTGTATGCGAGATTTTCACACTCCTAAGCATCCCTAGGTCCACATTTTCCGATGTGATAGTGAAGTGGAAACGTGAAGGGGCACATACAGCACAGAAGCGTACAGGCCGACCTCGTTTGTTGACTGACAGACCATCACAGAGGAATTATAAACTGCATCAGGATTCGCGGCAAGTACTATGATAGTTTGGCGGAAGGTGAGAAAACTTGGATTTCGTGGTCGAGCGGCTCCTCATAAGGCACACATCACGCCGGTAAATCCCAAACGACACCTCTCTTGGTGTAAGAAGCGTAAACATTGGACGATTGAACAGTGGAAAAACGTCGTGTGGAGTGACGAATCACGGTACACAATCTCGCGATCCGATGAAAGGGTGTGGGTATGGCGAATACCCGGTGAATGTCATCTCGCGTAGTGTGTAGTACTAACAGTAAAATTCGGAGGCGGTGGTATTGTGGTGTGGTCGTGTTTTTCAGGGAGGGGGCTTGCACACATCGCTGTAGTGGACTCTCCTGCACAGAGTCCTGACCTGAATCCAATAGAACAACTTTGGGATGTTTCGGAACGCCGACTTCGTGCCAAGCCTCACCGAACGACATCGATACCTGTCCTCAGTGCAGTACTGCAGTACTCCGTGAAGAATGGGCTGCTATTCCCCTAGAAACCCTCCAGTACGTGATTGAACGTATACCTGCGAGAGTCGAAGCTGTAATCAAGGCCAAGGGTGGGCCAACGCCATATTGACTTCTAGCCTTACCGATGGAAAGTTCCAGGAACTTGTAAGTCATTTTCAGACAGGTTTTCGGATACTTTTCATCACATATTGTATGTTTTTCTGTCCAAGGCTGTGACCACCCTGTTTAGAGATATCCAGACCTCTTAAACCGAACTTTCTGCATTGGTATTTACAGTATCTACGACTTAGAGAATTTTAAACATATTTCATCATTCCTCTGTAGTCCAATAGATGACTTTTGTCCACATCAGCTCTTGCGGACGATCGATTTATGGTACTATCTACTGCTAAATACCAGCTTCTGATCAGAGTCTAAATCTAATCCCGGCTACGCCTTACGATCCAATACCTAATTTCGCAACCTCCGTCTGACCATGATGTAATACAGCTGGAACACTTCTGTGTCTCCAGACTTTTTCTAAGTACAGTGGTGTGCATAAGAGTATTGCCTCGGCGTACGTTACAACCATCTGCCACTAGACAGCTCTGTATTGCAGCGTATAACACGGCGGTGTGTAACATAACTATGTCGCTGCGTAATAAACAGTGTGCTGTAATCGAGTTTCTAACCACAGAAAACAAGCCTCCAATTGAAATACACAGGAGTATGAGTACTGTGTATGATTCCACAATGAGAGTTTCACCTTTCAGCGGAGTGTGCGCAGATATGAAACTTCCTGCCAGATTAAAACTGTGTGCCGGACCGAGACTCGAACTCGGGACCTTTGTCTTTCGTGGGCAAGTGCTCTACCAACTGAGCTACCCAAGCACGACTCACGCTCCGTCCTCACAGCTTTACTTCTGCCAGTTCATCGTCTCCTACCTTCCAAACTTTACAGAAGCTCTCCTTCTAAACTTGCAGAACTAGCACTCCTGAAAGAAAGGATATTGCGGAGACATGGCTTAGCCACAGCCTGGAGGATGTTTCCAGAATGAGATTTCCACCCTGCAGTGGAGTGTGCGCTGATATGAAACTTCCTGGCAGATTAAAACTGTCTGCCGGACCGAGACTCGAGCTCGGGACCTTTGCCTGGAAACATCCCCCAGGCTGTAGCTAAGCCATGTCTCCGCAATATCCTTTCTTTCAGGAGTGCTACTAGTTCTGCACGTTTCGCAGGAGAGGTTCTGTAAAGTTTGGAAGGTAGCAGACGAGGTACTGGAAGAAGTAAAGCTATGAGGACAGGGCGTGAGTTGTGCTGGGGTAGCTCAGTTAGTAGAGCACTTGCCCGCGAAAGGCAAAGGTCCCGAGTTCGAGTCTCGGTCTGGCACACAGTCTTAATCTGCCAGGAAGTTTCACTGTGTATGATGGTTGTATGTTTATCAGTAAGTGCGACGTTGGGTTGTCCGTGTTAGTAACGAATGAAACGATAGTGTGTAACGCCGAAAATGCATATCCCCCTATTTCCATCTATTGTACTATAAATTTGTTTTCCTTATTTTTGTTACCTGAATATATAACATTTCTGTGTCTTCGTATATTGTAATTGTTTTACTATTTGTATATATATATATATTTATGCATTTATGTCGATGTATAATTGGTTTGTTTCGTAAGTATTATTTGTATTTTTACGCTGGGTCTTGCCTAGGGAAAACTGCTATCGAACGATTACATCGATAGGTCGTGTTAAGAACGAAAGTGTTTAGGATCTTTGGTAGTGTTAACTCTGCCGCTTGGAGCGCGGGCTGAGCAGAGATAGGGAGTCTGGCTGGAGTAGCGAGTGGAGCAGGTGTGTTGTGTGAAGCTCCCGCGAGTTGCCGCGCTTTCGGGGTTTGGCAGCGTGTAATTGCGCTCGACTTGCGATGATAGCTTCTGACATGGTGTCGCGGACGGGAAGCATTAGCTGGCGCACATCAAGAGCCCGTTTCGTCTGGTGACCGTGTCGAGAAGAAGGCGCGCCAACATCCAGCTTCTGCAACAGCGACGGCCGACAATGAGTGACTGTCGCAACCTCCTCGATCGACGGCTTCAAACCTTCAATCAACCAACAAGGAAGACTGGACGCACGTAAAGCTTTAAGAAGTGTATGGCAGACCTCAGCTTTTAAAACTGTTCAAATCACAAAATTACAGCAACGTAGCATGAACGTTTGTTGCTCATTGTCCCAGTTGCATTACCAAGCAGGGTCCCTTCCTTTTCCGATATGACCCCGAGTGTCGTTGAAATTCAAACGCCAGCATTAAGGTAATATAGCTAATTCTACTTCACTGCTTTAATTTCAAAGTTCAGTTAAAGTATTCATAGCTGGCTACAATATTCAGATTACACAAGCACAAATTAAGAGTGAGAGTTTTGTTACCATATTTTAGCTTACCTGTGACTGCAGCTCAGCTTGGTACGTACTAAATTTTACTATTGTTAATTGTTCAGAATCATTTAATTCAAGTTCAAAGTTAAATCTCTTATTTCTAAATTGCGTAGATTCAAGTAGCTTTTGAAATGATTGTTGAGGTAGTCCAAGACTAACCGTATTTTACTGAATTTCGATGTGCTTCAGAAAGAAAGCTCACTATTAACTTCAGTCACTAAATTAACTTTCGATTTTCCGGTTTTATTAATTCTTTTGCTAAATTAAGTCAGAGTGTAGCGAAATTTATTACTTCTGACAAACTTTCAGTTTTCACACTACACGTGTCAACCTTCAGTTGCCATGCTTCTAGTGCTAATTATATGTGTAATAACCTTTCTTTTTCAGTTAATATAGTAATTGTCCTTAGGACTGGCGACCATAATTTCCCCCAAATCTCAAATATCTTATTACCACTAGTTAATTGTTAACGTAACAGCCGCACATTTCCTTTCTTTATTAACTTTACCCCTTTTTCAAAATTAATTTCCACCAGTTTCATTAGCATTTTTCCTTTCATTTAGATGTAACCCTTTCCTCCCTCTTTACCGACAAATTAACCTCGGTGACGATTGCTTTTCCCAAATTTCCATTAGGTACACGCGGTTTATTTTTTCACTGTCATTAAGGTCGATAAGTGAGGGGGAGGTTACAAGTGTTAACCTTATCAGGTGTTGCGACGTAGTCGCTAAAAAAGTTCAAGTCTTGCTGTAAGTAGGCAAAGTCATGCATCACCTGTTGTGGCGTGTTCAAGATGTAGAGCAATTGGAACCATGGCTAAAAGTGCCACCACAAACTTTGCAAGGTACTGCTAGAACCCCAGAGAACAAAGCACGATTCAGAAGAATTAGTTTACTCATGGAGCACACTCCCCCTCAGGATGATATTGCAGACTATACACTACTGCAGTGACATCTGCAACAATTCGACTCCTTGGGATGACTGTCATCGATTATCCTCCATATGATTCCGACTTGGCCTCACAGGGTTTTTGTCTGTTCCCGAGACTTAAAGAACAACTTCGAGAACTTCACTTTGACAGTGATGAAGAGGTGCAAACATAAGTCAGACATTTTACAATGACGGTATCAATGAACTGGTCTCTTGTGGGGAAAAATGTGGTGGGCGATAGGGTGACTATGCGACGAAATAAATATGTAGATATGTTTTATTTAAAAAGACTTAAGAGCTTCCACATAAAAAATTCGGAGGTATTGCTTTTCAGCACATCGTGGTATACCTCCTACGTCTACATCTCCATCCACACAATTACTCTGCAACTCACAGTTAAGTGCCTGACAGAGAGTTCATCGAACCACCTTCAAACCTTTTCTCTACCGCTCCACTCTCGACAGCGCTCGGGAAAGACGAACATTCGGATCTTTCTGTGAGGGCTCTAATTTCTCTTATACTATTAAAAAATATTTTCGTACTCTGAGGTGAAATTTGGTGATTTACATTTCATAAGAAGATCCTGCCACAACGAAAAATATCCCTGTAATGATTGCCACTCCCTTTCGCGTATCATATCCGTAGCAGGCTCTTCCGTATTTCATGATAATACAATACGAGCTGCCCTTCTTTGAGCTTTCTGAGGGTCCTCCGTCAGTGTTATCTGATGGGGATCCCATGACGAACAGCAGTACTCCAGAACAGGGCGCACAAGCGTACAGGGCTATTACAAATGATTGAAGCGATTTCATAAATTCACTGTAGCTCCATTCATTGACATATGGTCACGACACACTACAGATACGTAGAAAAACTCATAAAGTTTTGTTCGGCTGAAGCCGCACTTCAGGTTTCTGCCGCCAGAGCGCTCGAGCGCGCAGTGAGACAAAATGGCGACAGGAGCCGAGAAAGCGTATGTCGTGCTTGAAATGCACTCACATCAGTCAGTCATAACAGTGCAACGACACTTCAGGACGAAGTTCAACAAAGATCCACCAACTGCTAACTCCATTCGGCGATGGTATGCGCAGTTTAAAGCTTCTGGATGCCTCTGTAAGGGGAAATCAACGGGTCGGCCTGCAGTGAGCGAAGAAACGGTTGAACGCGTGCGGGCAAGTTTCACGCGTAGCCCGCGGAAAATTGGCTCATGCCACAACTGGAGACCGACAGCGCCGACTTCATCTTTCAACAGGATGGTGCTCCACCGCACTTCCATCATGATGTTCGGCATTTCTTAAACAGGAGATTGGAAAACCGATGGATCGGTCGTGGTGGAGATCATGATCAGCAATTCATGTCATGGCCTCCACGCTCTCCCGACTTAACCCATGCGATTTCTTTCTGTGGGGTTATGTGAAAGATTCAGTGTTTAAACCTCCTCTACCAAGAAACGTGCCAGAACTGCGAGCTCGCATCAACGATGCTTTCTAACTCATCGATGGGGACATACTACGCCGAGTGTGGGAGGAACTTGATTATCGGCTTGATGTCTGCCGAATCACTAAAGGGGCACATATCGAACATTTGTGAATGCCTAAAAAAACTTTTTGAGGTTTTGTATGTGTGTGCGAAGCATTTTGAAAATATCTCAAATAATAAAGTTACTGTAGAGCTGTGAAATCGCTTCAATCATTTGTAATAACCCTGTATTTTAAACCGCCCCTTGTTTGACCTGCTGCATTATCTGCTCAATAAAACACAGTTTTTGGTTTTCTTTGTCGTTAACGTTAACTATGTGATCGTTCCTTCGTAACTGTAATCTCTGACCATCGAATTTACGGTCCTTAGATTTCTGTGATCTATCGTGTAACCGAAATTTAGCGAATTCCTTTTAGTACTCGCTTGGATATCTTCACACTTTTCATTATTTACAGTCAATTGCCACTTTTCGCACCATACAAATATTTTGTCTAAACCATTTTCAAATTGGTTCTGATTATCTGATCACCTTACGAGACAGTAAATGACAGCTTCGTCTGCAAACAATCTAAGAGGGCAGCTCAGACTGTCGCCTGAATCTCTTATGCAGATCAGGAACAGCAGAGGGCCTATAACAACCCCTCGGGAAACGTCAGATATTACATCTACTTTATTCGATGACTTTCCGCCAGTTACTACGAATTGTGGCCTTCCTGACGGGAAATCACGGATCGTGAGACAATAATCCATAGGCAAGCAATTTGATTACAAGTCGGTTGTAAGGGATGGTGACAAAATTCTTCCGGAAATTTAAAAAAATGGAATTAATTTGACATTTCCTGTCGGTAGCACTCATTGCTTTGTGAGAATGAACAGTTAGTTCTTTCAAAAGACCGATATTTTCTCAGTCCGTGTTTACTATTTGTCATTTAATCATTTTCTTCGATGTAATTCATTATTTCCGAGACAACGTTAGTCGTACAATTCTGTAATTCAGAGTATTACTCCTATTTCCTTTGTTGAGTATTCGTGTTGAAACGTAGCCTTTTGAAAATTTATACAGGACTGTGCTTAAACTGACACACAATATTTTTAGCGCAACGCAATCTGACTTTCAATAATCCCTACAAAAGAATAGCCCTGACTAACATTAACCTATACCTTTCACAAATCACTTACCTCACCAAAAATCTTCATTACTCGAACTACTGCAAAACAGCGAGCGCCACTACTGCCAGCTAAATAAAAGATTCAAACTACGGAAGGCACTAACTACTGATAGGCATAGTTAGCAAATGAAAGATTTTAATAGAGAACAAACAATGTATTTACCTTAATAGTGTTGAAAAACGATAATATACATGTTCATGACATCCAGTCTTACAAATTTCCAAACTCCGCCATCTCTCTCCCCACATCCACCACTGCTGGCGGCTCACCTCCAACTGCGCAATGCTACGCGCTGTTCACATCCAGCTGCCGCTGCCCAACACTACAATGGCAGACAACAATGCAAACTAACCACAGACTGCACACAGCACAGCCAGTGATTTTCATACAGAGCGCTACGTAACGTTGCCAATAAGAAAACATAAACAGCCTACTTACATAGCCCCCATGCTCCCCACAAAAAAATTTACAAATTGTTTTGGGCACTGGCCAATACAGATTTGAAAAAAATTTTCATAATTACAGTAAGAAAGATATCAAATGCACACACTTATTAATACAATGTTGGTCAAAAGCTAAAATTTTCTCACAGTCCATAAAGACAGTCCCGATCATTCATCACAGTAAAACTGCCGTTTCTTCCACCACTGCTGGCGGCTCACCTCCAACTGCGCAATGCTACGCGCTGTTCACATCCAGCTGCCGCTGCCCAACACTACAATGGCAGACAACAACGCAAACTAACCACAGACTGCACACAGCACAGCCAGAGATTTTCATACAGAGCGCTACGTAACGTTGCCAATAAGAAAACATAAACAGCCTACTTACAGTGTGACTTACGTAAGTTTCCAGTCTTTAGGTACGGATCTTTCAAAAAAATGGTTCAAACGGCTCCGAGAACTATGGGACTTAACATCGGAGGCCAATTGTCCCGTAGAACTTGGAACTTCTGAAAGCTAACTAACATAAGGACATCACACACATCTATTTCGAGGCAGGATTCGAACCTACGACCGAGCGGTTGCGCGGTTCCAGACTGAAGCGCCTAGAACCGCTCGGCCACACCGGCTGACACGGATTTTTCGACGAGCGCGCGGTTGTATAGGATTGCTAAATACGAAGCTACTGTATGAGCATACTGAAACAAAGGAACCTTCATACAATCTGTACCGGACGCTTTGCGTCTTTTAAGTGATTTAAGCTGCTTCTCTACAAACAAGAATCTACTTCTAATTACTTAAATTGGCAGTGGTTATTGATGCGAAATAGGGAATATGTATTTCGTTTTGTTTGGTGAAAGAATTTCGGAAACCATATTTCCAAATTCCGCTTTAGTGGCACCGTCATGAATAACATCGCCATGGTTATTGCACAGTGATGGTATTGATTTCGGCTTGCCGCTGGTTTACTATACATAGGAACAAAATCTCCTAGGGTTTCCTGCCAGATTTCGAGACAGGGTTTATTTGTGTGGACTCCTGAAAGCAACTCGCACTGAACATCGCATCCGTCACGGTGCTCCGTATTTCCTCAGGATTATTTTTTAATAAGAGGTCAACCTTTTTGTTCAAAATAAATTTCTGAGCAAGAGTTCAGTACGATTTTGGACGACGTTTTACGCTCAACGCTGACTTTAAACACATATTTTCGCCAAAATATCAAAGCTACATTGAAGTCATCACCAACTATAGTTGTAAAAACGGGCTTCCTACTTGAAATGAAACTCAAGTGTTGTTGAAACTCTTCAGCGACTGTTTCGTCTTAGTCGGGGGTTTGGTTCGCTAAAAGGAAGCAATTATAAATTTTTAATTAGGAAAATCCCCAAACAGCCGTATGTTTTCAGAAATTATTTACTTTAGGCAACCAGTTTCAGCATCTCATTAATGTCATCTTCGGGCCCCTATACACTCCTCGTATAGACTGTCAGATACATCGACATTTGGATAGCTGGTGCCATCAGTATCTGGATTCCGTGAATTCGTATTTGAAGCGTTTACTCCAAAGACCGCCAAGACAGAAGAAACTGTAACGAAATGGAATGATCTTGATGATAAAATAACAAGAAACGGAATGCCAAAAAAGATAACGAAGTATCGACCGAGTGGAAAAAGGGAATAGGTAGACCTCGCATGAGATGGATGAATAGATTACAAAACCGGAACAGGTGACTACAACCGTAATGATGATAATAGAGAAGAGGAAATTACAAATCCGATTACCATATTGACAGGTTGGTTGCGTGTGTATTAAGTAATTCAGAAAGTTAACATGCAGATTTCCCTTTTAATATCAGATTTTCTCAGTATTCTGAACCCACCTTTGTACGCTGAAGTACAGCATTATAGGAGGGTTGCATCAAATATTTTTAATAGAAACCAGGCAAGTCATCTACGTAAGTTACAAGATGGTATGTTTCCTTGAATAAAACAGGTGTTAAGTTCAAACTATGAATAACATGAACAACACTGAACACTCAATAACCTTTCAAATTATCATAAAAACTATAACAACGAAAAAATCAAGAATGATGAGCTACTTCCAAAAGCCACATAGGTGTATGAAATTGCTTTATTCTCAGCTGCTGCTTTCCTGGCAATTTTGACATATCTTCAGGTTTCTCTATCAAGAATACAAATCACTGTGTGAAGTTTTTGAAATGGTAGAAACACAACAATATTGTTGGCATTCAACAAACAACAATGAACTTACTTACAATTATTATATTTCCATAATGTAGATGGACAATTACGGAGTCCCAGCATTCGGGAAGTTTTCCAAACAACCGCAATGGTGGGCGCTCACAATAACATTGAATACACACAAGGATGTTTGTCAGAATCTACAAAGCATGAATCTCAGTGAGCCAGGCCTAGAAAAAAGCGGTGGAAAAACTAATAATGAAGCGGACTCTACTGTGAACAGAGATAAGATGCCTAAAAATTAAGTAACTTCTATTGAAAGTACTATAATGTTTTGGAAGAAATGCGTATCATGAACATATTTAAGTGAGCCCCAGTTCCAGCGCTGAGTAATCAGATTGGACTAAGGGACTAGACTATGGTACAGAAAATTCATTATCTGAATTTTCGCCAGTAGCTAACGGGACGATTTTCACGTTAATTTATCAGCTGTATGATACACACATAGTAATTCTTTGCTAATTTTATAATAGCTGAAATACTGATGTAAAGCAGGTTGAAACGTCCCCTTAGAACAATTATACACGACTGTGCTGATAAACCTCTTACAGTATTTGCTTTTCAAACAGCTAAGCAAAACTGAACGTACTCAAACATTCACTAAAGTGACACACAATATTTTTAGCGCAACGCAATCTGACTTTCAAAAATCCCTACAAAACAATGGCCCTGACTACTTTAACCTATACCTTTCACAAATCACTTACCTCACAAAAATCTTCGTTACTGGAACTACTGCAATACAGCGAGCGCCACTACTGCCAGCTAAATAAAAGATTCAAACTACGGAAGGCACTAACTACTGACAGGGATAGTTAGCAAATGAAAGATTTTAATAGTGAACAAACAATGAATTTACCTTAATAGTCATAATATATATATCAGTTCATGACATCCATTCTGTACTCAAAAATCAGCCATCTCATTTCCCACATCCACCACTGCTGGCGGCTCACCTCCAACTGCGCAACGCTACGCGCTGTTCACATCCAGCTGCCGCTGCCCAACACTACAATGGCAGACAACAATGCAAACTAGCCACATACTGCACACAGCACAGCCAGTGAATTTCATACAGAGCGCTACGTAACGTTGCCAATAAGAAAACATAAACAGCCTACTTACACCTACTTACAAGGTTATGTTTTATTTTCCATTTTATATCTACAATGCCAGCGGCCTTGCCGCAGTGGTAACACCGCTTCCCCTCCATATCCGCATCCAGTTACGCCTGTAGGCTGAGGACGACACGGCGGCCGGTCGTTACCGTTCGGTCTTCATGGCCTGTTCGGGTGGAGTTTAGTCTTTTTTATCTGCAATATACTATGGGTTTCTTAAAGGCAAGTAATTTGGCTCCCAGCCTTCGGTTATTTCCTGCTTATGATTCAGTCCTTGCAGCTGCTCGTGTGTTTCTTCTTAGTACCGTGGCCTTCCGCCTTCCAGTGTAGGCCTACTGTTAGGCACCACAGACTGTTCCCACATCGGCCTTTTAGCAATTCGGAGGAAGTACGTGCATGATGGGATTTCAAGTTTTACTTCATTGGTTAAAAACAGCTGGTGTCTACCGGTCTTATATTCTATGTGGTGTTATCCATTGAGCTAATTTAGCCGGCCGGTGTAGCCTTGCTGTTCTAGCGCTTCAGTTTGGAACTGCGTGACCGCTACGGTCGCAGGTTCGAATCCTGCCTCGGGCATGGATGTGTGTGATGTCCTTAGGTTAGTTAGGTTTAATTAGTTTAAGTTCTAGGCGACTGATGACCTCAGCAGTTAAGTCGCATAGTGCTCAGAGCCATTTGAACCTTACTAATTTAAAGACGTCACACACATCCATGCCCGAAGCAGGATTCGAACCGGCGACCGTAGCAGCCGCGTGGTTCCGTAATGAAGCGCCTAGAACCGCTCGATCACAGCGGCCGATGCTAATTTTCAAATTTATTTCTTTGGTTCCATACAAGAGCATTATATTATGTATCATATTTCCCATGTACTTATGATATTTTTCCTAGAAGTTAGAGGCATTTTATCCCCGCTCACTCTAGTGTCCGTTAATTATTATTTTTCCCGCTTTTCGTTAGGCCTGGCTCATTCAGCAGTAATGCTTCGTACATTTTGACAAGCATCTTTTAGGTGTATTCAATTTCAGTACGACAACACACCATTGTGGTTTAAATCTGAAGGTGGATATCTCCCCCAACGCTGTGACTCCGTAATTGTCCTTTCACATCATGGAAATATGACCGTTGTGAGTACTCACCATTGTTGTTTGCGGAATAGCAACACTATTGTTCCGTATTTCTATCATTTCAAAAATTTCACACATTGGTTTGTACTCTTGATAGATAAAGCTGAAAGTGCGTGAAACTGACGTGAAACCGGTAGTTGGGAATAAAAAACATTCATACAGCAAATGCAGCTTTTGGAAGTAACTCATTATTCTTGAGTTTCCAATTGTTATGATTTTTATGATAATTGGAATGGTTATAGAGTGTTCACTGTTGTTACTGTTATTTATAATGTTTCTAAGATGTGGTTGCCCTCAGCAAAAAATTGTTCTTTGGTTCAAATTGCATTCGTGGCGATTCTCTCATGGAGGAAGGACAAATTTTCACACAGTGTGTGATACCACTTCAGATTGACCAACCAAAGAGCCCAGGTGTCGTCCACACCCTGCCATCAGAAAAGCAGTTGGAGGGATCAGCACTGCTCCCTCAGTAGGGTTATACTTCAGTTTACGTTGATGGCCTTGGTTTTCTATTGTAGACACATGACCACGATTTTGCATAATTTCGAGAGACACTAAATTTCTAAACTACTTGTCGTGATCGTGAAAGGCTACGTTTGTCACAAAAAATCTGATCACTGGTGAATACGTCGCCTGAATCTAACTTCGCAAACTTCTTTCTCACTTTTCAATAGAAAGTAGCATACGTCGGTTTTATTCAAACTGCAGAAGCTATACGGAGACGTGTTTATCGATTCTCAAATTATGCGGAAAAGGAGATTACTTAAATATTCAGGGCAACCGGTTGCGCCTGGGAGAGGCGCCTTAATTAAAGCCGGTCGAGGCCGCGGGAGACAGCGGCGGAAGGGGCGTGGCCGGCCGGCCAAGGCGCGCCCAATTTAGAATTACAAATGAGCCGGCCGAATAGCAATAAGGCGGTGGCGCGCGGCGCGCGGCGAGCGGCGCTTGTTTCCAGCTACACGGCGCGGCGCATCTCAATTCTGCCGCAGGTGAGGCGCCGCTGCACTTAGACCAGAGGAACTAATACGTAATACTGATGTCAACAAAGAGTCTTGAGTCAACAGCGGAAATTAACTGTCCCAGTTTGCAGCGCTAGGAAAATACACTCCTGGAAATTGAAATAAGAACACCGTGAATTCATTGTCCCAGGAAGGGGAAACTTTATTGACACATTCCGGGGGTCAGATACATCACATGATCACACTGACAGAACCACAGGCACATAGACACAGGCAACAGAGCATGCACAATGTCGGCACTAGTACAGTGTATATCCACCTTTCGCAGCAATGCAGGCTGCTATTCTCCCATGGAGACGATCGTAGAGATGCTGGATGTAGTCCTGTGGAACGGCTTGCCATGCCATTTCCACCTGGCGCCTCAGTTGGACCAGCGTTCGTGCTGGACGTGCAGACCGCGTGAGACGACGCTTCATCCAGTCCCAAACATGCTCAATGGGGGACAGATCCGGAGATCTTGCTGGCCAGGGTAGTTGACTTACACCTTCTAGAGCACGTTGGGTGGCACGGGATACATGCGGACGTGCATTGTCCTGTTGGAACAGCAAGTTCCTTTGCCGGTCTAGGAATGGTAGGACCATGGGTTCGATGACGGTTTGGATGTACCGTGCACTATTCAGTGTCCCCTCGACGATCACCAGTGGTGTACGGCCAGTGTAGGAGATCGCTCCCCACACCATGATGCCGGGTGTTGGCCCTGTGTGCTTCGGTCGTATGCAGTCCTGATTGTGGCGCTCACCTGCACGGCGCCAAACACGCATACGACCATCATTGGCACCAAGGCAGAAGCGACTCTCATCGCTGAAGACGACACGTCTCCATTCGTCCCTCCATTCACGCCTGTCGCGACAAAGCAGGAGGCGGGCTGCACGATGTTGGGGCGTGAGCGGAAGACGGCCTAACGGTGTGCGGCACCGTAGCCCAGCTTCATGGAGACGGTTGCGAATGGTCCTCGCCGATATCCCAGGAGCAACAGTGTCCCTAATTTGCTGGGAAGTGGCGGTGCGGTCCCCTACGGCAGTGCGTAGGATTCTACGGTCTTGGCGTGCATCCGTGCGTCGCTGCGGTCCGGTCCCAGGTCGACGGGCACGTGCACCTTCCGCCGACCACTGGCGACAACATCGATGTACTGTGGAGACCTCACGCCCCACGTGTTGAGCAATTCGGCGGTACGTCCACCCGGCCTCCCGCATGCCCACTATACTCCCTCGCTCAAAGTCCGTCAACTGCACATACGGTTCACGTCCACGCTGTCGCGGCATGCTACCAGTGTTAAAGACTGCGATGGAGCTCCGTATGCCACGGCAAACTGGCTGACACTGACGGCGGCGGTGCACAAATGCTACACAGCTAGCGCCATTCGACGGCCAACACCGCGGTTCCTGGTGTGTCCGCTGTGCCGTGCGTGTGATCATTGCTTGTACAGCCCTCTCGCAGTGTCCGGAGCAAGTATGGTGGGTCTGACACACCGGTGTCAATGTGTTCTTTTTTCCATTTCCAGGAGTGTATGAGTAGGGGTACCTCACTTCTACATCTACATCTACATTTATACTCCGCAAGCCACCCAACGGTGTGTGACGGAGGGCACTTTACGTGACACTGTCAATACCTCCCTTTCGTGTTCCAGTCGCGTATATTTCGCGGGAAGAACGACTGCCAGAAAGTCTCCGTGCGCGCTCGAATCTCGAAACCTGGACAGCAAGCTACACCGCGATGCAGAGCGCCTCTCTGGCAGAGTCTGCCACTTGAGTTTGCTAAACATCCCTGTAACGCTATCACGCTTACCAAATGACTCTGTGACGAAACGCGCCGCTCTTCTTTGGATCTTCTCTATGTCCTCCGTCGACCCGACCTGGTACGGATCCCACACGATGAGCAATACTCAAGTAGAGGTCGAACGAGTGTTTTGTAATTTTGTAAGCCACCTCCTTTGTTGCTGGACTACATTTTCTAAGGACTCTCCAAATGAATCTCAACCTGGCACCCGCCTTACCAACAATTAATTTTATGTGATCATTCCACTAAAAATCGTTCCGTACGCATACTCCAGGATATTTTACAGAAGTAACGGCTACCAGTGTTAGTTCCGCTATTATATAATCATACAATAAAGGATCCTTCTTTTTATGTATTCGGAATACATTATATTTGTCTATGTTAAGGGTCAGTTGCCACTCCCTGCACCAAGTGCCTATCCGCTGCAGATCTTCCTGCATTTCGCTGCAATTTTCTAGTGCTGCAACGTCTCTGTATGCTACAGCATCATCCGCGAAGAGCCGCATGGAACTTCTACTAGGTAACTTAGATTGTTATTTTGGGCACAGTTTTCTCTGTAGTGTGATGTTTCCTTCTGCATTTAATACAATCAGAGGCTCCGGAGAGATGTTTGAAGATTCTCCAACGATTGGTACTTTGAAGTCATTACCAGCTAGAGCAGCCGGAGTGAAAACTTTGGAACAAGAAGACAGAATGGGACACAATGTATGTCCATCTTCACAGAGATTAATGCGGGACTGTTCGATCTAATAGTAAGCACATAATGGTTGAAGTGATTTTTGCATCAGGTAGAAGTCTACAGATACCAATATTTGCAAGCTGGCCCTCCTTTTGACCGGAAGCGAGGCAGTAATCTTCCTACACATCGGTCAGGGGGCGTGAAGATGATGTAGTAGCCGGCCGGGGTGGCCGAGCAACCACAGAAGTGATTATTATATATGCCCCTAGGCATATCAAACCGCAAGGAAGGGCAGCCAATCAGCATATAAGTACGTAGCCACTTTTGAAATTCAGTGGCAATTGGGGCGCCATTTGGAGTGCTGTACAACGTTGACAGTTCGATATCCCCCCTCCCTACCAATCAGGACAGCCTGCCCTGAGACATAAGACGCAGAGTCACCACCACACTGGGACGAGTCGAGCCCTGGGAAACGGAACTATGGCTCCAGAAGTTCCTTCGTGTGTCACCGTCGTATGTCACACACTGCTGCCAGGCAGTCAGCACTGTACACATCAGCTGCGCACTAAGCCACCGCCTCCTTAGCTGCCGAGTGCTGGGACACTGCCCAGGGAAGCAGCTCGATTATGCTGTACTGTCAGCATTACTGGCCATCACGCACATACAGATGGGAGGCAAGTAGATGCCTAAGTCATACTGGTGCTTCTTGCAGTGAATTGTTCTGGAGAGCCATAATAAAGGAATTTGTAACCGCAAAGTCGTCTCTCTGACTCTAGCCTTCTTCAGGATGGATGTTTGTCAGGATGCAAACAAATCCAAAGAAGAAACTTTAATGAACAGTCTGGCAAAATATTCTGTAGTTTATGACACAGGACACGAATAATACAGAAAGGTTTTAGTGAAAGATGATGTCTGAGAAGTTGTATCACAAGAGGTAACTAAAAAATATAAGTATGCAAGTCTTATCCACTATCCACTAACAATGTACAAGCAAATCTATTAGATTTATATGTCTATTGTTTATGATAGTTATTATACGAGTATGTTGAAAGGTAGAGTTCGTATGTATTATGTTCTATAAACCATCATTTCTGATCTATTGTTAACGGCTACCTGTAGCCACGCCACAGAACCATATTCATTGGAGAAGAAATCTTTAAGTTTGCCTCTAATTTCCAATCCGTTCTTGTTTTCAAATCCTCCACAACGAGAGGGGCTAAACTTGTTGTATTAGTTGGTTGGGAGTACCTTCCTCTTCAAGAAAATCGTTAAGCATTAAACTGTGTAAGCAACATCAACAATATCAAGTCTTCAGCCACTTCAAGCGTCACAGCAGTTGGACTATAAAAGATTTTAAACACTGACCTTAATAGCTCAAAAGTTTTTCCTGTCAAGCCATAATCTATAGATATAGATTTATCTCTTTGTCGTGCAGCAACTGTTTTCGAATAAGGTTCCATCATACAATCACAACGAGCAAACGCTTCATCTCCAGTCTGGAAATGAGGTAACATTTAAGTTATGCCCAGCAAAGTCTTAGGTAGAAGTCACATTAAACTTCTTTGCTGCTAATTTGCTTCCGATAGCCGATTTTTGAAACAACCCGCTGTCAGACTATTTTCTGTAAGCGTTGACATCAGTGTCAAGGAATAAACAATTTGCATCTACAACAGCCAACAAAGCAGTTGAAAAGAAGTGTTTGTAGGTAACACACAGCTATCCACTCTTCTCTGTTGCTGTTATGCGAACATGTTTTACATCTATACCACCAATGCAATTAGGTATATTCCATTAATGCCAAAATTTAGTTTCAATACGTCTGAAATCTGAATCAGTAGGTGCAGTCGCATTCTTAAATCCTTCAGTAGATATTTCACAATTCTCTTACATGTATCTTCAATTGCTTTCGCCTGTTGCGAAGAATCTTAAAAGAAATGAAAACTTTTAACTAATATAGTTCCCATTTATAGGTAACGAAGAAGTCGAAGTTTATAAGAGACGGTTACCAGAGGTTCATGAAGAAAAGCAAATTAGGAATGAGCTCTGCTGCTTCAGAAAATTCTTAAGCCAAGAGATACGAACAGCTATCGTTCTCTGATGGTATTTCACAAAAATATCTGGGGAACAAATATTGCAGTGGAAATGGAAATGAATGTTTGGCCCCTTGTGGGGGAGGTCCGGCCTCCTTGGTGCAGGCCTTGTGACATTCGATGCCACAATGGGCGACCTGCACGCCTGAGGGCGATGAAATGATGATGATGAAGACAACACGACACCCAGTCTCTGAGCGGAGAAATACTCCTACCAAACCGGGAATCGAACCCGGGCCCGTAGGACGGCAGTCTGTAACGATGACCACTCAGCTAACGATGCGGAGTGGGATCAGTGCAGCGAATAACACAGGAATATGAAGAAAGCAATGTAGACCAAACTCGTCGACTGGAGCTTTTGACATCACAGTAAGGTGATATAGCACAAGTAAATACCACAAGAAATACGGGGCTATTACAAATGATTGAAGCGATTTCATAAATTCACTGTAGCTCCATTCATTGACATATGGTCACGACACACAACAGATACGTAGAAAAACTCATAAAGTTTTGTTCGGCTGAAGCCGCACTTCAGGTTTCTGCCGTCAGAGCGGTCGAGAGCGCAGTGGGACAAAATGGCGACAGGCGCCGAGAAAGCGTATGTCGTGCTTGAAATGCACTCACATCAGTCAGTCATAACAGTGCAACGACACTTCTGGACGAAGTTCAAGAAAGATCCACCAACTGCTAACTCCATTCGGCGATGGTATGCGCAGTTTAAAGCTTCTGGATGCCTCTGTAAGGGGAAATCAACGGGTCGGCCTGCAGTGAGCGAAGAAACAGTTGAACACGTGCGGGCAAGTTTCACGCGTAGCCCGCGGAAAATTGGCTCACGCCAGAACTGGAGACCGACAGCGCCGATTTCATCTTTCAACAGGATGGTGCTCCACCGCACTTCCATCATGATGTTCGGCATTTCTTAAACAGGAGATTGGAAAACCGATGGATCGGTCGTGGTGGACATCATGATGAGCAATTCATGTCATGGCCTCCACGCTCTCCCGACTTAACCCCATGCGATTTCTTTCTGTGGGGTTTCGTGAAAGATTCAGTGTTTAAACCTCCTCTACCAAGAAACGTGCCAGAACTGCGAGCTCGCATCAACGATGCTTTCTAACTCACTGATGGGGACATGCTACGCCGAGTGTGGGAGGAACTTGATTATCGGCTTGATGTCTGCCGAATCACTAAAGGGGCACATATCGAACACTTGTGAATGCCTAAAAAAACTTTTTGAGTTTTTGTATGTGTGTACAAAGCATTGTGAAAATATCTCAATTAATAAAGTTATTGTAAAGCTGTGAAATCGCTTCAATCATTTGTAATAACCCTGTAGTGGCGAAAGAAACAATTAATGGTGTGTATCATTACAGAAAAGAAAACGCACTAAGTTGGTAGTAGTTATTATATAATATTAAAAATTTGGAAACGAAATGAGAAAATTATATTAAAAACATTGATGATGACGCTCACTCATTTTCCCATCATTGCAGCTGAGTTGTAAGGAGTTTACTTCCAGATTACAGGATAGAAGCAAGAAAATAAAAATTTCAAAAAGTTAAAAAATTCGTATATCTTATTTAAATACGTTTCCATCACTTTACAAATGTTTTTTAACCGACACTGTGTAACTTCCGTCTGCTGGTCCACTTTCCTGGTGTGTACCAGTAACATCTTCCTCTTCCATAACAACGCAATAACAGCGGTGGAATGACCAGACTTCTCACCTCACGTAGTTCTTACAAGCACTCGGCAGTGAACCAGTTGCTGTCTTCTGCAGTTTGATCGGTCACTGTCGCTGTGTGCAGAATCTCAAATTAACAGAACTCATATTTCATTGGCATGAATGCCATATCCCTAAAAGGGAGAGATATTATTATCTTTCCCTCGCTCTCGTTCAGATACTGCTTTCCAATAGCTGGGAACAAATGGGGCACGTTCTGACCCATATGTGACTGTAGTGACATTTTTGGAACAAATGTGGGTGTATGTAGAAGACGTTGTTTAACGCCAATTGGAGGCGCTGTATTCGGGGCATTGTACTACAAGAAACTCTAATCAAGAAATGTAAATTGAAGTTACATGCGAAATTTATTGCGCAAGATTTAATATGAGGGACGTGTAAACCCTACAGTTTAATTGTGATTTCGATCACCAGATTCACCCTCAGATTTCACGGAGAACTTTAGAGATGATCCAGTCATAGTGGCTTCATTGGAGAAGACTTTAATCACGACCTACCGATTCAGATAATCAGGTTTGTAAGTGTAGGGTGACCAAGACATCCCTCGACAAACACGAACAGCTGTCTCTAAAAATTACTTATAACACATATCCCACTGTGTTAGTTGTGATTTACAGTCCCAAGACCAATTTCATACTTTTTGTCTTACTTTTGGTAAGGTGTCTAAAATTTGCGTTGCCTAGAGCCCTCTTCCATGCGTAAAACCTCCTTTAATGATTCAATTCCATTCGGTGCGAAATTCTACCAGACAGCTTTCCCCCACTCTCCTCGTCTCCCTTTTCAAATGGCTCAAATGGCTCTGACAAGCGAACCTCCCCACCGCACCCCCCTCAGATTTGGTTATAACTTGGCACAGTGGATAGGTCTTGAAAAACTGAACACAGATCAATCGAGAAAACAAGAAGTTGTGTGGAACTATGAAAGAAATAAGCAAAATATACAAACTGAGTAGTCCATGCGCAAGATATGCAACATCAA